>NC_090447.1:1314971461-1315607127 GCF_031143425.1 Pleurodeles waltl
GCATGTGCTTGTGGTAATCTGAATGGCTTTGGCACCTGAGATCTTTGACGTATATAAATATTTAACTCCAACATCAGCAAACAGAATATTTGTTTCCTAGACATTATTTCTTCATCACGGTTACTGTTTTGACTGCAGCCGCTATTTTGAGCTCTCTTCAACCGCTCATCAACTTCAGAATATTACGATATACCACAAGGCAACTTTCTTTTTCATTTTTATTGAAATACTTTTTGTTCAATAAGCTACATTTCCTGTAGCTCAGCTTTCACATCTTCTCTAAGAACTCAGGAATACTATGACTCTGAAAAATCATCACTAATTTTTGGTTGTATTGCCAGCCTGTACTTGTACTATGCTGATTGTTCTAGGCACCTGATTGTCATTGAAATGTAAAACAGTACAACTCACTCAAAGTGTTTAGAGTATGTCTTGGCAATATCACAATCAACCCCTGTTTCAAATATATGCTCATTGTTTGAAAGTGGGTTATTGGTAGTGGTAGGTATGGACCTACAACTGGCAATAAGGTCACTGACACAATTTAGGGTCAGTAAAGGTCTCAGTAAATTAGCCCCTTGCTCAATCCTTATTAGTTGTAACTGAGCAGGCAGGCCTAACTTAGCAGGCAAGAGTGTAAAGTATTCAAAAACACCAATACAGTTAATAAAACATAACACACAATAAAAATCCCACACCAATTTATAAAAATAGGTTATATTTTTATGAGTAAATAGACACCAAAAATGACAAAATTCTAATGTAAGCAATCAGAGTTAAGAATTTTTTAAGAATAAACACTTTCTACTGCTGAGAAACATAAAGTACCAAATTGGGACACCTGGTCACTGTACACTGGGCCAAAGTCAAAATTTGAGGCCGACTGCGATGGAGCCCTGGTCAGATACACTAAGCGGGATGCATCAGTCAAAATTTTACCTGCACACTTAGAAACTTTTCTGGAGCTTTTTCTTCTGATGGCCCTCGCTGCTCTTCACCAGGCCGGATTTGGTGAGGGCCCCATGGCTTGACTTTCAGAGAGCTCCAGGCCAATTCCTGAAAGTCAGACGTCCAAAGCTTTTCAGTGCCCACATGCAAAAGGCAAGAAATCTGCTGGGCCTCTAACGTCCATTCCCTTTTATCTACTGGAGTCTTATAGATAGTTACCAGCCCCTTGCACTATTATCTACTATGGAGTTATAAGGGCTGTCATGTAAATGCTAAGAATTTGACTTTTAAAGACAGGCTGCAAGGCATGCCTGCCTTTAAAAGGACAGGAAGCCCACAGCAGTGCACACATGCAAGTGCAGAAATTCCGCTGGGTGTCTTATCTCCATGCGCTGTTATATACTGGGGCCCTGTAGTCAGATTGTACCCCCTTACCCTATTAGCTACTAGGGACTTAGTGTCTGTCATGCCAATTGTAACTACCTAGAGTACTCTACTAAATGTGTGTGTTTTAACATGGCACTGGCCTGGGTCTGTCTAGCAGGAAACATGGGGGTGAACAGGGCAAAAGTATGACTTTGCAACACTCATCTTCTAAAAACTTATTGATGGATAAACCAACTTTGTCTGGTGAAACGGCTAGCTACTCCTCTGCTACTCCTCATGCTTCATCCATATTGATATCCTTGAATAAAGCTCAATCACCCTCTTCAACCAACAAGCCCTTAAAGTACGATACTCCTTCGCCGGAAAAGTCTCTATCTCTTTTCTCTAGTGATACTGTTAGAGGAAATACAAACAAGTCCTCTTATTAAGGAGACCAACAAGTGCATTCAACATCTTGACAATCGATGGACTGTTATGGAATCCTGTGTGTCTTTAGTGGAGCAGCAAATTGTTGACTTACATGATGAAACAATACAATTACGCTTTTAGAAAAAGAAGTGCTCCAGTTAAAGACTTAGGAAGATTGGAGAACAGAATTGGTGAATAATCTCTGCATTTAAAGTGTCTCTGCGGGCATAAAAGGCAGTGACCCGGTCTCATTTTTTACCTCATTTCTCCCAAGGGGTTCGACTTACCTTCTTTCACCTCACTTAATATATAAAGAGGTCACAGGCTGGGTCCTCACCTCTCTTCATCTGCTAACCTGAGAGGAGCAATACTCATATTACCTGGAATTCACTGCCTTATTCAAAGTTCTTACTTCAGCCAAGTTTAAACAACAAACCACTTGGTCGGGTAAGAGGATCTTCCTGTTGCAAGATGTTTCTGATGCCACCGCTGCCAGACAAAAAAAAATCCTCAATCTTCAACCTGCATTGCAAACTTTGGGTGCCCCACATGGTCCTTTCCATCCCTGCATTATCAAAGTTTCAGAACAATACAACCTCATTTGATGATGCAGATGAACGTATAAATTCTGTAAACGCCCAAACATCTCATACCATGGACACAGCTAGTACTTCTACATGATGATTATTTTCTCTGACATACTTCTCATGTGTCGTGTTGCTTTCTTGAACTATTATTATAATTGTTATGTTATCTTAAAATGATCTTCAAGGTGCTTTGTCTTCTTTTTCCTTTTTATCCTTACAGATTCATCGTATTTCTTTTATAGTATGGTTTCCCTTTTGTTTATATGGTCCTGCTTGGCGCATAGTCTCCCCTTTTTGGATGTGTCATCTTCACATATGTTGTTACCATCCCATTTTCACTTTTGTTGCTCATTCAGGTATGTGTTTTCAATTGTCATTTTTGGACATGTACTCTCTTTTTGTTGTTCATTGTTTCCCCCTTTATTCTCCTCTTTCTGTATCCTTTTTTCCCCTTTTCTCTCTTTATTACTCTGTTCCTTTCTTAATTGTTTTCTTTCCCTATATATAGTTTCAGATTTTTATTGTAATTTTCTTCTCTGTTGGATTTTTTTCATTCATTTGATCCCTTATATGTTACAAAATTCAAAGTAATGTCGTGGAATATTAAAGGTATTATTAATATGATCAAGCAACAGAGGGTGTTTTCTCATTTACGGAAATCTAATCCTGATTTAGTTCTCCTCCAAGAAACTCTCCTTACTGAACATGAAGCCTTAAAATTTAAACTTAAGTTGGGTGGGTTATGTATTTGTTATGTATTTGTCTGCCCATCACCTAATAAGAAGAATGGTGTAAACTTGTAAAGTAAGAAATATCTTAATATTACTGTGCTTTCACAAGAAAAAGACGACATGGGTAGATGATTCATTGTTAACATTCTTATAGATAATATTCTTCTACCTGCTTTGAATGTTTATGGTCCCACACAACCTGATCATGCGTTTTGGCATTCAACAGTAAGTATACACAATATCCTGATTCATATTTCATTCTGAGAGGCAATTTTAACCAAATTATGGATCCATTCCTAGATAGAAAATCAACGGTTCAATTCACGACTAAAAAAAATGCTAAACAATTTCACTTCACTATTTCAAAAGGATCTTTGGTTCCTTCTTGGAGATTATCTAATCCTACATCCCGAGAGCACACATTCTATTCATCATCACATGGTATACTTCCAAGGTTAGATCCCATATTTGCCTCTAAATCCCTATCACAGTAGTGGGCACACAGCCCCACGGCCGAGGCAGTGTACCGGTTGCAGCACCTTTAAGGTAGAGTGCATAGCTTTAAGGCTGCACACTGCACCTGGATGACTGCTCATCATCCGTTTCTCCATCTTCTCCCCCTCACCTGTTTTCTACGGCGTCCGTGGTGGCGTCCTCTTGGTCTGAGCGCATTTGTCGCTCGTATTCTTCATTTCCCCGACTTTCCTCACTTTCTGAAGTCACATCAGGTTCATCAGTTGGCATCTGGAGCAGCTACATACACATTTATACATACACACATGTATATATATATATATATATATATATACGCTATAAACATACACACATGCAGGTACATATATATATATATATGTGTATAAATATATATATATATATGCATATATATATATTACTACATGGCCTCAAAATGCTGACATTTTGTGTTAAGTTAGTAAATGCTCTATTTTTTGTTTCTTATTTCATTCTAACTCTGGAAAACAGACATTGCAGTTATGTGTGGTTACAAATGACCTTTGGCTACATATATAAGTGTGTATAGAATGTATTTTTTCAGTAATGTTTAGTTTGCTTTGTAGTACACATCCTTGGTAGAAGACTCAGAAATTGCGTTTTTGTTCACCTAATATTCCCAACAATATTTATTTATTTTTTAGAAGCTGATACACCTACCAGTCATTATCAGGTGTAGGACTTGGTCAATCTTCATCCCTTCGTTCTAGTGGGTCAGAAGTAATCCTTCATTGGTCCGTTTGGGTTCAGGGAGGTGGGGAATTACGTTCTGTCCATTTCACTCCTGTGAAAAGGTAATCAAAACCTGACACGCACTTTTCATGAAGTCCCACACAGGTCCCTTCATAATCTCTGATTATACCACGGCCAATTCAGAATTGGATTTGTTTCCTCCCCACTCTAACTCTCATGGATGGAGGTACAATAATCAATCAATCAATCATATTTATACAGCGCGCTACTCACCCGTGAGGGTCTCAAGGCGCTAGGGGGGGGGGTCACTGCTGCTCGAAGAGCCAGGTCTTGAGCTGCCTCCGGAAGGCAAGGTGGTCCTGTGTGGTCCTGAGGTGGGCGGGGAGGGAATTCCACGTCTTGGCTGCAAGGTAGGAGAAGGATTTCCCGCCTGCAGTGGTACGGCGGATGCGAGGGACGGCAGCGAGAGTGAGGCTGGTGGATCGAAGTTGACGGGTGGGCGTCTAGAAACTGAGGCGACAATTGAGGTATTCGGGGCCCTTGTTGTGGAGGGCTTTGTGTGCGTGGGTGAGGAGCCTGAAGGTGATCCTTTTGTTGACGGGTAGCCAGTGTAGGTGTCTCAGGTGGGAGGAGATGTGGCTGTGGCGGGGTACGTCGAGGATGAGGCGTGCAGAGGCGTTTTGTATTCGCTGAAGACGCTTCTGAAGTTTTGCGGTGATTCCTGCGTATAGGGTGTTTCCGTAGTCCAGGCGGCTTGTGACGAGGGCGTGCATCACAGTTTTTCTGGTGTCGGCGGGGATCCAGCGGAAGATCTTTCAGAGAATGCGGAGTGTGAGGATGTAAGAAGACGAGACGGCGTTGACTTGCTTAGTCATGGTGAGAAGGGGGTCCAGGATGAATCCGAGGTTGCGTGCGTGGTCTGAGGGGGTCGGTGCGGTGCCCAGGGCCGTGGGCCACCAGGAATTGTCCCAGGCGGATGGGGAGTTTCCGAGGATGATGACTTCCGTCTTGTCTGAGTTCAGCTTCAGGCGGCTGAGTTTCATCCATTCTGCAACGTCTTTCATTCCATCCTGCAGGTTGATTTTGGCGGTGGCTGGGTCTTTGGTGAGGGAGAGTATCAGCTGGGTGTCGTCAGCGTAGGAGATGATGTTGATGTTGTGTTTGCGTGCAATGTCGGCGAGGGGGCTCATGTAGACATTAAAGAGAGTAGGGCTGGGCGACGAGCCCTGTGGGACGCCGCAGATGATCTCGGTGGGATCCGAGCGGAAAGGCGGGTGGTAGACTCTTTGGGAGCGGTCAGAGAGAAAAGAGGCGATCCAGTCCAGGGCCTGTCCTTGGATACCGGTGGAGCGGAGGCAGGTTATTAGGGTGCGGTGGCAGACGGTGTCGAAGGCAGCCGAGAGGTCGAGGAGGATGAGGGCGGCTGTTTTCTCCATTGTCTAGCAGGGTTCGGATGTCGTCGGTGACTGCGATGAGGGCGGTTTCTGTGCTGTGGTTGGCCCGAAATCCGGATTGGGAGGGGTCGAGCAGGTCGTTGTCTTCGAGGAAGTTGGTCAGTTGTTTGTTGACGGCCTTCTCGATGACTTTGGCCGGGAAGGGGAGGAGCGAGATGGGGCGGTAATTCTTCTGTCGCTGGGGTCCGCCGTGGGTTTCTTCAGGAGAGCGTTGACTTCAGCGTGTTTCCAGCTCTCGGGGAAGGTGGCAGATGCAAACGAGCTGTTGATGATGGTCTGGAGATAGGGGGCGATGCTGGCGTCGGCTTTGTTGAAGATGTAATGTGGGCAGGGGTCCGAGGGGGGCACCGGAGTGGATGGTGTTCATGGTAGTTTTGGTCTCTTCGGTGCTGATGGGGGTCCAGGCGTTGAGGGTGATGGCTGGGGCTGTGGGTTCCGTGGTGGTCGGTGGGATCTGTGGACCGAAGCTGTCGTGTAGGTCGGTGATCTTTCGATGGAAGAAGGTAGCGAGGGAGTTGCAGAGTTCTTGTGAGGGCGTGATGGAGTTGGAGCTGGCGTTGGGATTGGAGAGCTCTTTGATGATGTTGAAGAGTTCTTTGCTGTTGTGGGTGTTCTTGTCCAGTCTCTCTTTGAAGGATGCTCTTTTGGTGGCGCGGATCAGCTGGTGGTGTTCGTGGGTGGCGATTTTGAGGGCTGACTTGTTTTCTGCGGTGTGATCTTTGCACCAGGTTTTCTCGAGGGTACGGCAGGTTTTCTTCAATTCTTTGAGGGAGTCTGTGAACCATTGAGGTTTCCTGGTGTTGGTCTATCTTGGGAGGCGTCTGAGGGGGGCGAGGTTGTCAGCGCAGTTGGTGATCCACTGCGTGAGGCTGAGGGCTGCGTTGTTGGCGTCGGAGGTGATGGTAGGTTGGTTGTGGTTGAGAGTGGAGAGTAGCTGTTCTGTGGAGATTTTGTTCCAAGGTCTGCGTGAGATAGGTTGTGTGCGACGGTGGAGAGTCTTGCGTCTGAAGGTGAAGTGGACGCATCTGTGGTCGGTCCAGTGTATTTCGGAGGAGTGGCTGAAGGATACGTGGTTGCTGGCGGAGAAGATGGGGTCGAGCGTGGGTCCAGCGATGTGGGTGGGGGTGTTCACCAGTTGCTTGAGGCCGAGGTTGTCGAGGTTGTCGAGCAGGGTGGTGGTGTTGGTGTCGTTGTTCTGCTCCAGGTGGAAGTTCAGGTCTCCGAGGAGCATGTAGTCTGGTGAGGCTAGGGCATGTGGGGAGATGAAGTCTGTGATGGATTCGCTGAATGGGGCACGTGGTCCAGGGGGCCTGTAGACAAGAGTTCCTCTGAGGGTGGTCCTGGGGTCGGTGTGGATCTGGAAGTGCATGTGTTCGGCGGCGAGGGGGGTGTCTTCGGTGGAGGTAGTGACGTTGATGGAGCTCTTGTATATGATGGCGATTCCTCCTCTGGCTTGGTTGGCGCGGTCTTTCCTGGCGATCTTGTAGCCGACAGGGATGGCTATGGCGATGTCGGGGGCCGATGAAGCGTTCATCCAGGTCTCAGTGATGAAGGCGACGTCCGGTGCGGTAGAGTCCAGGAGGTCCCATAGTTCAATGGCGTGCTTATGGACGGAGCGTGCGTTGATGAGGATGCACTTGAGGTGGTTGTTGGCGTGCGGGCTGTTGGACGGGGTGCAGTCGCGGTGGAAGGCATGCTTGCAGGTTTGACAGGCGAAGGGTCCATGAGTGCGTTTCGGGCTGGCTTGGTAGCAGGTTGTAGTACGTCCCGGGTTGAGTGCGTGGAGGGAGGCAGTGCTGGGGATTTTGGGAGCGCTGGGGGCCAGGGGTTCTGGCGCTGGGCGCGGTCCAGGCGAGGACGGGCGCAGACGGGCTTGCCTTTGGCGCACCTTCGGCGCGCCCACTGCACGCGGCCGCACAGCGGCCGCCATAAGAGGGAGGTGGGGGGAGGAGGGGTCAGCTGGGGGCAGGAAGTGGGAGGGAGGGCGACGAATGAGAGCAGGGGGGCGGGGCCGCACAGGTGGCGGCGGTGGGAAAGCAGAGGGCGGGGCGGGAGGCTGTAAAAACGAGAGAAAGTGGGAAGAAAAGGGGAAAAGGGAAAAGGGGAAAAGGGGAAATTCACAGAGGACAGAGGAAAAACGAGGAGCTGGACAGAAGGAAAACGAGGAGCTGGACAGAAGATAGAAGAAAAACGAGGAGCTGGACAGAAGACAGAAGAAAAGCAAGGAGCTGGAGAGGGGAGAGCGCAAAGGAGCACTTACGGTCTGCTGGAGGTGGCAGCGGACCTGGACGGGTGGAGCTGCAGCGGCGGGGGAAGCGACCTACCCTAGGGTCAAGGGTCGCTGTCTCTGCTGCGCAGCGGCTGCCATAAGAGGGAGGTGGGGGGGAGGAGGGGTCAGCTGGGGGCGGGAGGGAGGGCAACGAATGGGAGCAGGGGGCGGGGCCGCACCGGTGGCGGCGGCTGGAAAGCAGAGGGCGGGAGGCGGGAGGCTGAAAAAACAAGAGAAAGTGGGAAGAAAAGGGGAAAGGGAAAAAGGGGAAATTCACAGAGGAAAAACGAGGAGCTGGACAGAAGGAAACGAGGAGCTGGACAGAAGATAGAAGGAAAACGAGGAGCTGGACAGAAGGAAAACGAGGAGCTGGACAGAAGATAGAAGGAAAATGAGGGGCTGGACAGAAGGAAAACGAGGAGCTGGACAGAAGGAAAACGAGCTGGACAGAAGGAAAACGAGAAGCTGGACAGAAGATAGAAGGAAAACGAGGAGCTGGACAGAAGGAAAACGAGGAGCTGGACAGAAGATAGAAGAAAAATGAGGAGCTGGACAGAAGACAGTATAAAAGCGAGGAGCTGGAGAGGGAAGAGCGCAAAGGAGCACTTACAGTCTGCTGGAGGTGGCAGGGGCCTGGGCAGGTGGAGCTGCAGCGGCGGGGGAAGCGACCTACCCTAGGGCCAAGGGTCGCTGTCTCTGCCACGCAGCGGCCACCATAAGATGGAGGTGGAGGGGAGGAGGGGTCAGCTGGGGGCGCATCGGCGAATGGGAGCAGAGGGGGCGGGGCCGCACGGGTGGCGGCGCGGGAAAGCAGAGGGCGGGGGCGGGAGGCTGAAAAAACGAGAGAAAGTGGGAAGAAAAGGGGAAAGGGGAAAAGGGGAAATTCACAGAGGAAAAACGAGGAGCTGGACAGAAGGAAAACGAGGAGCTGGAAAGAAGATAGAAGGAAAACGAGGAGCTGGACAGAAGGAAAACGAGGAGCTGGACAGAAGATAGAAGAAAAACAAGGAGCTGGACAGAAGGAAAATGAGGAGCTGGATTGAAGGAAAACGAGGAGCTGGAACGAAGGAAAATGAGGAGCTGGACAGAAGATAGAAGGAAAACGAGGAGCTGGACAGAAGGAAAACGAGGAGCTGGACAGAAGATAGAAGAAAAACGAGGAGCTGGACAGAAGACAGAAGAAAAGCGAGGAGCTGGAGAGCGCAAAGGAGCACTTATGGTCTGCTGAAGGTGGCAGGGGCCTGGGCAGGTGGAGCTGCAGCGGCGGGGGAAGCGACCTACCCTAGGGTCAAGGGTCGCTGTCTCTGCCACGCAGCAGCCGCCATAAGAGGGAGGTGGGGGGAGGAGGGCTCAGCTGGGGGCGGGAGGCGGGAGGGAGGGCGACGAATGGGAGCAGGGGGGCGGGCCGCACGGGTGGCGGCGGCGGGAAAGCAGAGGGCGGGGGGCGGGAGGCTGAAAAAACGAGAGAAAGTGGGAAGAAAAGGGGAAAGAGGAAAAGGGGAAATTCACAGAGGACAGAGGAAAAACGAGGAGCTGGACAGAAGGAAAACGAGGAGCTGGACAGAAGATAGAAGGAAAACGAGGAGCTGGACAGAAGGAAAACGAGGAGCTGGACAGATGATAGAAGGAAAACGAGGAGCTGGACAGAAGTAAAACGAGGAGCTGGACAAAAGATAGAAGGAAAAAAGGAAAACAAGGAGCTGGACAGAAGGAAAACGAGGAGCTGGACAGAAGATAGAAGAAAAACGAGGAGCTGGACAGAAGACAGAAGAAAAGCGAGGAGCTGGAGAGCGCAAAGGAGCACTTATGGTCTGCTGGAGGTGGCAGGGGCCTGGGCAGGTGGAGCTGCAGCGGCGGGGGAAGCGACCTACCCTAGGGTCAAGGGTCGCTGTCTCTGCCACGCAGCAGCCGCCATAAGAGGGAGGTGGGGGGAGGAGGGGTCAGCTGGGGGCGGGAGGGAGGGCGACGAATGGGAGCAGGGGGGCGGGCCGCACGGGTGGCGGCGGCGGGAAAGCAGAGGGCGGGGGCGGGAGGCTGAAAAAACAAGAGAAAGTGGGAAGAAAAGGGGAAAGAGGAAAAGGGGAAATTCACAGAGGAAAGAGGAAAAACGAGGAGCTGGACAGAAGGAAAACGAGGAGCTGGACAGAAGATAGAAGGAAAACGAGGAGCTGGACAGAAGGAAAACGAGGAGCTGGACAGATGATAGAAGGAAAACGAGGAGCTGGACAGAAGTAAAACGAGGAGCTGGACAAAAGATAGAAGGAAAAAAGGAAAACAAGGAGCTGGACAGAAGGAAAACGAGGAGCTGGACAGAAGATAGAAGAAAAACGAGGAGCTGGACAGAAGACAGAAGAAAAGCGAGGAGCTGGAGAGGGGTGAGCGCAAAGGAGCACTTACGGTCTGCTGGAGGTGGCAGGGGCCTGGGCAGGTGGAGCTGCAGCGGCGGGGGAAGCGACCTACCCTAGGGTCAAGGGTCGCTGTCTCTGCCGCGCAGCGGCCACCATAAGAGGGAGGGGGGGGGGAGGAGGGGTCAGCCGGGGGCGGGAGGCGGGAGGGAGGGCGGCGAATGGGAGCAGAGGGGGCGGGGCCGCACGGGTGGCGGCGCGGGAAAGCAGAGGGCGGGGGCTGGAGGCTGAAAAAACGAGAGAAAGTGGGAAGAAAAGGGGAAAGGGGAAAAGGGGAAATTCACAGAGGACAGAGGAAAAACGAGGAGCTGGACAGAAGGAAAACGAGGAGCTGGACAGAAGATAGAAGGAAAACGAGGAGCTGGACAGAAGGAAAACGAGGAGCTGGATTGAAGGAAAACGAGGAGCTGGACAGAAGGAAAACGAGGAGCTGGACAGAAGATAGAAGGAAAACGAGGAGCTGGACAGAAGGAAAACGAGGAGCTGGGCAGAAGATAGAAGAAAAACGAGGAGCTGGACAGAAGACAGAAGAAAAGCGAGGAGCTGGAGAGGGGAGAGCGCAAAGGAGCACTTACGGTCTGCTGGAGGTGGCAGGGGCCTGGGCAGGTGGAGCTGCAGCGGCGGGGGAAGCGACCTACCCTAGGGTCAAGGGTCGCTGTCTCTGCCGCGCAGCGGCCGCCATAAGAGGGAGGTGGGGGGGAGGAGGGGTCAGCTGGGGGCGGGAGGCGGGAGGGAGGGCGACGAATGGGAGCAGGGAGGCGGGTCGCACGGATGGCGGCGGCGGGAAAGCAGAGGGCAGGGGCGGGAGGCTGAAAAAACGAGAGAAAGTGGGAAGAAAAGGGGAAAGAGGAAAAGGGGAAATTCACAGAGGACAGAGGAAAAACGAGGAGCTGGACAGAAGGAAAACGAGGAGCTGGACAGAAGATAGAAGGAAAACGAGGAGCTGGACAGAAGGAAAACGAGGAGCTGGACAGAAGATAGAAGGAAAACGATTAGCTGGACAGAAGACAGAAGAAAAGCGAGGAGCTGGAGAGGGGAGAGCGCAAAGGAGCACTTACGGTCTGCTGGAGGTGGCAGGGGCCTGGGGAGGTGGAGCTGCAGCGGCGGGGGAAGCGACCTACCCTAGGGTCAAGGGTCGCTCTATTACAAGATGCGCAATTCTCTACTTCCTTTATATCCATTGCTTCCGGATTTTTGTGATTTAATGATACCACCACTATTTGCACTCCTTTATTATGGGATATATTTAAAAACAATGCACATGATTTGTTTCTAGGCTACATATCTACGAAAAAGAAGAGTTGAAATCCTTAGTACAACAATATTTTTCTTCTAAATCAGCTTCTGATCTTCAGCAGTTACTTAAGGCTAAATTGCATTTTAACACTATGAGGGTCGTTATGACCCCGGCGGACGACGTTAATATGGAGGAAAGGACTGCCAACAGGCTGGCGGTACTTTTCTCCATATTAAGACATTGACGGTTTGGCTTATCGCCACAGCAGTAATGACCGCCGGGCTGGAGACATCAGTCTCCAGCCCAGTGGCCGTCACTTGCCCACCTGCGGGATTATGACCACACCTACCGCCATGGTTTTCGTTGCAATCTTACCTTCATGAAAACCATGGCGGTAGGCACTACCAGTGACAGGGAATCCCTTCCCTGTCACTCATAGGAGTTTTCCCAGCCCCTCCTCCTCTCCACATTCCCCCCTTCTCCACAGATCCCCACTACATACACGTACCTTCATTCACACACAAACACACGCATACACACACTCATACCCACATTCATCCACGCATGCATACATCCATTCACACACACTGACATACATACAAGCACACACGCATTCACACAGCACAACATACACACACTCACAAATCCATACATGCACACACAGACAACACCCAACACCCACCCACATACATGCACGCACAGACATACACACACACCCCCACACAGACACACCACACCCCCCTCCCCTGTCGGAGCACCTGACTTACCTGATGTCAGGGGGTCCTCCGGCAGGAGAGGGATGGGGCATTGCTCCCAGGAGCAGCATCTGCCAGCAGAACACCGCCAGGCCATATCACGGGTCATGATATGGTCTGCGGCAGTCTACTGGCGTGGCGCTGCTGCTGGCAACAGTGCCACCATACTGCCATCCGCCGACATGGCCACAGCCAGATTTCTGCCATCCGTCTGGTGGAAATCCGGCTGTGGTCACAATCCGGCTGACGGATGGTAGCTGCGGCAATGGTCTTTTGGCAGCCGTTGCCGCCACGGTAGGCATTTTTTACTGCCGGGGTTGTAATGAGCCACTATATCTACTAGTAAAGCACATTCAATACTACTTAGTAATGTACCTCATTATGGGGAGAAAACAAAGTATGCAAATTACTTGATAACTACTTGAAAGTACAAAAAGAAAGACGGCAAATTAACTTGTTACAAGGGCACCCGATTACAGATCATTAAAACATCCTGAAAGTGTTTGTTAAGTTCTACAAATCTTTATACAAACCTGAAACCCCAGCTCACCGTTTAGACATCAAGGGGTAGTTATATCATACCTCCCACACTATTCCCTCAAATTTAGACTCTGAATCCTTAGAAGAAAATCTTACATCTGATGAAATCTCACATGTATTAAAAGGATTCAAATTAGGGAAAGTACTAGGGTCTGATGGCCTTAAAGTAGAATTTTATCTTTACTTTTCTATTATCCTCCTTCCTTATCTAAATCACTTATTTCATCATTTTATCAAATCTAACTCAAATTCTGGGATGTTTCAGGAAGCCTTAATATGTCTTATTCACAAAGACGTTAAAAATCCCATCAATTGTAAAAATTATAGACCCATTTCACTGGTAAATGCAGATTACAAGAGCTATGTCAAACTCTTGGCACTTCGTTTGGATTCCTTTCTTTCACATCTTACTGGGAAAGAACAGTCAGAATTCAACAAGGGTAGATTAGCATAGGATAACACCGATTTTATTTTTTTAATATCCTTAGTAAATCTCCTTTTCTTAAATCTTCCCTTGCAACCACAACAGTTGATGCAGAAAAGGCATGTGGTAGATTAAATTATGATTTTATGCTCCATTCATCAACCTTGCATGGATATGGCCCTAAATTTAGAGTTCTCATCTCAATGTTATATCTATGTCCATGTGTGCCAGTATTGGTTAACAGTAAAGTTTCCTCTTATTTCCCTTTTCAACAGGGAGTAAGTCAAAGTTGTCAACTTTTTGCCTTGCTATTTCTTCTAGCACTAGGACCTTTTTTCTCCCTTATCCGTCTTAATCCATCTATTTCTGGATTTTCTTATGGTGATGTTCAACTAAAGCTTGCATTTTATGCAGATGGTGTTTTCTTATTTGCTCTCCAGAATATTCATTACTTGCTCTGCCTCACGAAATAGGCTTTTTTCGATTGTTTTAGGTAATAAAATCAATAAAGGTGGAAATTCTCCCACTTAACAAATACACATTAAGGCCCTCATTATGAGGCTGGCGGTCTTAAGACTGCCACCATCGCCGTGCTGGTCGGACCACTGCCAAAGAGGTGGTCCGATTGCAAATTATGACCATTGGGGTTCTGCCACGGTCGGACCACCGGCACGCCACGTTTTGGCAGACCGACACCTGGTGTTGTCAGCGGTCCTTGGGGATTACGACCCCTCTCTCTGCCAGCTTTTACATGGCAATTGCACCGCCATGTAAAGACTGGAGGAGAGGGGTACTGGGGGCCCCATCTGGGGCCCCGCACTGCCCATGCGTTTGGCAATGGCAATGCGGGCCCCCCTCACCAGCCCCATGGCGCAAATCAGTGTCTGCTTTGCAGACAGGGATTTGCGGGACGGGTGCTGGTGCACCAGACGCACCGCAACATTACCGCTGGCTCAATTTTGAGCCGGCGTCAGTGTTGTGGGCTGTTTCAGGCTGGGTCAGCAGGCGGAAACTGCGTTCCCAACTATGGGAGTTTGGCAGGCAGGCTTTTCTGCCCGCCAAGCTCAAAATGACCCCCTAAGTCAACCATTTAAGATCACAGAATTTCAATGGGCTACTTCATCAAAAATCAAATACATGGGTATTTACTTTACAAATTTGATCTCAGAGTCTATTAAAATTAATTTCAAGGAACTCTATGATAAACTTCAGAATGTTCTTACTTCTTGGAATCCCTTATTTCTTTCTAGGTGGGGACGCTTAGATTCTATTAAAATGATGATATCTCCTCTCTTACACAATCTCCTCTTGATGCTCCCAGTTCAGATCCCAAAAAAACAATTCCATGCTTACTAAATTAATTGGAGGAGTAAACGTTTCATATTTCCATAGTTATCATAAAGCTTTTTGGTTCATGTCAAGCTGCCGTTTGGACTTCAGACTCAGTCTCAACTTTTTCTCCATTGTGGCTGAATGTGGAAAAAGCTTTTCTTCATCCCTTCTCTTTACAGGAAACATTATTGTTCTCCTCTAAAACTTAATTCCTCAATCCTCCCATTTTTCATCATACTTTTTCTTTGGTCAAATCTACATTCCTTTCAATTATTTTAAACCCTTCCCTATTTCTTAGCATGCCTGTTAGAAATGGGGTCTCTGGTTGGCAGTCAGGTTGCACTCTGTCCATGCAGGGACCCCCACTCTAGTCGGTAGCTTGGCACAAGCAGTCAGACTTATCTCAATGGCAATGTGTAAAGTATTTGTACCAACACACACAGTAAAAACACTACAGAATGGACACCACACCAGTTTTTTTTTTTTAAAGCAAATATTTATCTAAATCTTACAAGACCAAAAAGACAAAAATCCAACTTACACAAGTAAAGTTATGAATGTTTAAATTAAAAAAGAGTCTTACTCCATATGAAACAATGGATGCATTGATGTGACACAAAGTACCTGGTTTGCATAAAAAATAAAGCTGCACGGACGAGTGTGCGTGGGAAAAGTCAGTGATGTGTCGATTCCTTACTCGCAAGTGAGGTGGTGCATCATTTCTTCTCCTGTCGGGTAGGTGATGCGTCATTTTTCTCTCCCACAAAAGAGCGAGGCATCAATTTCCAGACGGGCACCTTGAGTTTGGGCAGGCTCACATTGATTTTGATGCCCAGCAATGTTGCCTGCAAAATCCGGGCGCATGATGATGAGAATCCGCACTGTGTGGGGTTTGTGTCATTTTCACAGCTCCTGTGTGTGGATTTCCACCGTGGTTCCACCAGCTTCACCTTTCAAGGGCCCAGGGACTGGATAGGGCACCACTTGGTAGCTTAGGAGTCTCAGCAAGAGCGCCCAGGTGCTGGCAGAGGAAGTCTTGATGGCCCTGAGACTTCAGAACAGGGGGCAAGCTCAGTTCAAGCCCTTGGAGACACTTCACAAGCAGGAAAACACAGCAAAGTCATCTTTGTCCTCTCAAAGGTAAAAGCAGCAACTGTAGGCCAACCCATCAAAGCACACTCACAGGCAAAGGGGTAGCTCTTCTTCTTGGCAGAGGTTCATCTTGATCCAGAAGTAATCTAACAATCTGGAGTTTTGGGTTCTCTTCTTATACCCAGTTCTGTCTTTGAAGTAGGCAAACTTCAAAGGAAATTCTCTGTTGACAAGATCCTGTCTTGCCAAGGCCTGGCCCCCAGACACACACCAGGGGGTGGAGACTGCATTGTATGGGGACAGGCACAGCCCTTTTGGGTGTAAGTGTCAGCTCCTCCCTCCCCACTCTAGCCCCAGAGACTCATCAGGATATGCAGGCTACACCCCCGCTCTCTTTGTGTCACTGTCTAGAGGGAATTCACAAACAGCCCAACTGTCAGTCTGATCCAGGCGTGGATTCCACAGGCAGGCAGAGGCACAGAATGGTTAAGAAAGAAAATTACCACTTTCTAAAAGTGGCATTTTCAAACACACAGTCTAAAAACCAACTTTACCAAAAGGTGTATTTTCAAATTGTGAGTTCAGAGACCCCAAACTCCAAATCTCTGTCTACTCCCAATGGAAAACTTCACCTAAAAGACTTTTAAAGGCAGGTCCCATGTTAACCTATGAGAGAGACAGGCCTTACAACAGTGAAAAATGAATTTGGCAGTATTTCACTGTCAGGACACGTAAAACATATCAGTACATGTCCTACTTTTAACATACACTGCACCCTGCCCATGGGGCTACCTAGGGCCTAACTTTGGGGTGCCTCACATGTACAAAAAGGGAAGATTTGGGCCTGGCACGTGGGTTCACTTGCCAGGTCAAATTGGCAGTTTAAAACTACACACACAGACACTGCAGTGGCAGGTCTGAGCCATGTTAACAGGGCTACTCTTGTGGGTGGTACAATCAGTGCTGCAGGCCCATTAGTAGCATTTGATTTACAGCCCCTGGGCACCTCTAGTGCACTTTACTAAGGACTTACTGGTAAATCAGATATGGCAATCATGGTAAAGCCAATTACACATACAGTTTACATAGGGAGCATATGCACTTTAGCACTAGTTAGCAGTAGTAAAGTGCCCATAGTCCTAAAGCCAACAAAAATTGGTCAGAAAAAATAGGAGGAAGGAGGCAAAACGTTTGGGGATGACCCTGCAAAAAGGGCCAGGTTCAACAACGTCAATATGGTGTAACAAATTATTTAACCTTAATAATAGACCCTTCTTCTGGTGTGCCTGGAAGGATAATGGTCTCATGTGGATTTATCAATTATTTCTTAATGATGCTCCCATTTCTTTTCCCCAATTTAAACATGTCTACCACTATCCCCAATCTTTTTACAGCTGTTTTTTGTTGCTTGTGAATACTGTCTTAGATATTTACTTCTCCTTACAGCATTCTCCATTTCTTGTTCCCCTTCCATCTGACTTAACCTTAACTTTTATTAAAACATGACCCAGAGCTTCTTCTATTTATAAACCTATCTCCCTTCCTGATCCTTCCCGAACCAAATCCAAGACTGAACAGTTGTGAGAGTATCTCCTTGTAGAATAAGGTTTGGTCATGTATTTATAAAACTTATTTGTCAGCTAGTATTACCCAATCCTTATTTTCCTCTACCATAGATTATACTTTACCCCATACAATACTCCACATTTTCACCAGACCCCCTCATCTAAATCCTGGTCTTGTGATCTTCCCACAAGTGACCATATGCACATGCTGCTTATTTGTCCTAATACACTTTCCTTCTGGCATAAGGTTTGGTCTCAGATCAATAGGATTTTTAACTTACAATATTATTTCTTTTACTTTTAGGTACATTACCCAATCACTATGGGCCAGATGTAACAAAAAAGGCATTTGTGATTCGGAAATAGCGATCTTTAAGAAATCGCTATTTCTGATTCGCAAAATGCAATGTATCATATTTGCGATTCGGTAATAGCGACTTCTTAAAAATCGCAAATGCTATTACCGACTCGCAAATTGCGATACCGGCCCCATTTGCACCTTTGGGCCTGTAGGCCCATATTTGCGAATATTTAGCATTTCCCAAATTGCGAATTCCTATCTGGAATTCGCAAATTTGGGAAATGAAAACCCCAGGGTGCTGGGGGCCTAAGGCCCCCTCTGCTGCACCCCAATAAGTTTTTTAGGGTCATGTAAGGCGCACACATGCCAAAGGGGCATGTGTGCGTTACATGTCAATTTTGAAAATGCATTTTTAATGCATTTTTTTAATTTGCACATGGTTATCACCAAGTTCAACTTGGTGGTAATAGCGATTCCTTAATGCCCAATTCGCTATAAGGAATTGCTTGTTACATGTGGTTTAGAAATCGCAAATCAGGGTTCCTTATTTGCGATTTCTTATTTAGGGAATCGCAATTTACGATTCTCTAAACAGGCTCGCAAATTTAAGGAATCACTATTTTAGCGATTCCTTAAATTTGCATTGCAAATGCCTTTCATAAATACTGAAAGGCATTTTTGCATTAGCAAACGGGCATTCGCACCGTTTGCGAATGCAAAAAGGCTTGATACATCTGGCCCTATATCCTGTCCTTCCCTAAAGGTAAATTCCTAGATATTTTATTAGCAATTGCATTTCAGTACCTTACATTCAATTGGAAATCATTATCTAACTTATTGTACAAGGTTTGGTGCGATTGTGTTTGTTCACATCATAAATTGGAGACTATGGGCCTGATTACAACTTTGGAGGAGGTGTTAATCCGTCCCAAAAGTGACGGTAAAGTGATGGATATACCACCAGCCGTATTACGAGTCCATTATATCCTATGGAACTCGTAATACGGCTGGTGGTATATCCGTCACTTTACCGTCACTTTTGGGACGGATTAACACCTCCTCCAAAGTTGAAATCAGGCCCTATGTATATTAGTCAGTGCTCATCTTCTTATAATGTCCAACTTCTATGGTTCCCTTTAACCTTGTGTCTTAATCAGACTGGTAATGATGTTTCAGCTACTAATGCTGCATTGAATATTTCCAAACTCCATTAATATATTATCTCTCTGCTTCTAATTACTTTTTTGCGTTTTTAATAATTTTCAGAGTGCATAGTCATTGTTCTGTATAGTATTATATTGGATGAGGACATAATTCTCTTCCATTTTGTTCTCTTCTTTCATTCCTTACTTGTATACATGATGCTTTTCTCTTTTACCTGATCCCACTCCCTGCTCCCATTTCCCTCCCCATCATGAAATATTATTGCACAGTATGCTTACTGATATTCCACTTCTTTTGTTATGACAATAATGTTAATTTACTTTCCTTTATATTGTTGCATCAATAAAGTCTTTTAAACGGAAAGGGCCTCATTACAAGGCTGGCAGTCATGAGACCGCCAGCCTTGCCGTGCCGCGAAGCCAGCGGTAAGGACAGCTACATTACGAGTTGTGGGGCTTGGCAGACGCCAAGCCTCCACAATCCCGCCTAGCCCACTGGGGCGGTCGCACCGCCGCGGCCGGCGGCAAGCACCTCCAACCCAGCGGCAGGCCTCAGCGTGCCATCCAGATTACAAGGCTGCAAACTGCCAGGCTTTCTGAGGCGGTCACCCCGCCACAGGAACCCTGGTGGTGATGCACCCAGGTGACAGGAATCTCCATTGCTGTCGCCGGCACACACATGCACACATGTTCCCACACATGAACACATCCCCCCACACCCCCACCCCTCCACACTCTCACAAATACCCCCACCCCTTCACGCATGCATGCATTCACATACACACCCATTCAGCATACGCATACATGGGCTCAGACACCCCCACTCAATCACATTCATCTACACAGACACCCCCACTCACTCACATTCATCCACACAGACAACCCCCCATAGATGCACACATACACGAATACGCATATTCGCATTCACTCGCATACATGCACACATTCACCACACCCCTCTACAGACACACACGGAGGCACCCACACTCACAGGCACCCTTCCCCCCTTTAGCCCCCTTTTTTCAGATGCTCACTTACCTTCTCCGTGGAGGAGGAAGTCCAGGGGGGGATGGGTCCTGGCGGTCTTGCATCGCCAGCACCACCACACCAGCAGGGCTCCACCAAGCCGTATTACGGCTTCTAATACGGTGGGCGGAGTCCTGCTGGCGTGGCGGTGCTGGCGAGGCACCTGCCTCTGCACCACAGACCACCATCACGAATGCTGGCGACTTTCCACCACAAAGATGGAGGACGGCTGCCAGCACTCGTAGTATGGCGGTCTGGTGGTGGGTTTGGCTTTGGGGGGTCAGAGAAATTGACCACCAAAGTCAAAATGAGTTACAAAGTCTTTTGTGAAAATGTGTTAGGCAGACACTTGAAATTATTATTAAATAGTAGATGCATAATGTTTTTTTGTAACAGTTTAAGTCTTTTCGCTCCTTGCTGACCAAACTGTTTAAGCCATTATGACTGCAGCATCCTTGCTCCAATGCCTTTCAACGCAGGTAGCACAAAATATGCAAAATCAATTTGCTTTTATTTTTACAGCAGTGAACGTCTTATATAATACGGCTCCGGGCAGCAGAGGATTTTTATGTGGTGTTCAGCCCACATTGCTCCCGTGACAAACATACACTATAATTAACACTTCTCGGGGAGACAGAAAAAGAGGCCTAGACAAAAGTAAACTTTACGTTCATCTTTCTACAGCCCATTAGACCACGATTATCGTTTGTTTGTAGAGGACCAGCAGGCAACCTCCACTCGTGTAAACATAAATGGAATACAGGGGAGGCTATTCTCTGCTGCAGTTTCAAGATGGTAACCACTGATTTAAAGAACCAAACACAGAGCACCTAGTTGACGTAGATACATACTAAAACTGTTTAAGCATTTTTATGGCCTACAAGACAGAATGGAGAATGGGATGGTGTAACGTTGCACAGAAGATTGCGAGGTGTATGTGCCGTAACACGTGGGCCACGATAAAAAAAAACAAGTATCAGCAAAGCCTGGAGGTATGGTTTTTGTACAGTCCTCGCACACACCAAACTCACACAGAGGCACTAGTGAACAATTTTAATTTTTCATAAGTTTTAATTGTGACCACGTAATTGGTCGGCGATGGATAACCTCCAACTTGCACGAAAAAAATATATATCTATAAATAAACCCTTATGTACATTGATTGCATAATTTATTACAATATTGCAATTGTGAACAAAAAATATATTTCGGGAGTAGTTAGATTAATACCACCATCCTAATAATCATTAGTGGGAGAGGCCTTTATAAACTGCCTGCTGTGCAGTTTACCTTATGCTGAATGAACATTCACTTCATATAACGAAGCCAACTCTCCTACAGACACGGACATTCAAATGAAACGTTTTAAATCCTGAACATTGGAGGTGTGCTTAGCGGACAGCAGCATTCTTCAAGATGAAGACCTTGTTATTTACTCGTCTCAAATTACAAAAAGGAAAACACCACTGCATAAGTTCCAAAAGAATCTACGCATTGAATGATATTTTCTGGTGTAAATGTAAGGAAGCATTTGCATTTTACTAGAGAGTCAGTCAGAATGTGCATGCCACCAATTTTATTAAAGCTGTTTTTATTTAGTTTATACTACAGCTCCTACTTCCAATGATCTGTTTTTACCTCGGTAACATTGGACCACAGCAAACATTCAGCAAAGTGCAGTTTAAAACCTTGCATATGTTTCCCGTCAATTTACCGAAATGACAGGGGTAGCGGAAGTGACATCACACGACCTTTGACCTAAACTTTCACTCACATACTCATACATACACACAAATTCACGCTTACACACGCTCTCTCATAGAAACACACTCACACTCGCAAGCACACACACAACACATATCTAAAAGCATGTTTAACTTACCTCAGCTTCCATTGAAGGGCACATTCCAGGTGATTGTACTCAATATGAATCTCTTTAATTGTGAATAATATATTGTTATTAACTACTAGTGTAATACAAATTTGAAAGAAAACAAAGAGAGTGGTGCCCCAACTGATGTCCTTAAAGAAGAGCTACAACTGTTTTCCTGGCACTGAATTTACCATCTCTGAGGCCAGGGGTCGCAAAGGCAGCGCCAAGGGTAGAAAAGGGCTAGCCAGGAGTCACAACGACCCTAAATAAGGTCCATGCAATGCAGCAGGATGGCTGAGTGGGTGGTGCTCAATTCCCGAATCAACGCTTGCTAGGGGAGTCAGGCGAAAACCACAGCAAATGGATGCACTTGGATTGCACATAGATACCAGTCAAATCCCAGTAAAATCCAGAAGTCTGAACTAATAAAGTACTCCTTAATGCCAGTAAAGCTTTCAAAATCGGCTCCTCTGCAGTTTTAAAAGGGATAATATCCCTGCAGCAATACATTCAATTTCAAAGAGAATGTTTTCGGGGGATTCATCACAGGCATCAGTTTACATAGATATCACATTAGGGCAAACATAAAGCAATACACATCAATAATGGGCATACAAACAACACATCAACTGGCAGTTCCAGTGTGTCCTTCCTAGGCAGCACAGATATTACAGATAGTATACAAACTTTTTTAAATATCTGAGCAATGCAATACGTTGTTTTTTTAAAACATTTGTGTTGGACCTGGCCCTTTCTGCAGGGTCATCCCCAAACTCTTTGCCTCCCTCCTAGTTTTTCTGACATGTTTTTGTTGGTTTAGGACTCTGGGCACTTTACCGCCGCTAACCAGTGCTAAAGTTTGTTTGCTGTCTGTCTTAATTGTATTGGCGATTGGTTTATCCACAATTGGAATATTTGATTTACTGGCAAGTCCCTAGTAAAGTGCAGCAGAAGAGACCAGGGCCTGTGAATCAAATGCTACTAGTGGGCCTGCGGCACTGATTGTGCCACCCACATGATTTGCCCTGTACACATGTCTCAGACCTGTCACTGCTGTGACTGTGTGTGTAGTTTTGCACTGCCAGTTCGACCTGGGAAGTGTACCCACTTGCCAGGCCCAACCCTTCCTTCTCACTACATGTAAGTCACCACTAAGTTAGGCCCAAGGCCAGGCCTTAATTTGTAAATAAAAACGTGCTGGTGTCCAAAGCACTCCTCTGAAACACGCAGCTGCTGCAATTAAATGTGCAAGTACACAATACTGAGGCAGTGTAATCCTGAAGCCATCTTGGTCCTCTTTAATTAATCTACAGCCTCTCCCTGCCCCTTCAGCTCCCTTTGTGACGCTGTTTTGATTTGATCTTTCTCTTTCTTTCCCATGTGTCTTTTGCTCACAGTATCTGCTTGAGGCAGAAAAATAAGTGGTGGTGCCTGCACCGGAAACCACAGGCTCAAATTAAGCACTGCCCACGGCAGCCCCATGGTCAGGGTGCAGTGTATTTAAATGGTAGGACATGTACTAGTGTGTTTTTTACATGTCCTGATAGTGAAATACTGCTACATTTGTTTTTCACTATTGCAAGGCCTATCCATCCCATATGGTAACATGGGGATTTCCGTGAGGTGTCTTTTAAGTTCAGTTACCCAGGGGGAGCAGATATAGATGTGGAGTTTGGGGTCTCTGAACTCACAATTTAAAAATACATCTTTTGTCAAAGTTGCTTTTTAGATTGTAAGTTTGAAAATGCCACTTTTAGAAAGTAGGCATTTTCTTGCTTAACCAATCAGTGCCTCTGCCTGGCTGCTGAATACACCTCTGGGTTAGTATGACAGTTTGCCTTTTTAAAAAATACAATAAAAAAATAAAAAAGTCAAATACATGGTTTTTAATTTACTCCAGACAGTCACACAAAGGGAGCTGAGGTGTGTCCTGCATATCCTGATGGGTCCTACTGGGCTAGAGAGGAGGGAAGAGCTGACTCTTGCATCTGATTAGGGCTGTGCCTGCCCTTACACAAATTGGCCTCCAACCCCCTAAAGTGTGTCTGGGGCCAGGACAGGAAGAGGCAGGGCCTTGTGCTCTACAAAGACTTTCCTTTGAAGTTTGCCTACTTCAGAGGTAGAAATGAGTATAAGCATTGGACTTCTCACTCCACAACTTCAGAACACTTCTGGACTGAGAACATTCTGCCAGGAAGAAGAGCTGGATGCTGTAGGAGAAAATGCCATTCTGCCTGTTGCTTTACTGTGCTGGCCTGCTGCTTGCTGCTTCTGACCTGGGAGTGATAGGTCTGGACTTTCCTGTTGACTTTCTGCTTTCTAAGGTTCCCCAAGGGCTTGAACTGAGCTTGACTCCTGTTGTAAAGTCTCAGGGACATCGAAGACTTCATCTGTCAGTGCTTAGGATATTCTGCTGAGAGTCCTGACTTGCTAAGTGGTGCCAAATCCAGTCCCTGGGCCCTTAAAAGTGGAAGCTGGTAATCTGAGTGAAACTTCATGCACAGAGGCCGTTGCAGCAGAAAAATCGATGCAGAGCCTGCTTCAGAGCAAATCCATCATTGCCGTATGACTGGATTTTCCACGCATCATACTTGCCATCATTTTTCTTCATCGACATTGCCCGTTACCATGAATCAACGCATCGCTAGACTCGTGGGAAAAGAATCCTCGCATCGCCTGCCGGGAGGGGAAAGAATCAACGTATTGCTAGCCGGGCAGGAAAAGATTCCAAGCATCACCTGTCCAGCTTGAAAATAATCTATGCATCACTCACTTTTCCAATGCATCACCTCCTTTGTGGCCCGCATCATGTTTGTTTTGAAGCATCCAAGGTGCTGTGTGTTATAAGGATACAATGACTGACTTTTCAGAATTAAGACGCTCTTAAATGTTTAAAAAGTGTTATCTTTGCTTGTGTATGTTGGATGCTTGTCATGTTGGTCCTGTTTTACTCAGATAAATATTGGATGTTTTTCTAAACTGGTGTTGAATACTTTCGTGGTGTTTTTACTGTGTTACTGTGTGTGTGTGTGTACATATACTTTAAACATTGCCTCTGAGATAAGCCTAACTGCTTGGCCAAGCTACCAAAGGGGTGAGCAGGAGTTATCTGAGCTGTGTAACCCCCATACCCTGACTAGAGTTATGGCCCCTACTTGGACAGGGTGTAAACTGACTGCTAACTAGAGACCCCATTTCTAACAATTGGATTTGCAATGCCTATATAAAAACCATTTTCTAATTTCTTTATCGTGGGAGACTTGTGACACATCTAGTCACTGATTCTAAAGAAAATACATCATAAGGTCATAATGCCTGCTGTCAGAGTAGGGTGCCATAGAAGAGGCAGGTCAGGTCACAGAACATAATTATTCCTAATATGGTAATCTGTGAAATTCCAAGTAACAAAATATCTTCCTAGAAGCTTTGGCGCAGTGTAGTAACAATTCATCCTGGAAATCCTGTTGTCTTTAATACATGCCTTTCACAAGAAATAGGTCAGGCCTACTGACTTTGTTATAACATTTCATAATAAAAAGATGAAACCACTGAAATGCTGCATGACTTTTCCCAATGATCCAACAAAGCCTTTCCCCTTAACCATTGGCTTTACACCTTACCTAACGCTGGTCCATCCAAGTGCACATAAACTGGAAACCATGCTGCATGGAGTTATGAAATTACACATGTGTAGAATAATAGACCCTGAAAAACAATATACAACACCACTCAACAGAACCTAACAAGAATCACTGCAGAGAAAAGCCCTAGGGTCTGTGTGAGTGGGATGTAAACGTCAAAATCCTTGTCTACTATGTTAATCTGTGAGATAACACATAACAAAATACCCATCAGTAGGCTTAAATATAGAGTACTAAGAATCCACACTTAAATGCCTTTTGTCTTTAACATATGCTTTTCACAATAAATATGTCAAGCCTGGTGATTTTATCATAACATGTCCTAATAAACAGAATAGGTAAATAGCCATGATCTTTGGTTTGCCATCATAACCAACTCAATTCTGCTGAATCAAGTATAAACAGTATAAACTTTACTAGGAGCTAAAAACTGCAATATAAGCAGTCTTTTTAATGGAAGCACAACAATTTCAGTCCAACCAAATGTTGTACTTGAGGGAATCAACATGTAGATAAGGCCTTAACTCTTCTATCAGGAGTACTCTGAAAGTTTTTCTAATGTTCACACGCTTTCAAGCACCAGTGGCACTCTCAAGCCAGACCTTAAAATCTTTGTAGATTAGGTTTGTCGTGGGCAACCCATACTGCTCTCAAACGCAAATTTGCACTCTGAAATATAAAGTTAATGGAGGAATGGGAGAGTGTTTGTACTGCAGTACATTTCTCATGGCTGCCTTCCTATCATCTGTGCCTTTGTCACAGAAAGACAAACATGGTAAATTATCTAATTATCTAAGACTCTTCAATATCATTACAATGTCCTTAGTGTGACCCTGAAAGGTAAGCTCAGTCAGCTGGATAAATAAACAAAATGATCACAGTTGTGAAGAAAGAAATCACTTTTTTGTAGAAGCACACAACTTCTGCCCAATCAAAACATGTACTTCTGGCTACCATCATGTGGGTGGAGTCAAAACCCCTCTTTGTGATTCCCACAAAATTATCTGGTGACAGCTACCCTGTCAACCTGGACCATAAGAACAAAACATTGTTTTTCCTTCTTCTGCTCTGCTTTGCTAGCTGTACATTAACAAGAAGAATGGAGGCATATATGGCCACATGTTTATTTTTGTACTTTTTAGTAAATTTGGAAAAGTTAGAATATCTGTGCATGTTTGTGCACTGCACTTAAAAAAACGATTTTGATTTTAACTGCTTCTTATATTTGTTTGCAAGAAATATTTAACATCTCTTTGAAGTGTTACATTTTCAACTAGAAATTCTATTTTTGCTCTCCGTGTTTGCAAACAGTCTCTGTCTTTCATATGAAAGAGCTACAGACCAAGGATTTAGGTAGTTGTGGAAAAGGTGATGTGTGGCCATTTACTACTAGAAATAATGTACCCCCTGCTATACATGATAAGCATATTGCAACCAGTGGCATAATGAAACTTGAGAGGACACCCCTGCACAGTAACAGGAGGGGCCCACTCTCTGGACTCACTCAGGAGCTCTGAGGCCAGAGTACTGTGCTGAGGGGGCCCCCTGGAGCTCAGGGCCCCCTGCACTGCGAGGACTGAAGGGGCCTTTGTTACACCACTGATTTCAAGTCACCTCAGAGTTCTATAACCTTATAAAGGAACTCTGCTTTGGCCTTGTTCGTCTTCATGGTCATGGAACTCCTCATTGACCGTAATACCCTCATATTGTATGACAGAGGGTACTTTATCCCATGTAAAAAGAACTAACTCCACACTTCAGCCATTTCTAAGCACTGTGAGCAACAGATGTTGATGTAACTAATTTAACAGTTCTTCGTTTATCTACTTTGGAAGAATAGAATCCTGATTTGGACTTGACAAGTCCAAGGCCTGTGTATTATTGCATATAACAACGGTGAGCAGCAAACTCACTAAACCATCTCCTGGCTCCATGGAGACATGTTTTAATAATGAAATATGAGGTAACATAATGTGATGCACAGCTGAGTCTTAATTCGTTTGATATTTGTTAGGATGCCAAGAGCAGTGTGAGTGCTTCTATTTCAGCACACATGTTCAAATACAACGATTTGCCCCGATTAGATTGATCTCCCCATATATAGACTTAGAGGCACCCTCATAAGGTACCAGAGAAAGAAATTTTTTAAAAAGAGTTATGGTATCTTTTTGTTATATTTAATTAATATTTCAAAATATTACATTCAGTCAGCTTTCAGCTCAGATTTTGGCAATGTCAATGCTCTTCTGCAGTGAATAGAGAAATGAGTCTCTGGAATGTTCAAGTTCCTTTTTTTTCAAAGGAAAGATGTAGTTTTGGTTCAAATAAATAATGCACTAAAAGCACTTGACCAATGCAGCATTTATTCAGCAGCTGCAGATTTATATCTTTTGAATGTGTAGAGTCAAATTATGTTTATTGAAAGGCCACAGTGAATTAGGAGTTGTACAAGCTTTTTGCATGCTGAGACTTTTTTTCTTGTACTATGATGTGAATCACTAAGTACAGGTAACATAATGTAAAGAGCTGTTCGCTAAAAAGTCAGGATTTCCTGGATGAGTCACACATAAAAGGGGTCCCTTAGCAGCCAAAGAAGTGTTAACAAATATTAACACCTGGTGTTTATATGTTTGTTTAGTGTTTGCCATTTTTTAATATATTGAATCTATAATGGGTGGTATACAAATAAGTTAAATGAAGAGCAGTAAGAAAAACAAATTCATTACTGGTACTTTGAACGTTATATTTTCATAACTAATAACTCTACCAATGATAAGAGTAGGCATAAAGTTCATGCTTGTATTAGAAGAACGTTTTTGCTTATTACAGACAAGATTACAAAAGTGTTCACTGCATAGTGCAGGTGGGACATATTGAATATCAAAAAGGTACATTTCTATATATACTTACCATGGTGATATATATATATATATATATATATATATATATATATATATATATATATATATATATATATATATCTCTATATATATCTCTCTCTCTCTCTCTATATATATATATATATATATATATATATATATATATATATATATATATTTTATTTATTTTTTTAACTAAGAATGATTGCTTGGCTTTGAAAAATCTGATGAATAATAATGAAATCATAATTAAACCAGCAGAAAAGAGTGGGAACATTGTGATTCTCAACACACAAGATTTAATTGCAGAAGCATACAGACAACTAAACATTGAAGTGAACTATAAAAACTCTCTCAGAATCCAATTAATAGAATTATTTATCAACTGCATTCAAAATTGGATGATTGGCATCAACAATTGTTGCTCAATACTGATGAATATACATTTTTGAAAAAAGAAAATCCAACTATACCCACAATTTACTTTCTACCAAAGATTCATAAATCACTAACTGCTCCGCCAGGTAGACCAATGGTATCTGCATGTGACTCACTTTATGAAAGAATATCTGATTATGTTGATTTCTTTCTGGCACCCATTGTTATGACATTGAGCTCATATATCAAAGATTCAGGAGATTTATTGAGAATTCTTACAAATATAAATTGGAGTGATGAGTACTTGTTAGTTACAATTGATGTGTTTTCCCTATATACATCAATCAATCATGAAATTGGATTGAAAGCTTGTGAATATTTTTAAAGACAAAGGAGTATAATAGAATTTGAACATTCTAACATGCTGCTCTCCATGATAGAAATGTGTCTTAAGACTTGTATTTTGATAAAATTGCAATGTGGGTACGATTAATTGATGACCTTTTCATCATTTAGCATGGGTCACAAGAGGAATTCATGACATATTTCTCGAGTTTAAATACTAATGATATTGGATTGAAATTCACATGTGAGATGAGCAAAACTTAAATAAAAATTTTAGATGTCACTATTTACGTTGGAAATGACAAACTAGAAACCACGGTGTATCGAAAAGAAACTTCGACTAATAGTATTTTGCATGGTAAAAGTTTTCATCCTAAGTCCTTAATAAAAAGTATACCATATGGTGAGTTAAGAAGGATGCAGAGGAATTGCTCAAATGAAAAGTAAGTACAATTAAAATTTAAAGAAACAATCCAAAGATTTAAAAAGAGAGGTTACAATCATAAAATGTTGAATTCAAATTTAGAAAGGATGAAAATGATAAGTCAAGATGAGGTATTATTCCAAAAAATAGAAGAGAAACCAGATAAAAATAATGTGAGAATGATAAAGGATTATACAAAGGAAAGCGGTTTAATTAAAAATATCTTCTGCAAACATTGGAATGTTCTTTGTAAAGATCCGGATTTAGGACCCAAAGTTGGCTCAACACCTTTGGTTACATATCATAAAGCACCGTTGATTAAGGATTATGTAGTGAGGAGTCATTTTTCATCAAAAAGGGAACAAAACTGGTTAGTTGAACAACAACAAGGATTTATTAAATGTAATAATTGTAAAGCATGTAAGATTGGTAAATCAACCAAAATGATTAAATTGCCCAATGACACTGAATTTCAAATTAAACATAGAAACACATGTACCAGTAAATATACGGTTTATGTAATTGAGTGCCATTGTGGATTAAAATACGTTGGTAGCGCTATTTGCGTGCTGAAGAAAATAATTTTGGAACATATCAGAGCGATTACACATAATGATTTCACCTATGCAGCAGCTAAACATTTGAAAACACATGAAACTAACAATTGGAAAACCTTGAGATATTATGGAATAGATCACATTCCTGAACATGAACGAGGTGGGGATAGAATCAGGAAGTTAAGACAATTAGAGTTGAGATACATTATTCAAATGAGAACAAAAACCCCGTATGGATTGAATAATGATGAGGAGCTTTTTGTACAATTATAAAAAGAACCATGAAAAATTATTTGGAGTATATATCTTGGTACTGTGCCGGCATCTATGTCGACCCATTGGATTGTTGGAATGAGAAAAAAACACTTTAATAATATTTTATGGTTCTCAAACAAATATTAAGGATGTTGGGCTCTATGAAAAAAACATAGAAGATGCTTTAAAACTATTGAGACTTATAAGCGAATAAACCATTCTTGAGAATATTGGACACAACATTTGAATCTTACAGGCTTTCACTCTAAATGTATAATTAATTTAATTTTGTAAAAGTAATTTGTGTGGATATGTGAATTTTCAATGATATTATGTGGTATTACAATATTTGAATTGATAAGATATAAAGCACCACTATTCCCAGAATGCATTGTATTGGTGATAATTATGTGAGAATATAAAAGTCAACAGAGCGAAAGGACTTGTAAACTTGGAGGAAGACTGGTTGGTCAAAATGTGTCAGTTTTGCTGCACTGATTAAAAGTAAGGGATTAAGACTCAACAGAGTGCGTTGCCATTATCTTTGTGTTTTTGCAATACACACACACACACACACACATATATATATATATATATATATATATATATATATATATATATATATATATATATATATAGATCCACAACTTTAATCCGGTGGGGCAAATCGTTGTGTCGCCCCACAGATGTAAATAATGAATCTCCGTCACATGAGATAGTTGAAGTGAAGGTTGAATGGGCAAAGCAAACCTAGGCTGGGCACATTTCTGACTATAGATGGATGCGGCCATGCACACAACAAACAGAGGGTATACAATGCTGCAAGAATACATACCTTTTGGAATTTTGAAGGTCTTGGGATGGTATTCTGGGGAAACATCTGGGGTCTTCTGCTGATTGGGGATGTTTCTGCTCTGTCAAATCCTGTGGTACCAGGTGCGCCTTTGCCTTGGTAAGAGAGCTAGCCGAAGAGTGTCTGTAAAAAACAGTCCAAAAACTGACTGTGGTCTTTGTCTTACACAGTTAGATCTTGTCAGAGTTCTGGAAGTTGTTGCTAAAGAGGTGGAGGGCCACTGTAAAGTGGTGCACTCGTGGTTTGGTTGCAGACCTGTTGGATAAGAGATGACCTCTGCTGCCAGGACTAGGTGGAAACCCTGTGGGGTCTTGAGGTGGAGCTCCCTTCAAGACTAGTGCCATTTGCATGCTTGCAGCCAACGCTTCTCCCTCGAGGACGGTCTTTTTTAACTTATGTTGGACCAGCCTAGCAGTGTCTCTCTGGGCTTGCTCCTGTTTTACCCTGTTCTTTTCCTGCTTCTTCTTGTAGTAGGGTAATATGTGGGCTTATATTTCCCACCAAAGTTTGATGTCTAACCCTGCTACGCTATCCAGCCCACTCTGTATAATGGTGTGCAGACCCTTTTTGAGGATGTTGAAAAAGAAGGCAGCCTTGGGCACCGTGTTGGTCTATGGCTGCCCTCTTTTTTACCCCCATCATTCCCTTTTGCTGTCTAGAAAGTCAGTCATGATTTCCCCAGGCTTCATGCTCGCCGCCATTAATCCTCCTTTATCCAGGCATTCAGGGTATGTTTCCCTCAGGACCGTCCATATCTGTGGCCCGTCATGCAAAGTATTATTCAGTGTGACTGTTGGGATGCAGGCTCAAGAAAACACTATGTTAATCTGGTCTCCGATGATGCTGCTGAGCAGACTCTTGAAATAAGATAATATGGGTTTATTGCTGCTGTGTTTGTCTCAAAACAGGAGACCCATTTTCCTGCCCTGTGCATCAATGGAGGTAGTTTGGTCCTGAACCTTTCTTTGTCCATCTCTGCCCATGACACATAGATGGTCCCTGACATGCCCTTCTGTAACAATGGGGATATTTTGCCTCGGAGCACCTCCACAGGTTTTTCCTTCACATAGCGCTCCCATCTTCTCAGGCATTCCTGTAAGTAAGGGAAGTTACCTTTGGGATCTCCCCCTCCATGCCAGGTGCAGTCTTCTGTGAGAGCCATGTCCTATGGTTTAAAGGATCCCTCCTCCAGCCAGGGTCTATCATTATGCCCATGCCTTTCAGTCCAGCAGGCCAGCAGATGGCAAAATGGTCATGCAAAGACCTCACCTTCTTCTTTAGACACTATCTCTGTGGAAGTCAGAACTATGCATTTTGGGGGAGAAGGTCAAGTTTTTATTGCTGCTCTCCTTGTGCCATTTTGCTTCTCCTGTACCTTAATTGGGTTTGAACAAGGCTAATTTGATCCTTTATTTCTTGGCCGGCCCCTCTCCTGTTCTGACGGGTTCTGGATCCCCATGGGGTCCTCCCTTTTGGTACAGCCTACATGTCTTTGAAACAGTTTCAGTTACAGGTGCGGATGAAGCTGAAGAAAAGTCATCAAAGTTGATGAAATAACCAGAAGCAGTCTCTGCAAACACAGGATCCTGTGCATTACTGGTGGCTGGATCCACTTTCTGTGGAAGTTCATACTAGACAATGTCATCTGTTTGTGTTGAGTTTGCGTAGAAGACATCCACATCTTGGACAGTTGGTGTTTGTGAAATGGTAACAGAAATCAGCAAAAGCTTATTTTCCACCCTCCTCATGCTCGACGAGGCATTTGTAGCATCGTTGTACATGCTAGTATAGGTAGAAGAATTATTATTTCTTCTTTGAAGAGATATGTCATGTTGGGTAGTGAGAGGGGACAGGGAACTACCCAAGGGACCTCTGGGTCCACTGTGCAGGATCGGCCACATGGTGTAGTTTGATGTTGTCGATGGAGACAACATCTGTTTGCTTTAGAGCCTGGCAGTGGTGATAAGATGATTGTTCCGGTGCCTTGTATTCCCAGAACTGGGGCCTGTGTGTGTAGGATGGGCTGAATTCTGTCTTCATGGGAATCTTCTCACAAACCAGTTCCCCAACATTAGGAATCCAGACTGAGGAATTTGTTGAAAAATCCCTCATTCCTAAAGTGGCAGCACTGATAGATGAAATATCATCATAAAATTGCTGAAGCTCTTGTAAGACAGTGAGACATTCATTTATGTCAAAAGGTGTGTCTGCTGTCACCAAACCAGGACCATCTCGATCTGGGACATACATAGGTATCCCAAAGAGGACCTCGTAAGGAGTGTGTCCTCCCAGGGACCATCTTGGCATATTATTCAATGCTCTCTGGACCCCATATAAGTGATTAACCCAACTGTGGCCTGGACCTAATACCTAATACCATAGCTGTTAAGGACTGTTCTAGATCTCGGTTCCTCCTCTCTATGACCGAATTACCCTCAGGATGGTAGGGTGAGGTGTAATGGAGTTCAACACCCATCGTCCTCATGGTGTGCCGGAATGAAATGCTGCAACAGCAGATGTACCGATGAAGAGCAGCAAGTATTTTTTATAAAAGATCGAGCATCAGCCCATCACTGTGGCCATACCCACAGGAATCTAGAACACGATTCTACAGCGACTAAGATGTATTTGTATGTACCCTCAGGTTGAACGGGACCACAGTGGTCCCGGTACATACATTGAAGTTGCCTGTTGGACACTAAGAGGGATGTCTGTGGAGGGTGTTTGATGTTTGAGCCCTTAATCTGCTGGTAAATGTCATAGCAAAGGACGTATTCCTTGGCCTGCTTGTATAGGCCTGGCCACCAGAAGCGTTTCTGTAGGAGTGATATTGTGGCCGCAACACCAGCATGAGCAGATGTGACACCCTCATGCGCTGCTATGATGAAATCTAATCTCTGGTCGTGGTTGGGGATCACTCGATCTCCCACTCCAGGAATTGTTGCAAAGGCAACATTCTGTGAACTGATATGGGATGAATATTTTGTAGGGTATGCTTTTGGGAGAGGCTTGTCTTCAGCCAAAGTTTCACAGCAGCCAGAATATCATTATCCAATCTTGTCTGGGAACGAGTCACTGTATCAACAGAAGCCGTAGCTACTGCAGACTTGGCTACTTCATAAGCCAAAGTGCTGTCAATAATGAGTACAGCTACACGTTGGTGACCCAATGAATGGACTACATAAGCATCAGGTAGCTTATCCTCAGCCACCCTCCCCACACAGTTCTGTGCTTTATGGTGTTCCCCTTGGAGTCTCTCAACCCGTTCAACTGCCAATTAGTCAGAAAATCATTTTAGGACTGGGCACAGTACTACGAATCACACACTATCAGTGTGAGGTGTCTTGGATCTGCATGTTGCAGTGCCAGAATGAGGGCTTTGAGTTCAGCCAGTTGTGCTGTGCAATCCACTAGGGTCTGCATGTAGGTATTGTGAGCGTGGAATACACCATCCTTCTTCACTCTGCTCACGGCTGCCCAAGCGGCTGAATATATTGATGTTTTGTACCTATAGCTGGTTGTGCTGAACTATCAGTGTAAATGACAGTTTGGTATTTGTGAAGTGGTAAGATGTTAAAAGGTGTGGAGTACTTCTGTTCGTATTGTAGACATTCTTGTGTCTGATGTTTTGAATCAAAGGTGTAATCAACATTGGTGGCAGTCAGAGAGGTTGCCCATAGGAATCCAATGTGAATGTAATGGTTTAGCATTAGGAATGCTAGCTTTAGTGACAGCCTCTAAGGCGGGCACCAGGGTAACAGCAATAATGCGTTTTCCTTAGGCAATTGGCCTCTCCTTGATGACAGCCATCTGTACAGCAGTTAGATTATTTTCTGTGGGTGGAAAGAGTTGTTCTGCATTGGAGTATAAATGTGCTTTATATGCTATGGGCACTGTGTCACCTTTGTTAAAGGTGACATAAATGAACCCAATTAAACCAGCAATTATTCTGATGACCAAATTTGCTTTGTTATCACGGGTGTGTAAGTGTTTTGCTTCTAGCATGTCCTGTGCAATCCTCTAAGGATGCATGTGTGTTCTACTGTCAAGTGTCTGCTTGAGAAATCTGGGCATATTAAATCATAGAGTGGCTTTATGCATTGTGAATAGTCAGGAATGCAAGTTCTGCTAAAGTTGAAAAAAACAAGAAAAGACTGCAGTTTCTTGATAGTATTTGGTGGCTGGAATTGAACACATGTTTCTAGAAAGTGTGGGACCGGGCTCTTCCCCTCGTTTGATAGATCATATCCCAAGAAAAATACACTGAGAAATCCTATTTCATTTTTTTTTAAATTGAATTTGTAGCCAAGAGCTCCAAATCCTAGAACGATCTGATCGACCCTGGCAAGATGAATGTTGAGGTCGTTGGGATCAATATCATGCAATATTGATGTTACACAGCCTGATTAGCCGTGGAGCAAATGACAGAAGCGATTATGTGAGCGGAATGAGGTCCCGACTTTCATGTGCTAAGTTGTGGCAGAAAAAAACGCTGGAAATCTCCAATGTTGTTTTGTATTTTTACGCACTTTGTTTTTGACTAGTGCTGTGCTGTGTGAAATTTGTATTGCGTATGTGTGTATGTGACTGTTTAAATGTCTGTAATCTAAGACTATTCTTTAAGAATGGCTGGGTTTAGCAACCAGGGAAAACGGGTTATTTATTGCAGGGCTAAATTATACTCTGTTACTTTAGCTGAGTGAGGATCTCCCTCACTGGAGCTTTGGCTTCATATTTAACAGGAGATTGGGGCTTAGGCTTGGGTGCAGACCTAATAGGTGTTACATGGTAGGGAGAATCCTTATCCCTATCTACATAACTGCGGGACACCGCAGGTGTCTGTGCTAAAGCCCGTTGACAGCGTAGGCTTGTTTTATCACCTATGGAACAAGATCAGAGAAAGAAGGCCAAATGACATCTTCCCCCTGTGGGAGCTTACAGACGTGTTCACGAGGCCAATCTCTTTTGGCCAATAGGATATCACAAGTAAGTTCATCTCAGAATATTACACTAATGGTGCGCCCTATGTCTCCCTCAATTTTGATATTTAAATCATAAACCCTGTCAGGTGGGAGAAACCGCCCATCCACAGTCTCTACTGCAATAAAGTTGCTAATTGCTGTTGCACCCAGATGATCTTTCAGACTCTGGCGACATATTGTGACTTCTGCCGCGCAGTCCAAAAGGGTCACTGCCTTCAGCAATGTTCTCAAGTTTGCTTGTATATTTAATTGAAATTGCTGCCACCTTTTTCTTTTTAAATTGTGGCTTTTGTTGTGGGGACTCATCATCTTTCTTGTCTGAAGGCCGCTATGAGTCTTTCTTCCCTTTCATGTAGTCAGTACGTTGCTCTGACTGACCCACTCTCTCACTACGTGTCTCTGGAGTGTCCTGAAAGAAACGAGAGGGGTGTGAATCAGTACGTCTGTCAGGGGCTTTTATAGTTTCTCTATTTCCGAGATTGATTCTCCTTTCAGAATTCTCCAGATGTGGAGAGTCTGCTCTCTGACTTCACCTGTCTTTATTTGGTTTTGTTTATCATAGCACTTTTTAGAACCCTCCTGTGCTTGTTTGGTGCTTTCGTTAGGGGTGGCACTCTGAATTTCAGGCTTTTTGGGCCTGGCTCCCAAACTATCCCATCCTATTCTAGTATAGGTATTGAAAATCATTTTCGGTAGCTGTTTCTCCTGTTCCACGTGTGGAATCTCTCGGAGCCACTGATGTATGGCCAATGCTACTGCTTCCCCTTTAATATTACTGAGTATTATTGGGGAGACTCCGTCAAAGTTACACAATAATTTAATCCCCAAGTCCAGGGCTGGTGCATCCATGCGTTTGTTCTGAATTTGTGTTAACATTTCCAGTAAATTGACAAGTGTCTGGGTACCATGTGTGGTAGTATATATTGCAGCGAAGACTGCACCAAATGTGGTGCAGTCATCCACTAAGGAAACCATTCCCAATGGCAAGCACATTGGGAGAATTCTGTTTCTCCTGTGGTCCTGTATGGGGAAACACAGCTTCCAGCTGATTAGTTTTCTGGGCTATCCAGAACGGGATTTTCTCTCATTCCATGGGGATCTTGCCCATGATTGAACGCACTGTTTGTGGATTAATCCCAGTAACGGCCAATTGGTATCCAGCAGGTGCTGTGGTGCTGGACACCCTAGTGTTGTGTTCAAAGTTTGCATTACGAACTAAACAAGTTGTCTATATAATGTTACTAACTCATTGTAAAGATTACGCAGATCAGCTGCCTGCATGTTTTGTACACTGGGGTATGGTGTATATGTGGCAAACATTGGGCACGTTGGTCCTTCGTTACCTAAGGGACCTAATCTCATGGGTTGTATTATGTGTGGTAGGGTGCCATTAAACCAGTTTTGATGTTCTTGATAAGTAATTGGTATTTCAAGATACTGGTATGCTTTGTACCACTGTGGTATGTTCGCAACTCTGTAAGTGTGGAATGTGTATTTTCTAGAGTCTTCCTCAGGAAAGGAGACCCAGGAATAGAATGTTTCTGTTTGGTAAGCTTCATGAGCTTCTACAATTAATGTGACATTCCTTTCCTCATGTTTTAGGCCATGCCCTATCAGATGTAGTGTTAATACATGTCTGAAATTCTCAGGAATGTCTATGGTGTGAGTCATATTGCAAAATGGGTAAAGAGATGGAACACCAAATAAGGAGAAAAGTCATTTTAAGAGTTCAAGCTCGAATAACCTACAGCCTAGTTGGGTGCTCCCTGTTCAGCTGAGGAGGATTATCCCCAGGACCTCGGACGTCGCTGTATAATGATACTTAGGGTACCTGTTGTGTGTGAGACAGAGATACTCATGGCATCCATAAATTAGTGCCAAAACACCAGAGTTGTTGGCGCCATATTGTAGTTGGACTCTTGCTCTAGGCAACACTACAGCTTTTGATTGCAGGCAACTAGTTCATTCCTACAACAAGTCACAACTGTCAGCCTAACCCTCCTGGCTCACAAGCAGTACCTCACCAACAACCCAAACAGTAAAAGGCGATTTCTGGCAGCCTTTACGCATGGACTCTAGAGTGCGACATCTATGGGGAGTCGTGGTTAAACGGAGCTTACCCTTTTCTCACATGAACAACAGGTCTCAGTCACAAACAGACAACGAAGGAGATGAAGTAAAGTTTTCAATAGGTTTTATTAAGAAGACTGCAATCTACTGTAAAGTGCATGAGCTGCAATAATTAGGATAGTGATCAACGGAAGAAGCAGAATTGTAAAAACAAAGGTCGTGAATACAAAGACCCCCACCATCTTGAAATAACATGAAATGTATGATAGGCCCTATTACCCTAGCATGGAGAACCTAATCTCTAACCGAAAGAGAGCTAGGTGTGGTAAACCTAATCTGCCATAAGAAGCGCCCCCCCGACCCACATTACTTTAGAATGAGGTCTCTAGATCAGACTCCACGGGGATACGAAGGCTTGGTCTGCATCAAGGTGACATGTAGCATAGATAGCGTTGATGGCATCTGGTAGGAATCCCTCTGATAACCTTGCCTGCTTCAGATGTATTTATACATATCTTGTAGGACCCCTGACACAGGTATGTTCACAAACAATAGATAAGAAGACATGCTTGGGGCAGTAATTGCATAAACAAATCCCTCCACAGGTACATTATGTTTCTGTCACACGTAAGTGGGAAAGGGCAATGATGTGAGTACCTACCTATACCACTTGTCTTTGATGCTGATAGTGACGCCTTCACAGAGTGGCACTGATAATGTGAAATCAAAACATCTTCCTAATTATAAAAATAGCAGCCATCTTGGAAGAAATAATTAAATAAATGCGCTAAAACAGAGTGGGCTAAGTAGGTTAAAAGTCACTAGATGATGGGGCACAGGTCTGCAAGCCAGAAAGCAAAGCAAACTCCTGATTCCCAATGAAACTAAATAGGACACACTACAAGTGTGGAAACAGCTAGGATGGTAGGTATCAGAAAGAGCACCTTCGTACCTACGTATGGTGGGAGAGGTTTGGATACTTTGCTTGTGGGTTCTGGGTGGTTGCAGTTTGGGCCCACCTCGAAGATGGCCCATAGTTCTAACATTGCCTCTCTTTTAGTCTTCTTTCACCCTACAAATTTGATCTGAATGTCTGTACTCGTGTGCTCTATTGTGTTAATGCCGAAGGTTCCCCCCTCCGACCAAGGGAATGCATGTGCCTTAGTATGTGCGTGCCATTCCTGACAGTATTTATCTAGCTGTTTAGCCTGCATGGGGAATCTAGTTTGCATGTGGCTTAATGGCAACTCCATGATGGGTTAGGGACCTTTTTAAGGGACTGGTATAGTTCTAACTTTCTTAAGTTTTAAATAATCCTACATTCAACTCTAATTGTGGGTAAATAATGACATAGGATTATGCCGGCAATAACTACTAGCTTTTTACAATACATACAACAACACATATGAAAAAATCACAACCTGAAAGAAAGTGCAATGGCTAGTTTCAAAAGATTATGAAACATAACTTTTCAACATAAACCGTTTTTTAGCAGTGGATAACAGATATGCAATAACAATCTGTGAGAGAAAGTTAACATTTCCTTGATACGCACATTAAATCACTTACCGAGACATAGCATTTCAGGATGAAAAATATTTGCAATAGGTTATCAGCACCACACATCAACAATGCATCAATTGAACGCCACAATGGAAACAAAGAGAGAAGAGAGGGAAAAAATTATGACTTTGTCAAACAAAACCCTTATCCTTCTCCTCGTGCTGCTGCCTGATGCCGAGGGGAAGCTCTGCGCGGTACATGGGACTAAATGAGCCTGATAGTCTGACAATATAGGTTCAGGGACAAAGACTGCAACAATTTACTTGGAGAAGAAGAAACAACATGACAGCTACAGGCCCTCCTCGGCCAAGCACAAGCTACACCTAATCTCCAAGGTCCAAATCCTTCCCTAATATCTGAATTGCACCCTGTTTAACACCCAGGGGCTTAGCATATCATATGTGCCATACCCAGCGGTCCAAGCGAATAACACTTCTCACTTCTTTCTGACACCACCAGAGTTTAAGAGACCGGTAGTCCTGAGAAAATCCCTTTAGGCTAAAAAATAAGATTCACATGTTGGCCCTATATCACACCCAGAACCTATGCGTACCAGTTGTGTCATGCCCAGTGGCCCAAGTGTTGAGGCCTCATCCCTATGTCACACTCAGGGGTCAAGTGTACCATCTATATCTCGCCCAGCGGTCCAAACGGAGCCTTATATCACAGCCAGGGTCTGACGTACCATCTATATCTTGCCTAGCAGTCCAAGTGGAGCCGTATATCACACCTAGGGTCAGACGAACCATCATTATCTCTCCCAGAAGTCCAAGTGTAGCCCTATATCATACCCAGGGTCAGACTCACCATCAGTGTCTCACCCAGCGGTCCAAGCAGAGCCCTAGTTTGCCATACACCAAATGCTGGGACAAAGGATTAGATGTAGTCTCTTATCCACTGAGTGTGGCTTGAGGATGGACCTCTTCCCTGCAGATTCAGCAGATCTTCCAATCAATTGCGATGTCTGCTCACATCTCTTTGCTTGCGCAGATGTGAATCTGTTCTGGTGGGGTCCCCTTCCTTCAGCTGCAGGCTAGGCTCAGAGAACCAATCTCTCCTATCTGGCTTTCCAAAATGTTGCTCAAATGCCAATTTACCTGAAAGAAATTAAAGACAAGAGGCAATTGGCAAAACAGGAACAGTTGATTCAAGTAAATGCAGTGGGCAGGAGAGCACCATTTTATATAATTCTTGAAGGATGATAAAATAATTCTATACATTCTTTGCACAAATGAATAGAGGCCTAGCTGTGGAGTCGTAAATCTGATCATCTGATGAAGGGCTCAGGTGGGTCTTGACCTTGCGTGGACAAAATGCTAGCCAGTAGGTAACATGCCCAGCTCTCCGACATAAGGATCCTGTGATCACTCAGTGTTGTGTGTGTTGTATACTGACTGGCTGAATGTTCCTAACTTCATGTGGAATGTCATTTTTATGGTGTTTTGGGAACGTGTGCCCCTCCAGCCAAATGCTTTTTATTGGGGGCCAATCTTCTACAACTATTGTAGTGTTTCTACCTATCTGGGGGATCAATCTGAGTTTTTCCTGTTCAAGCATTTATCTACGGGCTACATGTCATCCCACCTGTGATATGTCAATCAGCAGCTTCAAGCCTAGGAAGCAGAGCTTGCCTGACCACGTATTTCTAACTCAGGGTTGATGAGGAGGTCATGTCGGGTGGTTTGACAACAGTGATGCAAGTTCATTGCTGTGCTAGCACACATCATGGCGTACACTGAGGTCATTTTTAGGCATATTAACTTTTACGTATCAGTGTTATTGAATTATTACATACTTAATGTGAACTTGATGAAAATGTGACTGCAGCGCCTGACCCCTTTCTTAATCTGATTGATGCTAATGTTGATGTTAATATAAGCTGCCAAGTGGCTTAAGACCAAAGTCAATATTTCTACCACCTGTAGTAAATTATGCTATAAATGTTTTTTTTTAAAAGAGTGGTAAAAGAATTCTGCAAATTTAGACATAAGGGTTATACACGCTTGCGCAATCTGGAAGCTAGGGATTGGGAAGTCATTCAAGCACTGCAAAACAATAAGGAAATGGTGATAACAAATCTGGCAAAGGGGGGAATGTGGTTATTTTTAGTTTAAAATGTATTTGCAGCAAGGGTACAGACAGTTGCACCATATTTCTAATTATGAATTCTCAAGTATGGAAGTGATGGGAAAGGCTAATCAGAGTTACTCTGATTGTATGAGGAAGGGCCTATTTTTGACATGGTCAGTCCCCACTATTTGCCTGAAGTATGATGTAGCCCAGAAATTGTAGAGCCCAGGGCCCCTGCTAACCAGGTTCCCTGTGCCAAAGCTCTTTCCCTAAAACTGTTGTGATGCATTGGCACAATTGGATACACCTTTAGCTATCACTATAAGTCCTTAGTTAAAGGTACCTAGGTACCCAGGGCATGGGGTACTAAGGGTAGGTCCTTGAGGGCAGCAGCACTGATTCTGCCACTCTCTGGGGTCATTGTAGGCTGAATACTCTGGGGCAAACCTAAAACACAAACTCAACATGGCACACTGCCTGTGTACCCTGTCCACCGTATACTGCATACACTATGGGTAGGGCACCCCTCTGACAGGCCTTCCACCCCTACGACAGGGTGCACCATATTATATGTGAGGGCATAACTGCATGAGCAATATGCCCCAAATGTGTCCTTGCCAAACCTGGGACATAGTGAGTGAACAGACCAGCCATTTTAATACATGTGCTGAACACTTGTCAATACGAGTTTCCCAGGTACACAATGGCAATTCTGAACCCTGGGTTGTTTGGTATTAAACAGCTCAGAATGATAAATCCCCACTGGCTCCAGTGGTGGGTTTACTATAAAATGTACCCACGGGTCACCTAAAAGGTGCCCCTGCAACAGCCAGCTACCTTGGCAATACAGTATTTAGTGGGCATCCCTAGACCAGGAAATCAGATTTGATGGACAAAAGAAGACCAGCACCACAAAGATCCAAGGTACAAGAACTGTGGACCTGCTACAACAAAGAAAAGCCACCAGCTCTGCCTGTTGCACCCAGGACCCGACAATCGCCACTGAGGAGCTGCTGGACAGCTGGTAAAACTCTAAAGTGCCCTAGAGGACCTCAAGGCTTTGAAAAGTGCCATACAACTCCCTCCAGAGTGTAGGTACTGCTCTAAAAACAGCAAGAAACCCACCAACCAGTGAGGGTCACTTTACTGACCAGCTGCTAACTCCCGAACTGGATGACACAGCTGGACCAAATAACACACCAAAGACTGTAAGGACAAATCCTGCCAGTGTACCAAGTGTGGTGGCACTGCACCCTCCAGGGGCCCAACCCTGCCAATATCCCGGGTATTGGTCAGGTAACATCAGACAACCAGAAATACAGCCCACCTAGGGCTGAAAAAGGACCAGGGGAAGCCCCAGTTGAGAGACTTCAGGAACACCCCAGACCTCCTGCCAGAGTGCCCCCATTGTCCTGCAAACAACCCTTACCTCCTGCTCCTGAGGGTATCCTTGTGCACAGCTCCTGGCTCACGCATTCGCTCTGCACCTAGCTGCCCTGTGCCCTACACTGAAGAACCTGCTGTGTCCTAAGGATTCCCCACACCTTGTGATCTCACTATCTAAGGGGACCCCCAAGGAACCATCTTTAAACTTACCTGTGCAGCGCTTTTCTAAGTGGTCCCCCGCAGTGGCCCTGCAACAGCTCCAGACACGTTTCATTGCTGCCCCTGTTAGAACTGGGAGCTGCCCAAACCTCTCCAGCTGGGACTGTTTGCCCACCTATTACCTTGACCAACCTGCAAAACAAGAACTTGGTTCACTAATTGTACAATTTTATGTGTATTTTTAAAGGTGATCTTCCATTGATTCCCATGGTGTGTAATTACGCAAAAAAGACTATTTTTATTAAAACTTCAAAAATTCACGTCTTGAAAAGTACATGACCAAATTGTATAATCTTGGGCTTAAAAATTATGTAAAAATCCGAAGTATTTTTATAAATTGGTCTTGAGGTATTCCTTTGAATGTGTGAGTTGCAAGATTGATGCTGTGAGTACAACAAATGCTTTGCACTACTCTAAGATTGGCCTTACTGTTTGAACAAGCCACCTTAAGAATTAGAGCATTAGGTGATTTCGTTTTTGCCCCAATAAACCATCATGTGGTTGCCTGGACTCCCTGTACAGTGTGCCTAGCTTTTCACGTTACATAGAGGGCCAGCCTCCTACAGATTGGAAAGATCAAGATTTTTTAGAAGAGGAAGAATATCAGTTCCTAAAATTTAAGTTCCCTAAAACACCAGCCTTGTGTTATTTTTTGCCCAAGTTACACAAAGATTTGGTTAACTCTCCAGGAAGACCGATAGTCTCCTCAAGAGGGAGTCTATTGGAACACGTCTAAATTTGTTGATTACTTTTCGTGTCCCTTTTGTTGAGGCGCTTTCCACATATAAGAGGGATACTGGATATTTTGTACGCCTCATCAATTATATCACTAGGGAAGAATGATTTCTTTGCTTATGCACCTTGATGTTAATAGCCTATACACATTCATACCCCATGATCTAGGCATTCAAGCTTGCTGGAATTTCCTTAGGGCACGCTCACTTTCTTATCTTCTTCACAGGGAGATGCTACTTGACATGGCTTGGATATATCTGACTAATAACTTCTTTATCTTCAGTAAAGAGCTCCATCGTCCGACCCATGGCACCTGTTTTGCTCCCAGCTATGTAGGTCTGTACCTTGACTGGTGGGAGGAAGAGGTGATCAGCAACATCCGTCAGTTTGACAAACAGGTGGTCCTCTGGGTTAGATACATAGATGATATCTTTTGTATTTGGAGAGGCGATGTTGATTCAGTGGATCACTTTGTAAATATTCTTAATGACTAAACTTTAAATTCAAAATTTACATGCCATCTTGATACAGCAAATATCAAATTCCTTGATCTGCAGGTATATGTACAGAATAAAACGCTTGAAAGTAACCTGTTCAGGAAGAAGACAGCAGGCAACAGCCTGTTACATGTTAAAAGCAGCCATCCTATAGCTTAATATATAGTATACCCTATGGGGAATTACTGAGAGCTAGGAGGAACTGTAGCTCAGAGACAGCCTTCCAGAATGAAGAAGGGAATATGATCATTAGATTTGTAGAGTGAGGCTACTCTAAAGCTAGTATCAATAAGGCCTTGGCAAGAGTAGTCAGATTAAGAGAGATTTGTTGGTCCCCAAAAAGAAAGTAGAGATAGAATCCATAAGATATGTCACTACCTTTCATAGTAAAACAAAAGGAGTAAAGAAGTTTTCCACAAATACTTTTCTGTCCTTAGAACAGATGAGGCACTATCATAAAATCTGAAATGTACATTTAGGAGAAGTACATCCATGAAAGAGTTTCTGAGTCTCATTCTAGTGAACCGACCTGAGACAAGGACAACCATTCAAGATTTCTTTACTTTTAGGAGATGAAAGGCGTTCAATTACAGTGAAAACAAAAAATTTATAAAATTGCCCACTGTTCCTAAACTGTTTACAATAACAAAATTTGGACCTGCAACTCCGACAACTGCATTTATGCATTGCGCTGCCTAGGTGACAATTATTGCACTGTCAGCACAATATATGGAGCAAAGAAATGAGTCATAGAGTCTATGCAAGCCATCATTCATGAGGACAAAACTTACCCTGTCGCAAGACATTTTTAAACACTGCATGACAAGAAAGCTCCTTAAGTTTGTAGTTCTAGACAGAATCCAGATGAATGAGCAGGGAGGTAACAGAACCTTAGAACTAAGAAGTCTGGAATCCAAGATGATTGTTGGCTTAAACAAAATACATCCAGTAGGGTTCAATCTTGATGATGAATTGGCAGTCCATGTAGCTTAAGTAGAGTAAAGGAAGTGAAGACCATGATAGCGAAGGCATAGTGTTAACCCTGTTTTCTCCCAGATGAATGCATGTTGACATTAACCTGCCTTTTGAAATCCTAAACCGTGATTTGGGCATGTAATACTGTGTACTTTAAAAAAATGTTTTTAACAATGCTTTTTGTGTTTGCACATTTGTTTTAGATTTCTATTTACGGAGGATGGGTCATCACAATGTGAAAGTAACTGCTACCGCCACATTAATCGAACATTGTGCTGGTCTCAGTCATAAGACACACCAAAAGAGCTATTGTATCCCATTTTATTTACCGAGGATTTAATGAATGTATATGTGTAAGGAAATGCCTCCTTGGCATTGTTACCGCCTGACGTTTTGCCTTTGCTGATGCTAAGTTATGATTTGAAAGTGTGCTGGGACCCTGCTAACCAGGCCCCAGCACCAGTGTTCTTTCCCTAAACTGTACTTTTGTCTTCACAATTGGCACAACCCTGGCACCCAGGTAAGGCCCTTGTAACTGGTACCCCTGGTACCAAGGGCCCTGATGCCAGGGAAGGTCTCTAAGGGCTGCCGCATGTCTTATGCCACCCTAGGGATCCCTCACTCAGCACATGCACACTGCCTCTCAGCTTGTGTGTGCTAGTGGGGAGAAAATGACTAAGTCGACATGGCACTCCCCTCAGAGTGCCATGCTAACCTCACACTGCCTGTGGCATAGGTAAGTCATCCCTCTAGCAGGCCTTACAGCCCTAAGAAAGGGTGCACTATACCACAGGTGAGGGCATATGTGCAGGAGCACTATGCCCCTACAGTGTCTAAGCAAAACCTTGGACATTGTAAGTGCAGGGTAGCCATAAGAGTATATGGCCTGGGAGTTTGTCAAACATGAACTCCACAGTTCCATAATGGTGACACTAAAAACTGGGAAGTTTGGTATCAAACTTCTTAGCACAATAAATGCACACTGTTACCAGTGTGCAATTTGTTGTAAAAATACACCCAGAGAGCATATTAGAAATGCCCCCTGAAAACATACCCGACTTCCAGTGTAGGCTGACCAGTTACTGCCAGCCTGCCACACACCAGACATGTTGCTGGCCACATGGGGAGAGTGCCTTTGTCACTCTGTGGCCAGGAACAAAGCCTGTACTGGGTGGAGGTGCTTCTCACCTCCCCCTGCAGGAACTGTAACACCTGGCGGTGAGCCTCAAAGGCTCACCCCTTTTGTAACAGCGCCCCAGGGCATACCAGCTAGTGGAGATGCCCGCCCCTCCGGCCACTGTCCCCACATTTGGCGGCAAGGCTGGAGGAGATAATGAGAAAAACAAGGAGGAGTCACCCACCAGTCAGGACAGCCCCTAAGGTGTCCTGAGCTGAGGTGACCCCTGCCTCGAGAAATCCTCCATCTTGTGAGTGGAGGATTCCCCCAACAGGATTAGAGATGTGCCCCCCTCCCCACAGGGAGGAGGCACAAAGAGGGTGTAGCCACCCTCAAGGACAGTAGCCACTGGCTACTGCCCTCCCAGACCTAAACACCCCCCTAAACTCAGTATTTAGGGGCACCCAAGAACCTGGGAAACTAGATTCCTGCAACCTTAACAAGAAGAAGGACTGCTGGCCTGAAGCCCTGCAGTAAAGAAGGAGATGACAACTGCTTTGGCCCCAGCCCTACCGGCCTGTCTCCCAACTTCGAAGAAAACTGCAACAGCAACGCATCCAACAGGGACCAGCAACCTCTGAAGCCTCAGAGGACTGCCCTGCACCCAAGGACCAAGAAACTCCTGTGAACATCAGCTCTGTTCAAAAACCTTCAACTTCTTTGAAACAAAGAAGCAACTTTAAAGACCACGTTTCCCGCTGGAAGCGTGAGACTTCCCACTCTGCACCCGACGACCTGGCTCGACCTGCAGAAAAGCAACACCTCAGGGAGGATTCCATGGCGACTGCAAGCCCGTGAGTAACGAGAGACGACCCCTCTGAGCCCCCACAGCGACGCCTGCAGCGAGAATCCACAGTCTCCCCCTGACCGCGACTGCCTGTAACAAGGGAGCTGATGCCTGGAACCAACACTGCACCCGCAGCCCCCAGGACCTGAAGGATCCAAATTCCAGTGCAGGAGCCACCCCCAGGTGACCCTCTGCCTAGCCCAGGTGGTGGCTACCCCGAGGAGCCCCCCCTGTGCCTGCCTGCATTGTTGAAGTGACCCCCGGGTCCCTCCATTGTTTTCAATCTGAGGGTGCCCTACAAAACTCCCTGGTCTACCCCCCGAGGATGCAGGTACTTACCTGCTGGCAGACTGGAACTGGGGCACCCCTGTTCTCCATTGAAGCCTATGTGTTTTGGGCACCTCTTTGACCTCTGCAGCTGACCGGCCCTGAGCTGCTGGTTTGGTAACTTTGGGTTGCCTTGAACCCCCAATGGTGGGCTACCTCTGCCCCACTTTGAGACTTGTAAGTGTTTTACTTACCTGCAAAACTAACCTTTACTTACCTCCCCCAGGAACTGATGATTTTTGCACTGTGTCCACTTTGAAAATAGCTTATTGCCATTTTTACAAAGACTGTATGTGATATTGCTTTTATTCATAGTTCCTAAAGTATCTAAGTGAAGTACCTTCCATTTAAAGTATTAACTGTAAATCTTGAACCTGTGGTTCTTAAAATAAACTAAGAAAATATATTTTTCAATATAAAAACCTATTGGCCTGGAGTAAGTCTTTGAGTGTGTGTTCCTCATGTATTGCCTGTGTGTGTACAACAAATGCTTAACACTACCCTCTGATAAGCCTATTGCTCGACCACACTACCACAAAATAGAGCATTAGAATTATCTCTTTTTGCCACTATCTTACTTCTGAGGGGAACCCTTGGACTCTGTGCACACTATTTCTTACTTTGAAATAGTATATACAGAGCCAACCTCCTACAATATGTATTTAACTTTAGCCCACTTAGGCACGATCTCTTAGGCAGCAATATTGAAAATATACCTTATGATCGTAAGATTGATGTATTGTTAAGTGTGAAAAATAATTTATATGCATGGTATTGTGTTTTATTTCATTTGACAATGTGTCACCTTAAAAATGACAGATGTGTGGCAGCCCTCTATCCATTCATGGCATGTCTCAGACTAAGATGGAGCCCATTATTGATTGCTTTTGTAGAGCACTTTGGAAGGATATGGCACTTTAAAATTAGAAATTGGTTTAAAATGGCATCAGTGATTAAATGTGACATTTACTTTGCATGATTATTTTGATTTACATTGCGATAAGTGTGTTTACAGAAAAATAATTTTGATGCATAGTAATGAGTATTTGAGCCTGTACCACTTAAAATGGTGGAATTTTAGCAGTCCTCAAACCACTCCTAATATACACCAAGCGAATTCAGAGCCTTCTTTGATTTTTTTGTGGAGCGCTATGGGTGACAAAAACATACACTGGGGATATGTATCCTAACCAGGGGACAAGAAGTCTTATGGCCTGATTCAGAGTTTGGCAGAGGGGTTACTCTGTCACAACAGTGATGGATATCCCATCCACCGAAATATAAATCCCATTATATCCCATGAGATTTATATTTCGCCAGATGGGATATCTGTCACCATTGTGATGGAGTAACTTCTCCGCCAAACTCTAAGTCAGGCCCTAAGTCTCTGAAACATGTTAGGCTCTATTTGCCATCTATAAAATAAAGCATCACAGGAAGACGATATTGTACCCACAACTGTCTTTTGTGGGACCCTGGATGGAGGGATTCTCTTGCACAGAAAAGACTGTGGTTTGATGCTACCCCATCATGGCCTATCGTGTTTAAAGCAAGGGAATACAATGTGCAGCCAGACGGTAGTCAGACCCAAGGGGTGGAGTGGGCCACTTCACTTTGTTGGCCATAGTGGTACTGTCTGCCTATTGGGATGCATCTGTGAGCAGCTTAGAGTTAGGAACTTCACAGATGGGGTAAACAGGGGAGGAGAAGGGATCCCCGTGGCTAACTAAGTGGGTTCTGGGACCACAGACAGAGGGACTGAACTGGGGACAGAGTGGTGTAGAACTGACAAGTGCTGCCCCTTCAGTTGAGGATCATTACCCCTGTAAACACTGAAGCCCATCAAGGTATTGATCGGTCGACTCTGGCTTTAGGCTAGAGGGAGGTTATGTTGGAAATAGCCCTTTCTGCAGGGTTATCCCCAAACGTTTTGCTTTTCTCCTCCTATTTTCCTGACCCTCTTTTTGTTGGCTTTAGGACTCTGGGCACTTTACCCTTGCTAAGTAGTGCTAAAGTGCATGTGCTGTGTCCCTTAAAACTTGATATAACTGTATTACACCTGTTTGGCATATTTAATTTACCGGCAAGTCCCTTGCAAAGTGGTATACTATATAACCAGGGCCTGTAAATTAAATGTTTTTAGTGGACCTGCAGTTCTAATTGCAACATCCACAGAAATAGCTTTTCAAACTTGTCTCGGGCCTGCCACTGCAGTGCCTGAGTGTGCAGTTTATTCCCACATTGACTTGGCAATTCAAAACACTTGCCAAGGCATACACTTCCTTTTTAGTACACCTAAGTCACCCCTTGGGTAGGCCAAAGATAGCCCTATGGGCAAGGTGCTGTGTATTTAAAAGGTAGGACACGTACTTATATGTTTTACATGTCCTATTAGTGACAAACAGCCTATTTCATTTTTCTCTACTGTGAGGGAAGCTCCTCTAACAAGTTAACATTGGGAATTCCTTTATATATTTTTAAGTGGTAATTTGTGATCTGGAAGGAGTACCGTGGCCATGTTTGGTATGCTTGGAATGGTAGTGAGAAATCTTGCTTACTGGTGTAGTTGGATTTTACATTACTATTTTAGAAATGCTTCTTTTAGAAAGTGGGCATAGTGTTTTGCAGCTTGACTCCAAACCACATCTAAGAGCAGAGTGATAGCTACACTTTGTGTATACTTTCCAGTAAGTCACAACAAAGGTGGGGCAGTGTGTGAAAGAAGAAGCATCTGCATTCATCTGCATGCTCATGGGTCTTCCTTGTTAGGATGTTAAGATAGGCTCACAGTTACACCTCAAAGAGTAGTGACCAGTGCCCTCACACAATCAATGGGTTGATTTACACCCTACTGATGCCCGGAGCCAGGGCTATGTTGAAAGGGGTTGTGTTACACTTGAAAGGGTTCCTTTGAAGCCACCCCCTGAACAAAGAAATTTTGGAGCATAAATATAGGGGCTCTGACCCCATGATTTTGTAGAGCACTTTTGGAACTGGGACTGAACCTCTGTCAGGCGGACTGCTGCACTGCATCAAAGGACTCATCTGGACTGCTTGTCTGTAGTTCCCCTGTTGCTTGCTGGGTGGCATAAAGGGCTCCCTGGTGCCAGCTGCCCCCTGACTTTGGGTTCACTCAACATTGCTGGGCTACCAGAAGGAACCACCATATAGCTTGCTTGCTGCATTGTGCTGGTCTACCTGCACCTTCATGCCCCTCAAAGTACCCCCAAGAAGCCCAGCACATGTAGAGCGCTGTTTTCTGCTCCTTGGCCTCTTTTCAGCAACCTGTATAACTAGAGTGCTGCATTCAACCCTTATTAGTGTCCTAGTGTATGGTGAGTGCTGTGTACTGCCTCCAGGTACCATGAATGGTGAGCTCTCCCTTCTCTGCGTGCGAACCTGGTTGGGAAATATTTGTTTTTTACCATATATACCATACAAGACAAGCACGTGTTCCCACATGAGGGAGTCTTCAATTGGCTATTCTGCAAGATACATTGTTTAGGATAAACATAACAAATAGCATAGCTATGTCACCACACGTCATATAACAATGAGCAGGCAGGAGGTAAAAGAACTTGCTTGTGAAATTTTGGCTTATTGTGATAGTGTATATGGATCTTGGGGCTCTAGTGACAGCAAGTAATCTGGAAGTGGCTACCAGAATTTTTTTGGCCTACATGTGGACGGCTGCAGAGAAGCAAAACGTTCACTGGGAGTATCAAAATGTAGTAAGCTGTTGAACCATGCTTTTATTGTATGGGAGTGTTTGCTGCCCCAGTGGATTGCTATTTCCTGTTTAGCTAGGAGAAAAGTGATTGCAACATAGCGACGCATGGATTTAGGTACATTGCGGACGTACCGCAGGAGGGCTAGTAGAAGGGTGGGCTTAAAAATGACAAGAATCATCAAGCATAGTTTATCAAACACCTCTCGCCAGTATGATGCAACAGCAGTGCAGGCCCATGACATGTGGGCAAAGTCAGCACTGCGCTGGTCATTTTGAACACTCCATGGATTGTTAAGGATCCCTGTGCATCTGTGTTGCAGGCATTAAGTATGCTCTGCATAAAAATTTATAGTGGATGAGTTTGTGGCAATTGTTGAATGAAACTAGCTGTGTCTGTGCACAACAAAAGTACCAGACTTTGTCAACCAAGGCATGGCTCAGGTCGGCCTCCCAGGCAGCCCGGATTCTAGAGTATTGATTCAGCAGGAGAGTCAGGCATGTACAATAGAGTTTGTCTATCAGTCTACCTCCATCACTATCAGTGATGAGTAGTGTTAGTGGGGTGAACTCATCCAGAGCATGTGGGTACGACGAGACCAGGACTATAAGTGCATTATGAAGGTGACGGAGTACGAAATGGTTCATCTGTGTGGCATCCTGGCAGTTACTGTTGTCGGTGCGGAAAAAATGTGGCTGTTGGAAAAGAGGTACAGCAAATATTGTCAGGGTATGGTGCACTCATTTTTCCTGAGCAATGGGGAGCCAGGGATTGCTAGAAAGTGGGAGGGCTGGAGATTGCTGTGTCTGGTTCCCCAGCATCCAAGTGAGATTACGGCAGGCCCAGCTAATAGTGGCCAGTGGTTGTATACTCTGTGGGTGGGTCTAACGGCAGACCAGCAGGCAGCAGGGCTTTCAGGGGCATCAGATCTGCAAAGTCTTTTTTAGGTCTGGCGTAGGGTATGCATTCATCTGTGTGGTACCAATGATGGGAAAATAGCACTGAGCAACTTGGTAATATAGGTAGAGACTAAGAACTCTGAATCCTCCTTGATCGTATGGCAATACCAGAGTGTCCAAGCCCACCCATGGCTGCTTCCCTACCCAAATGAGTCACGGTAGCATACTCTGCAGTGTTGCAAAAAAAAGCAATGGTGATTGCAATGGGGATGTTGTGGAAGACGCATAGAAAACGAGTGAGCACTACCATTTTGATGATAGCGGTATGTCCAGCTATGGTTAAAGGGAGACGGATCCAGCACCCAACCTGAGTGGCCAGAGTTTGAACATATCACCTGTTCTTTGTGTAAGTGTCTATATATATATATATTTACAGCCAGCTTTCCCTGTTTTGGATCTCCATGTCCCATCACCACAGACAGCACCAACCCGATGTTTCCCACTTGTAAAGGGAGTCAGTGGGGAGGCAGTGCTGGTTGTCTCCAAACTCCAACACATCTCAGACAACAGGGATTGCAGATACCATCGGGGTGAAACCTCTGTGTTCGAAGGGTGCTGTACAATGGTGCGATCTCCTAAGCAGAAAAGATTCTACCATTGCAAGTGGCTGCAAGTCATTTCAAAAGCAGTAGGCATATAGTATATCACAGTGTAGAGGCTGAAAAACTGCCACAGGGTGGCACGGATTTCACATGTCTACAGGCGAGAAGCAGGTCCAGGTTGTGTATTCACAAGGATCAGTAGATGGGCCAGTATAACAGTCAGTCATAGTACTCAGTGTGGATCACAATGCAGCACATATATGCAAATTTTAGGCCAGCCTTATGCCTTGTTAGGTTTCTCCACCAAGTATGCACTCAGAAATAGTAGTTACAACATGGGCCGCACCACCTGGCCTTACTGCCCAACGCCTCAGTCTCACTCGAGGCCCCTATCACCTCCGGGCCTTCGAGGTGGTGGCAGTTGCCAAAATGCATCATCACTGCCACAGTCACCCGTGGATTTCACTGCTCATGTTTTCGCCCCCCATGTCTGAGGCATGTCTAAAGGGCACCAAGTCCCCAGGGTGCATCGCAGGGTCTCATCTGAGCATTGTGTCGGGTCCACTGCCGCCGGAGCTTCAACGTCGCATGGCCTTCTTGGTCACCAGTGTATTGCCAGCCCCCTAGTTGGAAAGTTCTAGCACATGGTGAGTGCTTCCTCGACTACACTGCTGGGAAAATACATTGAGAGGGAATTCCCGGTGTTGACCAAGTCAGTATGAGGCCAACCAATGTGGCGTTCTCTTCCTCAGCCCCATGCTCCATGTGACTCAAGGCTGAGCGTGGGCTGCCGGAGGGAGAGCGGGTGCTGGAGTTGCACCTGTGACCAGAATTGGGACCGAGAACAGCTCGAGGAGTCTCTCAGCATCCTGCACTCATTTGTGGGCAGCGCTGCCAGAGCAGAGAAGACCGTTGTGACTCTGTGGGCATTTCTCCACCACCGCCTGTGAGGCCCCAGAGGTCTCTAAGCATGCAGCAATGTACTGCTGGATGCCTGCCTCACCTAACAGTCACTCCAAGCAGCTGCCTTTTGTCAGTTTCCTTCCCTTTACCTGGGGAGGGTGAAGAGTGTATTCCCCAGATCCCTGCAGTGGGTGCACATCCCCCACCTCTTCTCCTTCCCCAGGGAAAGGCCTGGGGCTCCCCTGCAGTGCCACAATAGGGATATTAACTCTAGGGGTCAGTGGGGAAGTCTCCTTTCAGCATGAGCACTCAGAAACCTCTCCTTTGTACGGAGTTAGCCCTTGAAAATAGCCAATAGCTGTGGATCTGGATGGATCTGCAAATCTGGGAGAAAAGCAAGTCCTTGATTGGCTGGCTGCACCTGACAGAAATGTTGCGCCTGCCATTTTGTTTGTCACATCAGTTTGGGGTGGGAAAAGAAGAGTGCAAAAACACAGAAGGGGTCAGGATACAGGTTTAGAGGTAATAGAGGAGTTAGAGTTCCAATAATGCACATAAGTTGGTAAATAATACAGTCACATTAATCCCTACCAAGCATGAACAAAATTAAGTGAGTTATAACTATGGTAATAATAGCAACAGTAGTTAAAACATTGGTCTTTGCTCTCAGGATAACCAGAGACAGTATCACGTCGAACTTTAAATTTTATCTCTATTGTCATTGTTGTGTGAAGTTTAGCCCATTTTTCAAGTACAAATGAAGGAGGAATTCAAAATGCAAGTTATGTAAAAAACTTTTTTAATCACACAAATTTTTCAAATTATACACAGTTGAAAGATGGCTTTGTATGTAATTTAAGAATGAATTTCACTGTATTGGTGTTTGGACAATTTGTAATGGGATCACATGATTTAAAAACGAAACCAAAATGGCGAGCAACAGGCTGACGAAGGCGGTAACGCCGAAACGTGTCCTTGTGAAAATAAACCTTGCAAACTTATTATGCCTGTGGAGTGCCGTCCTTTCTTATGGTAGGAAGAAAGTGTGGAGATTTAGGCGAGGTGGCGTGCGCCATCTGACGAGCACCATTGGCGGTCAGGTGCAGGAACGGCACGCCGACACGGAGTGTTCTTATACATATATATATATATATATATACAATTTGGTCAGACAGTCCTGGCGACGCACTCCACTGCCGGTGCTGGTGACGAGGAAGACCAATCCTAATAATATCACAAAGCCAAAAATTAATTCACTGCACTCCAGAGATCCATTATCACTGCCTTTATTGATTCTCGGCAAGCACCATGGTGCAGTGAATCAATTTTTGGCGCTGTGATATATATATATATATATATATATATATATATATATATATATATTTTTTTTTTCAAAAAACAAGATTCTCTTTCTGTTTTAGCAAGAGAAAACCACACCTGTGAACAAGGTCTGGTGAGACCGAAACGCGTCAGGGGATTCCTGTTTGTTTGTTTATGATCTCACTAATGTATTAAAAGTTAAGGTATTTTTGGCACAACGACAGAGTGCGGTTTTCTCTTGCTAAAACAGAAAGAGAATCTTGTTTTTTGAAAATATGGTTGTCCTGCCTCAAACCAGCACCACCGGAGAATTAAGTGCGCCGTAACACGCAGATCAGGACATCTTTTCTTTCATATATATATATATATATATATATTTATATTTTCACTTAAAAAAAAAAGATTACAGGGACCTTATAGTTAGGCTCTAATCCTGCGGCCATCGCCCCTAGCACCCCAAACCCAAGCTGCGCCTGCGCACCTGCGCACTGTATATGTTGGCCACTAACAAACGGTAATCTGCCAAATGGCCTGCTACCAAATTGTAGCAGCCTCCTTCATTAGCCTGGGTTGCATAGGGCTGGAAAGCTACATTTGTATGTACCACTGGGCACAGCCCCTGTGAGTAAGCAGGCTGTAGCGGAAGATGAAGTGGTGTGTCCCTCAGGGCCTGGGCCTGGGCACCAGATGTGTCTCGGTAGGAATGAAATATATACATTGTGGTGTAGGTATTGTCATACTTGCTTCCCCTTGTGGGGATTTTTAAGGCCCTAGATATTCCAGGAAAGGAAGTTGACTTCGGCAAATGGATGCATAGTATTATGGGATGGAAAAGAGAGAGATTGGCAGGAAATTCACCAGTTATAGTTATCTCAAGTAACTATAACTCGTGCCCTAAGGTAACTACAACTCGCGCCCCGCCATGCACAGTTTTTTCATCAAACAGTTTACTGCAAATATTACATTGATATTAACATAGTTACCTTAGGGCACAAGTAATAATTACTTGAGATAACTTTAACTATAACTGGTGGATTTTTATGTTTTTGTACAAGTAAATTCAGAACCTAACTATAACGTCCCTGTAACCTCTGTTTTTTTCAGTGACTTTCTATGTTTTTTTTAATTCTATTTGCAAACTATACTATAACGTCCCTGTAACCTTTGTTTTTTTCAGTGAATTTCTATAGTTATTTAACGTAACTTAATTTTGATTAATATACGTTAATGGCCTTTGGCCCTGCACGGCGGTGTTGGCTGCAGGTCCTAACCTGTAGCCAGGCCCTGTGGCCAACCCCTTATAACTATCCAACCTTGCACCATGCACTGACTTCGACCATGTACAGTGGGGTTGGTCTCAGGGCTGCGGCTAACCCCCCAACCACCCAATCCTGAGAGAGAGAGCGGGAGAGAGATAGTAATTTAGAGATTCAGAGAGAGAGTGATTTAGGCTTTGATGAATGAAATACATAGAATGAGATATTTTAGGACAAATTAAAAAGAAAAGTGTATTTGCCATTTAAAATGAGAGAGATAACCTTTCAGTATGAACTGTTAACTTTTGAAGTTTAAATTAAAGAAAGGGAAATACCACACACACTTGGAGCAGAATCCTCAGCTTTTATTGTGAGGGTCTCTGACATTAACCATTACACCACAGGTGACTCCTTGCTCTGCTTTTTTCAGACATATCTACGACATTCAAACCATGCATGTGATAGGAAAGAAATGTGAATGTTCCATCACTAGGATGGTTTACCAGTCAAAACACTAGTGAATAAACAAACACACTGTCAAGTGATAATAGGATTTGAACTTTCAGCCTACTGAGTGAAAGCACAAGACTTTGACCATTAGGCCAGAAGTGACTCTGCTCCACTCTGCATACCAAAGTATCTTGCTCTTCTTACTCTTTGAAGTCATTGCATGGAGAGACCATTTCAATGACAATCTCTCTCTCTCTCTTCCATCCCATTATGGATGGAAGAGAGAGAGAGTGACAGGACTGCGGGGGGAGCTTCATGTCCCTTGCTGTCCTAGCCAGCTAATCGTGTCCTCCAGAAGCCGGCATTGCTGCAGCAAGCAGGGAGCAGCTTGAAAAAGCAGCTCCCTGATTGCAGGAGCAATGTTTTCATCTGTTTCCTTGCTCGCATATTTGCGTTCATGGAAACAGATGAAATCTTAATTTTTGGCATGTGAGAGCTGTTTGACAGCTCTAACTTGCAGAAAGTGAAGTGCTTGCTGTGACTTGATGGGAGCTGTCAAATTTCCTGCCAAGGGAGAGCAAATGGCTATGTCCCGGGGGTGGGCACCCCGTCACATAGCAGGAGCCAACCCTGAGGGGGGTTGCCATCCTCAGGGCTATCACTGGCTCATCGAGGGGGATTAAAAACCTGGAGAGGTGGCGGTCCCCTGGGTTGCAGGGGGTCACACAGCACCCCACATTCTATTTGTTTAAAGCCCTAGGGAGGTGGTGGTCTCCAGAGCTGCAGGGGAGGTGGGTGCCACCCTGCGTTTCATGAAATATTAGCCCTGGGGAAGTGGTGGTACCCAGGGCTGTGGGGTAGCCACACAGCCCCCTGCACTCCATTTGATTAATGCCCTCAGGAGGTGGTGGTCCCTGGGGCTTTGCGGGGCCATGCACCCCCACCCCAATTGATTAAGGGCTCCGGGAGGGGGTGCTACCCGGGCCTGCGGAGGGCCAGGCAGCCCCCCTGAATTTTATTAAATATTAGCTCTGGGAAAATGGCGGTCCCCGGGGCAGCAGGGGGACAGGCGCCCCCCCCCCTACATTAATAAGGCAATGCTCCCAGGATTTGGCTCACCCGGTGGCTTCAAAATTAATAAGAGTGGGAGCCTGCACTTTTTGTAAAATTTTCACCAGATCCGCTTCACTCATGCTTCTGGGAAAATTTTAAACTACTCAATATAAAATTGCTGCTCTCCATAGGGGTTTGAAGTGAGCTGCCCAAGTTAAGATGGCACATTAGGCACTTCCTGTTCTTTCCCTATTTAAGGAGCAGAACACTGGTTACTCCCCTTGAGTACTTCCAGTCATAGTGTTCGCACTCTTGCTTCTTTAGTGGTTGGTTAGTTTCTGCTTAGACTCTATCCTATCATTTTTCTGTTCTTTAGTACACTTATTCCCACTACTTCACTTGCAGCAATCTCTTTCTCCTGTGTTTGGCCACTCTACACCCAGCATCAAGTCCTTGCCAACAGGAGTTTTTTTGTCCTAGGGCTTTTTCCTCCAATTCTTTTCATCCATTTCTAGAGGGCAATTTTCCACCAAGGCACTATCAATTGCCAGAGGCAATGTGGGTATTGGAAGGAGTCACCCTTATCGCTAACAAACAAGGACTGTGAAGACCATGAGGTCCGGATCCGGAAAGTTATGGAGGTCCGTGACTCTGTGTCAAATTCCTGAAAATGAAAGTTAGTGACACTTGACCTTTGGTCCTAGCATTAGGGAGATGGACCAAGCACAACCAGTCCAGGTGGACCAGGGCCAGGCACTGATGTAGGCAATCCAACAACAAACACAAGATCTACATCAGCTTTGTAATGCGAATCTGACACAACACCAAACACTAATGTCCAGACTCTCTGATGTTCCTATGATCTCTTCAGCAACTCGTAATTTCTTGGGAGATCCTGATAAGCTAAGAGGATTCTTGGACTCCTTGACTGTTCTCTTTGCATGCTGTCCTGACCATTTCTTTCAGGACTGAGTCAAAGCAGGATACTTAATCAGTGCTCTGTCCAGACCAGCACTGTCATGGGTGACCCTTTAGTAGCCACAGAAAATCACTGCATGTCTATGTATGCAACCTTTGTAACAACATTTAAAAAGACGTTTGAGAGGCTCAATTTTGCAATTGATGGCTGAAGAAGCCTTGTGTGAAATCCAATAAGGCAAACCAAACATTCTGGGCCTTATTAAGACCCCGGGTGGTCTTAAGACCGCCAATGTGGCGGTCTGACAGCCACAATACGACCGTGGCGGTTGCACCACAGTCGGACCGCCAGCACTGCCAGTTTTCCTCCACAGGAGGGGCGACAGTGCTGGCGGTCCTAATCCACCGGGGCAGCACTGCTTGCAGTGCTGCTCTGGGGATTACAAATCCCCTTTTCCGTTGGCCATTACATGGTGACGCCGCCATGTGAAGGCTGGTGGAGACGGGTGCAGGAGTCCTCAAAGGGGCCCCTGCACTGCCCATGCCTGGCATGGGCAGTGCAGGGACCCCCTGGCCAGCCCTGTAGCGAGGTTCACTGGTGCTGGTACACCCCATGCACAACAGCATTGCCAATGGCTCTATTACGAGCCAGAGACAATGCTAGTGTGCATTTCCTGCTGGGCTAGTGGGCGGAAACAGCGTTTTCTGCCCACTGACCCAGAAGGAAACTCCTAAGGGGGCATGCCGAGAGGCAGCCGTACTGGTGGCAACTTGCCCATCAGGACTTTGGCGGATGGTGTAAACCGCCCGGCAAAATCATAATGACCACCTCTATCTTTTGTTACCCATTTTTGCAACCTTGCATCTGAAACTACTAGGGTGGAATTAACTCTAATGACCCTGTTTCATAGACAACTAAAAGAAGAAATGAAATCAAGGATGAATTGTGTCCACCCTTCACATCCTAACAATTGTTTCTAAATTAATCGATTTGATATTAATGATTGCACATCGTCTGCATCAATGCACGTCAGAAAAGCAAAGGCCTCAAATTAACCCGATCAGTCAGGTTCCTTTGTCAGCACCTATTATAACTGAAGTCCCTCCTGTTGACTCCCTGACCTCCACAAGCGAGGAGCCCATGAAGAATGGAACTACCAAGGGGTCTTTATCACTGGCAGAGAGATCCCACCACTAGAAGAATGGGCTCTGCATGTATTGCAGATCGTCAGAGCATCTGGTTGCCCCCTTCGCTATAAATGGACTTTTGGAAAACGTCAAACCCCTTCCCTTGTGAAAGGAAAAAGGACAGGGGTTCATCAAGTCCCTTTCATTGCTACATCAGAAGACTCTTGTTATTCCCTCTTCTTGCTGCCAGTCTCTGGGGTTACCTGATGGAACTGAAGTTTCAGTCTCAGCCTTACTGGATATTGGGGCTAGCGGCCTCTACTTTGATGAGTCATGGACGAAGGTGAACAATCTTCAATGTGTCCTGTAAAAATGTCCATAGCAAGTCCAAACCATGAAGACTGCTCCTCTGGCCTCTGGACCAGCCAAAGAAATGAACATTCACTTACAGTTGGGTTTTTGTACCCATCAGGATATTGTGTCTTTTCACCTAATTTCTTAGCCAATTCATACCATCATACTGGAGATTCCCTGGTTAGTTCGCCACAACCCATACATCAATTGGGAGACCAGAACAATTTTGTTATCCTCACAAATTTGTTACCATCACTGATATTCCTCATATGAATATTGTGTTCCTAAACTGCGAAAATCCAGCCATCAGCTGGTTTCTAGAACAATAAACGCCACCAACAGTGCTCCGGAGCAATATTTCCATTTTGCAGAACTGTTTGAGCTGTGCTTACCACCTCATTGAGAATATGACTGAGCGGTTCCAATTGAACCCTTTGGAAGGGTGAGCTCACTTTCGGTATCGGGAAAGGTGGTACCCAGACAGTATCTGGAGGAAAATCTTTGTAATGGACTCATCATTCGGTCCAGGTCCGCAGGTAGGACTTCAATGTTTATCGTACCCAGAAAACTGAATGAAGTAAGATCTTGCATAGATTGCAGGGGCCTGAATAAGGTAACCATCAAAGACCGTTACCCACTACCATCAATCATGGATATTCTAGAGTCACCAGGGGAGTAACAATCTGCACCAAGCTGGATCTTCATTGTGCATACCATTTATTACCCATAAAGGAGCGTGACGAGTGGACGATTGCCTTTAGAACTTCATTGGATCATTATGAGTACAGTGTCATGCCCTTTATGCTGAGCAAAGCTCATGAATAGCCTATTTCCTGACATCTTGAATCAATTCATTATGATTTCTCTAGATGATATCCTCGTCTTTTCCAAGAATCCAGCAAAATACCATTCAACAGTTGGCCAGCTCTTGGGAAGACTGCAGTAAATCTGTCTACATTTTAAGTTGGAAAAGTGTGAGTTTGATCAAACCGAAGTTGAACATTTGAACATTCGGCTCACTAGTCAAGGGGGCTTCTATGGATCCTCAAAAAGTTACTGCAATATTGGAATGTCACTTCTTATCAGAAATATAACCCACGTTTTCAAAAACGAAATGCTTGATCATAGTTTTTGCTGGGACGAACTAGCAGATGAATCCTTCACTAAACTAAAACAGCCTTTCACTCATGCTCCCCAATTTGCTTCATCGTAATCCAACTCAAAAGTTTACAGTTGAGAATGATACCTCTGACAGAGCTATTGGTACCATGATGCTGCAAATTCAAAATGACAACGAGTTAGAAAACTCTAATTTTATATTCGTACCACATACTGTCAGGCGTTGAAAGAAATTATTCAGTCTTAGACTAAGAGCTCCTGACAATGGAGCTAGCCTTCACTGAGCGGAGATATCTGTTGATGGGTACACAACTATTTGAAATACAAACTAATCATCATAATCTACAATAATTGAGGGGTATGTCATGTAGAAATAGCTATCATGCTAGATGGGCTTATTTTTTTAAAACAGTACAACTTCCATATCACCTATATTCCTGGTTCCCAAAGTGCTCTAACTAATAGTTTATCCTGAAGATACCCTGAAACTTCTGTAGTTTTTTAGCACAATATTTCTCCATCTCAAAAGGTAACTGGGGTTGTACAATCCTTTATTGATAAGGTGCAAGCCAACTATTCCAGATTGATGAACAAAGAATGGGATTTGTTAAGTAGCATTATCCGGAAACATGGAAAATATTTCTGTAAGGACAAATCCTTACTTGTTTCATCCCAAGATCTTAGACTAAAAGTACTCAGGATGTGTCAAGACTTCCTGTTGCTGGTCACTGCCTCATATCATCTACTTTAGAACTGATTCTTTGCTTCTTCTGGTGGCCCACTGTTTCAAAGGATTCAAAGAATTATGTGTTTTATTGTCCAGCATGTGCTCAAAATTACCACCCTCCTATGCTCATCCTGCTGGTTTTCTTCAGCCCTTGCCAGTTCCACAATACCTTGGCATATTGCTTCCACTGGTTTTATTGTGGCCTTACTATCCTCCGAGAGTAACACTATAATTATGGTAACAGCTGATTGTTTTTCCAAGATGGACAGTTTTACGGCTCTAAAAAAGCTTCTGTCTGCTCAATAATTGAGTCAATTCTTTTTGAGGGAATTTTTTGGGGTACCTCACATTTGTTATCTCAGACCAAGGGCTCCAGTATGTTTATCACTTCAGGAATTTATTTTGTAAAACACTTCAAAATGATGTGGCCTTGTCTTCTGGTTTCCATCCCCAGACTAATGGTCAGACTAAGGTCTTAATGAGGGGCTAGTACACTCTCTTTAATGTTTTTGTAACTCAACTCAAAGTGATTGGGTCCCGTTATTGGCATTAGTTGAATTCTCCTATAATAATTCTGTACACGGTGCTATACGCACTTCACCATTTTTTGTCTTCGTGTCCTTCATCCGTGTTAATTCGAACCAGAAATAGGGCTACTGGTCAACTGGGGTGTGAGTTCTGGTCAAAGAGCAACCACAATCCAAGTAAGAGTGAGGCATTAGCAAACCCTAAACTAACCTGTGCTCGGTCACCTGGTAGCTTGGCACAGAGCAGTCAGGCTTAACTTAGAATCAATATGTAAAGTATTTGTGCCACATACCACACAAAAGGATACCACAGCAGGTTAGAAAAAAAGAGCAAAATGTAATAAATAAAACAAGACCAAAACAACAAAAGCCCAACCAGTAGAACCACAGTTTTTCAAGAATAAACTGTAAAATAGCTTTCAAAAGCATTAAGATCCAAGCACAGCTCTCTCATCACACTAGAGTGGGTCATGGTCAAAAGTTGAAGCCTTCTGCGATGGAGCAGAAGTGAGATATAGTCCCAGATTAGTCTCGTTGAAGGTTTACCTTTACAGGTTTTGTGCCAAGAGTCCCATTTGCATGGAAGAAGGTCACTGGGAGCAAGAAGAGTATCACTGGTGGTGGTCGGTGAGGCATGAAGAGCAGGCCGGATATAAAGGACGGGCGGGCTGGAGCTTCACATTTGTGGTCTGCGTGGTGAATGATGTTTGCAGTGCAGAGAGATGGGCTTGCAGCGGTTTATGCTGATTTTTGGTTCAAAAGGAATTGTTCTGGTGTGAACAGGAATATAAACGGTCATGAAAAGCCAAAAAGCTTGAAATAAGAGCCCTCTGAGCCCCATCGGGGGTCTAGGAGATGAGAGACACCATATGGAGGTCAGCAACTCACTGAAGATGCGTCTAGGAGCAGTTGGTGAGCCTTTTATGTCCCTTAGGCTCAAATCAGGAGGCCAGCAGACTAGCCTTTTAGTCACTCTGGGGTCGTGGGTTCAAGATAAGGTTGCAGGTCCAGTTCTTCATCCCCAGGAAGGAGGGCAGCAGGTAGTAGGTCAGCACAGAAGGGCAGGTTCTCCTTCAAAGCAGCAGTCCAGCAGAGTGGCAATCCCTGTAGCAGTACAGCAGCCCTTCATTCTGACAGAGTATCTACAGGTCACAGAAGTGTACTGAAGTGGTGGTGTCTGAAGTCCTTCTTATACATGGTTGTGCCTTTGAAATGGGGAGAAGCATCTAGAGGCATGCTTTTGAAGTGCACAGGTGCCCTGCCTTCCTGGCCCTGGCTCCAGACTTACTACAGAAAACACACAGCACTTTGTGTGCAAACAGGACAGATCCTATTCGGGTGTAAATGAGACTGAGTCCAGCTCCTTCCTCTCATCCTGCCAATGATGGCTCATCAAGGCACACCTAAGCTCCCTGTTGTGTGGGGCTGTCTAGGGTGGATACACAAAGCTGAACTGCAATCTACACCCAGTCAAGTGACCAGAGACAGGTTGCATGCACCAAATGGCCAAGGCAAGAAACTGCAAACTTTCTAAGAGTGGCATTTACAGAATTTTAAATTAAGGATTCCAGAGACACTGAACATGAATCTATGATATCTTCCCATTCCAAAATGACACTTATAAACTGTAATAAGGTTACTCCAAAGTTATCCTATCAGAAAGATAGGCCTTGCAGTTGTGAAAATTGAATTTAAGAGTTTTTCACTTCCAGGACACGTAAAATGTGAAAGTACATGTGCAACCTTTTAAACAAACTGAACCCTGCCCCTGGGCTGTCCAGGACCAACATTAGGGGTGACTTATATGTATTAAAATAGAAGGTTTGGGCCTGGCAAAAGGTTTAATTTAGCAATACAAAGGGATGATGGATGGAGTGCTGAAACTTTTCAAACACCCTCCCCAAATTACAGATCTTGGTCAAATCCATTGTTCTTTTCCTCACCATAGCCCAGTTTGGACCCAGTGATATGCAAATCTGCCTTGACCGTGCTCCCCATGGGAACAGTCCAGCCCGAACTGCCAGGCCAGGTCCTCCCTGGACCAGAAACAATGTTTTTGAATGTTTGATAATGTTTAACATTTCGTCCATCATCTTTTTGTGTTGCTATAGTTGCCCTAAGTAGGAAGGGTATGCCCCGATGTGGGTCCCATGCTCACTGTGTTACTGGATTCAAGCAAGCCTGGCTGATGAGGGGTGACACCCTTAAACCGGTCCCAGGATGCTTGTTTCCGGTCCAGGGAGGGCCTGGCTTCACAGTTTGGCTGAAATGTTACCAATGGGCAGGAAGGTTGCAGTTTTTGATTCCGTGTAACGGCTATTCTCCTGGTGAACAGTACTGGGTAGGGTATTTTGTCAGTTTATGCTCCAGATTTGGTTTGCCTTTCTTTTGGCTATTTCCTCATAAAACCTGTGGCTTCAGAGAGGGGCCATACTGTTGTGGGGCACCAGCAGTGAATGCTAGGCTCGTACAGTGTGCCTTTCCTCTGTGCATTGCACCCCACCCATTGTCATTAATGGGAGAAGCCTGCCGTGGGTAGGGCACATGGCTTGCCCTGAGTCCTGGGGGCAATTGGGAGACTGAGCCCACTGGCGGGCCGCCACCTCTCTCCATAAAACTCACCATGCAGCAGCTGGCCCGACAGTGCTACCACCCAATCCAGCCTTCCTCTCCCTGGGGCTCTGTTTGGGGACAGAGTTCCCTCCTCAGTGTTTCCTCTTCCCAGAGTGCTTCATTCATGCCTCTGGAAATATTTAAAACTTCAAAATCTATGATGGCCACTCACCATAGGTGTTTGAAGGGAGCTGCCCAATTAAAGATGTAGATTAAGCACTTCCTGTTTTTTCCCTATTTGAGGAGCAGAGCACTGGTTATTTATTGTGTCCCAATGCTTTGAGTTCTCCATTGGTAGTGTTCTCGCTCCTGCTGTTTTCCAGTGTTTGGCTAGTTTCTGCAATGTGGATACTGGAAGGGGTCACCCTTATCTATGGCAGACAAGGGCTGTGAAGACCTGGAGGTCCAGATCCAGATCCAGAAAATTACAGAGGTCTGCGAATTGGCATCAAATTCCAGAAGGGCACATATTCACCTCTTTGCATTCAGTAAAATCAGGACTCTCCTTCAAAATCAGCTATGAGAATCAGAAAATGTATTACAACACAGGAGGTTCTATTAAGGAAGTTTAAAGCATCCACACCATATTTGTTGCAGCATTCTGAAAGGGTTTACTGTAAAAGGTTTTAAATGTAGAAACCTTTGACTTATCTTCAAATTAAAAATAAATATATTATGTAAATTATCTAATTTAATATTTTATTGATTTGATTTGATTGAGTAACTGTTATTTGAATTATGTGTTGAATTATATATAATTGTTAGTGTGTTACTAAGTGTATTTAATAATACAATTTGCAAAATGAATTTTATATTAAACATTTCTTTTAAATGTTTTATTTCATTCTTGTTTTAATTGTATTAATGTTTTATATACGATTCATTTTATTTTTTGTTGTTTTGTTTTAGTATGGGTTTGTATTTATTTTTATTTATATTTATATCTGTTAAAATACTTCGTACTATTAAATTCTATGTTTTCTATTATATTTAGGTTTATTTGTTTATGATACATTTTTTTCTTTTTTTTTAATGTTTAAATAATATTATGTTGGTAGGTATTTAAATGTTCTTCTTATAAAAATGATTCGGAATTGGAGTAGTAAGTAGAATCACTCCAAAGTCCAACACTTTCTCTGATTTTGATTACTTTGGAGTAGGAATAATAAATCTGTCTCATCCAAAGGCCAACACTTGCCCTACTGTTGCTTAGATTGAAGTGCAAATAGTAAACCTAAAACTATCAAAATACCTCACTTTCCCTATTGCTTAGATTGTAGTGGCAATAGTAAAGCTAAAACTTGCAAAGTCCACAACTTTGCCTATTATTGCTTACATTGTAGAGGGAATAGTAATTCTAACCCTTCCAAAGACCAACACTTTCCCTACTTTTACTTGGGCAAAATACAATACAATAGTATATCCAGGGCCACTAGAATTATGTGATTCTGCGGCCATGGCTTCTTTCGCATAATTATGGATTTGCACATTGGCCACATAATTCATCATCTGTGGCATAATTTGAGATTTCAACAAAAAAAGTGTCTTTAGCTCATATGGATCAAAACGTATTAAAAAATGTTATGGCACATATTTGTCCTCAGTGGCTGGCCTTTTGCAAATGTTAACTGAAGATATTTCAGTTGCCTATTTCTATATTTGATTGTTAGTAGTGGGGTGAAATATTTGCCTAGACAGTACTGCCATGTGTAAAAATTATAAAATAATGAAGTAATACTATCGTAAAATGTGTCACATTGTCCTCCATAATTTGGATTTTCTTGCTGCTTTATTTAAGGAATTCTGCTGCATAATTTGGCGGTACCCTGTCACATAATTTCAGTGGCCCTGAGTACATCTCACTCTTTTGAAGTCCAACAAGACTGTATTAGTATTGTTTATTTTCAATTGTTGTTAATTTTTATTCTTTTTACTTTAATGTGCATGGTATTTATAAAATCCTATATTGTTAATTGTATTGTTTGTTTTGTTATTAACTTTACTTTTTAAATATGTGTGATATATATTTTTGTTAAGAAATGTTTATCATTTTTAACTTTGAAGTTCTAACTAATTTTTTTTGTAATTTTTAAAACATTTAAAATATTGTTCTCAGATTTTCTAAAGTGTAAACATATATATATATAATCTATACAGTTAGTTTATATTAATAATTAAAAATATTGTTACATTGATTTTACTTGTTAAATAAAGTTTCACAGATGTATTTCTTATATATATACTTGTTAATTTTTCCTTTCCCCTTATTGTTAATATTGTAAATGTGAAGTTTCTTATAAAAACAATTGACATCTGACATCTTTAGTGTACTCTTCCCCCAAACCTTTTGTCTTCCCCCTTCCTGTTTGCTCAATTCGTTTTCGTTGGCATTGTGCACGCTACCACTTCCAATCAGTGCTAAACTGCTTATGCTCACTCCCTTAAATATGATGAAAGTGGCCTGCACTTTTACACATTAAATTTACTTATAAGTCCCTAGTAAAGTGGCACTGTATGTTCCCAGGGCCTGTAAATTAAATGCTACTGCTGGGCCTGTAGCAATTTAAAACATGTCTCCCCTAGTGCAGCTTTTAATTGCAATTTGACCTAGTAAAATAAACCTTTTGCTAGACCTAAACCTTCATTCTTAATACACATAAGTCACTGCTAATGTAGGCCCTAAAGGTTTGTTGGGCAGATTGCACTGTATTTAAAACATAGGACCTGTGGGTTTAAGTTTTACATGTCCTGGCAGTGAAAAACTCTTAAATTCATTGTTCACTACTGTAAGGCCTATCTCTGGAAATTGAATAACATTGGGTTACCTTATTACTTTTAATTAGTGCTACCTTTTGATTGGTAGAAATATCATGTTTGGACTTAAATGAAGCATGATTTAAAATGATCTTTAATGGTGAAGTCGTATTTTAAGTTATAATTCTGAAAATGCCACTTTAAGAAATTGTCTTCTTCATGTTTTGTAGGCATTTGTCTTCCCTAACCATTAGATGCCTGCTGACAGTGCCCTGGGTCGCATGACTGTGATTGGCTCTGCTGTTGGGGATTTGTGTATTCCTGACAGACAGTGAGATGAAGGGGACTGGGAGTAGGCAGGTGATCTGTGCCCAAAAATACTTCAAAGGATTTGCTTGTAGTACACGCAAAGGAACTTCACACCAACCTTTTGCCACACCAGAATTCTTGGAGCATTGACAGGGAAAGGGAAAGGGAAGAACTTTCCAGAACCAGATTTGAGGGTAGCCCAGTATGTTACCCCCACTTCAAAGGCTGGCACCAGGTATAAATATTGGACAGGCAGAACACCACTTCAGTATACTCTGGAATACTTCAGAACAGCTGCATGGACCCCTAGAGGACTGCGCTACACCTTGAAAGACTGCTTTGGTGTTTGAAGAACTAGACCATCTCCTTGAACCCTGGACCAACACAGGTGATTCCAAGGACTAGTTGTCTGACTCCTGTGTGAGCTACAGAGGTTTAGGGGCAGGGTTGGGGGTGGGGTTAGGTTTAGGGGCAGGGTTGGGGGGTCGGGTAGTTTTAGGTTTTAGGGGTGGGGTGGGGGGTTGGGGTACTTTTAGGTTTTAGAGGCAGGGTGGGGGTTGCAGTAGTTTAGGGGTGGGGTGGGTTTTTTGGGTAGTTTAGGTTTTAGGGGCAGAGGTGGAGGGTCGAGATAGTTTTAAGTTTTAGGGGCAGGGGTGGGAGGTAGGGGTACTTTTAGGTTTTAGGGGCAGGGTGGGGGGTCAAGGTAGTTTTAGGGGCGGGGTGGGGGGCTGGGGTAGTTTACCAGGAATACCTTTACAACAAAAAATCGTTGTTAAGGCATTCATGGTAAAGGCATTAGTGGTACCAACGCGGTTGTTGTTCCGACCACATTGTTCAGGCATGTGTGGTTCCAGCATGCGTTGTTCCGACATATATTCCATGTTATGCATTGAAATATATTCTTTTTCTCTAAATTGGTTAGTGATTTTTCTTGTGTTGTGTTTTTACCTTGTTACTGTTTGTGTGCTGCAGAAATACTTTAAACACTGTCTCCTAGGTAAGTCTGACAACTTGCCAAACTACCAAAGGATTAAGCACAGGTTAATTTATTGACTTTTGTAGTTCACCCTGACAAGAATTAAGGTAGTTGTTTGAGAAGGGTTTTCAACCCACTCAACCAATAACCCAGTTTCTGTCATAATTCCTCCGCTTTGATTGTAGTCAGCTAACAGCCATTATTTCATTCTTGTACACATCAGTGAGAGTGCACATTACAGGACAGTGGTGGTGAGTGTTGGCTGTGTTACAGACTCATTTTAACATGGTCAATGTTCATAGGCTATTGATCATTACAGTGTTGATCGTATTCCTTCCTTCCTTCCCAGTTTGACTGTAACAATTGGTTGCATTTGCCAAGTCTTGTTGAACTTAGCAGTAATCCTCGTGGCCTTTCTCAGTTTCCATAGTAGCTTCCACAGCCGTCTCTGAGGCTATAAAAGCAGCCACACGTGTGGGTTAATTACGGCGGAGACGGAGGTCTGGTGTTATCACTGGGACGCTCTTCATTCCCGGCCCCAGAGAATCAGAGTCAGTGTGTCATTGCGCATTGCAATATGAATTCCCCGAATGTTTTCTGTCACTGTCAGGTAGGAGACCGACGGTTATCTATAGGATCTAAAGAGTAGAAATCCAACAACAAGGCCAAGTGTTTAAGGTTTGGGTACTTGAGTGTCTATGGCAGGGCGAATCGCCTGTGAACTTTTGTAAAGTTTTAAATCAGTGACATCACAGTTGTAGCGAACAATATTAACATATTTCACATGATTTTCATAATTTCATGATGTTTTTATAAAGTGAGAAACAAAATTGAAAGTGAACTCTTGTCAAGTGTTGAAGCAGCGAAATCAAAGTCGTAACAAACAATATTAATATATCGATGACTTTTGTAATTTTGTGATGTTCTCATAAAGTGAGAAACAAAACTGAAAGTGAACTTTTGTTGAGTGTTGAACCAGCGAAATCAATGTTGTAACGAACAATAATTATATTCTGATGATTGTTCTACCTTCAATGATCTTCACCTATAGCAGGAAACGAAACCGAAAGTGAACTTTGTCAAGTATTAAAACATAAAAGACAGTGTTATAATGAACAATACTATGGGGGTGATTCTAACTTCGGCGGGCGGCGGAGGCCGCCCGCCAAAGTTCCCCCACCAAAATACCGCTCCGCGGTCGAAAGACCGCTGAGGGTATTTTGGGATTTGCCCTGGGCTGGCGGGCGGCCGCCAAAAGGCTGCCCGCCAGCCCAGGGCAAATCAACCTTCCCACGAGGACGCCGGCTCAGAATTGAGCCGGCGTAGTGGGAAGGTGCGACGGGTGCAGTGGCACCCGTCGCGTATTTCAGTGTCTGCATAGCAGACACTGAAATACTTTGTGGGGCCCTCTTACGGAGGCCCCTGCAGTGCCCATGCCATTGGCATGGGCACTGCAGGGGCCCCCAGGGGCCCCGCGGCACCCCCTACCGCCATCCTGTTCCTGGCGGGAGAAAAGAAGGTCATAGTATTCGCAGGCATTAGTGACTGGTTTTGAACCTTGAAATTATATTTACTGTGAGAGAACAGACAGGATTTTAATTATTATATTCTGCCCATTCTGATCCTCTGTATATATATATATATATATATATATATATGTAAGCAGATTTGGAGCTGCTAAAAGGTGGGCCTCTTGAGGGTACTGCTCCTGAGAACCAATCAAAAGAACGTTGACAGTTTCTTACATTGGTAGCAGCAGTGGGATCCAGCATTGATATGAGTGCAGTGCCACTCGGTAATTTTGCATAACACTAAAATCCCAGAACTAATCTGACATCAAATTCTATTTTGTCTCTAAAATTCTCTTTAGTTTTTGATTTGGCTACCTTTTCCTTTTCCCAACTTTAAGTTTTCCCTCACATCTTGTGCTACAAAGAAGTTGGATCTGAGCAACATTGACAGCCTCAGCAGGGTGGAGCAGCAGAGGATCTGCAAGGAGAAATGGCTTAATGTGGGAGGAAGACAACTAAAGTGGATATATGGATAGCCCTCAGAGCCTTTCAGGATGTTTAAAATCATACCAGCGGAGCAAGAGGAAGATAACCCTGAGGATGATGAAGAGGAATTATATGTGGATGAGGAGAAAATGACCTAGACACAAGCCCTGAAATGCAGCAACAGAAAGAAGAAGGCCACTTACCCACAGGAGTGAGGTCCCCTGCCCGGGCAGGGAGCAGTGTGCCCACCCACAACCTGTCCCCCGAGGAGCTCGAGGACAGGAAGGCTGAGAGAGATTTGATTTTCAGATGAAGTTGGTCCAAATAAAATTTGCTGCAGAGGAGGCTGCTGCAGGCAGGGTTGCAGAGGAGACAGCTGCAAACAGGACCTTTGATGAGAAGAAACATTGGTTGACTTACGAGATGAGTTTGAAGGAGCTAGACATCAAAGCCTAGCAAAGCATGGGGTTCAGCAGCAATGGTGGTAGTGCTAGTCCAATGCCCAGTGGAGACAAAAGAGTACACATCCCCAAAGATCTGGTGCCTAACTTTGTTGTGAAAAACAAGTGGCTTGAGGTTTATGGGGTTGCCGTAGGGATGCACAGGGCCCCTGAGGAGATTTGGGGAGTGAAGGGAAGGGTGCATTGCTGGCCAAGGACAAGGGGGACAGGATGGGTCACCCCATTATGAAGGATGACATTGTCAGGAAATATGTCATCCTGAAGCTGCCTCATCAGTCCTGGGTAGATTAAGCAAATTACTGTAGCAAGGCACTGGATGATTGGGGAAAGGACATTGATATGAGAGATTACAGGGCACTGTATAATCTGATTGCCAGAAAGTGTATGTCCAGTAATTGTTTTGCAAAACTGCACCAACACCAAGTGGATAGTGAGTTCACTGACTCAGGGAGCTTACTAAGGAGGCGGACTGCTGACGCAGCACCAGAGTCCAAAAGAAGGTATCTGAGGGGGATCACCAGATGGGTGGGCACTGTTCCAACCAGAAGTATGAGGGTGTGGGGAGACAAAAAGAAAATAAAAGAGTTCTCTAAAGGACCTTAAACTAGTTCTCAGGGGAAGAAATCTCAGTTCCAACCTGCCCAAAAAAAGAATGGGTAAGTAATCACGACATACCATGAGTATTGTAGATAAGGGCAAATCAATGAGGACACTTAGGCCCTCATTATAACATTGGCGGTAAAAATCGCCTACCGCCGCCAAAACACCATCACCGCGGCTTCCAGCCATCCACCAAATTATGACCCGAAACTAGCCTGAATTCCGCCAGAAGGATGGCGGAATTCCAGCTGTGGCCATTGCAGCGGATGTCGGCCAGTAGACCGCCACGGACTGTATCATGACACATAATACGGCCTGGCGGTGTTCTGCTGATGGACATTGTTGTTGGCAGCAGTGCCCTGTCCCGTCTCCTGCCGGAGGACCCCTTGAAATCAGGTAAGTGGGTGCGTCGACAGAGGAGGGGTGTTGAGTGTGTCGTGGGGGTGTGTGGGTATGTGTGTGCGCGTGAAAGCGGGTATGTGTTGCGTGTTGTATGTGTGTGCATGTATGGATGTGTGAGTGCATGTATGTTGTGTTGTGTGAATGCGTATGTGCTGGTGTGTATGTCGTTGTGTGTGGATGTGTGTGTGAATGGATGTATGCATGCGTAGGTGAATGGGGGTATGAGTGTGTACATGAATGTGTACGATGGTGCGTGAAGGTGCATGTATTTTAGGGGAGTGGGTCTGGAGCACGGGGTGGGGGCGAAACCTGGGGAAGGGGCTGGGGTGGGGAAGACCCCTATCAGTGACAGGGAAGGAATGCACATACCTTCCAATTTCCCATAGTGGCTCATCAAAGAGGAAGAAGTGATTATTACTAGGCATATCAGAACATGCAAGTTCCCCTAATTTTGTGTCCATGTGAACTAGCAGACTCCTATATGTTTCACAGGATAAGGCTGCATTAGCATTATGTAAAATGCTAATTGCTCGCTAAGCCCAACTATACATCACATCAGGATCCAGGGCCTCAAACAAAGTTTTTGCTTATTCTGCCAAGCACAGCATTTACCCCTACTAATGAAGGTCACAATCTTAGGATCTTGAACTTGTCCTCTAGATGCCTTATCCAGGTTTAGCAGAGCACATTGCATCTTCTTGGTATTAGTGTTCTTTATTGCTTTAGGATACTTTGTAATCCTACACGTGGTCTGAGTTTAAAAGATCATGGGCCTGATTTAGTTGGTGGTAGCGGTCCTGCCATTGACTTTTTGTCCGCTGCCATGACGGTCCCTCCACTGTATTTAGACGGTTATGGTCCCATAGACAAAAGTCTGCATTTGAACTTCTGTCTCTGCCAAGAAACATCGCCCACGTTGATGGCTGGAGAGGGAAAATTGGATGTAGGTAGGACCCCAATCACCCTTCCCGTCGTGCAGATTTGGATATGCCTTACCCGCATGAAAAAAGTGGTGTTCCGACCTCCACTTCTGAGTTGGCGGTTTGGGGTAAAAGTTGTGTAAAACTCAATTTTTTTCCCCATTCTATCCCTGTCTTCGACTGAACATGACTGGACAACACGTGCCGTCACTGACGCCACTGACCCACGGAGAAAACATGACCACCAACTGTCAGACTCAAAGGTAGGGACGCCGAATTGCCAAGGTACGTTGGGTAGGCCCTGCACGGGAGTCCTGGAACACTGCAGACAAATGCATTTCACAGTAATCTTTTAGAGTTACTGTGAGAGGCATATGTAGGGGACACAAGTGGGTCAGACGTGTATGGAGACACACTGGCACACAATAAATATTGCACACGTACACAACTGCCATTATGGTGCCAGTATTCATTTGGAACTGAATGCTGGCACCACAATGATGGTACATTCATACCTGTCAACTGTGTCTATGTGTATACAGTGCCAGGGGACCTGACCTGTCATGTTGTGCTGCGAGTTGTGTGTGTGAGTCAGTATGTCTATGTGCATGCGATTGGCTGGGTGAGGGGGTGGGAGCTGAAGTGGGTGCTATGTCCATGTCAGAATGTGTGCCACCTGCATATGGGTTTGATGTTGTTGTGTAGCTTGAGTTGTGTGTTGTGTGCTGGGTGAAACATTCAGGAGAGTGGCGTTGTGTTGTGGATGTCCGTCAATGTTTATTTGTGACATGTATGTTTTGTGGTAGAATGGCAAAGGATACTTGTGTGTATGTGGTGGGTTTTGTAGTGTGTTGTGCTGGGGGACACATATAGCTAAGGTACGGTGTGTATGTGTGACTTACCTCTATTCCATAACCCCTGCCACTGTAGGATGTCCATCGGGTCCTGCGATGTTCTTCCTCTGTCAGCGAACCACCACCATTTCTCCGCTTGCAGAGCTGTAACATCTAAATACTGCAGGTGGAACACCGTCGACTTGACAGTCTTATTGGGTCTGCCGCTGATGTGGCTTGTTGGTGCAACCTCCAAGATCTAAATCATGCCCCATGTCTGCCTTGAAGTTGCTTGATTGTACCCCTTTGTTCCAGAGGCAGCTCTATTCAAACTGCTAATTTGTTCCTGTAATACACAGGTTGCACTGCTGATGCAAAAACAACATGGTGAATCTTAGTCACTGGCAATCCATTGTTCTTTTGCTCACCATGCCACCTCAGTTTGGACACAGCCATGTGCTAATCAGTCATGACTCTGCTCCTCAACAGACCAGCCCAAACTGCCAAGTTTTGTCCTCTGTGAACCACAACACAAGCAACCTAGGACCGGTTTCACCCTACTTAAGGTTCATCAGCCTGGTATAGCTTGGTTCCATTGGCACAGTGAGCCTGGGTCCCATGCCTGGGCATACCCAGCGCAATAAGGGTAGCAAATTCTAAAATAGCAAAGTGATGGATAAAATGCTTGACTTAATTTCAGGTAATGGCAATCACACAGGGAAAGCTTTCAATCCATGGTTCTTTTGCCTACTATGCCACCTCCTTTTGGACCCAGCCATTTGCCTGGCTGATGAGCCCATAACTAAAGCAAAACCGGTCCTGGGTTGCTTGTGTTCTGATCAGGGAGGATATGGCTAGGCAGTTCGGGCTGGGCTGTTCCTATTGAAGCCGGGTCAAAACTGATTTGCATATAGCTGGGTCCTAACTGAGCTGACATGGTGTGCAAAATAAGGATGGATTGGGATGCGGCCCGAGTAATTACCAGTAGTTGAGATTAACTCAAGCATTCCATCCATCACTGTTTTGTATACTCATTGCACTGCTGAGTCAGCCTTTTTGTGAAGGAATTTGTTCACTTGTTAATTTGAAGCACTTCTTGCCTACTTGACGTGGGGTCAATCTTGGGCCTTTCATGACCATCTGTTTAATTTCACAACAGCCAGGTTTAAATCTCCATGCCCCTCACTTTCTGGAATGAGCATAAGGTTAGGAATTTTAAAATCTACTGAATACCTTGCTATTTAAGCAATAATTTAGTCTTTTTAGTTTTAGTGGGTGTTGCACTTTTCTTCATGTGTCTGTACTATTTTATCTGTTGAGCATCCCTCTTCTGCATTCCAGTCCTTACTAATGAAGCATTCTACCTGAGATAGAACACACGATCTTGCAATGTCATGAACCGAAGGCCCTCCCAGTCACCCATCCTAGCTGTAGTTCGTAAATCGGAAAACTTACCCAGGATTCGCTAGTGTTTTTATTATTACTTTTCCTTTGAGGACAAGTAGTTTCAGCAGGCTGGAGTCCCTGCGTGGCTTGAGGCTGGATGGGGGCGTAATAGAAGACTGCAGTGTGGGGGGTGCAAGATCCTTACTAGATTGGACGTTTACAAACCATAGTGCAATATTTTTTACATTAATTTCATTAAATAAATGAAACAGATTTGCTACCAAAGAAAAGCAAGCCCCAAATGCTCATATATTTTTTATCTGTGTGGATTGCGGGAACAGGGGCATTTGAAGCTGCTCATAAGGCGATTGTTGTTTCTGGTCAGGGTCTTTGTGTGTATGTGTGGTGGCGGGGAGATCAGCTGCTAATTCCCATACATCAAGAAGATGGGCATGACATGACATCCAAGCCCTTGAGCAGTGGATGCTTAGACTTTCAGTTCCCATAGCAAAATAAAAAGACCATTTGGACGCATTCGTAATTCGTAACAGTCCCGTGATCATAGTTTGTAGTCACAATAAACAATTCAGTATATACTATATAATACAAGAATAAGTAAAACAAAATAGACACAACACTGAGAATGTATTTTAGGAGAAAAGGTCTGTCCTGATAGACACTTTCCTTACGCATTATAACCCATGTGTTCTTCCACTGGTTCTAAATTCTGGAAAACATTGATCTTAACATATTAAATAGCACAGATGCCTATCTACGTGTATTGACACCACCCAGGTAAAATGGTAAAATATGGTCCCTGATATGCAGAGAAGGTAAGGTGTCAAAAAATTCAGATAGAATGTTGCTGCACCACAATGATATGTTCTTGCCCAAGCTGGCTTTCATGCCGCGGAGACCTCAGAAAGTCATTCTCCTCTCCCGTTTCCCTCCACAACCTCAGAAAAGGCATAGGCATGTCCTGGGTGGAAAGTTTGGTTTGCTCTTCCGCTTTACCATGACCGATCAAGACCTCTTTGTGTGCCAGCTAACGTTATTACTGTTGGAGTAAGGAGGCCTACTAACGAAACCACAGTTGCCCCAGTAGAGTCTTTAGCTCATACCCCACGCTGGCTCGGTTTCACGAGTTTACGAATTTAATGCTGGTCTTTATGGACAGAGGTTCGTGGTTCTCCATCACCATAAAGTTTCTGAACAGTTACTTGGGCTTCTGCACATACTTGTGTCCATAACTACGGACTTTAAGTATTGAAAAGTAATGAACCAAAGTTTAGCATTCTAGTTCTCTTATTCTCACATGATCTACTTTTCAGTCCCACACGGTAAAGCTCTTGTAGCCAGCAGTATCTGTGGCTCTATTTTTATGCCAGGGATTGAAGGAGGCCATTGTTATTTGGCATACCTCAGTTGTAGGAACTGTGGAGATTAGCAGAGGCCTATTGGTAATTCCTGGATTACTTAATGGCAGTCTTCATTATGCTTAATTCGCCTCTTCCTAATCACAGTCTTGGACTCACCCTGGTGTGGATTTCCTTATGAAGGCTGGAAATTCAAAACCTATTAATGCAACTCAACTATAGTAGATGGGGCTTGCAATGTCAGTATTTCCAGCAACAGCTTCCTGTCTCTGAGGCTAGACCCAAGTCATTTAAAAAATATTATTGGCCAATAGCTGCCATGGCTAGCAAGTTGTCTAGGTTGTACGACGGAATGCCGACTGACAAAACAACGGGTGCCTAAACAACGAGGTCGGAACACCGACCTCGTTGTTACTACTAATGCCTTTACCACGAATGCCTTAACAACGATATTTCGTTGTAAAGGCATTCCTGGTAAAGTCATTAGTAACAGGCACCCATTGATCCTGCATGCCTCACCCCACCCCCCAACCCCACCCCAAAACCTAAAACCCCAACCCCCAAGCCCCTCCCCAAAACCTAAAACGCCCCACCCCCCCAACCCCACCCCAAAACCTAAAACCCTGAGCCCCCACCCCCTCCCCAAAACCAAAAACGCCCCACCCCCCCAACCCCACCCCAAAACCTAAAACCCCGACCCCCAACCCCCTCCCCAAAACCAAAAACGCCCCACCCCCCAACCCCACCCCAAAACCTAAAACCCCGGCCCCCCACCCCCTCCCCAAAACCAGAAACGCCCCACCCCCCAACCCCACCCCAAAACCTAAAACCCCGACCCCCCACCCCCTCCCCAAAACTAAAAACACCCCACCCCCCACCCCACCCCAAAACCTAAAACCCCGACCCCCCACCCCCTCCCCAAAACCAAAAACGCCCCACCCCCCAACCCCACCCCAAAACCTAAAACCCCCGACCCCCCACCCCCTCCCCAAAACCTAAAACCCCCCACTTACCTAAGTCGTCGCCTAATCTGCGTCGTCCTCCCCAGCCGACTCCCTTGTTTGTACCTTAACCATGCATGTTCGTTGTTCAGGACATGCATGGTTAAGGCACAAAATAACGAAGTCGTGGTTAAAGAAAGCGTTGTTCCGCTTTCGTTAACCAAGACTTCGTTATAAAAAAGTCGGCATAAAGGATGTTTCCCAGTTGTCTACAGTCCTCAGGCGGTCTGAAGATGTTACATAGGATTACATGGCAGCTATGACTAAACCTGTAGCACACAAGCTATCAGACAATTTTTAATTCTAAATAGATCATACATGTGTTGAGTACAAATTGCATCGATAGCTACTGAGCAACGTAGTGCAATGTTGCCTAGCTTTGGTCAATAAGGGGATGGGTGTGCTATGCCATATGTTCAAATATTAAATTAAGACATATTAGTATGCTATGCATCTAAATAGGTGTCCATCGTAGGTAAAGGACGATTTGGCGTTTGTGACATTTGAAAATGGTGAGGCTTAAAGGCTTAAAGACCTACACCGAATTGTACTGAGCTAGCAAAACAAGTGTGTCCAACTTCCTCCATAGGTAAGGGACTTTCTTCCCACAACCCAAAAATAAAATTAAGTTTGAGCTATAGGACCATACATTTTCTAGCACGATTTACATAACGTTTCTTAAAGCTATAGGTTCTAAAAGTGCACTCATGAAATAGTCATTAATTTAATTATATGACAAGCACAACTGAAAACCCAGGGGTGGGCATTATCATGCCATGAAGGCGCACAATAAGACAAGAATTGCCATCATTTACCATTGCCAGCATTTTACTTTGGATAGTCAGCATCATGCCATAGATTTCCACCAAATGCCATGAACTACCAACATAATGCCCAGGCCTGTATTATACCAAGAGTGAGCATAACACACTTTCACATACTCAACCATGTACACACTTAAACACACACAGGCACCTGGAGACATGCAGTCATACACACAGACACACAACAGCAGCATTCAAGATTTTCCCATCACACGGTAGAACCTGCATCACATATACAAGTAAATGAAAACACAGGCATTGGCATTGTTTTCAGAGTGGTTATGTACACACCTCTGCTAGAAAGCTGTGGGTCATGTTTTCAGACCCTCTTCGCTAACTTGCACTGTGTGCCAGTGGCCTAAGCACACAAACTAGGCATGTCCGATGGACGCTGCATGAACTACTGATCTGTTACTCCAAGGGTCTGAAGTCCTGCTGTTGCGGCAACACTGCACAGCTTCAGACCCTCATTGTCATAGGGCAAATAGAGGTGTGGCAGCAAAACAACGCTTATGAATGAGCCACAGTTGTCTCTGCCAGATTCTTAGAACATTACAAACAATGTATTGAATGGCACGCATTTATGTAGTCAGTGATAATCCTCAGAAACTGTCATTGATCTGTCCATCTCGCCATCTATTTAGTTACTTTAACAATACTGCGTGACATCTTCAGATATCAGTGAAATTTTACTTTTGTCCTGATTTTTTTACCATTGTCCCTGAGTGTTTATGGTTACTTTCCAGAATTTGCCTCCATGCCAGGTGGTCACCTTTGCTCTCGGCCCTGTGATGATCATCCCTAATCTACATGGAAGATAATTGCATAGCAACTATACTTACTTAAAATCTGACATAAGGATAGTGCATTATACGGTGGATGATAAGTTGCACAGAGAATTATTGATATTTATATGCCAGCATTTACACATGGAGGCCCTGGTTCCAGATACAGTGCTAAATAAATTCAATTGCAAACTCCCTCTTGCTCTACAATGAGTTTTTCCTTTGAATACAGAATAGTAAGGCTGGGATTAAAGCAACTAGATCCAATGATTTATGTATAACCAAAACATTGTGGGAACACATCTTTGTTATTGAACATTTGTATAATTAAATCACCGTGTAAGTATTTCATAATTTTATTAGAAAAAAACAAAAGATTTGCATCGGTCCGCTTTACATACCATTGAGTATACCCATTCATAATACATACAAAAATCCGTGTTACGAAATGCCCATAGTGCATATCGTCTCAGTTAAATAATAAGCCTGGTAATATCAAGGAAGTTGTCTCTGAAGTGAACAAAAATGCAATAGTGAAAAGACCCTTTAGCGACACTAACGAAAACAAGAGTTTGGCTCTGTAAATCAGCCTTTCTTGCAGCCAGCACAAATAAAAACAATAATGATTTAAAGCTAATTCTATCCACATTATAGTCGAATTCCATGATCTTTGTCGGTTTACAAAGTCTGATTAAATTTGAAGGAGCAAAAGCTTAGCTATTTCAGAATGTTATGAGATGGCTTTATTAAATGTAAACATAAGACTAAAAATGTGAGGTGATTTAAAATAGGATAACACGGGAAGTTTACTCATTTTAAGTAAGTCTGCTGCTTTTTCAGGCAGCCCCGGGAAACAATACACTTTGCAAAGCTTCTGTTGTTGTAAAGTTGGAAAGATCATCAAATATTTGGCATGTGTTGTTACCAGTGGGAAATGGTACCTGAAACACTCATGGAAAGGGAAGTCGAAGCACTCATGTTGGAGTCAGTGCAAATATGATCCAAGCATGTGCTTAAAACAAGCAGGTGAACTATATGCTCCCTCAAAGGCGCACCACGCGTGACTAGCTCCTACTGTTACAGTAGGGCCATCTGCTCATGGTATACTGTGACTGAAATAATCTAGACAGTTCATTGCACATGTATGGCAGAGCTACCTGCACATAACAATAAAAAATGATCATATCCACGTAGCTCTATACAGTACTGTGAGAAGGTTGTGACTCAAGTTCACTGGTTACTAGGGGCTTGGAATGTCACTGAAAGTCTGCAATTGGAGGCTGTTGCAGTTGGAGGTTCGTGGTGGATTAGGTTTTTTGGTTGTGAACTTTCATTAAACATTTTAGATATTCATTCAGTGTCCCTGATTATTGGAACTTTACAATGGCGACGAGCAAAAAAGAAGAAACACTATCTGCATTAAAGACTGAGGATATCAACATGCTCTCCAACCGTAAATCAGACTCCTCTGCAAATATTCACCACCTGCCAGGATTCACCACAAAAGGTCAACGTGTGTGCTCATGTTTTAATTTCCTGTCATAATTTCAAACCAACGTTAGGGTGACGCGAACTGCTATTATCTTCCTTTACCTCTTACCAGCATACTGGACACAACTCATTGGAGCTGCTGACATCACGTGACCTGGCGCGAGGCCCACGCTGTGATTTCTGCTTGTGCCTTCTCTCCGTTCACAACTTGTGGGACACCCACCACAAGGCAAAGCAGTAGCTGCTTTGCCTGCTCCCACAACCCCCATGTTCTGTCTTCTAACTTCTTAGAGTCCCAAGGTACTCTCCAGAAAGTCCCTGATCTGCAAACGATACAACCTCATCCCAAATTTCAATAAATGAACACTGTCACTCCTAAAGAATTCCACTGCCTCATAACACGTCTTGATGAGCTACCCGGCCTATCCCTACTTCTCTGAAAAAGCGCCTCATTTCTCTATTAATTTTGCAGCTGGCTTTATCAATAGCAGATGGTTTGTGTGCACCCCTCCAAACCCTTCTCTGAACAAACTCTGTTAAAACATACAAAACACCCTGACCACTGGCCTTTAATTTCTCTCAGATCCTGCGTCATTCCTTTCATAAGTGCCAGGCCTTTCTGTGAAACTAAATCATTTTCCCCTAAATGAATAAGTAAAATGTCCAGGAAAACTTTCCCTTGTTGTAAAACATTGAGAAATGGTAAAAAATTCTCTCCATTTAATACCACCTTTCCCGTGCCATGATACTAAAATGTTTTCTTGCTTAAAACCTACATTGCGTGCACAGCTGGAGTTCCCCACCTCTCTCACTGCCCATTTAACAAAGGAGTGACCCAAGATCCAGATTGTCATGCCAGCATACAATGGTCCCGGCACCGTTCCTGGAAAAGAAAGTGTAGTTAGTGTGCTGAAACATTCCCTCTTTCTTGAATACTCCCACCCCTTGGCCTGATATAATGCTGAAAACAGTCCAAAGACCACCTCCCTAGCCTCATGATTCTGCCTCTTGACCAACACTCTTCCCTGCCTCCGTTAAAGTCCGATCCGAAACGAGTGCATACCGTATGCCTTACTCTGTAAGTGCAATCTCTCACAAGCTTTTCTTAACACTCGCAGCAGTTGTCCAGCCTTAACTCCCTCACCATTCCTATGTCTGAATACTTGTCCTTCCAAATCATCCGAGTTCTCCCTTAATCGCAGACCCCACGCCCTTGGGCAGAAATCCTCCAACTTACTGGCCTGGGAGCATGACCGAAGTCCCTGGATGCCTTTGGTCCATTTTTGAACTATGCAAGGACACCATTACCCCTCTGATTGAATGACCATCTCCTCTCACTGTAAACCTACCCCCCTGCGGCCCACCAAGAGCTCTGATACTCTGAATGGCCTGAAAAACATCCACGACATTAGCGTGGCAAACAGTGTGACCTCAAATTGACTTGAACAAATGGCTGGTAACCTCTCCAAGACCCACCTACATACATCCAAAGTCAGTGGCCTCCTGAAAGCTGACAACTTGCTTTGTTCCCTTGCCCATCCTTCGAGTATCCTTTTACCTAATTCTCCCGCTGATGGAGCGTAGCCTCAGCAGAGCTTACCTGCAAATGCAATGTCCGACAGTTTCCCTGCTATGGTTATCCCCAAGTGTCCTTTGTCAATTGAACTCATGATAAATTGCACCACATCCTCCAAACTATCCCACTCTGTCGCCCTCTTGCAAGCCCCCGATTGTAGAAATTCAGACCATGCTTGTGTGTATGCCCTTCTCGTGGATACTGATAAGGACTGTGTCACCAGCTGTAGCATCCTTTGTTGTCTATGGTCCACAATTCTGGTGGCAAGGGAGTCTTGTCTCTGTCCACCTCCTTGGCCAGCCCATTGAATTGCTCCCACTGCGATTGAGACAAAGCATCTGCTATGTCATTGTCCACACCTGGCACGTGTCTGGCCGCAAACACAATGTCACTCTTGAAGCAAGCCAATGCAAATACTCTTAACAGTTTCAGAACGTGTGGATCCTTGGCTGACTGTCTATTCATAACCTGAACTACTGCCATGTCATCTACTCTGAAAATGACCAGTTTGTGTTGCAACAACCCTCCCCACAAATGAACCTCCACCACTAGCGGTAAAAGCTCCAAAAATGATATGCTCCTGCCTCTTTGTTTTCATGCATTCGGCCACTCTTCTGCGCACCATCTCCCTTGCCAATATATGCCAAATCCCACCCAAGCTGAGGTATCTGAGAACATCGGTACGTCCCAGTCCATTTCTCCATTGGATATGTATGGGAATCTCATTGAAAGAGTCCAAAAAGAAACACCACATTTGCAGGTCGTCTTTTACTCCTGCTGACAACCAAATGTGATGATTTGGCAGGAACAAACCTGTGAAAGGCAAATCTAATCGCCTACAAAATGTCCTACCTGTCCTTACCACTCTGCAGGTGAAATTTAGGTGACCTAGTAGAGTCTGTACTTCTTTAACTGTGACTTTGTGTTTTGCATGGCATCCAACAACAACTGCATCCTCACCTTCTTATCGACGGGAAGACATGCTTCCATATTAGCTGAATCCAGCTCGATGCCCAAGAATGAAAGCACCAATGTTGGCCCCACCATTTTTTCCGGGGGCAAAGGCACCCTTTCATCCTCCATGAGCTCCTGAAAACTTGCCAGTAACCTCTGACAGTCCTGAAGTGTGAGACCAAAAAGAAATCATCCACATAGTGTGGGATTGACTAGTGCCCAGTGCACCACATAAACAGCCACTGGAGGAAGGAGCTGAACTGCTCAAACAATACAAATGAAGTGGGACAGCCCATAGACAGGGCCTTGTCCACATACCACTGTCCCCCAAACTGTATGCCTAGTAACTGAAAGTCCTCTGGATGCACTGGCAGTAATCTGAATGCTGACTTGATGTCGCATTTCGCCATAAAGGCACCCAGTCCACCAACCCAAGAGTGACGTCAACTGATGAATATGACACTGATGAGCTTTCTGCATCAATATAGTCATTCACTGAAGCGCCCTTGGGCCATGACAGGTGTTGGATCAGTCTGTATTGGCCAGTTTCCTTCTTTGGTACAACACCTATTGGGCATACAATTAGATCCTGCATGGGGCAATCATCAAAATGGCCTGCCATTCTGCCTTCCCTGGCCTCTTTATCCAATTTCTCCTTGACTACGCCTGTGTGTTGTTTCACTGATCTTATATTCTCTGCCGAACAAGGCACTCTGGGACCATCGGAACCCAATTTGAAACCCCATTTGAAGCTTTGTAAAATCTAAGGTGCTGCCTCCTTTTCCAAGTAAAATTGTTGCCAGTAGGCTAGCCTTTCTATTTTAAATGGAGTAAGGGCCTTTTCCTGCAGCCCCCTGTACACCCCTACCTCCACTGAAGTTGTTCCCTCCTGTTGACTGATGACATTGGTTCATTGCCTTCCCCCCTGATGACCTCTGTCCTGTCCCTGTGGACCCATTGCAGATGACCAAGGCACGCTTACCTGAGCACTTGGAGCATTCGTGTTTGAACTTACAATACTCCCTGTTGAAATCCCAGCATGTCCCAACTGTTTGCCTTGGGTTTTGTTGGCTGCATCCACCCCTCCACAGGTGGGGTGGGACTGAAAGGGGTTGTAAACAATTGGTATCCCACTAGCCATAAATATTGTCTTGCCGAATTTTACTGGCCGCATAGTATGCTGCCACAAATCGTTATCAATCTCCCCCATTTTACTTCTGGGTACACAGCCATTCTGGCCCTAAACTTCTCATCATATTGAGCCCATGCATTGCACCCGAATGAAATCTGTGCCTTGCAAATGATGTCCATGTATTTAAAAAGGGCAACACTTCTTTCTGGATTGGCGTTCACAATAAACACTTGCATAGATCAGAAAGGCTGACGTCCAATTTTCTATTGTCATTGGCACGTGAGGACACTTCGCCAACTCATACTCTTTCTCCTTTGAGCCTTCTTTAGCCCTTACTTCCCTTTGCAGCAACTTGATCATTTTCACATATTCCCCCTTCCATATCTTTTCTTTCGTGGCCAGCATTAGATGAGCCCCCAATGGCTCAGTTACTCCCAAGTAAGGGAGCTTCTTTATTTTTAACTCCTTACTCTCCTTCTTATTCAGTCCTTGCACAACTTCTGCTGACTGTCAACCACCCCGTCTGTATGTTTGTGCTGTGATTGTCCTGACGCTTTCACCTCTTTTGTGCTTCTGTTCTCTCCCTGTGTACCAACCTCCCCTTCTATACCTTCTGTCACCACCCCGGTGTCCTGTACATATTTGCCTTTATATGATCTCGTGCCCTCCAAGTCTCGTCCGCAGCCCTTATCCACCATTTTTGGGGATGACCACTGAACTTCCTGGCTGCTATAACACGTCTTACCTGGCAACAAAGTTGGCACCCGCACCAAAGTCTACCGCCTTACCAGTGAAAGATTCCTGTCCAGCACCGCCTGTTGCCCATTTGGTGTCCGCTCCTTCTGTGTCACCTGCAAAATGTCATTATGAGAGGCATTAGTATGACCCTCCTACCCTCTGAGCACTCACCATCCTTGGGGGAAGAAACCTCCTCCACAATCTCCCCGTCCTCCAGACTGTCCTCCTCATACACCAGCTCTTCCTCTTCCAAACCATTCTGTGGCATCCAAACACGCTTTTGTCCTGCCACACCTCATGACCCATGGACCACTCCCAAACTGTTACCACTAACTCCCACCTGGGAGATAGTACTCACCACACACCATGGTGCCACCAATTCTTTCACTTGAGACACCACAAACTCACTCCGAGGACCCACAACATAATCTCTTACCGGGTCCTCTAATGATAAACGCTGTGAAGTTGTGGCTGAGATGTCTCCTCGGGATCCCCCTGTGTGGCCACTAGTGACTTGCGCGGGGTGCCCACCTTCTTGTCCCACAATGCAATCCGACCGGCTGCATTGCACTGTGCTATCCCTTCCCTCAGGGTAATTGAGCTGTATTAAACTCTCCCATATTCGCTGGCTCCCGGTTCCTGTTACATCAAAGACAATTCTGGTGTGCAGCATGCTCTACTACCTCCTGATTTATCCTGTTGGCCCAAGGCCTGCACTAATGACTATGTAGCCTGATGCAATCCTGACTCTTGTGAGTGCGCTCCCTATCATTCTTGCACGAATACACTTTGCGTGGTTTCTGCCTTGCCTCCCACGCAGTGGCCATCACTCCTTCATCCTCACTCCACTCCAACTGCGATTCTGCCAATGCTGAACAATAACCCAGCTGTGACTCTACACCTGTCCCCTGGCCTGCCTTGGCCTCCACCTCGGATGTGTCCTGATACTCCTCCAAGTGGCCCCTTTGCAGAACCCATTCTCCTGCCCCTATAAATCCAGCCTCCTTACACTGCTTCTGAAAGGCCTCTGGTGCTCTGGCCAGCCAACCCATGTATCCTAAAAGTGATTGCTGCCCATCCCCTGGTTCATTGACCCCTTCTATACTGCTGTGCTGTTGGCTCATCCCCTTTTCCTGCTTCCTCCTGCCTCTCCACCCTGGCTTCTCCACTACATGGCCTCCTGTCTCTTGGGCACCGCTACTGTTTGCTCTCTCTAGTGTTTTGAGGGGGCAGGGCCTTTTTGCCCCTTCCTCATGTGGCCACCGCCCCCTGCAGTCCCTTCTCTCTGGCCCTGCACATTATCTTGTTCTCCCAATGATCCGCTACACTTGTTGTTGCTTATGGTCTGCAGCCCCCACCCCTTACTCTCATATTCCCCAGGGCCGTACTGTGTGTACAGCCAGCCCTGGCTGCCTACCTCTGCTCCTGTGGAAGCACTCCTCTTACCCCGTTGCAGCGAGCAAGTGAGTACAGCTGCCGACACTCCAATGGGAGTACGCCTCACTGGTCTCACCGATGCGCTCCCTATGAACTACCGACGATAACTACAGCTGGGAAAAAACTATCGCTGCCTGCTGGGGGGCTGCTACTGTGTGCTAACACCTGACAAAATGGTGGAGGCACTCTTAAAATGGCAGCATATATACTCGTTGGGCTACATCCTCCACTGGATGTAGCCCAAAGGCAGCACAGTCGCTAGACTGTGCCACCCTTGCCCAAATGCCCCCTGGGGACAGACCTCCCTAGCGGTCGGCTGTCCCTAAAGCCCCCCATTGTGCTCAGAATTTCCTGTGAAAGAGCCCTTCGTCATATCCCGATGTTGTGCATCATGTGACTACGCAGGCTATGGGAGCATTTAGAACTGGAAAACAGACTTTGTGCATCATGCGACTATGCGTACATTGGGAGATGGGGTGGGTACATCTCCATAATTCAGTGTAGCATAGTTGCGGAACTACCCCAAAAATCTGCAAAATTACACACAATTATGCAAAAAGAGTAATTCTGCGTTAAGTGCTATTTCTTAATGTAAAAATGCTCTGTTGCACCTAAAATGTGTACAACAATGCATTTTGCGCTAAGAAATAGCACTAAATGTAACCGAATACAAATAGCGAGCGTGAGTAGCTGTTTGCACTTGTTAAAGGTGCTCTTGGTGTAGGAGTTCACTGATTAATAAGGACTTGGAATGTTACTGACAGTTTGCAACTGGAGGCTGAAGCAGATGGAGGTTCATGGTGTTTGGGCATGGGCGTCATTTAGGGGTGGCAAGGGGTCTCAGTTGCGACCCCTGGCTTGCCATTTGCGACCCCTGGCACTGTCTTTGTGACCCCTGGTTTCATAGGTGGCAAACTCAGTGGCAGGAACACAGTGGCAGCTCATCCTTATGGACAGGGTTCCACTCTCTTTTCTCTCAAATTATTTTTATTACACTGACAGCAAATAGTGTTTCATTATTCACTGTTAGAGTAAGGAAGTGGAATACAATCAGCTGGAAGCTGACTTTCCTTAGCAGCCGAGATAAGTAAAAAAAAAAAACACGCTTTTAAATGTATGTTATGTGTGTGCTTGCAGGTGAGTGTGTGTTTATATGATAGTGTGTGTATGTGTAAGTTTATATGTGTGTATGTGTAAGAATGCATGAGGGTGTGACATTACACTCTCACACTCTCACTCAAAGATATCCCTGGCATTTTGGTGAAATGACGTTCATGTGGATGGGTCCTTTCGTTGTGACCTTTCTTTAAACTCCTTGGCTCTTCATTTAGTGTCCCTGATTATTGAAACTTTACACATTTCATCATCCTAATCCTAGCCTCATTAGCCTAATCCCAGAGTAACTGTAAGGAAATGCCTCCTTGGCATGGTTACCCCCTAACTTTTTGCCTTTGCTGATGCTAAGTTATGATTTGAAAGTGTGCTGGGACCCTGCTAACCAGGACCCAGCACCAGTGTTCTTTCCCTAAACTGCACCTGTGTCTCCACAATTGGCACAACCCTGGCAGTCAGGTAAGTGCCTTGTAACTGGTACCCCTGGTACCAAGGGCCCTGATGCCAGGGAAGGTCTCTAAGGGCTGCAGCATGTCTTATGCAACCCTGGGGACCCCTCACTCAGCACATGCACACTGCCTCACAGCTTGTGTGTGCTGGTGGGGAGAAAATGACTAAGTCGACATGGCACTCCCCTCAGAGTCCCATGCCTACCTCACACTGCCTGTGGCATAGGTAAGTCACCCCTCTAGCAGGCCTTACAGCCAAAAGGCAGGGTGCACTATACCACAGGTGAGGGCATATGAGCATGAGCACTATGCCCCTACAGTGTCTAAGCAAAACCTTAGGCATTGTAAGTGCAGGGTAGCCATAAGAGTATATGGTCTGGGAGTATGTCAAACACGAACTCCACAGTTACATAATGGCTAAACTGAAAACTGGGAAGTTTGGTATCAAACTTCTCAGCACAATAAATGCACACTGATGCCAGTGTGCAATTTATTGTAACATACACCGAGAGGGCATCTTAGTGATGCCCCCTGAATACCTACCCGACTTCTAGTTTAGGCTGACAAGTTCCTGCCAGCCTGCCGCACACCAGACATGTTGCTGGCCACATGGGAAGAGTGCCTTTGTCACTCTGTGGCCAGGAACAAAACCTGTACTGGGTGGAGGTGCTTCCCACCTCCCCCTGCAGGAACTGTAACACCTGGCGGTGAGCCTCAAAGGCTCACCCCTTTTGTTACAGCACCCCAGGGCATCCCAGCTAGTGGAGATGCTCGCCCCTCCGGCCACTGCCTCCACTTTTGGCGGCAAGGCTGGAGGGGATAATGAGAAAAACAAGGAAGAGTCACCCACCAGTCAGAACAGCCCCTAAGGTGTCCTGAGCTGAGGTGACCCCTGCTTTGAGAAATCCTCCATCTTGAGTTTGGAGGATTCCCCCAATAGGGTTAGGGATGTGTCCCCCTCCCGACAGGGAGGAGGCACAAAGAGGGTGTAGACACCCTCAAGGACAGTAGCCATTGGCTACTGCCCTCCCAGATCTAAACACACCCCTAAATTCAGTACTTAGGGGCTCCCCAGATCCCAGGAAATCAGATTCCTGCAACTTGAAGAAAGAAGAAGGACTGCTGACCTACAAGCCTGCAGAGAAGGAGGAAGACGACAACTGATTTGGCCCCAGCCTGTCTCCAACTTTGAAAACCTGCCCCAGTGACACATCTGACAGGGACCAGCGACCTCTGAAGCCTCAGAGGCTGCCCTGAACTACAGGACCAAGAAACTCCCTTGAACAGCGGCCCTGTTCAAAACCTGCAACTTCTTTGCAACAAAGAAGCAACTCCCAAAGACTTCATGTTTCCCGCCGGAAGCGTGAGACTCTACACTCTACACTCTGCACCCAACGCCCCCGGCTCGACCTGTAGAAAACCAACACCTCAGGGAGGACTCCCCGGCGACTGCGAGCCCGTGAGTAACCAGAAACGACCCCCCTAAGCCCCCACAGCGACGCCTGCAGAGAGAATCCAGAGGCCCCCGTCTGACCGCGACTGCCTGTAACAAGCGACCCGATGCCTGGAACCAACACTGCACCCGCAGCCCCCAGGACCTGCAGGAACCGAACTTTGATGCAGGAGTGACCCCCAGGCAACCCTCTGCCTTGCCCAGGTGGTGGCTGTCCCGAGAAGCCCCTCCGTGCCTGCCTGCACCGCTAGAGTGACCCCCGGGTCCTTCCATTGAAACCTATACAAAACCCAACGCCTGCTTTGCACACTGCACCCGGCTGCCCCTGTGCCGCTGAGGGTGTGTTTTGTGTGTCTACTTGTGTCCCCCCCCAGTGCTCTACAAACCCCCCCTGGTCTGCCCCCGAGGACGCAGGTACTTACCTGCTGGCAGACTGGAACCGGAGCACCCCTGTTCTCCATAGGCCCCTATGTGGTTTGGGCACCTCTTTGACCTCTGCACCTGACCGGCCCTGAGCTGCTGGTGTGGTAACTTTGGGGTTGCTTGAACCCCCAACGGTGGGCTGCCAATGCCCCAGGACTGAGACTTGTAAGTGTTTTACTTACCTCCTAATCTAATCTTTACTTACCTCCCCCAGGCACTGTTGATTTTTGTACTGTGTCCACTTTGAAAATAGCTTATTGCCATTTTTACAAAGACTGTATGTGATATTGCTTTCATTCAAAGTTCCTAAAGTATCTAAATGAAGTACCTTACACTTAAAGTACCTGTGGTTCTTAAAATAAACTAAGAAAATATATTTTTCAATATAAAAACCTATTGGCCTGGAGTAAGACTTTGAGTGTGTGTTCCTCATTTATTGCCTGTGTGTGTACAACAAATGCTTAACACTACCCTCTGATAAGCCTATTGCTCGACCACACTACCACAAAATAGAGCATTAGAATTATCTACCTTTGCCACTATCTTACCTCAAAGGGGAAACCTTGGACTCTGTGCACACTATTTCTTACTTTGAAATAGTATATACAGAGCCAACTTCCTACAGTAACAAACAAAAAGGCCCTACAAACGTTTGCCTTCCTTATTCTATGAAAAATTTTAATCGCCTATGAAAAAAGTTTGTTAAAATGTGCTACACTAGGTAAAAATACATCCCTTGATCACCTTTTTCACCTTCCAAGGAAGGTCATCAGGTGGCAGTGATGCATGATAGACTGTGTTTCCTTTTCATCTCAGTTCTTTGTAGAGACTTTTCTGTTTAAAGAGCAGTACACACATACACCATTGAACTAACTCAGGCTCAACAATGGAAACAAAGCAAAGTATATGAATGTGTTATATGCTATGTTACTGAATGCTATGATTAGGTGCAGGGACGGCTTTAGGGAGGCTCGACATGTGCAGGTGCACTGGGTGGTAACCTTGAAAGGGGTGGGGGGGGCGTGTTTAACAATAACTTACAATATATAAGCCCCTGCTGCAACATTCCTTGTGCTACAGACTTTCACACAGCAATAAAAATGGCAAGATAACTAAAGAGAGAGGTCTGAATTTTGTCCAGTGGCAGTTTTGACTCCCCATAAAATAAAGTTATTATGCCTGGTGCAAAGAACAGATCTGTATTTCATGTGGATAGTTGAGTGGATCAGTAAAGCCAGCCTTCACCAGCGCTTTAAAGCAAATGAAATGTTTGTGACAGAGGGACTATGGAGAGATGAGGAGCATTTTTGCCCGGGTGATAGGATATTTGAGGAGGAGGTTTTTGGGGGGTTGGGGCGCCAAAAGAGGTTGTGGCTCTGGGCTCCACTAGTGCTGAAGCCGGCCCTGATTAGGAGAGACAAAGCTAATCTATTGTCAAGGAGAAAACCTCCCAAACCACAGAATTAATATCCGGCTAAAAAAGTGAGCCTGTCCTAATTAAAATGCGTGTCCAGTTTTGGGATCCTTGAAAGTGATTCAGCATGATGAATATCAGAAAAGGCATAATGAGAGTGATGCCCTTCTTGTGGGTTTTACCCCTCTGGTATTTGTTGAGCCTGTAGACAATTGGGTCTGGCAAAAGACAGCTTTAATGTTTTATTGGTTCACTCACATATTTACAAAAGCAATTTATAATTAAATGGGAGGGGCTTCTGGAAACTTCTACCAACATTTGAAGAGATGTTTTAATTGGAAAGCTACAGGTGAGTGGATTTGAATTTGCCAAAATAATCTACATTGAAATATCACCCAAATAAATGAAATACTATTGGTCAAATTGTATAGGAAAATATCAGGTAAAGTCAATAATGTGTAACAATTAAATTTGTTAGGTGAGGATTTGAGGAGTTAATATGCAAATCTTCGAATACTTTCATTGCATTCATGGGTGATTTTAATTTGAGATTGCACACCCACAACGATGCTAGATGTCATTGTGAGAGTTTGCTAACATACAATATCCCCCAAGCAGTATTTCTTGAATGTGTGACTTCCAAGTGCGATAGGACTAGGAATCAAAGTTTGATAGTCTTTTTTGGTGTGTTTGAAAGGACGATTCGTAACTGATGTTCCATCTTCTCTAACCTTTGTATAGGAAAAGCAACATTGTCCAATTGACTACATATGCTCTAATAACGTAATTTAGTAGCCTCAGACTGAATGGCAGTGACCACTTTCCATTAAGTATGTTGTTACTCCTTGAGATAATTGGCCATAAAATTGCGACATTATCGTTGCAGGGGTAATTTACAAAACGGCGAACATTCCGTATTAGTGTGTTTTGTTGTATGAGGTGGTGAGTGGGTGAGTGGGCGAATGGGTGAAAGAGACCATGGCGGATGACAGGTAAGTGGCAGAGTGTGCATGCATGTATGGATATGTATGCATGTAGAAAGGGGTGAGTGAGTGTCTGAAGTGGGATGAAGAGATAACTGAGTGAATACAGAATGGATGGCTGCATAAATGATTACAGATGAGTGCATGAATGGGTAGAGAAATGAATCAATACATGCATAGTTGGCTGAGGGAAGGGCGGCTGTCTGGCCTCCATACTGTTGATGTCAGAAGACTATTCTCCCCTCTTGCCTTCTCTTGCTGCTCACTCGTTGGGTTCATTTATCCATGAACTGGTCCAGTCACTTTTCAGTGCTTATATTCATGTATTTAGTCGTCCAATCGTTCATTCATTCTTGATTCATTCTCCCATTCCCACATTAGTTTCCTTTGCCAATCAACTAAGAAGCCCATTGCCTTTGTAATTGTTTGCTAATGCTTAGTTTCTTTGGACCTCTGGAACCAAAATTATAAAATCGGTGACTCCATCATAAATGGCCATCCATTGTCTGCTTGTAAAGAAACACTTATTTGTGTTATCTGAGGTGTCACAAAGTCTCTACAAGTGCACATCCTCCTACGCAGCAGCACCCCTCCAAAAAAGCCACTCACTTATTTCCATATGGATGTGTTCCCAAGCAAATGAAGTAACAGACTTAATCATATGCCAACTCCCATCACCTTCACTTGGCAGAAGCATGGGCACAGGCAAAAAGGCTTCTGCGGTTTGCACTGGATTTCAAAGGCTATTATGTGGGGCGTGTAGAGCACTCAGGTGTTGCAGAAGGAGTGGCAATGGGTGTCAGGGATGCCTTTGATACTCCTGGACTCTTCGCTATTAGGATGAAAGGACTCATGCTTTGCATATCTGTCTAAGTAAAGTCAATGATATGAATACCAGACATAATGCAAAATATCAAGCAAAAAACGGTGGAGTAACTTTGCACTGAACACTGCAGAAGAGAAAAAACAATGTTTTACCAATTTTCGCACGGTAGCAAATTCTGTTGACAGCAAATTTCAACACTACACCTGAATTTACAAGCATCCCATGCCAATCCGAGCGGCAAAAGCATTTGGGAAAACTGGCAACTAGCAATTTACACAATATTGCAAATTTGTTATTAACATCTGGGAAGGTGTCTGCCATGTTTTTTTCACAACTGTATCTAACACTTTCAGTCCCCGGTTACAAATTCCCTTGAAAGAAAGTCAAGAAAATGAGCACAGCATTGCCATCAGACAAAGGGCATTTTTAGGATAACTATTCATCTCCACTCCATCGACCAACAGATTGTTGGGCTGTCTTGAGACCTATGTGTGCTAAAGCCTAGCTGTAGAGGAAAATTCTAAATGCATCCCTCCACCTAGTGGTCCTCCGGGTACATACCTGTGGCCCGCCCCCCTGCCAAAAGCATCAGTTCGGGGGATGAGGAAGCACTCAAGTGAATCTAACATAAGTGTAGAAGGGGGTCCATTCCTCTCATATTGCGCATACTGTCCCGTACCTTGCTTTCAACCTTTCCATTGCATGGGTATCCCAGATTTTGTACTACCCCATGTCTAGGGTCAGTGGAGATGATCAACACCAGTTATTGGTCACTACCAGGTGCACCCACAAGATTAACGAGTTAAGCAATTGGGACCGAAGAGGGGACCAATAGGGATATCCCCTCATCATCGACTATTCCCAACAAGGCCAAAACAAGTTGCATGGAGAGGGTCTCATACATGATATCTCGAGCAACCCCTATGATCTAGGACCAAACTGCTGTGTCAAAGGACATTCCCACCACATAAGCAAATAAGTCCATCTAGCCCTCATCTGCTCTAGCATGTATCAGGAGCATTAATCATTGCTTGGAGATGGGTGGGCCTCATCTACTACGTTAATGCGATTTTTAAAGCATTTGCCCTGTTCTGGATGCAAATGGAAGAATGTGCAGTCTGTCGCTGTACCAGAATGCAGAACACCTCAGTCAAGTCCAGAGCCAAATCCTCTGCCCATTTCTGTGTGTATGGCAACTGTAGTGTTGGAGTGGGGTTGTCTAGTAACCTATAAAGTCAGGAAAGCATTTAAACAGTGTCTCCATCTACAAACTTATCTTCTATTTTTGTTGTATCAAGCACTCTCTGTGCACAAACACCCTGTTGTATTACCCAACGTAGGAGCTGTTTAATGCGAAACTGGTCCCGAGTGCCCAGGAGGTTTTTGTGGCACACTGGTTCCACATTTTAGTGGCCCTTGCTGAGTAGAGCTGTCCAAGGCATATTGGCCCTCGTTACAACTTTGGCGGTAACTGCCGCCTACCACCATGGCGACGGCCGCCAACATACCATCGCAGTGGCTACCAGCCGCCTACCCGCATTATGACCGTAGACGGAATTCCGCCAGAAGGCTGACGGAATACCATCAACTGTCATGGCAGCAGACGGCAGTAAGGTGACGCTGCTGCCAGAAGCAGCGCCACGCCAGCAAAACACCGCCAACAGTATTATGAGCAATGATACGGCCTGGTGGTGTTTTGCTGGCGCACGCTGCTGCTGGCAGCAACGCTGCGTCCCGTCTCCTTCTGGAGGACCCCCTGCAAGCAGGTAAGTCGAGTTCTCTGACAGGAGAGGGGGGTGGGGGGTCCTGTGTGCGTGTGTGGGGGTGTTGTGTGTGTGGGGGGGGTGTGTCTGTTTTTGTATGCGTGCATGCGGGTGTGTGTCACGTTGAACGCGTGCGTGAATTACTGAATGTGAGTGTACGTGTATGTTGTGTGTTGTGAATGCGTGTGTGCGACAATGTATGTTGGTGTGTGTTGCAGTGTGTGGGTATGTATGTGTGCATGCGTGGGTGGATGTGGGTATGCGTGTGTGTATTATTGTGTATGCGTGCGCGTGTGGGTGTGTAAATGTGCGGTGGGCAGGAGAGCGAGGGGGAGAGGACTCCCAGGAGGGGGTGGGGGAGACCCCTATCAGTGCCAGGGAAGGAGTTCCCTGGCATTGATAGTGCGTACCGCCATGGTGTTCGTGGTGGTACGAATATCATGGCGGTATGTGGGATTGTGACGGCCGCCTGGCTGGAGACCGAAGTCTCCAGCCCAGCCGTCGGTACCACCCTAACGGCCAGAGTGGTACATTAGCAGTTTGGCTTGAGTCAAACCGCCAATGTCATAATTTGGGAAAAGGTACCGCCAGCCTGGTGGCAGTACCTTTCCCCAAATTACCGCCGACCGCCAGGGACGTAATGAGGGCCATTGTGTCCCCTCCTTCCCATGTCTGGTACTGCCTATCATCCACTGGGGAAATACGGGTTCCCTGTTATTAGATTAGAGGGGAGGGATAGGTTGTGATCTTTCTCGTCCTCCGTGCCTTCACCCAATAATGTAGGGTCACCTTTGTAGACCATCTCAGTATACAGTCTGAACCACGTATTCAGGGGGAGCAACCATAGTAGATGGTGGAGGGGGATTGAACTGTACTCCTGTTCTAGCCTGAATCAGGACTTGGTCACATCTAGGGAGCACCAAACCTGGGCTCTATGCTCTATATCGGACGCCTCTGTTCCCCCTTCACCCGGGCTTCTCATCAGAAAACCCATGGTGTGATAAAAAATCAGACGAAAAAGGGGGCACCACTGGCGGCTCCACCTAGCCAACGGTATTGATTAAGAGAGGCAAGAGTAAATTCACATTTTTGGAGAGGGTAAGGCAAAATTTCCCAGTTTGAACATTTTCATGGCTGACCCTAGGGAGTCTTATTGATAGTCTTCCTCAGGAAGGACCAATCAGCACACTCAAAGGCTTTCTCCGCAATTATGGAAAGCAAGATTACCTCTATTCCCCTGACTACTGCCTTGTCGACCACGCTGAGGGACAGTCTGATGTTATCGCCCGTCTGTCTATTTCTAATAAATCTAGCCTGATAGGGAGACACCAGATGCAGCCAGAGCTCTCCCAGTCGGTGGATGAAGACCTTTGCAAAACATTTCTCATTGCTTTTCAACACCTCTATAGGGGAATAGGAACAACATTGTTTGTGGTCTTTGTCTTGCTTCAGTAACAGTACAAGGAAGGACTCATTCACAGAGGAAGCTATCTCCCATGTGACCAAAAATGAGTTGCAACCTTTTGTTTGAGGAGGGGGCAGGAGTGAAGCAAAAGCTTCATAGAAATAATTCAGACCCATGAGAGCCAGGGGACTTGTTGTTTGACTTGTGGTTTGATGGCCAACCATATTTCCTCTTATGTCATTTTGTCCTCCAAACCCTCTCTAACCTCTGGGGCGAGATCGAGCAGTTTGACCATTACCAAGCATGAATCTTGAGCTTCTTGGGAGCACAATTCGTGGCTGCATAGTACAAAGTAATATTGCCTAACGATCTCTAGGATTTCCCAATCTAATGTCTGGGGTGAACCAGGGGAGTCCAGGACCAACTGAATATGGCTCTTCAGCTTCTGGGCACATACTTTGACTGCCAGCAGCTTGTGCATGGCATCTTTGGTCAAGGCCGCCTGTAGTCCTCCCATTGTTCTATGCAAGGACCTCTCGTTCCTATGACAGGGTTTAATTTTCAAGTTGGATTCCAATATAGCTATTTCAATCTCCAGGCCGAGTCAGTGGACATGCAACAACTGCAGGCAGGTAGAGATATGACTAAAGAATCCCTAGCGTATTACCACATTAGAGGAATACCAGATCGTGACCCATGTCAGTTCTTCTGACTATTTTTCCTTAAAATAATTCATAACTGCCTCTTGTATGTTCTCTCGTAGGACTGGGTCTCTTAATGCTACCTCATTCATTTTCCAAAATTTGAGGGGTGGATTATCTGAGGGCGCTACCTTACCAATCTTAACTGGTGCATAATTGGGCAGTACCAGTGTACCTTCCTGTGTACTATTTTGAAAGAATCTACTATAGAACAGACTGAAAAACTAACAAATGTAGAGTCAATCTGACTGTGAGATCTATGGGCATGTGAAAAATAAGAATATTCTCGCTCACATGTCTATTAGTTTCAAATCGTCCAAATCCTGGTTCAAGGATGATGGGGGGCAGGTCAGTGAATGCCATGTGGGATGTGATCTACCCACTGTCGGATCAAGCGCTATATTACAGTCACCTCACCCCTACATCAGATTGTCGTCAGCGTGAGATGCTAAATAGGAAAACATCCAGGACAAGAAACAATCTCAGGTGTCCTTATGGTGGTAGATCGGGGCTATTAACATCTTTTCACCACCAAAGTTTCCACTAATCACAACCAGTCTGTCCTCTTGGTCCCTATAAGTGGAAATTAGCTGCAAGGGGATCCCTGCTCTCAGCAGAAATTGCCACACCCTTCAATTTTGTTTGGGCAGTGGAGTGAAACTGCTGGGAGTAATACTGGGAGGCACGTTGTTTCATGTCTGCTGCCAAGAGATGTGTCTCCTAGAAAAGAGTGATGTCTATGGCCTTCGTGGAAAGCCTGTGGAGATCCAGCTTCCACTTTTCTAGTGAGTTAAGGCCCTGTACACTCAGATTTGCTATAGTCAGTGACTGTGGGGTCAGTTGTGTGGTCATAATCCCCGAAGGGTCCTGCAATGTGCATGATCATTTTGCACCCCGCCGGAGGGGTCACCAGTGAGGCCCTATCCGGTATGTCTCTGATACTCATTTTTGAGCAATCTGACCTTAGGGAAAATAAAACAAGAGAAACGATCATCAAACGAAACGTGGTGAACTTAAGAATTTCAAGCCGGGCAGCAAACAGTGGCTGTTGTCTGTTTTGGGACCAACTCTGCTGGGCCTGAACGGATCACGGCTCTCCCTACTCTTTCCCAGGGTACCTCTTTGGGCCTTTGTTTTTTGCCTCAGTTGTATCATACCTTTTCCTTGCAATGTTGCACCCAAAATGTTCAAAGGATACTGCTAAGATGTGCAGCTGTAAGGCATGAGTTCTGGGGGTCTCTAGAAGCAAGATTTAAGGGAATGCAGGTCTTCTCCTTCCAGAACGAGGAAGATCCGGTGACCTTTTCGGTCTTCTCTAATTTTTCCTTGTTTGTTGTCTTCTCTATTCCAGACACTGTCAATCAAATTGGTCCTCCACAACCTAGGGTGGTTGCATTCAGGCAAAGAATCCTATCATCTCCTCATATTTAGAGACGACAGCAGGTTCCTCTTTCTACCAAAAAAGAAGGCATGTCAGGAATCCACATACGTAAGGGATTTTGTGGTCCCGCAGGAAGTCATGGGATAGTTTCAGAGATTTTCATTTGGCCAGAGTTAGTGACCTGAAATCCTGCAGTAGAGCCAGTGGCATGTCCCAAAACACCATGGGGTCCACCTGTCTAGCTACTTTCAGTATGTCCTTCTTCAGATGGAAAAAGTGGACCCTTGTTACAACATCCAGTGTCAGTTTATTTGTGGTTTGATAGGCATTATAGAGCCTGTGTGTTTGGTCGAGCTCTAGTGGCATATCAGCGGAGTCTTGCAGAAGCGATCGAAACAGATCTTGGACATAGCTTAGTGTTTCTGCCTTGGAGACAGCCTCTGGGATCCTATTGTTTCGCTGGGATCGATTTTCTCCATAGTTGATTCTGTTCGTAAAAATTGGCACAGTTTTTCGAGTTCATCAATAAGGACTGTCAGCTCATCTCTCTCGTGCACTTCCTCTGCCACTGCTGATTCGATGTGATCAGTTTGAATGTCTGGGGTTTGAATGGCCTAATCCAAATCAGTCAGCAACTTCACCACATCCTGTCGTAACAGCCCCATCGCCTCCTGAAATGCTGCCATAAGCTGTCTGATGTCCCCTTCTCATGCACAGAGCTTGTGCGGGTTCCTCTGCTGTTGGTGAGGTGGCTTTATGGACAGTCTCACCATCGGCAGGGACTGTTTTGTGGGTAAGTGTGAATGTTCTTGTGCTTTGAAGTAAGTCCTTTATCAAGGAGGAGCCCCAGTCTCTGAAGCAGGATTTTGCCATCTGGAACCATCAACAGCGAGGCCAAAACAAGGAAAGTAGGTCTCTGGGCGCTGTGCCAATGTCGGGCCTTGCACCACATAACCGAAGAAAAAGGGCCTCCTAGGATGCCCCTCAATTCATGGACCAGGCCACAGGTACTCCACTTGCTGTCCTCTCGTCCTGAGCTGGGCTCCACTGCTGGGCCCCTGCCCTTGGCCCTCTGAGCTACACTCTAGTCCTTGGGGACTCTCCTGGCCTAATCCGAGGGAGAAGCCCAACCCCTTATGATGCACTAGTCTCTTCTGACCGCAGCCCTCGAGCAGGGCTCCCTGCCAGCACTGCCACCCACCCGCTCGCTCAAACCTTTGCTGCTGGAGGGTGTTTTGGGTTTCCCGCTCCAGTTCAACTGCACTCTCTCGGGGCCTGCCATGTTCCTCCTTAGATGCGGTGGCATCTTGGGTCTGGCGGGGGAGGCAAAGTAATGGGGATCCATCAAATAGATCGACTCTCGCTCCCCACAGTTCCCCTTAGCCCAAGTTGCAGTCCATTTGAAGGAGCACCACCTTCCACATCAAGTTCGCCCAAGGTGAGAGGCCGTCTTGCTTAATTCCTCAGGAAAAGACCGCTAGAGGATCGTCAGACTGCAGAGCTCGGCCAGAACTTGTCTACATGGGTCCTTGCCATGGTCACTGTGTTTGCCATTTTAAAACATTGAAATATACACCCTTTAATGAGAACGTATACTGTGAACATTACTGAACCAGTACAATAAAGCAATTTCATAAGTGTCAATATTGCTCGAAAGATGAGCAGATATTCAATTACACCATTTGTTGAGAAAAATGACATGCTGGATGATTTAGAATCATTATTCCTGCTCACAAGAATTGATGGATAATGGTTGTTCACTTGCATGGTGCTTTGTCTGATACCTGTTACCTGATATCAATCTTTGGCACTGAGGGCCATCCAGTCCTTTTAACTAAGCTACAGTAGGTAGGATATTGAGTAAATGCATTTCAATGGACAGAATCATTTCTCTACGACAGAGCTCATACAACAGCCCTACCATTTGATTCTGCCTTCAGGGGGTAACATGTGATGCTGCAGGGCCTCAAACACCCCCATGGCTTTTAAAATATGCATGTGAGGAAACTGGCAGACCTCCTAAGAATTTGGGGATTTTGCTTCCACATGGATGCAAACAATACCTATTTTCTCCTCGTTAGTGAAATATTTGTGTGCCATTCATGGTTGAAATAGCCAACTGTATGAATCAAAATGTGAAACTGAACTACACTAAGGGCCATATGTACGAACACTTTTTCCCATAGACACAGAATGGGTAAAAACCTTTGCTACATGTGGCCCTAAGACTGATGTGCTGCTGACAAATCGCACCTCATACTGCTAGAAGTCAGCATTCTAGCCAGAATAATAGAAACTTGACAAAAGCCGTTGACACAGATGTGATGGAGTTCTGATGTAGGACCAATAGTTGTTGTTTCCACATGTAAGTTCTGCATACACTTTTTTTACCTGTACTTCTCATATCAAGTGCCAGCCATGAACCCGTTTCACCCAAGTGGTCCACTACATAAATTAATAGCAGTAAGGAAAGAGAAGAAGAAGGTTGGTTGTACTCCTTTAACTGGTGGATTAAGTGGAGTTTCCAATTTTAACCTTGGATCATCAATTTGTTAAACAGAAAATACACTACTGTGGTACAGTCCCATCCCTGTTCAATTGAACTTTTTAGGATTTTCAGTAGAGTATTATTGTTGAATTCCACTCTTGTGTGAGGACAAGAACTGCCCCTTTATGAGCGACTTATTCTTTTGATGGGGAGGGTGCAATTTATGGTTTGTGTAATAGACCATGCCTTGAGAATTTCAGGGGTGTTTAGGTTTTGATGTGAAACCATAATGTCACCTTAACTGCATGTTTTCATTGAGATAGATAGATAGATAGATAGATAGATAGATAGATAGATAGATAGATAGATAGATAGATAGATAGATAGATAGATAGATAGATACTGTCATAGCAGAAGGTAATTTGCCATTTATGTCTAGCATGGATAACTTGAACATTCACTGTACCCCACTGTGCTTAACTCCGAGCAGCACAGCCATCAATCAGAATTTATGTAGTGCTAATCCTCCAATAGCCCTCTGACACCAGATCAGGATTATATTTGAATCTCCACCATTAACTCTTCTGCAAAGTCAGCATTCAGAATAGATAAATTGGACAGAAAGCAATTCATGCAGTGGCGAAATACAGGCTTTGCTTGATTCATATGAATTGCATGCCAGTGTGATGACCCAAGAAACACAGGACAGGGTGGAGAGCCAAGGAGAGACCTCAGGTGATAATAAAATAGATACATTTATTGAGAAAGATAAAAACAGAATTACTGTTGTAAAAAACTGGCGCGGTCATTCTGACCGCGGCGGGCGGCGGTCACCGCCCGCCATGCGGTCACCGCCAAATGGCCGCTCCGCGGTCAGGAGACCGCGGATGCCATTCTGGCTTTCCCGCTGGGCCGGCAGGCAACCGCCAAAAGGCAGCCCGCCGGCCCAGCGGGAAAGACCCTGCAACAAGGAAGCCGGCTCCGAATGGAGCCGGCAGAGTTGCAGGGGTGCGACGGGTGCAGTGGCACCCGTCGCGATTTTCACTGTCTGCAAAGCAGACAGTGAAAATCTTCATGGGGCCCTGTTAGGGGGCCCCTGCACTGCCCATGCCAGTGGCATGGGCAGTGCAGGGGCCCCCAGGGGCCCCACGACACCAGTTCCCGCCATCCTGGTTCTGGCGGTGAAAACCGCCAGAAACAGGCTGGCGGGAAGGGGGTCGGAATCCCCATGGCAGCGCTGCAAGCAGCGCCGCCATGGAGGATTCCCTGGGCCAGGGGAAAACCGTCGGGAAACCGCTGGTTCCCCTTTTCTGACCGCGGCTTTACCGCCGCGGTCAGAATAGTCCTGGAAGCACCACCAGCCTGTTGGCGGTGCTTCTGCTGCCCTCCGCCCTGGCGGTCAGAGACCGCCAGGGTTGGAATAAGGGCCTGAATGGCCAAACTGCTACATTGTTATGAAAGAAAGGTTCAATATATTAAAGGAGTACCATTCCAAAGTCACACGAGACTTATCTGTGTCAGTTCTTTACTTGTGCCCGAAAATAAGATGCACGTTCAGATGAACCCCGAGACTATAGGTATTGTTTCGAAGTATAGAATAACACCTTAAAGGACAAATACTTTACATCTTTATCTAAAAAGCCACAGAAAAAGGGTGGTCTTAAAATCAAAATAAAAGAGGCTTAAAGGACAAGGCAAAGGAAATAACATACCATGTTGCAAACTCTTTTCTGAGAACAGAAAAAGGGAAACTCCGCTTAATCCACCAGTTAAAGGAGTACAAACAACCTTTTTCTTCTCTTTCCTTACTGCTATTAATTTATGTAGAGGACCACTTGGGATGAAAAGGGTTTATTGTTTGGGAAGCTGGCAGGTGTTTGCCAATCTAAAAATAAATTAACTAAAGTCAAAAATGTTTTTTGGTATCAAAAAGCACACATTACCATATTATTATTATTATTATTATAATTATTATTATTATTATTATTATTATTATTAATAATAATAATAATGTAATATTGCGTACCAATCACCCAGCAGGGGTATCTCAGCGCAGCGCCCCACTACAACAGGTAGAGTGCAAAAAGATCATTAAAACAAAGTGGTTTTTAAAAGTTTCTTAAATTTACTACACCTGGTACGGATGCAAACATGAAATGGCAACTTATTCCAATAGGTAGGGGCCAGATCGAAAAAGGCTCTGTCACCCCACCTGGATCAGCGAATGTAGAGCATAGTTGGTCTTTGTCACTGGAATGCAAAATCCTAACCGGACAATAACGTTTACGATATAGATGCATATAGTTCGGGTTTTTCTCCACTAAAGCTTTATGGGTAAGGCAACAGATTTTAAATAAAAAAAAAATCTTGACCAGCAGCCAATGTAATCATCTTTGAAGTGGCACCATGGCAGTACGAGGAGGAAGTTTACAAATACGTTGTGCAGCAGTATTTTGTACGACCTGTAGTTTGATCAGCAATGTCTCATTGGCCGAAGCCAATAAGTCATTACCATAGTCTAGCCTGCTTACTATAGGAGCCTGCACCAGAGTTTTCCTAGCAGATAATGGGAGAACGGAAGGGCTTTCCTCAACAGGTGCAGCATATAAAAACAGCCACTCGTTGTGGATAGGACCTGATCTTTCAAAGTAAGCTCCTGGTCTAGCCTAACGCCAAGGGTTTTTACTGCCTTGCTGGGAATAGGAGCTTTGCCTAATCCTGGGGGCCACCAATCAGGGGTTCAAACTTGATGGGCTCTCCCAGAGTATAATCTCAGTTTTCTCATGGTTTAGCTGAAGGTAGTTATCTAACATCCACATTGCAATCACTTTCTTCCCACTAGAAATGTCGTTTTTCGTTTTGTCTATATCCTTATCAAAGAATATGACCAGCTGGGTACCATCAGCAGAGGACAAAACTTCAAAGCCAAAAGATTTGATGATTTTGGCAAGGGGGGGCACATATATATTATAAAGAGTGGGGCTCAAACAGAAGCCCTGAGGGACACCTTTGTCCACCTGCATAATCCTGGATTTAAAAGCACCTAACGAGATGTCTTGTGACCTGTCTTCCAGAGAGTTTGGAACCAGGATAATGGTGTTCCAAAAATCCCCATCTCATTCAGTCTTTCCAACAGCTCGCATACTAATGAAAGCAAAGATATGGGTCAAAGATTTGAAATAATTAGCGGGTCCATATTAGCTTTTTTCTGAATAGGTATTACCTGGGCTGATTTCCTGACCTCAGAAGAAATGTTCTCAGTCTCAAGTAAAGCATTGAAAAGCATCCTAATTGCCCTCGCAATTGGATTAGACAGGTGTGTTGCAATCCTGGGTGGGCATGGGTCCTTGGGAAAACTGGATTTAGCTTTTTCAAAAGCTAACTGTATTTCATAGTATAGCATTTATAGTATGTATTTCATACCATAGTAGTAATCCTTGGCACTGAACCAAACTACTGTGTGTGGATGTGTCCGTTGTGTAAGGACAGAATTCTGCAACTCATTGCGAAGTCAACTAGGGGCTGAACTGATACATTTCCCCTTGATGCATACTTCAGTGGGTTGGAGAAAAATGGAAATGACACAACCATAGACAAATGGACCAACTGTGGCTGAAAACCCCGATAAGTAATTATGTCATACACATAATGTTAGTAAAAACAAAAGGTCTTGGCTAAAGCAGACCTAAAAAAACATTGACTACCAGCAAGAAAGAAAGAAAGAAAAAAAAAGAAAGAAAGGAAGGAAGGAAGCAAGAAAGAAAGAAAGAAAGAAAGAAAGAAAGAAAGAAAGAAAGAAGGAAAGGCAACACTAAAGTAATTATAAAGTGAAAACAAAAAACACACTGGCTCTGAAAGTAACTACCTCATGTGCTGATGTTCTCATTGGGAAAGACCAAAATGCAGTCACTCAAAATGAAGTTAACTAGTAGTTGAAGTAGGCTGTTCCATTGCCCGATGCTGTATGCAGTAGTGGACAGAAGCAAAATGTGAATGGCACAACAAAAGTTCAATGCATGAAGAGAGGTGGCTGAAAGCCCCTTCAAGTGTGTATGTCATACATATAATGTTAGTAAAAATCAAAAGGTCTTTGGTAACACCAGACCTAGAAAATGAGGCCTGTCCCTGTGGTGAACTCCTCCCGCCATGATTTCAGAAATACCTTCCACATTTCCTACACAGTCAGAGTGCAATGGCAAACGCAGTGTGTCTGGTCTTGACAAGCTGTTGTAGAGGTTATAAAAAACAATCAACCACCTAAACATGTCAGCCACATGCTTGAAATAAATTTACATTTAAACAAATGTGAACATTGCATGCTATTTTAATAGAACAATGGGATGCTACGTATCAGCCAGCTCTTCTAAGGGTCATTCACATCGCACTGGCATAGAGAAAATGTAATATCAGTGCTCTATGAAATATCTATTGAGTATGTGGAGAACCCACCTTCACTATACTACAAACAAGGGACAGGGAGATTAATGGTCCAGTGTACTGCCTCCCAACTTATGATACTGATACACATAAATACACTGTTCCAAAAGGCGAAAAGAATGTAGATCCACAAGGCACTCTTCTGTCTAGAAGCAAATGCCCTCACATATCCTATTGGATGTCATGCTTCATCATCGGACGTGCTCCTCATCAGACTTGTGCTGCAATATCTGATGGAAACCCCATAAAGGCGGCTCTTTGCCGGAGAATTAATGGGAAAGCTCATCCACGGGATATCATCATTTAATCCACGGATATGAGTGCCCAATCTAAACACTCATCATTGCTCTCTTTCAAAAAGAAACCTAGATTCATTGTTTATGTACTTGGGGGAGTCTAAGACTACCCACCACATGTCATCAAGAGTATGGGTTGTCTCAAGAAAATGGACACTTAGTTTAGTAGTGGTGCGGCCACATCTGATATTGCTGCGGTGCTCATTAATCCTCACTTTAACTGCTCTAGTCGTCATCCCAATGTATAGTAGGCCACAGGGACAAGTGATTATTTAAATACAATTACGGGTGTTGCAATTAATATGTTTAACAAGCTGCCATTTCCCTATGGGTTCCAAATCAAGAGTGTTCAATCACCTGGTGAGAGAACACACATTACCACATGGATAGTCACCTGAAACAGGGGGGAGATGCCAAAGTGCGGTTTGTTTGGAGTCCCTACGAATCACAGGCGGTCGAGTGTGTACCACCATATCTTTGATATTGGTTGTCCTTCTAAAGACAAACACAGGTTTTGGAATACATTCCCCTCCACTCACCAGAATAGACCATCTCTTATTAATCAATTTCTTTATGGTATTGGACAGTGGAGTATGTGTGGAAACACAGGTTAAACGAGTGTCAGGCTCCATAGATGTTGTTGTCATCAACGCCTCTCTGTGATTGTTCCATGCCTGTTTGCGGGCTGTGTTGATTATATGACATGGATAACGTCTTTCATGTAACTTAGCTGCAAGGTCAGTTGCTTGATTGTCAAAAGACTGGGCACTGCTGCAAATACGGCATAATCACAAAAACTGTCCATATGGTAAATTGTCATGTCGTGCTTTAGGATGGTGACTCTCATAAAGCAACAAATTGTTGCAATCCGTTGTCTTATGATAAGTGTAGGTTATCAATTTACCCCGATCAATAGTGATCATCAAATCCAAAAAAGGAATCTGACTTAGAGAAACAGCAGAAGTAAATTTCAAATATGGATCAAGATTGTTGAGCCACATGGTAAAAGAACCCACGTCCGTTGTCTGGCCTTGCCATACAATCAAAATATCGTCAAGATAGTGATGCCATAATTTGATGTTGTCACAGAAGGGATTAGAAGTTGGAAGTATGTGCAGCTTTTCAAAATGATACATATACAAACAGGCCAAACTAGGAGAGGAGGTACTGCCCATCAAAGTACCACATGGCTTATGGAAAAGGTGATTCTCAACTTGAAAAAAAATTCAGTCATGGCTATAGTAGCACATTGCATGACGAAATGGACTGCGGTGGCAGAAGTCCATGTCCCATCAAGGAGAGCGTTCTCAACTACTCGTAGTGTAGCCTCCTAGGGTATATTAGTATATCAGGCCTCAACATCAAGTGTTATGAGTGCATGGATTTCCACAGTCGCATTGATGGATTCAATCAAAGTCAAGACATCCTTAGTGTCCTTTAGGTAAGTAGAGGATTGCCTAACGATTGGTTGCAAAAAGTAGTCACAGAAAGTGGAGAGGGGCTTTAGAACAGATCCTATCACTGACACTATAGGATGCCTATGTGGTCGGTAACCTCCCCCTATGTATTTTGGGGTGGCAGTAAAAGTAAGGGGTACGTGGGTGGGCAGCATCCAAGAACTCAGCCTCTCTACGAGAAATCCAAATTTTAATACGTGCCTCCTGAATCATACTCCGTATCTGGATCTGTAATCTCTCTGTAGGATCTCTGTGACAGGAGCATAATAAGTGGAATCACTTAAGAGGCGTGTGCATTCCTGTCTGTAGTCATTTGCATTCATCACCACTATGGCCTCACCCTTATCTGCTGATTTTATAACAATAGATTGGTCTGCTGCCAAAACCTTCAGGGCAGTCCTCTCATTAGTAGGAATGTTTACAAAGGTTTGTTTGGGTAGGAGTTTATTTACATCAGCCATCACTGCTTTCTCAAATGCAAGTACCTCACAAGTTATAGCTATCGAAGGAGGTACAAAAGAAGAAGGATTCTTAAGTCCAGAATCCTCCTTATGTAGGTTAGCAGATTTGTCTTTAAAGAAGACTTGTAACCGTATCTTTCTAAAAAATTGGGGAAGTTCATAGTTGAGTCGAAAGAAGTATTTTTTTTGCGGTTGGCACAAAACCAAGCCCCCTATTCAAGGCATTGGTCTCATCAGTAGAAAATGGTCTAGTGGATAGATTAACCAATAAGTTCTCACTGGCTGGTTTTTGCCCTGACTCCTGGTCACCATCTGGGGTTCTTCCTTTGCCCAGTGTATATGTCTGCCTCTCCCTCTGCGTCTGCCTCTTCCTCTGCCCTGGCCTCAGCCTAAAAAAGGCATAAAAGGAATCATAGGACGAGGATGATCAAAAGGATAAGGGTGTTGACATCCTGTAGTTTGATTGACAGGCAACTCAGATAATTAAAATAGGGTTGTGGCATATTGTCATCAGTGCTCTAACCATCAGAGGAGGAGCTACTGCTATAGGTGCGGGACTTCCTGAAGGAGGAAGCCGACTCATCTGAAGATCGTGATTGAGAGTCAGCCTTAAAATCGTCCTTGATGTAAGGGTAAACCTTGTCTCTACTTAATTTATCAATGTCCTTCTGCAGTTTGGTAATCTTTTGTTGAGTCAAAAATTATTTTGTTTCATTTAATTCAGAGTTGATTTCAGCTAACCGGCTTTTAAATGCTGACAATTAAACTTGTTCTTAATGCTTTCCACCAGATTGATCTGGATCGTGATGGAATCAGCTAACCGTCTTGATGTGTTGACTATGAGGACCAGCCAGTCCCTTGTACACTTTCAGGCAATCTGAGCCCAATCTTTTCTAAAAATCAAGTCTTGTAAAAAAAACTCCTTGGCACGTTTGACACAAGTAAGCCATTAGGGGAAATATTAGCCCTCAGATATTCTGTCATAATAGTTCCATGCATTATTGTTTTAATAAGGCCCCGTTTTAAAGCAGACAGCTTATCCCACTCTTCTTTCAGACTGCCTGATGGACCAGATCCATCACTACCGAGAATGGAGAGGGTCTGCAATATAGCAGAAAATACATCATCATCAAAACATAAAATCCTGGAAATCGTCCATCTCAGGGATAAAATCTACTCACATTTAGAAAAAATGAAAGAATAAAGTCCCACAGCTAAACTGCTGTGCTAAACTATACTACAAAATAGGGATAGGGAGATTATTGGTCCAGTGTACTGCCTCCCAACTTATGATACTGATACACATAAATACACTGTTCCAAAAGGCGAAAAGAATGTAGATCCACAAGGCACTCTTCTATCTAGAAGCAAATGCCCTCACACCTCCTATTGGATGTCATGCTTCATCATCGGGCGTGCTCCTCGTCAGACTGACGCTGCAATGTCTGAAGGGCACCCCATAAACGGGGCTCTTTGTCGGAGATCTTTTCCCAATACTGGTGTGCCGTGGTATAGGCTATGGGGAAAGGTGCCAACCTAAAGGCACGCAGAGGATAGGAGAGCAAAAGAAAAAAATAATTGGCTCAAAACCCTGCACGAAACCACCATTTATAGATCAGAGAGTGTCTTGGTCAAGGTTAAAACACGATTGGAAGTGAAAAACGAGATAATGCTCAATCACTCTCGCAATCACAATAGAAAAAGGAGGGAGAGGGAATTCTCTTCACCCCCTACAATGGGTCAACATGTTTCGCGTCTCAGGGGTCCATACGGATCCAGTGTCGCTTCATCATGAGCAAATGACAACAAAAAAAACACTTCTCAACGAGACAGACAGACCACTAAAAGTGGCTCAGTTAATGAGCCAAAGAATGAATGGCATTATTTTCTGCTAAGATTCTTTCATCCTAATGTACAAAGAATTTGCAATCCACAAACAGTTCGCAAAACAATTTGCGAATGTTCAGATGACCTAGCATGATGTATCATATGTCGCTAACTTAGGTTCCGTAAAACTGTGCGTGCACTGAAGCATTACTGATTTCCTAATATATGAATTGTTCTCATGTTTACTTAATAGAGATTTCCAAATAACGATTCATATTTCTATATACTAAACAGTCACAAGAACAGCAAATATCATGTGCAATTTAGCATCTATTTGAAGAAGGTGGTAATTCGGTGCAAAGTATAAAAGGTCACCCAAAAGGCAATGCACATTTTCACAATGTCAAATGGACATGTCAAATGGACATGGACAAGCTGGCTGATGGGGACTCGTAATCCCTGGTGGATTCCAACCGCCGGGACCACCAGGCTGCAGGCTGCAGGCTGACGGCAGCCTGGTGGTGTAGGTGGTGTGACCATAGTGGCTCCACCACTGTCATAATGTCACGGCCGGACCGCCACTTTGGTGGAGGTCCAACCGCAACCTATAATGACCCCCTATATGTCTTGCAATGAGTTATAGGTGATAATATATTAATCGAGTACGCCACATGTTAGATATCAGTGTAGAACAGTCTTTACAAGTGCATACTAATGAGGAATGTTCATGTCTCAGGAAAATAACCCATTCACACCAAGAATCAACAGATTAAAGTTTTGCATCCTGCCAATTTGAAGTAAATTCTTTAACAGCAACAGAAATAAGGAAGTCAAAAAGCATAAAATCAGCAGGAGATAATATAGTTTTAAAAGCATAAGGTTTATAGATTAGTACAGGAAATGATAAAGGTATTCAGACGTCAAAATCTGGTTAATAATTTTCCAAACATCAGTCCAAACTTTATAAATGACAGGACAATCATACAGTATATGTTGTAAATTTCGTTAAGTAGTTTTACCATGCCAGTAATTTAGTGTATCCAACAATGTTACTTTGAACAATTTGACTGAAGACCAAAAGAATTGGTTTAAAAGATATACATTAATTTGTATACGAGTAGTGGGGAGTTAACTAGCAGTATTAGATGACCAAATAGATTTCTATTGTACAATAGATGATAGTTTATTTAGGTCTGCAAAAACATTTTTGAGCCGAACCATAAGAGGGGAAGGATTAGCAGTGAGTTTTTTAAACACTTTAGATGTTATGCGTCCTGACCAGCTAAAAAGGCAGAGATGAAACTCCATATTAGATGTTTTAGCAGAAGGTAGCAAATTAGAATAGGTATTGAGGATAGTTTTACATAATAATTAATATTTAGCAAAGTCAGATTGAGGAAGGGGGTACTTCTTGCTTAGCTCATCTTATGAATAGAACATATTTCCTTGACAAATATCAGTAATATAAAAATACCAGCATTAATCCATGAACTCCAGGAAGAAATATGTTTATTCATTTTGAGTTTGGGTTTGAAACAAAGTGAAACTTTTCTAGTCAATTTAATATTAATAGCATCTTTTTCATCACAAGGTAGAAGGGCAAGTTTAGAGGCAGCAAGAATGGGTGAGACTTTACATTTCTGGCATTGGCCGTTGTTAACAAGGCAGTTAGAGGAATTGTCTGTAAGAAAGTAAAATCCATTTGGGTGAATTTAATGTGGCAATATTTTGAAACGATAATGAGCTGTGTGCAATAAGAAAAAACATATGGTATTCCTTAAAATCAGGTAAGCCAGTACCTCCCTCTTTTTGGGGAGTTTGTAGAATTTTAAAGCTAAGAGGTGCAGGTTTCTTGTTCTAAATAAACTTAGCAATTGAAAGGCCTGGTTGTAACGCAAAGTGGCCAAAACTCAGCCAACTCCGCCGGTGGAGTGGAGTTTATCACCCAGGTCTAGTAATTAATTTATATCAATCAATCAGTGGATTTGTAGAGCCCAACTTGTCACAGAGGGGTCTCCAGGTGCTGGGCGGAGAGGCGTGTCTGTGTCTGTTGGCGGGCTGGTGATGGAGGTCGAAGAGCCAGGTCTTGAGCTGCCATCTGAAGTCTTCCAGGGAAGAGGGGGTGCGCAGGTGGGGGTGGAAGCTGTTCCAGGATCTGGAAGCGAGATGGGAGGAGTGGCCTCTAGGCGTTCTCAACAGATGTGGAGGACATTGGCCAGGGCAAGGTTGGCTGATTGGAGCGCTCTGATAGATCGGTGGAATGTGATGCGTTTGATGATATAGGCAGGTCTGGAGTTGTGGATGGCCTTGTAGGTGTGTGTGAGGAACTTGAAGTGGCACCTTTGCTGGACTGGAAGCTAGTGGAGGGATCTGAGGTAGGCAGAGATGCTGGTTCTTCTAGGGAGGTCGAGGCCGAGTCTCGCTGCTGTGTTCTGGATGATCTAGATGTGGTTCATGAGCAGCTTCATGGTTCTGGCGTAGAGTGCATTGCCGTAGTTGAGACGACTGGAGATGAGGGCCTGGGCAACATTCTTCCTAGATGAGAAGATCGTGCTGGGCATGCATAGGATGTGGAAGCAGGCCGAGGAGATGGTATTGATCTGTTTGTTCCATGGTGGGTTGGGATTCAAGGATGAAGTTGAGGTTGCGTGCATGGTTGTTAGGTGGTAGGAGGGGGCCACCATATGCCATCCCGGGGGAAGACTTGTTCCCAAAGATGAGGATCTCTGTCTTTTCGGAATTTAGCTTGCGGCAGTTGGTCCTCATCCAGCTGGCAACTTATGTCAGGGTGGTTTGGAATTTTATCCATGTGGTGGAGGCGTTGTCGTAGAGGGAAAGGATGTCATTGGTGTAGGAGATGACGTTGAAGCCATGGAAACCTACGATGTCAGCCAAAGGGGTCATGTAGGTGTTGAAGAGGGTGGGGCTGAGGGAGGAGCCAATGGGGCATGCCACAGATGATATCTTTGGGTGTGGAGATGAAGGGTGGGAGGAGGATCCTCTGTGTCTGGTCGGAGAGGAAGGAGGCAATCCAGTTGAGAGTGTTGTCTTGGATGCCACTGCTGTGGAATCTGGAGACAAGAGTGTGTTGGGAGATGATATTGAAGGCCGCAGATAGGTCGAGAAATATGAGGGCAGCTGTACCTCCTAGGTTGAGGAGATGTCTGATGTCGTCTGTTGCAGCGATAAGTGTTGTCTTGGTACTGTGGTTGGGAGGTGTACAGCAGGCTGTTGTCTTCGAGGAAGTCACTGATCTGGCTGTTGATAGCTTTTTCCAGGAAGTAGACAAGAAAGGGGGTGGGTAGTGGTGGTAGAACGTGGTGCACTTCCCACATGTTGAGCAAGTAAAGTCAGTCGTCGTTCATGTCGAAGATCGTGCAAACATGGGGTGGATTATGATGCTATGCAGTAAGATGCTCCACTACCCAAGAGCATACGGTAGTGCTTCAAAGAAACACTAAACATGAAATTTAGCACAGAAGCCGCAGCACCCAAAACAATGTTCATAATAAAGTTGTCCTCCCGTTGAGTTGGTTGTTGTGGATTCCTTTAATTAGTAGCCAAGGGCATCAAAAGAGATCGGTTCAGCATTGATCCATAAATACAGCCAAGTAGTCATTTGAGCATAGTTCCATATACACAGCCAACACGTGTTTCGTCACAACAGGTGACTTTTTTAAGGCTATGAGACAACACAGTAAGTAGGAAAGTAGATAAGGTCATTCACTAGTAAAATGAACAGGGTGAAGAGTAAACTCTGCTGACCAAGACCGTGGTAAGTCTTGTTCTTGATCTATGTCGACCACATCTATGCAAGAAATTGAGTCCGACCTGTGACGAAACACATGTTGGCTGTATATATGGAACTATGCTCAACTGACTACTTGGCTATATTTCTGGATCAATGCTCAACCGATCTCTTTTGATGCCCTTGGCTACTAATTAAAGGAATCCACTACAACCAACTCAACTGGAGGACATCTTTATTATGAACATTGTTTTGACTGCTGCGTCTTCTGTGCTAAAGCTTTTTCAGGACTTTGGCGCAGAAAGGGAGGAGCGAAATCAGGCAGTAGTTCTTAAGCACATTGGGGTTTGTTGAGGGATCCTTCAGGAGGCGCTTGACCTCTGCGTGCTTCCAGATGTCGGGGACTGTATCTGTGGAGATGGAGGTGTTTAGGATTTTAGTGAGGAGGGCTCCAGTTACTTCTCTTCCAAGGTTGTCGAGTCGGTATGGGAAGGGGTCAACGGGGGATCCGGAGTGGATTGAGGACATGATGGCAACAGTTCCTTCGGTGGAGAGAAGTTTCCATTTGGAGATCTGGAGGGATGGGGGCTGTGCTTTGGGGTGCTTGGGTGGTTCAGGTCAGTGTGCTGGGGGTTGAAGTTGCAGTAGATGTCAGAGATCTTGTGAGGAGAATTCTTCGAAGATGTTTAACAATTATTTGACGTGGTTAGTGCTATCCTCGAGGCGGGTGTTGAGAGCTTCTTTCTTGGTCACCATGACACAGTGGTGGCAGTTGTTGAGCATGGACCTGAATGAGCAGAGGTTGGCGGGGTGTTGTTACAACACCAGTGTCACTCTAATTTCCTACTGTGGTGTTTGAGGCTTAGGAGTTTAGGGGTGAACCACTTGGTTTGCTTAGTAGGTTTTCTGTCAGCAGTGCCTTTGAGGGGTCTATGGTGTTATCAGCTGAAGAGATCCAGTCATTTTTGCACGCTGTGTTGAAGGGTGAAGGTGGGGACTGGTCTTGCTTCTTTGAGGGTGGAGCTCCAGGGAGTTTCAGTGATTTTGCTCCAGTTGTGGCGGGGGAGGGTCAGGGATCTTGTCAGGGCTTCTGGTTGTCCCCCGATAAAGAAATGGATAATGTGGTGGTCACTCTATGTTACCTCAGTGGTGTGGGAGAACTTGTCTTTGTTGCTGATGGAGAAGATGGGGTCCAGTATGTGTGTACTCCACTGTGCATGGGGGAGTTGGCGAGTTGATGCTCATGTTCTCGAGGAGCGAGGTGGAATTGGAGTCATCCAGGTCCTCTAGGTTAAAGTTGAGGAGCGTTAGGAAAATGTAGTGGTTGGATTTGATAGCCAGAGGTGCAATGAACTCCAGGATGAAGTTGCAGAAGCAGTTGCGGGGGGCTGGTGGTCAATAGGCAAGAGTTCCTCTGATGGTGGTCTTGGTGTCCATTTTGATCTGGAATTTGAGATGTACCATGATCAGGGTTGTGTCATCGTCCGAAGCGGAGCAGTGGAGGAAGTCCCTGTGGATGATACCAATGCTGCCACCATGGCTCTTGGGGCGGTTGTGGTGGATTATCTTGTAACCGGGGGGCTGTTGCGGTGGCGATGTCAGGTGCCAACAAGGGGGTGAGCCATGTTTTGGTGATGAACACTACGGGTCTGATTACGACCTTTGCGGATGGGATACTCCATCACAAACGTGATGGATATCCTGTCCGCCGTATTACAAGTTTCATAATATCCTATGGAACTTCTGAAATAGCGGGCGGATATCAGTCATGTAATGGAGTATCCCATCCGCCAAGGTCGTAATCATGCCCTATGTCTTGTGCAAGGTCGGTGAGGTGTCCCAGATTTCTATGGCATGCTTGCAGAGGGATTGGGCATTTAGTATTGCACAGTAGAGTTGAGGGCTGTGGGCTGGCATTCATTGGGTGGAGCTTGCAGTGACACCTGCATCACAGGAGAAGTGGCAATGGTGGCAGGAGAATGGACCTTAGGTGTGTCGAGGCAAGGCGATGCTGCAGGTAGAGTTGAGTGTCTTGGGTCTGAGGTTGTTGAGCTCGACGGAAGAGTGCCAGTGCCGGTAGGCAGATCCAGCAGTCCTGGTGTTGGGCATGGTCCAGACGGGCTTATCTTTGGCGTGACCGCCATTAAATAAGTCCTGAAGTGGGAGGGGTGGGAAGCAGATGAGAGAGAAAAACGGCAGGAACGCAGTGGAGCCCAAGGGGGTAGCCTGAGAGGAGCCAATTCCGCTGGTGGAGCAGAGTTTATCACCCAGGCCTAGTAATTAATTTATATCAATCAGTCAATGGAGGGATTGATTGATTGATTAACATTTAGAGCAGGTGATTTTGATTATATTTTTAATAGAGTTAGCAAAAGTTATACCCAAATATTAAATATAAAAATGGCAACCACCAAATATTTGTATTTGTTGTCATCGTAGAATTGCATAAAATATTTAATAGAAAAAAGTTTGCCTTATTGATCTTTTATGAATAGCCAGTACTATCCGCATACTGAATAATATTAAGAATAACAGGTAGGGAAGTAACAGGATCATTTACATATAACAGAACATTATCAGCATAGCAGAAGCTTTTAGCAGAGTATTTTGTAGTGCAATACCAGTATATTGCTGATTGACCTGAGAAGAGCATGAGAGAGGTTCAATGCCAATAAGAAATAAAATGGGGGATAGAGGGCACCTTTGGTGAGTACCTCTGTATAACTTCAATGGAGTAGAAAGGGCTTCATACTGGAAGCAGAAGGAGCTGGGTATGATGCTTTAACCATTTTCAAGAATGTGGGTCCAAAATAAAAAGTTTTAAATGTTTTAAACAGAAATTGCCAATTTATTTACCCTATCAAACGCTTCTTCCACATCTAAGGTGAACAAACCTACTGGATATTTGAGGTCACTAGCAGAAGAAATAGTGTGGCATAAAAGATGCGTGTTGGGTGCAGCCAATCTAACTTTCATAAATCCTGTCGGGTCATATAATTGACATAAGCATGGGTGTTAGTCTATTAGCTAAGGTTGTGGTGTATATTTTGCAATCTTGGTTAATGAGGGATATTGCACTATAGTTGGGAAATAAAGTAGGTTCTTCATTTGGTTTTGGAAGAAGAATGTTGGTGACTTCATTAAAAGATCTACTCATTATAGAAGTATTCTGAAAATCAGGGAATAATAAAAGTAGAATGGGGGAGAGTTGGGATTGAAAGCATTTGTAGAATTCATCTGGGATATCATCTGGTCCTGATGACTTATTGGAGACTGGTGATTTGAGTGCCATGTTAATCTTGTGAATATCAGTAAGGTTTTCTAATGTGCGTCTATCCACATCAAAAGTTGAGGTAACTGGTAGTCTCTAAGGAATTTATTAATTACATCATCTTGGAGGGCTGCAGGTTTATGATATAAAGCAGAATAAAAAGATAAAAAATTCCTTTAATATCTCTTCTGTAGTAAGAAGGAAAAAGTACCATCTTGTCTTGTCGCGGCTGGTATTTGAGTTTTGTCTTTTTTAATATGTAAGTAGTTGGCTAAAAGTCGAACAAATGTGTTTGCGTTGAAGCGGACATTTGACTTTTTTTCTAGCATAAGTAACCCCACTCTTTTACTCACCAAATGATTGTACTCATACCTTGCCTTTTGAAGCTGAGAGTCATATTAATTATCCTGTAAAGAGCTAAAGAATCTTTCAAGATCAGTTATCATTTTTTCTAGTGTGGATAAGTGAGCATAAAAGATTTTATTTTCATGAGCCATAATGGACATAGTGGCGCCTCGGATAAATGCTTTGAATGCATCCCAATGAATAATTTTGGAAGTGTTGTCAGGATTATTATTGAGAAAGTTGTTCTCCACTTATGTTTAGTAGGCCAGGACCCTGTTAGGGTCACAGAGAAGGAGAATGAAGCATGGTCGGAAATGATAGTAGGTTCTATGTTAGGACTAGTAATCATGTGGCCTAAGTGGTAGGAGGACAATAGGTTTTCAGTTCTAGAGAAAGTGGAGCGTGCATTACAAAAGAAGGTAAACTCTTCATCTATATGGTGTGCTAATCTCCAAACATCATTCAGTTTAGTGGTGCAAAAATATTATTTCAAAAGATGGTAAGTTTTAGTGGGCCTGAATTTAGATGTAGAGGAGCGGTCCAATGAAAAGTCATGAATAAGATTAAAATCTCCCCCATGACAAGAGGAAGGTTACCCAATTTTACTATTTCAGTAGTAATATTTTTCCAAAAAGAAGTGTTATCTAATGTGGGATCGTTAACAAGGTTGAAAATTTGCTTTTCCACTTTAACTTGTGCATAAACATATCTACCATCAGAGTTATGATGATAATATAGTTGTGTGTGGGATGTACGTGAGAAGAGAATTGCCTCTCCATCTTTGCGTCCTATGGAAGGAGATGAAACAATATCTTTCACCCATCCCATAGAAATGGGATGTAAACTGTTATCATTAATATAGCTTTCCTACAAAAAGCAAACATGTGCATTACATTTTTGTTAAATAGTCTAAAATTTTACGTCTCTTGTCTAGATGCCATAAACCTTCAACATTAAGAGAAACAACAGTTAGTTTTTGTTGATGAGCCATAGGGAGTTAAAAACATAATAGACAACATAAATGGAGGTCACAGACCAAGGCCTCATATCAGCTGAATAAACAGAGATGGAGGTTTAAAGCAAGACTGAACACACTGCATATACCTGCTATGTGAACAATATGACATAAGTACCGAGGGGAAATACAATTTAGCCAGCAGAATCTGAAGGTTTTGATTCTATAGCAACAGGATCATGTTGGTCTAAGGATTGTTTCAATTCTGAGGGGGACAAGAAAGGCTTAGTGACATAATTTTTCCAAATATGCATTATAGAATTGTCAAAAAGGCTTTATATCCAGGTCTCTCAGTCTTGGGTGTAAATCCAAGAATTGTTGACAAATTTTCACTGTCTCCTTTACAAAATCTTGAAGAATAACTACTTTATTGCCCTCAATAAGAAGGTTTGGGATTTCTCATGCAGTCATTCTGATAAGAAGCAGGCAGATGATGATGTCTTAAAACTTTAAAGATAATTTCCCTTGGTTTGGTTTGATGAGGCTTACGATGAGAAGGAATACGGTGGGCTTTGTCAATTTCAAATTTTTCTGGAAACTTAAGATTGATCAACTTAGGTAATGTAGATTCCAAGAAGAGACAACAGCTTTGGCCTTCAATATTTTCTGGTGCATCAAATATTCCTAAATTGTATTGGTTGTTTCTATTTCCTAAGACAAGTAGTGCTGTTTGAATGGGAGGATCTGATGCAGAAGCAGATGCAGAAGCGGAGTTATACCTGTAATGGCTCTAGTATTAGCACAGATTTTGATCTCATTGCCTGCGACTTTCATCGAAATGGAGGCAATGTTGTGTTGAATGTGTTTAATATCCAATCAGATGAAGTCTGTATTTATATGGATAACCTGAATTTCTTCCAAAATTCTATTTAATGGGATTTCCTGTGAGTCAACAACCTTGGATTTAATGGGTGGCGTTGATGCAGCTTGTTTCCTTTGGTTTGGGTGGGCTGACATGGATTTTGTTTCTAATTGTCAATGTAGTAAAAACAGCTGATTGAGTATATAGTGACCCAGAAAATGCTAAAATAATAGATCAAATATTGCCCGGATATGTGCCCAAAAACAAAAAAGCTGTTATGATAGTCTTTGGAGAGATAACAAGAAGAAGATCAGCAGTAGGTCTACTGACTGAGGTTCATAAATAGGTCAGCGGTAATAGTTTGAGTCAGAAATAAATAGCCCTTTTAAGGTGGTGACAGGGAAAGAGTTTCTAGGCAGTAATATTGATCCAAAAATCCTTTTACGAGAGAGGTGCACAAGTTCGAAGAAGGGAGGCAGTCATAGTTGGAAAAGCCTCCTTCTCACCACTCCTCTTAGAGAAGCAGGATGTCTAGAGGCAAAGGTGAAGAGAAATGGCAGAGGAGCCTCCTCTGCTCCTCATTTATCAGAAAACACGAAACACCTTACCACAGAGACCTCCTATAATGAGGAAGTTGTAATTTATCTATAAATGCTTTTTTGTGTGTCCCCCCTCGACAGTAAAGGCCCATCATTGTGAAGGTACCATGCGACTGTTATGGTGCAGCGACCATCTTGCCTTGCAGGTGCTACTGTCTCCAATAGTTTTGTATTTTAATGCACATTTTCCAAATTTGATTGGGTGTGTGGATGGAATTCATATATGAATGTGGATGGAATTCAAATATGCTAATTTGTCCACCTTTGTACGTGTATAGTAAAAGGAAAAGTCACCACTCTCCAAATATACAAGCTGTGAGTAATGACGTGTCATTACCAACATTTTCCAACAAGCACATATAACTCTTACATTTTTTTGTCACTGTGTACCATATAATCTTCCAGCTGCAGGAGAGTTTGGCGATGTTGCTGGTTGGTTGCTTGTTAAGGTTGGACATTTACTTTTAGTATATCATTTTTTATAGTATATTATTTCAGATATTTAAAGCTTTATTTTTTTAGGTGATAGTATATAGCCTTTGCACAAGTGGATACCTTTGCCATACTTTAATTTGCAAACAGCAAGAGAAAGAGAAAATACAATCATGCCGCTAAACAAACAGGATCTGTGATGGAAAGACCATTTGTTTGCTGAAATGGAGTTTCTTCTATCTGCATAATATTGGGAGTGTGTTGCAAAATGACCCTACAGCTTTTAAAATTATAGCCATGTGCAGTGCTTAATTTGAGCCAGTTGTTGCCTGTGGTACAACGCCACTGGTTTTTGGGTCCTAGCACTTATTTCCCTGCATCAGATATTTACTGAGTGCAAGAGAGGAAAAAACACACAGATTGCAAATATGGAGAAAGAGAAAGATAGTAAAACCACTGCAAGAAGCTAGAGAAGGAACCTGTAAGAGTGAGAAAAAGGGGCAATGAGTATTTGGAAGTGGATTAATGGCTACTAGCCTTGGTATTTGACACATCAACATTTAGTTGCACTGGACAACAGCCTCTGAGCAGAGCTTTGAACACTGGCAATCTCTTTCACAAATTAAGCACTGGCCACATGTGCTGTGTTACAGTAAGAAGAGGGATGCCAAGGCATCAATTTCTGATGAATCAGACAATAATGAGGAACATCTGCTTCAACCTCCACACAATGACAGTATGCTTCCATAGCTGCTAAAGGGTGTGCCTTACAGGACTGATGGAACAATTATTTTTGAGGTAATATTTACTAAGAAATAAATGCAAGCAAGGGCAGCTCCTTCACAATGCTGAAGAAGTGTCGCCCCACTGGCTGAGCCAGCAGCTGAAAAATAAAACAATATTTTAAACTTGTTTTATTTTTCAGCTGCTGGCTCAGCCAACAGGTGCAGGGAAGGGCAAGGCTTGTCCATGGGAGAGGAGAGGAGAAGGGAGGGGAATCAATTTGCACGCATGCCAGTTTGGCCGGCCATCCTAGGTCAGCCAAACTGACATGTGCACTTAGGTTTCAACATCCTGCCTGTGTTACAACCAGGTTGGAGAAATTGCACAGACCCCAGGGCACTGTCTGAGCAACAGAACAAGCCGTTCAGACCAATCTTGATGCTGCTCTCATGCGAGCTATAGCATTAGAGCAGCACCAGGATTGCTGGGGAGCCTGCACCACAGGCAGTGGTTTGTGGGCATGGCATGCTGAGAATGGTGCCATGTCGACTTTGTCTTTTTCTACCCACCAGCACACACAAGCTGCACTAGCAGTGTGCATGTGCTTTGTGAAGGGTCCCCGAGGGTGGCAAATACATGCTGCAGCCCTTGGGGACCTTCCCTGGCCACAGGGCTCTTGGTACCATGGGTACCTTTTACAAGGGACTTAACTTTGTGCCAGGGGTGTGCCAATTGTGGGAACAAGGTACAGTTTCATGAAAGAACGCTGGTTCTGGGGCCTGGTTAGCAGGATCCCAGCACACTCTCAGTCAAGTCAGCATCAATAGCAGGCAAAAGTGGGGGGTAACCATGCCAAAAAGGGGCACTTTCCTACACAGAGCAACCAAAAATATATTGATTCCTCAAGATTCTTGTAACAGATCTTTCTATCGGAGGTGGTGTTGCATGTGACTCACCCTGCATATCATGACTTCTAGCTGTTAGAGCAATGAGTGACTCAGGTGTAACAGACAAACTGCTAAGACTTGATGCTTCCTCACTTCCTTTAAATATAGTATTTAGTCTCTTAGATTAGCTGCCTGAAATTCCACAAGTGTGTGTGTTATTTGAGCCAGAGCTCTGCCTGCATCCCCATTTTGACACACCATTTCTTCCTGCATATTAGCTGTACAGCTGCGCAAAATTGTTAAAGAAGATGGCAATCTTTTTGTGGATCGTCTTAAAGCCTGTAGGTGTATTTCTGTGTGTGTTCTTGGCCTACACCTGTTTGTCATTGAGCTTTCAGCAATAGCTTAACATAGATCCTTAGTGTCAGACCCTTCTGTTCTTAAAATGATATTAGACTGAGTCATGATTTTGCCAGTGCTTAATTTGTAAATAAAAATGTACCAGTGCCAGCCGTGGCCCATCCTTTAGGGCGGAGGGGCCACACCCACCAACCTTTTGCCCCTCATGAAGAGTGCCTGTCAGGCTGAGCAAAGGTCAGCCTGACAGGCACTCTTCGTTTTCAGGTCAGGCAGCCAGGAGCGAGACATGCACAATTTGTGCAGACTCCTGGCTGCCTGAGCTGAACTTTGCTGGGCTGAAGAGGTCACAGCTCCTGTGAGCGTGACCTCCTCAGCTCACTAAAAGTGCCTCAAGGCCCTTCCCCTCGATGACGAGGGGAAGCATCTCCCATTGGCTCCGACCTGGGCGCTTTAGGTTTAAGCCCTGAAGCGTCCAGGGTGAGTGTCAATCATTGACACCTGGTCACAGAGTGGGGTGGGGTCAGCAGTCTCACTGACCCCATCCCACTCTGTGACGAAGTTGGGACTGCTGCCTTCCCTCATTGGCTGACCAGGTCAGCCAGTGAGGGAAGGCAGCAGTCCCGGTCCTCCTGGGACCTTCGAGGCAGAGCTGAAGGTAAGTGTGTGTGTGTTTTTTTTATGAATGTTTGGTGCGTGAGTGTATGTTTGAATATTTGATGAGTGTTGTGGATGGATGCACGCGTGTTTGAATGAATGAATGAGTGTGAGTGTGCTTCCCGCCTGTCCCCCTCCCTCCTAAAATTACCGGCCACCACTGGCAAGTGCCCAAACAAAACTCTCCTGTGAAACACACTGCTGCTGCTGCAATTAAATATGTGAGTAGAGAATACAAAGGCAGCATAATCCTAAAGCCATCTTGGGCCTCCTTAATCTATTTACAGCCACTCCCTGCCCCCTCAGCTCACCATTTCAGCTTTCTGCGTTCTCCCTTTGTGACGCTTTTCTGTATTTCTCTTCCTCCATATTTTACTTATGTGTCTTTTGCTCGAAGTAAATGCTGGACACAGAAGAATAAGTGCTGGCCCCCAAAAATATGTGCTGGTGCCCCCCACCAGTAATCACCAGCTCAAAACCTCCTAAACCCTTGCACTGGACTCACAAGTGGTCCTGTGCTGTTTTTGCTGTGTCATTCACATCGATTTTTTTAAAGAAATAAATTGTGCTGCCTTACAAGTACCAACTGCTATTCCTTCTAATATTTCAGGAACACTTTACCTCAAGGACCTTCTCTGACTGCCTAAACTGTGGTATCCGTACCTAAGTATATACAATGTTCTCCAATTCACCAGCAGTATTCAAGAACTAATCACTTCTTGGTTTCTCCAGCTATCACCAAAAATGTTTGTGACTGTATAACCCTGGTCATGCCTTTGTGTATAATTACCTGAGAATAGGAGGTCTAGAGCATCCAAAAGGACAATGGGACTTCAAGAAACAATGGGTACAGATTAATGAGTTGGTCCAGGTTTTAAAAGCTTATATTGAGGCCACTATTTGAGGAACTTACACCTCATACTCTGTTTGTCTTTACAACAGGTAAAAGAGGGAGCTGAAAGAAGACATTGACAAGCTTCAAAATCTATAAAAGTTACATACCACTCAATATGTGTCTTGATTGCCTAAACAGATGATGCTTTAAGATTGCAATAGAAAAGGAGGAATAAAGAAATAAAGGTTAGGGAAGGTTTACAGAGAAACAAATGAGAACTTAGAGATGGTACTTATTTCCAAAGGCAAAAGTCAGGACGAGTCGGGCACAGCTAACTGAGAAGTTACCTGTAAGGAGTAGAGATTGAGGAATGTGTCCAGCCAGATCATAATATACAGAGGTTTTTAAACATGTCTTTGGGCAATTCTTCACTATAAAGAGAGGTAAACAAATCTCAATATAACCATTAATTAATATTTTGATTTGAGGTCCATTTACATATTGGATTGTGATATTAACAATGGACTTATGCAATAATCAGACCTTAAGAGCTTTTCTATGTTAGTCACTCAATCTCTGATGACATGGCAGCTGGTTCAGTTGATCTTTCAGGCAAAATCGTTTAGCACTTTCAAGAGATTGTTACCCAAATCCTTTTCTTTTAGCACTTTCAAGAGATTGTTACCCAAAACTTTTTGTAAGTGATTCAAACAGTTTTGTATGTAGAAAGCTTACAATTGTTTTCCCAAAACAACTGAATGGTCGTGAGCAGTAAATTTCATATCAGCCAATTTTCTTTCTAACTACATAATGTAAAGTTTACACCAAACTACTATTGATCCAGCTGAGGCCACTGTTACCAAGTTCGGTATGGATGAGGCGGCATGGATGTGTTCTAGGCTGTGACACAATAGACTAATAAAACTTCCCTTCTGATGTTAGTGAAAACTTGGAATCTTAATTTGTGTGATCATTTTTAATATTGAAAAGACATTTTACTTAGGGGCAGTTTTCTGGGAGGTGATGGTTGATGTGTCCCTCCTGGGTGATTTTATTCAAGTAGTCCAGAATTTTGTTCTGGCCCAGGTGTGTCAATTTGTGCTGAAGGAATAACATAGGAAAACCAGCTTGTTCAGCCATTGCATGACTTGCAATGATTAGAATCTGATTTGAGCAGGATCCACCTAGCAGAAGAAGCCAGTTTAATAAGGGGTTAGGTTGTTTTTTCCTTACAGTGCAATCATGTATGCCAATGTAAATCAAAGATTTCAGGTTTATTAGAAGTCTGTGATTAATGGCAAGGACTCAATTTAAATTAACTGTACTGTTTAGGATGTAACAGAAAGGTTATCTGTGGGCTACAATATAAGAAAATACCTTCCTCAATCTGATTGCTCTGGATTGTTGAGATTTAGAAATTATTTGTAACATACTTCACGTGGCCAAATTTAAAAAAGTCTACTGTCTCCTACTGATCCTCTAACTGATAAATATTTTGCTGCAGTAGATACATATATAATTATTTTTGTTTAACAACTTGTTGTGTAGCCAAGTTAAGTATAGCTCCATGCATGTTAGTTTAACATACTAGGCCGCTGGGCACTTTGCCCTAGATATATTTTATTCAGCTTCGCACTGTTATTTTACATTAACCAGTTTTTACGGTCTTGTTTTTATTTCTTCTATCACACTGTTTAGCTTCGTTCAGCACTGTGTTCTCAAACAATGCATTCTTGATCGCCTGTGCTTCAGTCAAGGCTACAGCCTGGTACATTGCCAGAAAACGTGGTAGAAGTTTAGTCTCCAACATTCGTAGAAAATACACTTCCTTACGTAGGGACATTTTCTTAGAACATTTGCTGTGTTAGTTATAAAAACACTTTCTAGTCCTAGTACACATCAAGAGGGAGATTCCAGCCAGGGAACTACAACTGTATGCTGAATGCCTCGTTGCAGATGCTGACGCAGATTACAGGCCTTTGCTCAGGTATGAGGGTTGATGTCCTCCCGCTGGAACCTGAAAGGCAGGTTTAGAGCTTAACATGCTGTGCTTGAAATATAACTTAGAGAGAGAAGAATCTAGCAGCACTATGATAGCCTTATTCTTGTGTTTCACTCTCTTCGTCACTATTTTAATATTACTGTGTTGTGTAGACCTGGTTATTGCAGCTCACGCTTTGCTATCCAAAATGTAGTTGTTTTATTAAATCAATCTTTAAAACTTATACTGCCTTTATTGTCATTTATATATGAGACCGAACTGTGTATGAGAGAACCGGCTGTGAACTGAGTGACCACGACTTCCCTGAGAAGTACATATATGTCATGCACTCGGCTGCCCAATTGTCTCTACCATTTGGGAGAGATGAGGCACTGCTAGTTAGCCGGAGCAAAACCTGGATTTGGTGTGACAAGCGTCATCCACCATGGGTCAGGCTCAGTCCCCCACATTGTGGACGATCTTGCTGCTCAAAATCCAGTAGTCTCATTAGGATAATGAGAGCCTACGTGACAAACTGAGATTTATTCCTCCTTCAAAATTAATACTGTGTTACGTTAATGCAGAGTTGGCACTAATTCTGTATCCTTATAATGGAAAGACATATGCCTTCCAAGAGAGCTCCCTCTTCTGAAGAAAGTGAAACCATTTCTTCGAGAAAGCAACTTCAGAACTGCTGTTCAAGCTCTCCTAATCTCACATCTGGGTAGTGATAACGCCCTACTCAACAAAATAGTGGAATAAAGGCAAAAGCTTTAAGTAATATTAGTGCACCACCTCCATTTTCCAGGAGGAAAATACAACAAAACTGTCACTTGGAAATAAGTCAAAAAGTAATTTGCCATGTATAACATGAGCAGTGAATATTTTTTGCAAATGTAAAGAAAAGGAGCACTACCTTCTTCTGAAAAATTCACCGGGACACCATCACAGCCTCCACAGCAATCCTGGTGCTGCTTTCATGCTACACTTAGCCTGTAAGAAGCCTCATGATTGGTCTGAGCTGCTTGAACTGCTGCTTAGACACAACCCTGGGGTCTGTGCAGTTTCTGCAGCCTGGCTGTTCAGCACAGCCAGGTTGGAGAAACCTCACTGCGCATGTGTGTTTGGCCAGACTGAGACAGCTGGCCAGACACACATGCGCACCTAGGTGCACTTGCTCCTCCTCTTCCTCTTCTCTCCCCTCTTCCGTGGCCCAGCCCGCCCCTCCCTGAACATGCTGCTGGCTGAGCCAGCAGCTGAGAGGTAAAACGAGAATGAAATTTTGTTTTATCTTTCAGCTCTTGGCTTAGCCAGGGCCCGACGCTCCTTCGCCACTGAGAAGAAGCCGCCCCTGGGTGCAAAGTTATTATCAAACAAAAAACGAATTTCCTTTGGAAACCCAATCCTATCTATAACAACACAGTGGAGACAATGACTGTGTAATATATGCATTCCAAATATTTATCTATATGAATGTATACATCTGAATAGATATAGATAGATAGATAGATAGATAGATAGATAGATAGATAGATAGATAGATAGATAGATAGATAGATAGATAGATAGATAGATAGATAGATAGATAGATAGATAGATAGATAGATAGATAGATAGGTCTGCAAATGGTGGTGTGTAGAAAATGGGTCCTCACACCTGTTCAAGTACTTTTACTAAGAGGGCTCAAAGAGACTGTTAAGAGGACTTTGGACTATATATGCATGGTGGGTATCCTTATAAAATATATATATATATTTACATATAAATATATGCAACAAAATTTGTGACATGAAGTTATGACAGCACCCTTACAAAAATCATACTTGAAGTTAATTATATTAGAAATGCATAAACATAATTATATGCATACATATACCATAAAACAAATAAAAACCAGCAATGTAGAGGTTCTTCCAGTGTAATGATTCACAGTGCGCACATGGATTGCACTAGTGCACTGCTCTTGAACAGTAATTCCTTGGACTCTGAAAAAAAAGTGGGAAGAGCGCCTAGTGAGAGCATACGCCTGAACAATGGTGCAAACTCTGACATCCTTGAGAGAGACATAGATCCCATGTTCTGTGGTATTCTTGATGAGCTTCGTCAGGAGGAGGACCCTGCTGTGGACTCATCAACAGTCGCTACCGATTCACCCTCACAATCAGATTGACCTCTGCCCAAAAACAGTAGGTGTAGCAAGCAGATACCACTGAAAAGGAACATTCAGCATCAGCCCCTGAAAATGGGTGGGTTTTAGAGATCTCCCAACCAATAATGGGCCCTGAGGAGAAAGCTGCAATTCTCCCATAGTGGAACAATTAGGCGCACTGATAAAGGCCCACAGTGATGATCTATTCCTCAGACTAGAAACATTGGTAAGATCCTCTCTGCAAAAATTGAGCAGGGACTTGAGAAAATCACAGCCTATTATGGTAAATTACCACTTAACCAGATGGAAAAGCTTCTTATGGAGAATAATCAATCTGCCTTGGGCCCTCAAATAACTTCTGTGTCTGGGGCCCTATTCTCATCAGCCCCTCGTGGATGTGTTCACTGTCCACCTACTTTAGTAATTGCCACTCAAATTGCTCTGACAAAAGTAGTCCTCCCTAGAGCTGCAGGGTATTTTCCTGAAAGACCGGTCCACATCAGGTACACCTACATCTTACTCCTGAATCAGCACCCTGTGTTATCATCCTTGGATGTGTTCCCATTTTACACAAAAGAAAGAAAGAATTGGAGGAGGACTTAAAAAATAAAATCATGCACTAATGCTGGGTGGTGGGGGGCCTTCTGCATGAGAATGTTGGTTTTTGGCCATCTCCTAATATTTTCAGATAGGGAGTGCATAGTTGTAAATTTCTGATCTCCCAGGGTGGTGAGGAACTTACTACCTGCACTAAGGCACCTGGCTGATTCTCCCCATCGAGTCAGGGCATTACCCATGGGATAGTTCTACGGTTCCCTTAGGGCCCTGCATGGAGAGATATCTGCAAATCATAAGGATCTTGGTAATCCAGCAGCTTCTCTGCAACCTCCCTTGCTACCATTCAGTAATCAATTTCCTGTTTTAAATAATCCTGAGCAGAACGATTTACACTCATTGGTACATGTACAATCAGGTTCTTCACCAAACTCCATAGTACTGGATTCTATTGCAGGCTATTTGGGGGGGGGGCAGTCCTTTAGAGAACTTATGCCTGTGTGTGAATACTGCTTTTTTGTTACCTGAACTGGGCTCAAATTTTACTGTGTTGTCCTGGAACATCACCAGGATTTGTTTGAAACTTGAGAATGAGGAATGGTTAGGCTTTGTTACAGATTTTGAGCTGTTGTGTTTCCAAGAAACTTGGGCTTTGAAAGTTTTTTTCATAAATGGGTACTGATCCCATTGTAATTCTGTGGTTCCTGTAGCCTCAGGGAGGGCTATGGGTTGTTTGACTGTCCTGATTTCTGTCAAGTGTAATAAGGTAAATGTCAAACCTCTAGTCTCTTCCCCCTGGTACCAACTGCTACGGCTCTCTGACTTGGGCACCGCAGACATTATGATTGTGAATTTGTACCATGATATATTTGATCAGCAAAATACACAACTTGCAGTTATGTTGAATGAGGCGATCGCAAATACCACTAGTCACCCACTCTGTATTTTGTGGGTAGGGGATTTAAATTGTCTGGCCTGTGACTTTAGCAATTCATGGGTCTGTGGTGTGGAAATAAGGGAAGGGCTGGCATTGTCGCATTCTAGGGGATGCTCTGAATAACATTATAATTTCAAACGACTTAGGGCCTGATTTAGATCTTGACAGTGTTGCGGCCAAGCCACATTGGTGGTGGATCCTAGAACAACGTCAAGTTGATGGTGTTCTGCCCATGGAATTTAGATGTTACAACTCTGCAAGGGGTGGACTGATTGCTGATAGAGGGAGTCAGCGGGTGGACCCAAGGGACTTTGTACCATGGCAGGAGCTATGGAATGGAGGTAAGTGACACTCACACACACACACAGCACAATCCAAAAATATCGACAGTGCCATCTACGCCTTCCTCCGGGAGTACCGAGTCACGCTCCATGCCACCACTGGCGTGACCCCAAGCCAGCTTTGCTTCGGGAGAGTGGTGACCGACGCCAACCCACATCACCCGTCATGGGCAATCCAGCCGCCACCCCAGAGCCAATCCATGAGGCGGACGTCTCATACCAATGACTATGCATCCTGGAGGCAGAGAGCCCGAGAAATTCCTGTTCAAGTGGGGGACACCGTCCTGGTGAAAGACCACTACCCTGGGGGCAAATTCTGTCTGCCTTTCGAAGCAAAACCATGGACGGTGACCGCTGTGAAGGGCACGATGGTGACTGCGGATCGGGGGCTCGAGAGGGTAACCCGGACCATCTCCCAGTTAAAACGCCTCCCCATCATCACCCCCTTGGATGGCAACGATGGCAGCTCCGAAATTACCAGAGCTCAGAGTGACCAAGAGGAAGTCCCAGCTCTCCCTGATAACCCTGTTGGACAAAGTACCCCGGAGGCTGAAGGTGCTGCAATGAACTGGCAGGGGCCGAGGCACCCGTCCCCACCAGCGCCTATCCCGAGAGGAGACACACTCAGCACTGTAAAGAGCCAGAGCCCCACGTCAGGGAGGACTGGAAGCGGGCGGTACCACCTGCGGTACAACCCCAACCCTTCACACGGTGGAATGCGGATTTTGTAATTGACTGTAGGTGGCATGCATGGAATGTTTTGGCACTGCCGCCACTTCAGGCACCTGTTTGATTATGACTATGTTTCTGGGGTAACTTGTTGGGTTTTGTGTTGATTCGTTTCTTGTTTGTTTTCCAGTTGGGGAGGAATGTAGTGTTGGCCCAGGGATCGGTCAACCCACTCAGTGAGACCGCTGGGTGTTTGTGGACATAACCCCCTTACCTCCCCCCCATCCCCCCCCCCCCCCTTGTGTGCCACCCGAGTGGCCGCGTGACGCAATAGAATGTTTATATATGGGGAGCAAAGGCGGGAAGGCGAAGTAGATAACGAACTGTGAGTTACGTGACACATCACATCGCTAATCCGAATCATAATTGGTGACTAGCGACATCACAGGCTTGGGGTTCGATTACCTAAATTGTATGGGTGGTGCTAAAGTGCACTGAGGTTCTTCTTTAGCAACTTTCACCACGTCACATTTTGTGATTGTTTATACTTTTTGCATTATATTTACATTAAAACCATAAATATTGATTTTTTCTCTGGCTGCTATAATGAAACTTGCAGAAACTGATACAACCTGATATGGTACAGTTAAAAGATTATTTTTAAAATCAGCCATATTCTTTACATAATTGTAAATGTGAGTACGCATCCAGGTAGAGTGACTCATTTGTACGCATCCTGATTACAGCTAAAAGGGGTTTTACCAAACACAGGTAACTATAGATTCGTCATGGTGCGGTATTAACCGGGTGCCGAAATACACACATCTTCTGAGCACTGCAGGTTGAACTGAGGTGTAGCAAGTGGGGGAGTCATTATTTTTCGCACAATTACAACATATGTCGTCTGTTCCTAAACATTTTCTCTGCACAAACTTCATTAGGTTTTTCGAGACGAAATATGTTGCATAATTCCAGTAACTCACTTGACACGAGTACAATCTTCCATCATTCGCTTTGTCTTACTTAATAGGTCTCTTCTACAAACAGCAGCGTGAGCCCGCTCAGATATGTGGTGAAGTTGAATCTCAGGTCACCGGCTGCAGATCTATAAATCCTTAACCGTGCTGTGAAAGCGGGATGTCTGGTCGCGATATGTTAGTGTGAAGAGTTTAGCCTCTTTCACTCCTGGGCTTTGTGTGCAGATTGACTGTCGGTGTTTGTCCGCGGATTGCTGCCAAGGAGCGCCCTTCAGATAAGGAGGAGCGTTGATTGAACGTGGGTCGCTGGCACCATTTTGCCTCCGCTCCATGCCATGTCTGTGTACACTGTTTGGGTCCTCAGGAATGAAAAGCCTCTTCGAACACATTTCGTGGCTTTGATGTGCCGCCCTCCATGAGTCTTGGTAAACACAATTTAACAGCGCTGTTCAAGCACTTTTGTTTGTAATTAGATAGACAGCAGCTTTAACTCAGCTAAATTGTAGTTCCCCCGCCCACTTCACTCATTGGCTCGGGTAGCGGCCTGGTACACCACAGCCAAACATTCGCTCTTTGAAATTCACTGTTAATGTTTATACTCAGTTTCCTAGGCAGTGACCCGAGTCCTTTTAAAAATTATTTGACTTCTAATTTGCTCAATCCCCCCAACCGCATAAAAATATATAACACTTGAATTACAATTGATGTCTTTTCTCTGTTTTTTTTTTATTGGGGTTCTTGTTGAGAATAAAGTTGGAACACTCGGCAGCACAATAGTGCGGGGTAATAGGGACTGAGGCCAGAAGAATAGAGATCAGCAGGTGTGAAAGAGGTGAAAGAGACATTAGACTTATTTTCCATCAGCGAAAGCCATAAAAGGGAGAAATAGAAAGGAAACTATAACCGGGGAGAAATCAGGGCCGAAAAAACCTCTAAGAATGAGATAACGAGAAAGAAATTGCATGGTTGCAACCTAACGACAAGTCGCCGAGGGCGACACCCGCTCATTTTTGAGGACAGGACTTCCTTTTCACCATCAGTCTTCACCCAGAGGAAGAAAGAGCAAGGCAGAAGTGAGAGGAAGGAGGAAGAAAAATATAGAAAACTCTGGCAATGGAAAACAACAGGAATGAAAAAGAAGCTTCTCAAGTGAGACTAAAAGAAGGAAGAGTAAGTAGGGTGGTGGAATCAAGAGTAAGCAGCCTTGATATTTAGTTGGCTTGATACTCAACAACTCTACTGTTTCTGCAGTGTCACCCCCAAACATTTTGTTTTCACCCTCTCGTTTAATGAACCAGTTCTTGTCGGCTTTTAGAACTCTGTGCATTTTACAACTGCTGACTAGCACTAAGGTGAGCGTGCTCTTTCCTTTAAATATGGTAGAATCGGCTTACACCCAATTGGAATATTTAATTTACTTGTAAGTCCCTAGTAAAGTGGTACTACATGTACCCAGAGCTTGTAACTTAAATACTATTAGTGGGCCTGCAGCACTTATTGAGCCACTCACTTAAGTAGCCTTTTAAACGTGTCTCAGACCTGCCATTGCAGCCTATGTGTGCAGTTTTAAACTGCTATTTCAACATTGCAAAATACATTTTTTGCAGGTCCAAACCTTCCTTTTTAATATACATATGTCACCGTAAGGTAGGCCCTGAACAGCCCAGAGGGCAGGGTGCAGTGTATTTATAAAAGAAGGACATGTGCTTTTAAGTTTTACATGTCCTGGTAGTGAAAAACTCTTAAATTCATTTTCATTACTTCAAGGCCTGCCTCTCCCATAAGATAACATTGGCATTACCTTATTACATTTAATAAGCTGTAACTTCCAAATGGAAACAGGTAATAAGTTCATGTTTGGTGTCTTTGGAACTGTAATGCAAAAAACTCTATTATGATGAAGTTGGATTTTTTATTACAATTTTGAAAATGCCACTTTTAGAAAGTTGGCATTTTCCTGCCTCAGCCATTTAGTTTCCATAGCCTGTCTCTGGGTCAGTGACTGGGTTCAGCTTGGGCTGTGTGTATTCCTCCAAAACAGCCACACACAATAGAAAGCTTAGTGTGCCAGGATGAGCCATCATGGCAGGATGGGAGGGCGGAGCTTGGCACAGTCCTACTTTCATTTGAATAGGCTGTGTCCTGCCTTCACACAAAGGGCTGTATACCCCCTGTAGTTAGTCTGGAGCCAGGTAGGATAGGGAGGAAACCTGTGCAAAGGAAATCACCTAGAAGCTTCGCTCACTTCAAAGGAAGCACCTGGTATAAATATTGGACCTCAGACACCAACTCTTCAATACACTTCTGGACCTGTGGATATGCTGCCTGGAAAAAGGACTGCTGTGCCACTGAAACACCTGGAACTCTGCTGGACTGCTGCCCGCTGGACTACTGCCTTGCTGGACTTTCACCTTGCTGGATTGATGCCCTGCTGCCCTCCTGCCTGAGAAAGAAATATTTGAATCTGCACCTGAACCCAGGACTTCCAGAGTGACTTCAAGGGCTAGCATGCTGGTCTCCTGTTCAGAGCTACAGGGACATTAGGCTCCTAAAAGCCTGAACCAGCACCCGGATCCCCAAGTGCTACCATCAGGTCCTGTACCTTTTGTGTGGCATTAGTGGAGCTGAATTGAAGTTTTTTGGTTCTTCACTACCACAAATTAACCCGTTGGCACCAAAACATTGATGCCTGCACAGCCCACCAACATGAAGTTCCATTGTGATTTTGGAGGCAGCGGGAGGATCCCGCATGCTCTTGCCGCTGAGGTGTGTGATGGACCCTCCCCCGGTCATGCCTCATTCACTTCCGGGATAATGAATTGGAGACTGTGTGAGACGCATAGGAGCCAAGTCTGGAAACGCACAATGCCTGGATGACCAGCAAGCCCGACAAATTAATGTTTCCGCGGTGCTGAATCTTTGGCGAGAACAGTAAGAATTGTGAGGCCTGCCGTGTAGTGACAGTGGAGGGCAATACATTTTTGTAGGAGCTGCGAGGTTGATGGCGGCGATTTTCACCCGTTTTGTTTCCTTTGGGCACCTGACTCGCACGAAGTTGTGAGGAGACACGAGCTGTGAGCTGGACGACATGGGAGGCAGTAGTTAACCTGCCTCCTTCAACAACCGAGCAAATGTAGAGAAGCTGAGGAGGGGTGGAGAGAGGCTGGGAGGAGTTCTGAGTCTAATTCTGCCTTCTTTTTCCTTCTTTCTTTGACTGTTTTGTTTGACGTACTGAGCAGAATGACCAAGTAAGCACTTGGTAAGGTATTCTTCCACCTGAATCCCTTATCGTGACTGCGCATTAGTCTTAGCATGTCTGGTAAACAGGCAGTCTTTCAGAAATAAATCCAAAAGTGCATGAAACTTTGTTCCTGTTAATGTTTCTTTTCTAATTGCTGAAGGTGTGAGACTTTTAATGGGATCAAAACAAGTCAAGACACTGGACTTGGTTCCTGCTTTTTGTCCTGATTGGCTGCTCGCCCTAGCCCTCCGATGAAGGGTGCTCGTCTGGGACATTGAAGCAGATATTTTATCTGTTGCTGCAGGGATTGATTTACTCAGTATTTATTATTTGACTGGCAATAGGTGTCTTCAGGAGGCAATTCTACACTACAATAAGGAGAAAAGGAGTAAGTTAAAAAAAGTGAGGGGGCAAAGAAATATAAAGGGACAAGGAATGAAAAAACATTTTAGGCTGGCACTGTGGGAAATGCAGACTACTCTGCAGCAACACACAGGGTCAAGAAAAGAGGAGTGCAGCTTGTCACAAGGGGAAATCATAGCCCACACTCTCGTAAGGAGAGCAGGATGTCCTCTAATTCTTCAAGTCGGGAGGATATCCTGCAGCATCAGTGCATGAGGGCAGGTACTGATGCTGTGCAGCAGGGGGTGGCCTTCCCAGTGGGCCCGTTCCATGTTTCTATTATCACGAAAACAGTTCCCAAATCGTTAGTTCCTTCCACTGTTCCTCTGCAATCTGTTGCCAAGGACATGGGTGTCCTTTCTTCTTTCTTGATCCCGGGGCCACCTTCTTCCGGTGGAGCTTGCCAGGCTTTGGAGTTAAAGCCTGGGAAAGCCAAGGACTATCCTTTGCTTGTTAAAGGCAGAGCGGGTTTTGCTGCTTCAGAGTCCACTCATCCTATCACCTCCCAGACAGAATGACTGGAACATGTCCCATCCATATCACAAATGCAGCTCCAGGACCAAATTACGCAAGACTGCTCTTCTTCTGTTAAGCTCCCTGACCAGCAGGTACAACAGGCACAACAGGTGCAACAGCATCAAGTATCCACAGATGAAGGAGTGATTATGCAGCTGGACACTAAGAATATGCTTAATATGATCTTGGCTGAGAGGAGAGGTCTTAAGGCATCACATGCTGCAGAGGTAGTGGCTCTTCATGCAAGGCTTGCCAAAATTGAGCAGGCAATGACTCAGCTCCCGGAGAGGCTCAAGAAGGCAGAGGCCAGAGTGTTGCAACAAGAAGATCAGAATGTATCAACTCAAAAACTTGCCTCCCAGCTTCAAAAGTAGACTATGGCCCTCATTTCAACTTTGGCGGGCGGCAAGTGCCGCCTGCCAAGTTGAAACCGCTGCGCGGCTGCCAATGCGGCCACACTCCCGCGGTGTCTATTTGGAGATCCCCACTGGGCCGGTGGCGGAAACCTGGTTTCCTCCCACTGGGAATCTCGGCCGCAACATGGGAGCCGGCTCCAAATGGAGCCGGCGGTGTTGAGGCGGTGCGACTGGTGCAGTTGCATCCGTCGCGCTTTTCACTGTCTGCATATTGTAATGATGAATGCTTCAGGCTGTTGGTATAACTTAGAGTATATTTATTGTAATAAAGCCGTAGGCGCGAAAACGATCCCTCGCCCAACTCCGGTCCTTTCCGTCCTCCAGCTCCAACCGCCCCTTTTCCGAATGTAAAATTCTCGGCATGCACGCATGCTGAGAATTCTACGACACAACATATGCACACCCTTTACAAACAATAGATGACAGAATTGGGGATTGGAAAGGGATTCTCTGAAGACTAAAATAAATAATAAAATAAATATACAAATAAGTACCAAAGTCACAGGTTGCACATTAAAACAATTGGAAACAAATTTCATAGAGTTAAAACAATATAGGATGTACGATCCCATATGAACTTAAAACTATATACAAAGTTTTACAAGATAACCTACATATGTAGTATAAATCAAAGTCAACTTTACGCAACGTAATCTCGTAAATATCCTGGAGATTTACGAGGTCTTAACCCTACTCTTTTTGTTTGAATTTTTTTTAAATTCATATCCATATGTAGTTCCATCTCTGTCTCTTGTTGACGTTCATTTTGCGAATCATTTCTCTCTTCCATTATTTAATAAGTCCTTATCACTCATAAACAAAAAACATTATTCTCATCTGGAACCCATCTCTCAGAGCCCATCTTTCTCTTCCCATTTCCATTACCTCTGCTATACAGAGCTACTTTCCTCTTATTCCACCGTTCACCATTTTCCAAAACAACATGAAATTCACGTACATCTCTAACTAAGTATGGTCCCCGGAATTTCATAAAACTATTTCCTGTACTCGCCACTCTAATTTTCACCAGATCTCCCTTCTTAATATCCTTTTCCCAAACCGACCGTGATGTCCCTGCACTCTTTTGGATCGAATTCCCTTCCTCTAAAACTGACACCAACCATGGTGGGTTAACTTTTGTGCATGCTTTCCTGCCTCTCATCTCCTCAAAAGGTATTTTACCCGTAACACTGTGTACAGCAGTGCAATACGCCCATACTAGGTCATTCACCATGGTACGTACATTCCTGCCACCCCTTATTGCCATGTTGATAACTCCCTTTACCATCCGATTGCACCTCTCTACCATGCCATTTGCCTGTGGATTGTACAATGCAGTACGGAATGATGTATCCCTGTCTGTTTGAGGAATCGTTCCATCTCATGGAATACCAACTGTGTCCCATTATCAGTAACGAGTTTCATTGGACAACCCTCTTCATGAAATACTTCCTGCATTGTCCTAATAGTTGCTCTGGTAGTAATCTCCTTCATAAATTTAACTGTCAACCATTTTGAATGTACATCAATCATTACTAAAGCATACTTCAGATCCCATGGAACACCGTTTAAAGGTCCAATGAAATCCATGCACAAAGTATGCCACACTGTGCCAGGATCTGGTATGGATCCCAATAAACCTTGTTTGCCCACTTTCAATCTCTTCTCACTCTCCACACAATCAACACACCTTTCAACCCAATTACTAACATCACCATCAATCCCTAGCCACCAAAAATTTTCCTTTAGTCTTTTTTTCGTTAACGTCTGCCCTAAATGTCCTTTGTGAGCCAACCAAAACAGTTTGTATCTTACACCCACCAGAGGGACAAACCTGTCGCCCCTCACCACAATATTCCTAGTGACCATAGACAACTCCTCCAGAATGTTTGCATAGGGTCGAACCTAAGGGTTCAATGTACTCTCTCTCCTTTCTCTACTAACAATTAAATTAATAACGTCCTTCATCACCTAATCTCTCTCCATTTCCTTACACCACTCCTCACGCGATACCACGCCTTGAGTGCATTCTAGCACGTCTTCAACACTTGCAACCGCACCTTCGTTTTCATACTCCTGTATACGTTGTTTATCTACCACCTGCCAATTCAATAGCAAGCGAGATAGGCAATCTGCCTGAACGTTACGCCATCCAGGAATGTATTCAATAGTGAATTGATACTCCTGTAACCTTGCAGCTAATCTGGCCAGACGTGGAGACACCTTGTTAGCCCCCCTGGTAACAGTACCCTCAACAATGGTTTATGATCAGTGCGCAATGTTATCTTACGTCCCCAAATATAAGTTCTGAAATACTCAATGCCCCACGATGCAGCCAATGTCTCTTTTTCAATGACTGAGTAATTTTGTTCCGATTTGGTCAATGATCGTGATGCAAATGCCACAGTCTCTTCTCCTTTGTCAGAGTTCTGTGAAAGCACAGCTCCTAGGCCAATTGCACTCACATCCACTGTTATAATAGTTTTAGCTTCAACATTGAAAGGTACCAATACTTTAGCTTCACACATTTATTTTTTTATGTTCTGAAAAGCCATTTCCTGATCATCTTCCTATTGGAATTTTTGCCCCTTGGGTAAAAGTTTTCTTATACTCTCCGTTTTGTCGGCAAAATTCTTTATGAATTTGGAGTAGTACTCAATGAGTCCCATGAATGGTCTCAGTTGTTCTTTATCCTGGGGGGATGGAACTTTTTCAATGGCCTCAAAAAGCTTCCTCATTGGCTTTACTCCTTGTTTAGAGAGGGTATATCCCAAATACTCAATTTCTTCAACTAAAAATTTACATTTTTCTCTTTTCAGCGTAAGGCCTGCTCTCATAACTCTTTCTAACACACACTTCAGTACTTGGTTAGTTTTTTTCAAAGTTTCCCCAAAAATTAAGATGTCATCTTGAAAGTACAGCACGTTATCAACCCCTTCAAACACATCACACATTATTCTCTGAAACACACCTGCCGCAGAGGACAACCCAAATGGCATCCTATTAAACTGAAAAACCACATCCATAGTATTAAACGCTGTTAACGCTTTGGATTCTTCATGCAATCTGACCTGGTGATATGCACTTCTAAGATCTAACTTAGAAAAATATTTTCCCTCTCTCAGAAGTAAAATTAATTTGTTAATATTGGGTAACGGGTAATTATCCACCACTATATTTTGGTTGAGTGACCTGAGGTCGACACAGAATCTCAAAGACCCATCAGGCTTGCTCGTGATGACCACTGGGGAGATCCAACCTGATGTTTCAATACGTTCTATGATGCCCTCTTGTAACATGTCACAAATCATTTTTTTTTACCTCATTCCTTGCCTTAATAGGAACCTTCCTCAACCTATGTTGCACAGGAACTGCATCTTTCCTTAGCATGATCTTGTGTGTATACCCTTTAAGTTCTCCTACCTTATCGGTGAAAACCTCTTTTTATTCCTCCAATATGTTACCTAGGGTATTGTCTTGTAACATCATGACCCTATTATCTATCCTAGGATCCAATCTTATGTGTAAATCATACTGGTGATGCTAACCCAGAATTGGTGGACCACTAGTGGCCACATATACCTTACCCTCAATTTGTCTCTCAGCAAAGCCTATCTTGGCCAACATGTAACCAATTATATCTATTTTTTCACCTTGATACCCACCAGGATTGATATCTTTCGGTAGAAAATGCACATTTGGCCATTCTTTAACTAATAAACTCTTGGGCACAATTGTGTATAGAGAACCAGAATCAATCATCAGTCGTACCTTTCTCCCACGCACCATGAAATTTGCCGTTGGTCTGGGAGGTCTATGTATACTGCTCTTCTCCTGACCAGTGTTCTCTATGGATAAAACTCTATCTATTTCTTCAGCCTCCTCTATACAATCTTGATGTATGACACCTACCCTAGACTTTCCACTATTCTTACACATGCGTGCAAAATGCCCCTTTTTGCCGCATTTCTTGCAGTCTTTACCCAAAGCAAAGCATGATTTTGAGTCTGCATTGTGAAACTTACTCCCACATCTTGTACACACTTTACTGTAAGTTTTGTTGACATTGTTATTCTTAGTGCCACCCTTGAACATACGCCCACCTTTCGTACTTGCCAAAACGTCATTGCAATGTTGTATTTGTATCAGAACTATCATTGAACACTCCCTCTTTCTTTTCCATCTCCCTCATACAATATTCAGATTGTTCAACGACCTTTGCTATATCAATAGCATCCTTCAAAGACGGATTTTGGCTGCCCATAACCTCTCCTGCATTTTTTTGCTATGACACTGAACGATTAATTGATCACGTATCAATTCTTCAGTCATCACACCAAATTGGCATTCGGTGGATAACTCTCTCAGCCTTGTAACAAATTCGTCAATGCTCTCCTCTGATCTTTGTGGTTGAGTATAAAATGTATGTCTTGCCATGACCATGTTGACTTCTTTCGAAAATCTTTTTTCCAGTCTTTTCCTCGCCTCCTTATATACATTTGTTTCCGGTTGACCATCTTGTCCTAATGGTTGAGGTAAGTACTTAAATATGCGTTGACCTTCCTGTCCAATAGTACTTAAAAGAATGGCTTTTTTTCTCGCTGGTCTCAAATCCTGGCCATCCAGTGCCACCAAATAATTTTCAAAAATGTCAATCCATTCATCCCAAGGAATAGGTGGATTTCCTGGTTGTGCAGGGAACGGGGGAGGTGGCACTATACCTTGCGTATTGGTAGCCATGGTAATTTACAATGTAAATATCACACAGTATATTGTTTATTGTATGTTTTCATGTGATGTACAACGCATTAGCTTTAACCAGCTGTTCGGGCAATTCGAGTTCTAAGAAACACTTAAGCTGAATTGGACAAAACAAAGCTCTGTGTGTGCAAACAAGTCTTATGAACAGTGACCTAGACCATATCTGACAGTAGTTGTAGGCAGTCACACTTGTGTGTAGTCCGCTAATAGCATTTTACATTACACTGTCCAATTTTCAAAATAGAAATCCTATTTCCTACTCCCAAGATGACTGCCACGTTATTTGAAGTTTTTTTTTTTACAGGCGGTGGAGGTTGTACCAAGGATATAATTCCAACCTGTATTTTCTTCCCCCAAGATGGCCGCCACATTGTTTACGTTTTCTTTATAGGCAGTAGGGGTTGCTTGCATTGAAATTGCTTTTCTGCGTACTAGTTTTCAATCCGCCTCAAAGTTCATGCGCAGTGACAAATCATTCCTTTTTAAATATCGTAGAATCCGATTTTCACCTGACGGAGAGGTCGCTGTCGTCTATTGAGGATCGCAGGTTCACTTTCTTACGTCTCCGTGCCACGGTGATGTGGAGGTGGAGGTAGGCGCTCGTCGCCAATGTAATGATGAATGCTTCAGGCTGTTGGTAGAACTTAAAGTATATTTATTGTAATAAAGCTGTAGGCACGAAAACTATCCCTCGCCCCCCTCCGGTCCTTTCCGTCCTCCAGCTCCAACCGCCCCTTTTCCGAATGTCGAATTATCGGCATACGTGGAATTCTATGACACAACATATATGCAGACAGTGAAAAGCTCCATGGGGCCATGGCAGGGGGCCCCTGCACAGCCCATGCCAGTGGCATGGGCAGGGGCCCCCAGGGGCCCTGCAACTCCCCTTTCCGCCAGCCTTTTATTGGCGGTTCATACCGCCATGAAAAGGCTGGCGGGAGGGGGACTCATAATCCCCTGGGCAGCGCTGCAAGCAGCGCTGCCCTGGAGGATTAAATCTGCCGGGACAAAAGTGGCGGGAAACCGCTGGTCCCGGCAGTGCGACCATGGCGCTTCTGCTGCGGTTGTAATGCCTGAGTTTGTACCGCCAGCCTGTTGGCGGTACAAACTCCAGAACAGTCCTGGTGGTCTTTGACCGCCAGGGTTGTAATGAGGGCCTATATCCTTGAGGCCTAACCTGAGGAGTTTGAAAATAATTCCTGCCGTTCTTATTTATGGATTGTTGGTGTTCCAGAGAGCTGTGAAGGCCAGCAAGTCCCTCAATCTTTCATTAGATACCAAGTCATTCCAGATTTCTTAGGGGATCTATCGATAACAAGGGCCATCATGTACCAGCTCATCATCCTTTGAGTGTTTCATTTCGACACACTATTTTGGTCAACTTCATGGATTATCAGATTAAGGAAAGGGTACTTGCAGAGGCAATCAGGTAAAACCAATTTTCTACACATGAGATCCCTCAATGTCATATTTTCTCTGGTATGACTGCTCCAGCTGCTTGCAGGAAGAAAGACTTTGTGAAAATGATGCATCTTTTTAAGGCCCAGGTCCTACAAGCGTCTATTGTGCAGCAATCAAAACTGAAAGTTCTGGCACAGTTTCATATATTCTTTAATTTGGCGGGGGCTCAGCAGTTTCTCTACAAAATTTCTAACAATTCAAATAATTCAAATCCTAGATCTGCATGTCGATTTAGCTTGATGTTTATTTGACTAGTTTATCATGGATTGTTTTGAAAATGCTAAAAAATGATGAATGTTTAATGCAATTGTGGCTGGTAGGGGGGTGACGGGGCCACCACAGGGTACAAAGTTATGGCACCCAATTCAAGGTGTTGTATGTCAGGAGGGGTAATGCGGGCAATTCCTCACCAACAACGTTTTGGTTTCTTGTTTTTTTGTTTTTGTTTTTGAATCTCACGCCCGGGGTGGGTTCCCCTTTTTTGGGAGGATGGGTGGAGTGGTTGGGAGGGAGTGTTCACACATGTAAAAAAATGTAGATTTGAGAGTAGATTTGCATCAACAAGCATACATCTGTGCAAGATCGTTTTTGAAATGTCTTGGTTGGGAATGTTTTTTTTTTAACTGGTTGTAAGATAGGAAAGAGTATAAGGTGGAATTATTGTTCAGATGTGGGGTCATTTTCTAAAATGCAGGCTGATACTTTCTAGTTGCAGTGGGATGTGAAATTAGATGAGTTACTTGTAACATAACTGTATGTCAAACAGACGGAAATATCTGGGAATGTTACGCTGGCTAGGGCCCGTTCGGCCAGATGTTATATACCTGCAGGAAACACATCGAAGACTAATAGCCCTAAAATCTGTATATTGAAAAACTTTGGCCTAATATTTTGTGCATCAGCAGGTTTAGCAGTAAGAGGAGTGGCAATCTTTTTGGGGAAAGGCCATGACTGGCAGATTTGTGATGTGATTCGAGACCCTCAGGGCAGGTGGTTATGTTTGAAGGTGCAAGTTAACGGTGCTCCTCCAAACCTGATTAATTATTCTTTTTGGTAAATCGTGCTACTGTCTCAATTTCTTCTCTGTAGGAGGCATTTAAAGGCACAGCAATGGGCCATATTATCGCCCATCAGGCTTGGCAAAGTAAGAATCATAGAAAACAAATTGCTACACTCCAAGCAGCAGTTGATTCGGCCTCACGGGCTAACATCGGAGTTGGTCGGCCCTCTGCTATAGCACAGAATTTGGCTAAGGTGAAAGAAGAGCTGCCGGAATTTTTTATGTTAAAGGAAATTAAGAGCTCAAGGGCTTATCAGCAAAAATTATATGAAGAGAATAAGCACATAGGTAGATTTCTTGCCTGGTTCACCAGAGTTAGGCAGCAGTCATCGATGGTTAGGGAATTAGTCATTTCAACCACAGGTGGGACAGTTATCTATAGGGCTCAGGTCTTGGCATTATTTTTGAAGCATTATAAGGTACTTTATGAATCTGGCTATCAAACCACGCAGCAGCAGGTACAGAACTATTTTCAATCTATCTGCCTTCCATGGATGACCTGTTCTCAGGTGGAAAAACGTATTACTGTTATTTCTATTAGGGAGGTACAGGAAGTCCTTTCTGCTATTTTAAATGGGAAGGCAGTTTGCAATGATGGTCTTCCTGTCAAATTTTATAAAACTTTTGCCAAAGATCTTTTACCTTACCCAATACTAGAAGGGAGGGAGATTACCCGCACATTTAAATAATCTACAATTGTTAGCTTTGTAAAAAAAAAGATTTTTTTTCGTAATGTCAATTCATACCGTCCCATAAATGTGCTTAATACAGATTAGAAGTTATTCATTAAGGTATGGGCTGCCGGTATTACTCCTTTGTCTGAGACCCTAATTCATTGGGATCAGACGGGCTTTGTGGCTGGTAGACTGATGGCTGCTAACACTGGCTTTCTAGTACAAGCATTCGATTATTTCTCAACTGATAATACCAGTGGAACAGTAATAATGGTTGATGCTGAGAAACCTTTCAATCTAGTCAATTGGCATGCTCTCTTTTTTTCTCTTGGAAAATTTGGTTTCCTTCCCCAATTTAACATGCTTGGTAAGTTATATCAAGGTGCTCAAGCTAAAGTTATGGTAAATTCTCAGCTGGCAGGATTTGTTGAAATTAATCTGGAAATGCGCCAGGGATGCCCTCTTTCTCCTATTTTAGTTACCATTTTTCCTAGAACCCCTTGGAGTTAGGATTGGGACTAGTTTGGCAATTGAAGCCCCTATTTCAGGTATGTCTAAATTGAAAATGTTCACCGATTATGTCATTCTGTATCTGAACCCCAATAGAGAGAGCGTGCAAAAAACAATAGAGGAGTTCTCACAGTTCCAGGATATCGGAGGCTATAAAATCAACCATAATAAAACTGAACTGCTTCCTTTTAACACTCCTGCTAGTAATCTTCCTGACTCTTTACAACCACAAGCGACATCCCCAGCCCCAATTTGATATCTTGGGATATACATGACCAACAGCTTTTCTCAGTTGTTTCAGTTAAATTTCCACCCTATGTTTTATAAAATCAAGAGTCTTCTAGATAAATGGACACTTCTTCCAATGACTTTGATAGGCAGGCTGGCCCTTATTAAAATGTCTATTCTTCTGTTGCTGTTATTTTTATTTTCTAATATTCTTACCAAAATCAGCAAGAGATTTTTCAATGACCTTGATACTATGTTCAGACAATTTATATGGATCCATAAAGCACCCAGGGTGAAGTACTATGTACTTCAGCTCTCGACTGTACATGGTGGATTGGCTCTACCTCACTTAAAAAAATCTTATGAGATAGCCCTCTTAGATATCCTGGCCAGAACGTTGACTCTTGGGGCTATGTTTGACACATTTTTTTCGATACCATAATGTGTGAAGCTGTTACACGGCTTCCGGTTTTTATTAAGATCCCGAAACTGCCTAACAAAAGGCTTGAGTGGCTGGCTGACATTATTTTATCATGTTAATCAAATTTCTTTAGGTTTTACATTTGTAACTCTATACGAGCTCAGATTTGTGGGTTTACAACTTCCTTCATCACATATTGAATTTTGGCATCATTTGGAGCTTAAGGAAACAGGACAGTGTTTACTTCAGGGAAGAAGAATGACTTGGAAAGAAGTTTGTGAACAACTCAGTGAGTCATGTATTTAGATTCCATCAGATTGTACATTTCCTGAGATCCCATGGTCTGGATCCTTTCCCCGAAATGCACCCTGTGTTGAGGGTGCTTTACAGGTCTAATCTTTCTGGCATGGGGGAATGCTATAGGCTGCTACACAAACTAGATGCACAGGTATGTCTCATTACGGCTCTAGAGAAGATTTATAGAATCACGCAATGTAGATTTTCCAAAGAGGATTGGCAAATGATTTCACCTTTGGGCCATAAGGCCTTAAGGGCAGCCAATTTTAAGAGATCGTCATTATTATCTCGATGGATGGCATATTATAGTCTGGCGGCCCTCCATAAAACAATTTCCCTCTTTAGAGGATCAGTGCTTTCAGTGTAAGTAGGAGGGCACTGGTGCATGGCTCCATATTTTTTATTCCCGCTCAAAACTGGTTCACTTTTCGCATTCACTTTCCTCAGCCTTGAACCAGGCTTTGGGTACAGATTGTACAGTGGGAACCTATGTTAGCTCTATCTGGCTTTTTTCCTCAAGTACACAGGTATCAATTGAGTAAATCAGCACAGATATTTATGTCTATTCCACTTTCCATGGCTCGGTCACTCCTTCTTCAATTCTGGCATACAGAGCAAGTTCCATCATATATGGAATGGCTTGAGAAAATGTCTAGAATAAGTATGTTTGAAGAGGCTTATGCTAAAAGGAGTGCTTGAAGAGATTTCTCTGTCATCATGGTATTTTAATTTTTTGTAAAATGTTGGGATAGCTCTGTTTTTTATCTGAAATACTGAAGGGGCTTGTGGAAGGGTCTATTTGGATATTAGTTGTAAGTTGTTTACTTGTACATTAGCACTTTTGTATTGCTATATGCAGCATTTTTTAAGCACTATAGCACAGGTTCACATTTATTCCAATCAGGTATTGTAGTAGTATGTATTTTTTCTTAAGCACATCAGCACTTCAATATTGCTCTATCTTGCAAATGACCACTGGTGCTTCAGGGGCTTTTGTTTTCCTTGGCTTCGAGCCTGGTTCAGGGAGCCGATACAGAGTGGGAACCATTCTTGGTCACATTCAATTTGCTCGACAATGAAGGAGGTGTTACAAGAAGGAAAGTTGCACAGATGTTTACGTCTATTGCACTCTTGTGACTTGGCTATCCAGCATTAATAGGCACTTTAGCACATGTTCACTTTTAATCAAATTCTAGTTGAATGCCTTTTTTAAAAGCACAGCAGCACTTTTGTACAGCTCATACAGAATCTGAAGCACTTTAGCACATGTTCACTTTCTATTCATTTGAGGATATTGTGATTAGGAGCTTAGACTATGACCCATATATATTGGGATATTGAATCTCAGGAATCGGGTGATTTGTCAAGCCCTGACTTCTATATTTGCGATTGTCAAAATTCAGTATTGATAAAGTTTGATGTGGGTTTTGGGAGGGTACAATTTGCTGATAAGGTATTATGTGTATAATGTCTGCTCATCTCTGCTCAGTAAAAAAGCGTTAAAAAAACCCCCAGAAAGATCCGTCAACCTGACCCTTTGCTACAGCACGGACCACTTGCGGAGAATGCCACCACAAAGCTCCAGCCCGGCTGTCTACAATGAAAATAGGATCTTTTCTCTACAGCGACGCACATCCATGATACCTTGCCCACTCTTTGTGTTACCACGAGTACCATCCATATCGCTCCCCTCGACTGCGAATAGGACTCTGCGCTGGACCGAGAAGGTACATTTGAGTGGGGCTAACCTGGTACCTGTATCCAATCCACACTCCATTGGGGTTGGCCTGAACATTTTTAGTTTCTCCCTTGCTTGCACGATCAGATAGCCGTGAGTGACACTTTGGGCTTTTTGGCACTATTTTCACTTAAATCTTTAACGTTTTCTGGTTCCTACTGATTGGAATGTTGTCATTTTTGGTCTTGTTTTATTTATTAAAACCTACTGTATCTTTCTAATCTGGTGTGTGATCCCTTTTGTGGTGTGTTACCATTTTATTACTGTTTAAAGTGCTGCATAAATACTTTGCACACTCTCTCTAAGTTAAGCCTGACTGCTCTGGGCCAAGTTATTAGAGGGTTGAGCGCAGGATTATTTGGGGTTTACTTGTACCTCATCCTGACAAGGATTGTGGGTGCTGCTTAAGTAGGGTTTCAACCCCCTCAACCAGTAACCAAAGTTCTTACATCTAGAATTCGATAACCCAGTCATTCAGCAGCACTGAAGGCATGCTCCTAAAAAAACTTACACTGAATAATAGAAAATAAAATGGAAGGAAAGAGTGGTCAGTCAATCAATCAATCAGGATTTATAAATTGCAGCTAATCACCCGATAGGGTATCCAGGTGCTTGCAGGTCCTAGAGGCTTATTCAAACAGCCAGGTCTTGAGGGCCCTTCGGAATTCCAGAAGTGAGGTGATGGCCCGGAGGTGTGTGGGGAGGCTGTTCCAGGTTTTTGCTGCAACATGAAAGAAGGAGCATCCTCCACTTCTGCTTCGGTAGGGTATGGAAAAGTTGGTGAAAGTGCAGGCGGTGGTTAATGCACGAGGGTCCTTGTTTGTGAAATGCCTTGTGTGCATGGGTCAGCAGTTTGAATTGGCACATCTCCTGTATGGGGAGCCAGTGGAGTTGCATGAGGTGGGGTGTGATGTGAGTTCATCGGGGAAGGTTGAGGAAGAGTCTGGCTTTGGCGTTCTGTATGGTCTTGTCAACACCAGAGCAATACGCGCTCTATTGGCGACAAAAATGCAAAAACTCAGCACTCTCAAAACAAAGTAATTTATGCATTGTGCTGATATGTTGTGGTTTAACCTTTTGCATTGCAGAGTTCAATCCTGAAAACTTATTTTTAATATGCTTACAAATACTGTTCCTTTGCAATGTATTGCTGCAGGTTTTCAGAGTGTGTTAGGGTGTGGCCCCTTTTCAGGGCCTTCCAGAGACTTTCCCTGCAACATGCCTGGGCGTGGTTCTGGGATGGGCCAAGACTCTATAAAAGAGAGCCAGCCCAACTCCCAGTGCTCACTATTCAGAGGTCCCGGTGCAGAGCAGCAGCTTCTTCCTGAGCTCCTGTCCCGGCGGCCTATTTGGATCTTCCAGTCTTCTGCCCTAATCCTTCATTGGTGATCATTTGTCCAGGCGGTAAGACGGGGGTTGGACTGTCCCGACACCGTTATTTAGAATTTTCATATTCTTGGTTTAAATTCTTAAATGAGTAACAGATTACTTGCGCTTTGCCATTTCTTGACATTTATATAGTAGTTTACAAATAGGCAAGACGTGCAATTTATTTCATAAAGGTTTGACTTTGTTATTCATTGCGCGCTGCCATTTCTGGACATTTACTTGGTGGCTTAAGAATCAGCAAGACGCGCAATTCGTTTTATGGTGTTTAAACATTGTTGCCCATTGTGCGCTACTATTTCTTGACATTTTACATGGTGGCTTAAGAATCAGCAAAAGAAGCGCGATTCGTTTCATGGTACTTTGATCTTGTTATTTATCGTGAGCTGTTATTCCTTGACATTTACATCGTGTTTTATGAATCGGCAAGATGCGCGATTCGATTAATGATGATTTGACTTTGATATTCATTGCGTGCTACCATTTCTTGGTATTTTACATGGTAACACTCGAATTGGCAAGACGCACGATTCTCTCCTCGAGTTTAATTCATGTTGTTTATTGTATGCTACGATTCTAAGATATTTATTATGTAATATTCGAGTTGACAAGTTATGTGATTTGTTTCCTGAATCCATATTGTGTTATTCATGGTGCACAATCCTTTTATGGTGTTTACTATATATATATATATATCTGCAAGATGCTCAATTTGTGTTGAAACATTTTAAGAGTACACAGAAGGGCAGAGTTTCTAGATGCAATATTGTATGGTCCTAGTATACATTCTCAAAACAGGATTTATATGACTGGTTTAAAATGTAGTCATAATGTTTTTTCTGATTCTCATGTAAAGGAAAGTACTTGAATAAGAAAGTTTTCATTTAATTCATCTTGATTCCCCTACAGGTATCCGGCCATCTTGAAACTTAGTCATTTTAAACTTAACTCTTAGATTGTTCATGTTTTCAGAGTGACTAGGCTTAGAATCATAGTCTAGTATTGATTTCAGGAGATATAATTTTCATATTGTGTGTTCTAACCTTTTTCTTACTACAGGTATCCTTCCTAGCTGTTCCCTTCCAAATCCCCTCTTCCCCTCTTGGACTCTCTCTGTCTCTGTGATTTATCTATCAGAGTTTTGGAGCTGTTCAGTGGTGGACGTGTTGGGAACGTGCACAGACCCCGAGGATCTGGTGACTCTGACAGGTCTGAAGTCTCTGTAGGAGGTGCAAGGTGATTCCTATCTAGATGGCGTTGCCATAGTCCAGTCCAGTCGGCTGGTGATGAGGGTCTGTGTCACGGTGCGTCTCGTGTGTAGAGTTAGCCACTTGAAGATCTTATGTAGCATGAGCAAAATGAGGAAGAAGGCAGAGGAAATGGTGTTGATCTGTGATTTCATGGTGAGCTCTTTGTCAATGATGATTCTGAGATGTATCACGTGGTCGGAGGGAGTGGGTGTGTGTCCTAGGTGTGATGGCCACCAAGAGTCAATCCATGTGTTGCTGCTCTTGTGAAAGATCAGTACTTCCGTCTTGTCAGTGTTCAGCTGCAGGGAGTTGTTCTTCACTCAATCAGCGATGCTTGCTAAGCATCTGAGGAAGCTAGTTCAGGTGGTGGAGGGGTCGTCGGTGAGTGAAAAGATGAGTTGGGTGTAATCTGCGTAGGAAATTATATTGACCGTGGAATCTGACGATGTTGGCCAGTGAGGTCATATATGTGTTGATGTGTGTGGGACTGCGGTATAAGCCCTGGAGGACACCGCAAGTTGATCTCCTTGGGTCCGGAGATGGAAGGTGGGATCTTCTGGTGACAAAGGAGGTGATCCATCCGAGCGCGTCCCCTTCGATGCCAATGTGGGGGAGTCTTTTGATCAGCATGTTGTGGAATACGGTGTCGAAGGCTGCTGAGAGGTCAGGAGGATCAAAGTTTCTGTTTGTCCTCAGTCAAGGAGGGTACAGATGTCGTCGATGGCTGTGATCAGGGCAGTTTTGGTGCTGTGATTCATGAGGAAGCCAGATTGGGAGGTATCGAGTAGCTGGTTCTGCTCCAGATATGTCACGAGTTGCTTGTTGATGATCTTTTCCAGTACCTTCACTGGGAATGGGAGCAGGGAGATTAGCCAGTTGTTTTTGGGTTCGCTGGGTTTGGCAGAGGGTTTTTTGAGTAGTTGTCTGACTTTGGCGTCTTTCCAGGTGTCGGAAAATGTTGTTGTGTTGCTAGAGGTGTTGAACAGGGTGGCCAATCCTTTGGTTTCCAAGGTTACAGACGTAGTGCAGGCATGGATCTGTGGTAGCTGCAAAGTGGATGGATTTTATGGTGGAGGTGATGTCCTGGGTGGAGAGGATTTCCAGGTGGTCAGTATGTAGTTCGTGTTGATAAGGGTGGTGGCGTGAATGCTAAGGAAGTCCATAGGTGTGGTTTGTGGCTCGAAGTTTCTGTATGTGGTTGCGATCTTTTTGTGTAAGAAGGGTTGTTTTTGCTGGCAGCGGGGTTGAAGAATTCTCTAACGATGTTGAAATGTGCCTTAGTGTTGTTGGCTCTGGTTTCGATGCGTGTGGAAAGGGCTCTCTTCTTTGTTGCCCTCAGCAGTCAGTGGTACAGGTTAAGGGAGGTCTTGAAGGTTGCTCTGTCAGAGGTGTCCTTGCTGGTACGCCATCACCTCTTCAGCTATTTGCTTTCTTGTTTTGCTGTTCTGAGTTCTTGGGTGTACCAGCTGGCCTTTTTGGAGGATTTTCTCTGGATGTTTCTCTTGATGAGGACGATGCTGTCGGCTCAGTTGGTGATCAAGGCATTGAAGTTTTTCACTCCCTGTTCGAGGTTGGTGGTGGCAGCAGGGTTGAAGTTGTTGAGGGCGTCTGCCCAGCTGGTCTCTGAATTTTTGTTCCACCTACAGTAGGGGGACACTGGTCATCTTGGGGGTGTAGGTGCTAGCGTTGGAGATGCTGAAGTGGACAATGGAGTGATTGATCCATGTGAGTTTTGTAACATGGCTTTATTTGACACAGTTACTGAAGGTGAAAATGGGGTCCAGCATGTGTCCTGTGGTGTGCGTAGGGTCATGGATGATGTGGGTCAATCCAAGACTGCTCATACTGTTGAGGAGGTGTGCAGTGTTCTTGTCGTGGGTGTCATCAATGTGGAAATTTAGGTCGCAGAAGAAGACGTAGTCCGTGGGGTCTAAGGCTAGGGGCACAATGAAGTATACAATGGTTTTGCAGAAGCTGGAGCGTGGAGCTAGGAGTCAGTATGCAAGGGTGCCTCTGATGGTTATTTTGTCATCCATGTGGAGCTTGAAGTTGAGATGTTCCATGTGAGTGGTGGTGTTGCCGGTGGTAGTGGCGCACTCTATGGTCTCTTTGTGGATGATGGCTGTTCCTCCTCCCGGCTTGTTGGTGAGGTCCTGGTGAGTGATTTCACATCCATCTGGGATAGCTGTGACAATGTCTGGGGCGGTCTCAGTGAGGAAGACGATGTTGGGTGCGAGGGTGGCGACGAGGTCCCATAATTTGGTGGAATGCTTGTATAGTGTGCGTGTGTTGAAAAGGGTGCATGCGAGTTGTTGTTTTTATTCAGTTGGTGTCTGTGGTGTGTTCGGGCTAAGGCTGGTCGGTGGGCTGGTGTGTGCGCAGTGGCAGGTGAAATGGAAGTGGGTGCAGGTAAAGGGTCCTAATGTGGAGCGTGGGTCAGCACTGTGGGAGTGTTTGCTGCGGTGTCTGGGGTCAAGGTTGCAGAGCTTGGTGATGTTGTATCTTCAGGGGGAGGGAGGGCCAGGGGTTGTGGCACTGGGCGTGGTCCAGGCACTGACAGACATAGACAGGCTTGCCTTTGGTGCGCCTTTAGCGTCCCAGCTGTGCGGCGTGCTGCAGCCTGCAATAAGTAGGTCCTGGGGAGGGCAGGGCTTCTGTTGGCGGAAAGAACAGTGAGTGGGAAAACCTGGTCGAGAAAACCCTGGTGGGAAAACCCAGGCAGCTGCAATGTCACTGGATCAGTCTGGAAATGCAGGAACTTGAAGCCCCAGGCAAGTGGCAGGCTAGATGTCCAGGTGGCTTAGTGGCTTTGAAATATTGAAAACCAAAAAGGAAGGGGCATAACTGTGGTTTGACGACAAACTGGTCTTACACCTACACAGATTCAAATCCCACTTTGAGCTAATGTTCATACTGAGTACTATGTGAAAAAGAGTTTGTCAGACTCAGCTCCCATGTATGGGTGTTTAGGCAATGGTGTACTCCCACCAACATTCTACTCACACATAAACTTCCCATCAATGTTCGTTCATCTTACCCAAATAATTAATAGGATAATTATCCAAATAATTAATTGGGTTTAGAAGCTACAAGAAGAAAATGAACATAGTAGAGGGATTAAAACATGCCACAAACCCTTGCATGGTAGCTATTCTCTTCCTAGGCCTAGGTGTAGGCACTGGGTTCGCTGGGTGGTCCTGTTTGCTGCTTTTTGTTTATCTGGTTCCTCATATCATGACTTTGAATTGCGTATCAAATAATTAGTACTGGAAGTTGAAACCTAGCTCCACGTCATAAGGCCAGCATGAGGCATATTACAGAAGTGCACCTGGTGCACAATGGCCTTGGGCACATGTTTTTGTACATGGCATTTCAGTATCACATAATTGTCTACAGAAGCTTATGCAGGCCCTTCTGTTTTACAAGTGTACCTTTTACACCCACACAGTTTGAATGGAGCAACTCCCATGTAAGTAAGGGGAAACCTTTGTCACTGTGTACACCTAAGGAGTGTACATCTTGCACAAATCCTGACCATCCACAAACTTAATGTAATTCAGCTTTATGTGTCCAACAATGGCCATTCCTTTGATAACCTAATATGATGTAGGGTGTGTACTTACAAGTTGCTTCCATTCAACAAATTGGGCACACACGTTTGATATCTGATTTGTAATTTAAAATATCATGGTTAGGCAACACAGAACTAAGTTGGAACATTAAGGCCCTCATTTCAACATTGGCGGGAAGCAACCGCCACCCGCCAAGTTGAAACCGCCAGGCGGCCGCCCTCCCGTGGGGTCTATTTGAAGATCCCCGCTGGGCACCTGGTTTCCGCCCGCCGGCCCAGCGAGGATCTCGGCCGCAACACGGGAGCCGGATCCAAATGGAGCCGGCGGTGTTGCGGCGGTGCGACGGATGCAGTTGCACCCATCGCGCTTTTCACTGTCTGCTATGCACACAGTGAAAAGCTCGATGGGGCCGTAGCAGGGGGCCCCGCGACTCCCCTTTCCGCCAGTCTTTTCATGGCGGTTCATACCGCCATGAAAAGGCTGGCGGGAGGGGGACTCGTAATTCCCTGGGCAGCGCTGCAAGCAGCACTACCCTGGGGGATTACAACCGCCGGGACAAAAGTGGCGGGAAACCGCCGGGACAAAAGTGGCGGGAAACCGCCGGTACCGGCGGTGTGACCGCGGCACTTCCGCTGCAGTCGTAATGCCCGAGTTTGTACCGCCGGCATGTATGCCTGTGTGAATGTGTGTATGCGTGGTGCATGTCTGCAAGTGTGTGTGTGTGGGGGTGGTGAATTGGAAGCGGGGAGCGTGGATGAGGGTGCGTGGAGGTGTCTGGGGAGTGTTAGGTGGGGTGGGCCTCCTACCAGTGACAGGGAAGGAGTTCCCTGTCACTGGTAGGGCTTACCGCCATGGTTTTCGTGGCATTACGAATGCCAAGAAAACCATGGCGATAGGCAGGGTCAAAAATGCTTAGAGGCCGCCGGGCTGGAGATTGTTATCTACGGGCTGGCGGCTGCTACCGCCATGGCTGTCAGTGTGGTATATTGGCGGGTTGGCTTCAGCCAACCTTCCAATGTCAAAATGTGACGGTATGTACCGCCAGCCTGTTGGTGGTACTACCGCCACATTATCACCAATCGCCGGGGTCATAATAACCCCATAGTATCTTAATTGTATCCCTCTTTGATACAGATGTTAAAGGCTGTACCAAAGTAAAAGCTTTGTATATGTTACAGAACCCACGTGGTCCAACTGAGTTAGGTGTACAATGGAGTGTAGTCCCAGCTGAGATACTGCTTTGTCTGATCACAATTGGCCCTGTATTCTGGCACCTGAATTTTCTGTGTGGGACGCGGTGCATGATATTACCAGCAGGAGCATTTGGTAAATGGCAGTGGATTCGTCCCTAGAATGGGGACTCTGCATGTGGTAGGGGAACAGGTCATTTTAGGTCCACATGTTATTCCCCATATTAAGGGCAATAACTCGGAATTGCCAGATTTAGGTGCGGGATTACCGGACAGAAACATTAATTCTGGCCACCTGGTATCCACCCATACCTAAGCCCAGCCCACTCTTAATCGGTCCATGTAGGAGGCTGGCTCTCTATATGTTGCACAAAAACGAAGCACACCATGTAGAGTCCAGTGGAACCCCATTTGATTGACAGAGTCACAAGTATATAATGCTAACGCTCTCTTTTGTGGTAGTGTGGGCGAGCAGTTAGGCTTATCAGAGGACAGTGCTAAGCATTTGTTGTTCTCACAGAGGCTATAAATGAGACACACACTCAACGAATAAATCTGAGAACAATTAAAAAAAAATCCCTTCTTTTTATGTATATGTTTTAAAACCAAGAACTTCGTAAAAGAGTAAGTACTGCTTTCGTTATTATTTCATACAGGTAAGTAAAGGGTTCAAACCTGTGCGTCTTTATGCACTATTCAATCCTATGGAAGGAAAAGTCAATAATGCATAAAGGTAATTACAGTCGGTTTCAGGAGTTTACCTTTTGAGGTTTAGCGATGTAGAGACCCAAGGTCCAAAGTACTACCAGCAGTTTGTAAGGAGCTCCCCGAATTCCACCAGAAGCAGGGTGCTGGTGAGGTTGTAGCTGGGTGCGCTACAAAGAAGGGGGGCTACCTGGGAACAGGCTGCAAAGGGGGACTTGGGAAGAAGTCTGGGACCTCCCAAACAGCGACTTGGGTCGAAGAGCCCTTAGAGAAAGGGGGCACAGCCAGTTCTTTGGGATCTGGGCCAGCCCGTGCAGCTCGGATGCAGAGTGGATAAGATGCCTGGGCCAGTGTGCAAAGATGCTCCTCATGATTATGGGCCAGCAGCTGGCAAGGGCAAAATCAAGACTGCTGGGCCACTCACAAGTGGGTCTCAGTGGTGCTGACATCTCTCGACAGCTGCTTGGTCCTGGTGCAGTGGGAATATGGAATTGACTCTCACTGTTGGTGAGGGCATCCTCTACCACAGGGTTTGGTGCTGCATGGCTCCAGCTGGCCCGGGTGCTGTCACACTGTTGTCCCGGTCCTCCAGAGCATGGGTACCTCCTCCTGTTCATCTGCGGCATTGGTCGGGGCTGGGGAGCTTCTAGACAGTGGACCAGACTCTGCTTTTCGGTGCCTACAGATTGCAGGGAAGTAGCTCCTCTACTCCAAGGGAGACTGGTGGTGATTTGCGAGATGCTGGCAGAGTACCTGAGGCTTTGTTAGTTCTCAAGATTTGCAGGACGAGCCACTCTGTCACGATTGTCAAGAGAGGTGCGGGCAGGCAGTGCTGTGCTCGCCAGGCAGTGACTTTTCTTTGTCCTTCTTCTCTTGATCCATCAAATCTAAGTTCTTGGGTTCAGGGGTGCCACCTAAATACTCACTTAAGGGGTGTTACAGGGAGTGGCAGGTAGCAGCCTGTGGGTTGCAGACCTTTAGGGTGACTACACCCTCTATATGACCACTCACTTCTGCTGGAAAGTGGGCATAACCCTGACCCTCGAATACTAATGCTGTCCAAAACAAGATGGAGGAATTTGAAAGGTGTTGTCTACTTCAGCTGGTCCACCTCAGGATTAGAACTGACATGATGTGGGGGCACCTCCTAATCTTACTAATTTTCCCACCTGTCTTGCTGCCAGGATATGGTATCAGGACAGGGGAGTGGTCTTCTCCGCCATCTGCAGAGACCTGGGTTGCATAATGAAGGTGGCATTTGAAGCTTCCCGCCCTGGAATGTCCATCCTGTCTGGAAGAGGTGATAACACCACAGCACAGAGCAGCCTTTGTTCCTGACCTTGAGAGCGCTGGCTCTCACCTCAGGAGGTCAGAAATCTGTTTCAGGTGGCTGTACTGGTTCAGACCAGTCAGTCAACACACTGGCAGTTGATTAGGCTTTCAGGGAGCACCTCTAAGGTGCCTTCTTGGTGCATTTATTATTAAATCCATCACTGGCATCACTGAGGGTTTATTAATATGAGATGTTTGATACTAAACATACCTATGTTCAGAGAAGTCACCATGTAGTTGGGGAACCAGTGTTCACCAGTGTGTAGCACATGTATTTAAAATGTCTTCCCTGCACACTTGCTATGTCTAAGAATTGACAAAGACATAGTAGGGGCATATTTACTCATGTGCATATGCCCTCACTTGTAAAATGACACACCCGCCTTAGGACTGGAAGGCCTGCTGTAGGGATGACCTGCGGATATTACAAGCAGTATTTCAGGGGACACGGCACCCAAATGTGTGCCATGTGGTGTTTTCAATTTTGGGAGCATCTTGTCACGCAGCCTGCAATGGCAGTCTGCATAGGTTTGGTGCTGGGCTCCTCAGAGGGGCACAAGTTGTGCTGCAGTTCTGCGGGGCCCTCTTTAGGACCCATGCCCTAGGTACCAGTGGTGCCTTTACTAGAGACTTACAGAGGTGCTAAAGGGCCTGGTCACTTGGGGATCAAGTGACCAGGTGTCTCATTTTGGGGAAGGATCACCGGCACTGGGGACTTTGTTAGCAGGAACCCAATACACTTCAGGCAAAGTTCCATTAAAAAACACAGGCAAAAAATGTGTGTGTGAAGGTCATAAAAGCTACCTGCAAGCAATCGCTCTGAATTGTTAATGTTAAGCTTCAACCACTGGCTACCCATTTACCCCCTGATTTCCACCATGCACTGTGGGATAGTGCTGCAACAGCACCCAACTGCATGGCTTTCTGAGTCATATTCCCTGTCAGTGTGGCCCCTGCACTAAATACTTGCCATACTCCATACACAGATACTGACACCTGCCTCTGATGAGGAGAAAGTGCCGCCTGAGGATAAAATACAGACAGTCAGACCCAGGCTTAGCCACCCATCCTTAATGCAGATTCTGGCCTTCATTACGAGTTAACCAGAGAGTAACTATAAAATGTTTAAATTGGTAATACCTCTTCAGCTGATTATAAATCAAACCTATGCAATTTGTTTTCACACAGAAAATCTGATTAAATACTGTAGTGTCTTCCACGTTTTATATCAAGACTATTATGACTCCAAATGGACTCCACAGTGGTGTGACATAATCACTAGAATGGCATGTAATGAAAGCGTGGTTTAGAATGTTGTAATTCACATGGTACACACAGAGGAATAAAGACTTGTTTTCATTTCATGCAACATATGACTATTGTATAATACATACTATGGAAGGTGCTGCCTCCTGGTGCCTGGATGGGTTCAGATTGTGGGTGGATGGTTAATGATGGGCATGATTGAGAGTCCTAAGGCTGACAGCAATATTTGTTTCTCATAGTGCCTGCCAGTAGGCCATTATGGACTTCAGACTAAATGCACATGTAGTCCTTGGCCTCTCTGCAAAGCCCACAGATCGATAGCCACATATATGTCAATTGCAAATGAAAGCAGTGCTACATGTGTGCATCAGGATGCAGGCTCATGATCAGTTATGCAAGCTCACCTGGGAGTGGCGAGACCAGGCTTGTAGGGCCTTGATTCTCCCAACATATTTCTGAAACCCTTTATTTCCATCCCTCACGTCATCTCTTGAAACTTCAGTACCAGTTCCCACGTTCTCTTTCTGTACATACTTCATGTAATCAGTGCAGGAAATGAGGGGTATCTAGCAGCTATTATTGAGCTGGATCTGAGGTCTCATCATGAAATATGCTGAATTTGTCACAGTGTAATTTGCCAACACCAAGATTCTTTCAGCAGCAGTCACACATTGTCAGCTTTACTTTCAGAACAGCAACCTGTAGGGGAGTTTCTTAATCTCACATCTAGGCTCAAAACAAATGCCTCAGTTAAAGGACCATGAGGCCTATGTTTGTTGCAGCAAGCTAACTGTTCAGGGCAGGCAGAAAGGACAGAGCAATGGCCACACAGGACCGTAATGAAGGAGCAGGGGCATTGCCTTGGACAATGGATGGCAAGGAGGAGGGATGGCAGGCGCAGCAAGTTTGGGTGAGACAGCACAATGTCAGGAGAGACCCTGTGTCCAACACCCCCCCAGCCATGAATTGCAATGGGCACGTTACTTAACGTTAAAAAACCCTAGAAATTCACTGAAAAAAACAAAGGTTACAGGGACGTTATAGTTAGGTTCAGATTTTATGCAACAAACCCATGGAAATTCAGCTGTTAGAGCTATTTCAAGCAACTAAGGTAATTATAACTTTCACCTTTGCCATGCACTGCTAACTATCCCAGTTGTGGCATCACTCATGACATCGTCTTTGACATCATTGATATTATCACTGTAACATTTGCAGTAAAATTATTGAGAAAACTGTGCAGAGTGGAGGCGCGAGTCTAGTCTGATTTGCTTGAGCGTACTGTCACACAAATCTCAGGTTGTACTGAGGCACACCTTTGCTCCTACTGTGACATCTTATTATGACATTGGCTCTGTGTTGTAAGTGAGGTTGCACCTAAATGTCATACTACCTAAATGTATTTGTGCACTTGAATGTGTTTTTTAATTTAAAAATGACTCCTCTCTCCCTTGATGTTCCTTTGAGAGTGATTTTGCACATCAATTGATTTTGCCCCTAAAATGTTTTCCAAACTGTTGCTGATGTTGTTTTAATGGTGAATTTGCATCAATCCCCCCCTTAGCTTGTTTTTTTGTATCAATGTGTACTTTATACACCTGCAAGTGTTTTGACACTCTTGACAATATTGCAGTAAGAGTGGTTTTGCAGCCAAATATTATTGCATCTAAAGGTTATATTACTAATAAATATGACAACAGACAGTGCTTAACCTCTTTGGTGCGGGCGTCGGCCACCGGCCGACGCCCACACACCCTCCCTGGTGCGGGTCACGACCAGTGGCCGACACCAGGAAGAGCATTAATAAATCCTCGGGGGCCAGGAAACCCCACTAGACACCAGGGATTTCACTTTTGGGGGGCGGCCCCCCCAGGGGATTTAAAAAAAATAAAAAATAAATATAAAAAATAAAATAATGAAATGACAGGGGGTCGCCCGTGGGCAGGGTGATCCCCTGTGGGGGCAATTTTTTTTTAGATGTTGTAGGGTTTCCCTGGGGGCCATTTTGGCCCCCAAGGAAACCATACAACAACAACAAAAAAATATATGTATATATATATCTATATATATCTATGTAGATAGATATATCTAGGTACATGGATATATCTATAGATATATCTATGTAGATATATATATATATATATATATAGAGGTAGATCTGTATCAAAGAGATTTATAAAGCGCGCTACTCACCTGTGAGGGTCTCAAGGCGCTGGGGGTGGGGGGGAGGACGGGGGGAGGGAAAGGGGCTGGGAGGTTCACTGTTCAAAAAGCCAGGTTTTGAGGCCCTTCCTGAAAAGAAGTAGGTTTTGGGTCTTGCGAAGGTGGGTTGTGAGTGCGTTCCAGGTTTTGGGTGCAAGGTAGGAGAAGGATCTGCCCCCGGTGGTGGTGTGTTTGATGCGGGGGACAGAGGGGAGAGAGAGGTCAGCTGAGCGGACGTTTCGTGTGGGGGTGTGGAAGGTGACTCTCGTTGAGGTAGGCAGGGCCTGTGTTGTGGAGTGATTTGTGTGCGAGGATGAGGATCTTGAAGGTGATCCTTTTGTCAATGGGGAGCCAGTGGAGGGATTTGAGGTGTGGAGAGATGTGTTCGTGTCGGCGGAGGTCGAGGATGAGTCGTGCTGCTGAGTTCTGGATGCGTGTAGTTTGCGCTTGAGTTTTAGAGTGGTGCCGGCGTAGAGGGCGTTTCCGTAATCAAGCCTGCTGCTGATGAGTGCGTGAGTGACAGTTTTTCTGGTCTCTGTGGGGATCCATTTGAATGTTTTTCAGTATACGGAGTTTGTTGAAGCATGAGGAGGTAAGAGCGTTGATTTGTTGGGTCATCGAGAGGGAGGAGTCTAGGATGATGCTGAGGTTGCGTGCGTGGTTGGCGGGGGTGGGTGCAGGGCCTAGCGTGGTGGGCCACCATGGGGGGTCCCAGGTGTTTTTGTGTGGGCCAAAGAGGATTATTTTGGTTTTGCTTGAGTTGAGTTTCAGGTGGTTGGCTGTCATATATATATCACTTTTGTCAATATGTGTGTGGTTTCCCTGGGGGGAAAAGGGTCCGACTTGTCTAGTGGCAGTTTTAGTGCCATAAAGAAGCGCATAAGGTTTATATGCCTACTGCAAAGAGCACATCTGTATTTTATGTAAATAGCTGAGTACATTAGTAAAGTCTATGGAGAGATGAAGGGCACTTTTGCTGGGTGGTAATGAGGGAATCCGAGGAGGAGGGAGTGGGAGCACCAATAATGATTGTTGGACTGGGCGCAGGAGGTGCTAAAGACTGTGACGAATGGTATGTGACAAGGTGTTTTTTGAGTGTCTTGAAAGTACGTGCTGATTGAGGGAAGAAGCGCAGGTAAGGTGGCCTCTACTGTTGCACGTATCTCACACACACCATCGATTTTGTGACTGTCTACGTAGGCTAGTGTTTTAGAGCAACAGTTTAGCCAATAGCAGAGATTGCATCTTGATGGATGACTGCTGCCTGCACTCGGGTTATAGAGGACCGCTCTGACATAGGATCAGAGACTGAGACATCAGATACTGAGACAGCATCTGAGGGATAGGACAATGGCGCAGACTCTGGGAGTGATTTTTCAGTCAGAGGAGTCCCATTCGAAAACTCCTCTTCCAGTACATTATGAGGGAGGTGATGAGGACAGTCCTGCTGTCCCTTCGCAAGCTGTTCGTGCAACTGGGTAATAGTGGGTTAGGCCAACCCAGAGAGCAGGTGAATGCGGCGGCAAGCAGAGAGAGAGTGCTCTCTTGGGAGCTCCCCAATTTAGTTCAGCCCCAAATTCCACCACCCAAATCATATTGTGGAGACATCAAAATTGTCTATGGCAAAACAAACTGGTTTTGTAAGGCAGGCACCTGTGTTTTTGGTCCTGGATTCGGCGGCCATATAGAGAAACACACTAAACCCAAACATTTCTGGAAACTAGACATTCGGGGGAGTCCACAGAGGTGTGACTTGTGTGGATTCCCCAAAGTTTTCTTACCCAGAATACCCTGCAAAGCTGAAATGTTGCAAAAAAACTCTATTTTTCTCGCATTTCTGTCACGCAAACTACAGGAATATGCTGGGATCCACAACATTCCTACCACCCAGTGACTCCTCACCTGTCCTGATAAAAACACTACCCCACTTGAGTGCCTACACCTAGTGCCTGTGTCAGGAATGGATCGCCCCAGGGTCAACAGCTGCCTCACGTAAGGACCAACATTGACCGTTGTGTGATCTATTCCTGTCGCAGGCACCAGGCCTAACCACACAAGTGAGGTATCATATTTATCGGGAGACATGGGGGAACGCTGGGTGGAAGGAAATTTGTGGCTCCTCTCAGATTCCAGAACTTTCTGTCACCGAAATGTGAGGAAAACGTGTTATTTTAGCCACATTTTGAGGTTTGCAAAGGATTCTGGGTAACAGAACCTGGTCCGAGCCCCACCAGTCACCTCATCTTGGATTCCCCTGGGTTTCTAGTTTTCAAAAATGTGCTGGTTTGCTAGGTTTCCCCAGGTGCCGGCTGAGCTAGAGGCCAAAATCTACAGGTAGGCACTTCTCAAAAAACACCTCTGTTTTCTTCCAAAAATTTGGATGTGTCCACGTTGCGCTTTGGGGCGTTTCCTGTCGCGGGCGCTAGGCCTACCCACACAAGTGAGGTATCATTTTTATCGGGAGACTTGGGGGAACGCCGGGTGGAAGGAAATTTGTGGCTCCTCTCAGATTCCAGAACTTTCTGTCACCGAAATGTGAGGAAAACTTGTTTTTTTAGCCACTTTTTGAGGTTTGCAAAGGATTCTGGGTAACAGAACCTGGTCCGAGCCCCGCAAGTCACCCCTCCTTGGATTCCCCTAGGTCTCTAGTTTTCAGAAATGCACAGGTTTGGTAGGTTTCCCTAGGTGCCGGCTGAGCTAGAGGCCAAAATCTACAGGTAGGCACTTCGCAAAAAACACCTCTGTTTTCTTCAAAAAATTTGGATGTGTCAACGTTGCGCTTTGGGGCGTTTCCTGTCGCGGGCGCTAGGCCTACCCACACAAATGAGGTATCATTTTTATCGGGAGACTTGGGGGAACGCTGGGTGGAAGGAAATTTGAGGATTTTCTCAGATTCCAGAACTTTCTGTCACCGAAATGTTAGGAAAACTTGTTTTTTTAGCCACTTTTTGGGGTTTGCAAAGGATTCTGGGTAACAGAACCTGGTCCGAGCCCCGCAAGTCACCCCTCCTTGGATTCCCCTAGGTCTCTAGTTTTCAGAAATGCACAGGTTTGGTAGGTTTCCCTATGTGCCGGCTGAGCTAGAGGCCAAAATCTACAGGTAGGCACTTCTCAAAAAACACCTCTGTTTTCTTCCAAAAATGTGGATGTGTCCACGTTGCGCTTTGGGGCGTTTCCTGTCGCGGGCGCTAGGCCTACCCACACAAGTGAGGTATCATTTTTATCGGGAGACTTGGGGGAACGCCGGGTGGAAGGAAATTTGTGGCTCCTCTCAGATTCCAGAACTTTCTGTCACCGAAATGTGAGGAAAAGTTGTCTTTTTAGCCACTTTTTGAGGTTTGCAAAGGATTCTGGGTAACAGAACCTGGTCCGAGCCACGCAAGTCACCCCTCCTTGGATTCCCCTAGGTCTCTAGTTTTCAGAAATGCACAGGGTTGGTAGGTTTCCCTAGGTGCCGGCTGAGCTAGAGGCCAAAATCTACAGGTAGACACTTCGCAAAAAACATCTCTGTTTTCTTCAAAAAATTTGGATGTGTCAACGTTGCGCTTTGGGGCGTTTCCTGTCGCGGGCGCTAGGCCTACCCACACAAGTGAGGTATCATTTTTATCAGGAGACTTGGGGAACGCTGGGTGGAAGGAAATTTGAGGATTTTCTCAGATTCCAGAACTTTCTGTCACCGAAATGTTAGGAAAACTTGTTTTTTTAGCCACTTTTTGAGGTTTGCAAAGGATTCTGGGTAACAGAACCTGGTCCGAGCCCCGCAAGTCACCCCTCCTTGGATTCCCCTAGGTCTCTAGTTTTCAGAAATGCACAGGTTTGGTAGGTTTCCCTATGTGCCGGCTGAGCTAGAGGCCAAAATCTACAGGTAGGCACTTTGGAAAAAACAGCTGTGTTTTCTAGAAAAAAAATAGGATGTGTCCATGTTGTGTTTTGGGGCATTTCCTGTCGCGGGCACTAGGCCTACCCACACAAGTGAGGTATCATTTTTATCGGGAGACTTGGGGGAACATAGAATAGCAAAACAAGTGTTATTGCCCTTTATCTTTCTCTACATTTTTTCCTTCCAAATATAAGAGAGTGTGTAAAAAAGACGTCTATTTGAGAAATGCCCTGCAATTCACATGCTAGTATGGGCACCTTGGAATTCAGCGATGTGCAAATAACCACTGCTCCTCAAAACCTTATCTTGATCCCATTTTGGAAATGCAAAGGTTTTCTTGATACCTCTTTTTCACTCTTCATATTTCAGCAAATGAATTGCTGTATACCCAGTATAGAATGAAAACCAACTGCAGGGTGCAGCTCATGTATTGGCTCTGGGTACCTAGGGTTCTTGATGAACCTACAAGCCCTTTATATCCCCGCAACCAGAAGAGTCCAGCAGACAAAACGGTATATTGCTTTCAGAAATCTGACATCGCAGGAAAAAGTTACAGAGTAAAACATAAAGAAAAATGGCTGTTGTTTTCAGCTCAATTTCAATATTTTTTTATTTCAGCTGTTATTTTCTGTAGGAAAACCTTGTAGGATCTACACAAATGACCCCTTGCTGAATTCAGAATTTTGTCTAGTTTTCAGAAATGTTTAGCATTCCGGGATCCAGCATTGGTTTCACACCCATTCCTGTCACTAACTGGAAGGAGGCTGAAAGCGCCAAATATAGTAGAAATGGGGTATGTCCCAGTAAAATGCCAAATTTGTGTTGAAAAATGTGGTTTTCTGATTCAAGTCTGCCCGTTCCTGAAAGGTGGGAAGATAGTGATTTCAGCACCAGAAACCCTTTGTTGATGGCATTTTCAGGGAAAAAACCACAAGCCTTCTTCGGCAGCCCTTTTTTCCAATTTTTTTGGAAAAAACAAAATGTTCACTGCATTTTGGCTATTTTCTTGGTCTCCTCCAGGGGAAACCACCAACTCTGGGTACCATTAGAATCCCTAGGATGTTGGGAAAAAAGGACGCAAATTTGGCGTGGTTAGCTTATGTGGACAAAAAGTTATGAAGCCCTAAGCGCGAACTACCCCAAATAGCCAAAAAAGGGCTCAGCACTGGGGGGGAAAAGGCCCAGCAGCTAAGTGGTTAATGTGCAACAAGAGTGGAATTGCTCCTACATATGATTTTGCACCTCAAAGAGTGATTTTGTACTAATGTATGAAAAAATATTTGTGCTCAAAAACATTTGCCAGACTCATGTTGTTGCACCAAGGGGGATATTGCACCTGTTCTATCAACCAAATGTGAAATCAAAATAATGAACACCTTTTACAGCCAATGTGACATCTCACCCCCGCAATTTATCTTTGTAGTGAGTGATGCTGCACTTAAATGTAATACCACACACTTGCTGACTTTGCACCAAGTGTGTTTTTTACATCTAGCTGTGTTTGTTCACATGGTTGTGATTATAACACCTAAATGTGTTTCTGCATCTGAAATTCTCTACTGTACTGTTGATATTGCACAAGGATAAATTTGCACTTCAACACAATTTTGCACTGAAATGTGTTTTTACAATTAAATGTCTTTTCACCTAAAACTGTGTCCAAACTTTTGCTGGTTGCAACAAGGTTGATTTTGAAGCTAAGGGCCAGATGTATGAAAATGCCATTGTGCATTTTCTAAATAGGACTCCATAGAAATCGCTATTTAGTAAATGTAAAATTATATTATCAAATTGCTGATTTCCCAATAGCGTTCCTTACAAAGTAAGAATCGATATTAGGAAATCATAGTTAAGAAATTCCATGCCGTTTGTTATTAGGAAATCACTATTTTGGAAATGCAAAACCAAGAATCACTATGGGCAAAAGGCCCACGGTCATGCACCCTAAAAATAGTGATGCACACATAGAGCACATATACACCCTAAGGCCATGTGTGCTCTATTGCACTTTGAAAAAAGCATCTTTGGGTGTTTTTATTTAAATTGTATATGATTTCCATTGACTTGGAGTCAATGGTAATTATATTTCCTAAATGTCCAATTCGCATTTCAGAAATGCTTTGTACATATGAATAGGAATCCCAAATAGGTAATTCCTATTTTCGATTTCCTATTTAGAGGATCACAAATTGCGATTTCTATTGGGTACAAATCACAGTTTGCAATTCCCTAAAGCCTAAAGGGCTTTGTACATCTCAAAAGCCCATTTAGTATTTCTTAATGGCCAGAAATAGTGATTCCGACTGTTAAGAAATGCTAAATGGCTTTGTACATCTGGCCCTAAATGTGATTTTGCTCCTGAAAGTAATCCCACAATCCTGCTTACTTTGCACAAAGGGTGAATATGCACTGAAAAGTGATTTGACATTGATAAGTCATTTTGCACCTACATATGATGTGTGTATTTGTACACCTTGACATTTTCCACACTTATGCTGATTTTGCAGCAAGGTTGAATTTGCAGCTAAATGTGGTTTTGTACCTAGGTGTATTTTCATACTAAAAAAGTGTTTCCACACTCTTGTTGATATTGCACTCTTGTCGATATTGCTCCAAGGGTGCCTTACATGATTGGCTGCTAGACAATTGTACATGAAGGTGTTTTTGCACCTAAATGTGATTTGTTTTCTATACTTCTGATGGTATTGCATCACAGGTGGCTTTGCAGGTAAATGTGATTTTGTATCTAAATATAATTTTGTATATACATGTGATTCGTGTTTGTGTTTACCACACTTATCCTAATGTTGGTTCAGTGGTGATTTTTCACCTCATCATGCTCCCAACTAAATGTTAGGTCAAACTAATCTCATCTTTACACCTAAACTGACATCTTACTTCTAATTTTCCCTCTGTACTGAGTGATATACCTAATTATGATAACACACTCTTGCTGGCTTTCTACCAAGGGCAATTTTACATTTAACTGTGTTTGTGCACCAAAATGTAGTTTTAGATCCTACTTGTGTTTTTGCACTTAAGAGTGCCTCTGCAGATCTGTTGAAAAAAAGAGCATTTTGCATCTAAATGTGATTTTGCACCTGAAAGTGATTTTTCACCTGTGATTATGCACATAACATGTTTTTGGACTGAAATATGTTTTTTGCATCTACAAGTGTTTTCACATGTATGATGGTGCTGTAGAATAAATGGCTTTGCAGCTAAATAGGAGTTTTACCCTTAATGTTTTTTTGTTCCTATAGGTGATGCCAGAATCCCAATTAGTTTTCACCAAATGTGATATTGTACTTAAATACCATTTTGCACCAAAAATTGTTTTTTGCACGTAAATGTAAATTTTGCACCAACATGTGTTTTTGTATGTAAGTGTGTATCCGTAATCTAGCTGATGTTTCCCCCAGGGTAATTTTGCATCTAAATGTGATTTTGTGGTGCCATGTGATTTTGTATATACATGTGATTTGTGCTTGTAAGCATTTACACTCTCATGATGTTGCGTAACGGGTGATTTTGCAATGTGTTCTCAACTAAAAATGAGATCCTACCTTTGTACACATTTTACCCCTAATGTGACATCTTACCTTTGTGTTTTCTCACAGGGCTGACTGATGTTGCACTTAAATATGTTGCCATTCTAGCTGATGTTGAGGCTAAGGTGATTTTGCACCTTTTGTTAAACGTATTTCCAACTACTAATCATGTGGCAGCAAAGGTGATTTTTGCACTTATGTGTGATTTTGCTCCTCAGTGTGATTTTGCCCCTAAATGTGATACCACAATCTTGATTACTTTGCATCCAGTATGATTTCTACCCAATGTGTTTTGCACCAAAATGTGGATTTTAGCACTAAGCACAGTTTATGTGCCAGAAAGCAATTTTTGCACCTAAAGTGATTTCTGCACTTAATTGTGATTTTTGCCCTTGTATGTAATATGTACGTAATTTTCCACTTGTATGAAGATGGTGTACCCTGACTGAATGTGTAGTCTTTAATTGTAAGGTCATACTAATGTTCACCTTTGATACCTAATGTGGCATCTTTCATTTTCTCACTGCACCGAGTGAGACCCATGGTTGCATGCTGCACCTCTTCTAAAGTAAGTTCATCATTTAGGGTTTTGCGGACACAAACTCAATCACAAATGTGGCACCATATTACAAGGGCAGTTGAATATAAATCACTTTTAATCTGCCAGAAAGGACATCTTCCAGGTTATTGATGGAGTTCCCTGTCCACCAAACTCTAAATGTGGCCCTAAGACTCCTTCTTCAGATCAATAGCCTATACTTTTTTGTATGCTTTTCAAGACCACATCTAAAACTGAAAGAACATCACATCATATCAGACTCAAGAGTGCTTGAAACAACACCTCAGAGATACTTTCCCCCGGTCAATCCAACACCAACCTCATTTATTAAAATGCTGAGCCTTGACATGAGCCCAGAAACCATAATTAGTGGCAAATGTTAAAGTCTCAGACTGCTTTAAATCTGATCTACTTTTTTTCTTTTTAACTAAGTCCATTCCCTCCTGTATTAAACCATTCAGCTTTTTTGCAGTCTCAAAAATTGCAAAAATCTTCTACAGGAAGACTATCAGTCTCAGTTTCCCATAATCAGAAATGTAAGCTACACATCACCTGGCATGAAAATGGGATGATCATTGTAACAGAATTGCTTGGTTGCCGGGCGCCACTATGGGAGCGGTGCTGACAACAGAGTGCCCCGGGGGCACTCTAGAGAGACCTAAATGTGGACGCATGCACGCTAACCCGGATATAGAGGGTTTAGAAGTGGCGCGTGCCCCGACAAGCAGGAAGGAGGACTCCAAGGAGCGAAAGATAAGCAGGGAGGAGGACCCTGAGGAGAGAGAGACAAGCAGGAATGAGGACGCAGAGGAGCGAGAGATGGGCGAGGAGGACGCGAAGGAGCGAGAGACGGGAGAGAAAGACGCGGGTGAGAAACCCGAAGGAAACAAACGCCCGAAGCAGAGAGCACATCAGAGCAGGGGAGGAACAAGCCCCCGAGGAAAACGAAACAGTCCGCCACATCCCAGGAGGGATGTGGCTAATGCAGGTACGTGCCTACATACTAAATCCCTCTACATATTTTGGAAGAGGGAGGGCAGTTTGTGCTGAAGCTCAGTTCAAACTACTACCTTGTTTTTCTGTTGGGCTGCACACCATCGCTAGCACACTTTCCCACTATATTGAGCCCTAATAAAGACAATACGTGTACTCAACTAGGCACTGTCCTTCACTGCCCCTGGGAGTTTACTTCTTTCTCTTTCTTCTTTTTTTTTTTTTTCTTTTTTTCATTTACTGCTCTCTTTCTTTTTTTCTCTCTCCCCCCACCAGGAATATAAAAGACAATACTCAAAACTATAATACTTACCTCTTGTCCCTCTATTCCTTATTTCCACTCCTGCCCAACCTTCTTGGGGAAACGCTGATACCGGGATCGGAGAGTCACCTAAGAAGAAAGAGAGAGCAAGACCATTAAGAAAGAGTCCAAAGAAGAAATTGACTAAGAGAGAGACAAACAAAAGAGGAACAGAAGAAAGAGAAAGAGAGTTAGTTTAATAGGAAACAAAAACCGTATAAGAAGACAAAGAAAAATAAGTTAATAAAAGAAACCACCTCACCCATTCATTTTTTAAAAAGATGTTGTTACATTTATTTCATAGCACAAATTCTGATAGGGCGACTATTGACATACCCTCGACATATTGGTGTCAGAAGTGGGATTATATTCCCTACAAACAAAATGGGAATATGGAGTTCAAAACCTGTTTAGAGGACATGATAAACCAACTTGCCGAAGAACAACGGCACTTACAAATAGTATGGGAAGTACAACTACGAGAGGCCCGGAACGACAGAGAGACTCTACAGAATGCATTAAAAAGTCAAGCTACAATAATTGCAAATAACCAGTTGGTTCACGAAACAGCCCTTCAGAAATTAACTGACACTATAGCTACCACTAGGGTTCATCCCAACGTTCCCAGTACAGTACTACAAAAGTTTCAAGAAGGAGAGGACCCTGATGCCTTTTTCACAAACTTTGAAAGGGTCGCAACATCTGCAAACTGGCCCCAGGATAGGTGGGGCCAATATGTAGCACCCCTGCTGACAGGAACATTACAAGCCGCCTACCAGGCAGTAAACCTGGTGGAACAACACCATATACAGAGATAAAGTAGGCCATTTTAGAGAGGGTGGGTTTCGATACAGAGCATTACCGAATAAAATGTAGGAAGACAAAATGGATCCCTATGGAAAACCCCTGAGCTCTATACTATAGGATACAAGACTTAGGACTAAAATGATTGAGTCCTATTGGTACAAATAGAGAGGAAGTTATACAGATAATATTATTAGAGCAGTTTTTAAAAGCCCTCCCCCTACAAACTTGCAACTGGATTAAACAACACCCTAATAGTAATACGACCACCACCATAGATTTAGCATGTGCGTTTACCAGGGCTCCAAAGTTCAGAATAGGAAACCCAAAGGGGCAGACCGTGGGAGGGAGATCGGCTATCCCCTCATCCAGATCCTGACCGATGAGAAGTCCTGAGGCCCCTCCTGTTTCTCGAGTACCCGACAGAGAACTAAGTCAAACACCCCAGTGTTATAACTGTGCAGAGTGGGAACATATTGCTCGCAACTGTCCCCACAAATTGCCAAAACCACAGCCAATGGAGTCACTAGAGGCAGAGTATTATGTACAGCCCGAGGAGGGTCACAATATACAAAAGTAATGTTAGTAAACTGGAAACCCACTAGAGTATTAGTTGACTCTGGGTGCAGCCAATCAGTGATTAAAGCAGAATTAGTACCAAAGGAACACACAAAGACAGATGAATTTGTCTCCATTTGCTGTATCCATGGGGACATGAGACAATACCCAATAGCCGAGGTACAGATAGAATGGAGAGGATGGAAAGAACCCCTCATAGTGGGGATGATACCACATCTGGTTGAAGATATAATCATAGGAACCGATTACATCAACTTTCCTGAGCTACTAGATAACGTACCCACAAGTCAGAAGACAGACTCATGGTTAACGGAAGCCCCATTTGCCCAGACCCGCATGACTTCGAGTGAGGGAAAAGTAAAACTAAGCAGGAGTGAAAAAAGAGAACAAAAAAGATTTTTCCGCATGTCTAATTCTTTTGATTCTTTTCATTTAACTTCGACAGAGAAACCTATCCTGGCGACCCTACCGCCTTTCCGGGCTAGTCAAAGAGAAGATTCAACCTTACAACATGCTTGGGCATCTGCCGTTACGGAAAAAACAGGAGAGGTGCGTCCATATTTCCTTACTCAGAATGGTTTACAATATAGGGTTGTACGACATAATAATCAGGAAAAGACCCAATTGGTAGTACCCAACACATATCGCACCCAAGTACTACATTTAGCACATGGTCAAGTAGGGGAAGGACGTTATGGGAAAGAGAAGAAGGAGGAATTTTTACTCTGATGGTTTTATTGGCCATGGGTATTTTCAGACATTTGTAGTTTCTGCATGCAATGTCCAAAGTGTCAAGTCTTCAACCCTGGTGCAGTTAGAAGAGCCCCCTTCTATCCATTACCAGTTATTGATGTTCCTTTTTCCAGGGTCGGAATCAATTTAGTAGGCCCCTTAATCCCTTCTTCTAGAGGTTATATGTACATTCTTGTCCTTGTGGATTATGCAACATGATATCCGGAAGCTATCCCGCTTACTAGTATGACCACCAAAAGCATAGCACATACCATGATTGGATTTTTCTCACGGGTAGGTTTTCAGAGAGAATTGTTAACCGATAAGGGTGCTCCGTTTATGTCTCTCCTAATGACTCAAATATGTCAGATATTAGGCGTGAAACACATTTGCACCTCTGTCTATCACCCCCAGACAGATGGATTGGTAGAGAGATATAATCATACCATTAAAACACTACTAAAAAAGACAATATCTGACTCGGGCAGAGACTGGGACAAAAAGCTACAATTAGTATTATATGCTATACCCACGTTCAGCTCTCAATGGGGCATAGTCCATTTGAATTAGTGTTTGGACGTCAGCCCAGAACTCTATTAGATATGGCCACAGAGAGGTGGGAGGAGAAAGAAACAGATTATAAAGATTTTCTTGAGTATACCCAACAGTTAAAAGATCAGATCCAGACGGTCTGGGACATGTACGAGTACATTTAGAGGAGGCTAAAGAGAATGAAAATAAATATTACAACTGAGGCACTATCTTAAGAGACTTAGGGCCACATTCCGACCCTGGCGGTCATGGACCGCCAGGGCCGGGGACGGAGGAAGCACCGCCAACAGGCTGGCGGTGCTTCTGGGGCAATTCTGACCACGGCGGTAAAGCCGCGGTCAGAAAAGGGGAACCGGCGGTTTCCCGCCGGTTTTCCCCTGCCCCATGGAATCCTCCACGGCGGCGCTGCAAGCAGCGCCGCCATGGGGATTCCGACCCCCTTCCCGCCAGCCTGTTCCTGGCGGTTTACACCGCCAGGAAGAGGCTGCCGGGAACGGGTGTCGTGGAGCCCCTGGGGTCCCCTGCAGTGCCCATGCCACTGGTATGGGCACTGCAGGGGCCCCCTAACAGGGCCCCAGCAAGATTTTCAGTGTCTGCCTAGCAGACACTGAAAATCGCGACGGGTGCCACTGCACCCGTCGCACACCAGCAACTCCGCCGGCTCCATTCGGAGCCGGCTTCATCGTTGCTGGGGCTTTCCCGCTGGGCGGGTGGGCGGCCTTTTGGCGGTCGCCCGCCCGCCCAGCGGGAAAGTCAGAATGACCGCCGCGGTCATTTGACCGCAGTGGGGTCTTCTGGCGGTCTCCGCCCGGCGGGCGTCGCCCGCCGCCCGCCGGGGTCGGAATGACCCCCTTAATGGCAGGAGATAAAGTACAAGTACTGTTGCCCAGCTCCGAAAAGAAATAATTACCTAAATGAAAAGGACCATAAAAAGTACTAGAAAGAGTGAACCCGGTTACTTACTGGCTACAAATATCAGAAACACCAAAGAAAACACAGATCTACCATATAAATGTATTAAAAAAATGGGAAGAGACTGATAACCAATCACCAAATTTAGACACTGTATTTCTTGTAAATAAGATAAAACCCCTGGAAATAAATCTATGTCCCCAACCAGATAACTCGAGTGCTTGTCTTCCCGAAAGACCACCGAGTACAACTATTTGAGGTCTCATACCAATACCAGAAACTCTTTTCTTTGACTCCTGGGAAGACCGCCTTGATACAACATAAGATTAATACTAAAGACGGGAAAGTCGTACGTCTTCGACCCTATCGTATTCCTGAAGCCTGTAGGAAAGTAGTTGAACAAGAGGTACAGAACATGTTAAAAGCGGGTATAATTGAACCCTCTATAAGTCCATGGTGCTCCCCAGTGGTCCTGGTCCCATAACCGAATGGAACAGTTAATTTTTGTATTGACCTTCGACAATTAAATAACTTATCTGATTTCGATACATATCCAATACCGAGAGTAGATGAATTGCTCGAACAACTGGGTAAAGCCCGATATCTGTCCACGTTGAACCTCACAAAAGGGTACAGGCAGATACCCTTAAATTCCCAGACAAGGAGAAAATGGCATTTTCTACCCCCTCAGGGTTGTATCAATTTATTGTTCTACCATTCGGTCAACATGGGGCCCCTGCCAACTTCCAACGACTAATGGAGAGATTACTGCGAACCCATGTGGGATATGCTGCCGCATATTTAGACGACATTGTTATTTATAATGAAACATGGGAAGAACATCTATTCCATCTCTCTAAGGTTTTCCATACCCTAGTAGAAGCAGGCTTAATGGCAAATCTCGAAAAATGTAATCTAGCACAAGACTCAATTGCCTATCTCGGGTATCACATAGAAAAAGGAAAAATACGACCTCAGCTTGACAAAGTCGAAGCATTCCTTAAGACACCTCCACTGCAAACAAAGAAGGAGGTGCGGTCGTTTCTAGGGGTGGTGGGCTATTACCGTCGCTTCATTCCTAATCATCCCACCATTGCAGCCTCCCTAACCAACCTTCTAAAAAAGGAACGACCTACAAAATTCAAGGGACTCACTACAACCCAAATCGGTAGTTATGAGACATTAAAACATTATTTGACCACTAAACCAGTCTTGCACTGCCCTTTTGTGAATAGACCCCTCTGTTATCACAGATTCTACAACAAACGCTATCACCCCAAACTCTGGTGCTGGATGCTCTAAGCACATTTAAAGATCAACCTGTGAAACAGCCTCAGAAGGATAATTTCTTATGAACCTAGTGAACCATTTTCTACATGTCACAACAAAGTTGACTTGCTGAACTGTAGGTCCATGGTTTCTAATATAACTTCCATATGTGCCCTCACACAAGACTGTGACATTGTTTCACCCATATAAACCTGATTTTGCTAAGCCTCCATACCTCTATCTTACAACTGTGAAACAACATCCCCTACTTTGAAAGAACAAACCACTGGGAAGGTTGGCTTTATCCAATATAAGACTCTTGAATGCAAAACTGATTTACTTAATAGAGTCCTGTAACACCAAATTCACTGAGACTGAACATCTTAAACTATTCACTAGGCAGCAGATATAAATGTATTAATGATTTCTTTGGTTATTGTACTGATCAACTCACTTGCCCTTTGATCAGATTCTCAAGGGAGATTTCAACCTTCACAAACACATCCACACATCCCTTCTAAAATCAACCCTATCTACTACAATTTCACACCTAACATAATTTTAATAATGGCACTAACCTGGATCTCATTTTTATTAAAAAAATAGCAGAAATCTATAACCCTCTGAAATTGGATTGGTAAGTTCACACTCTCTTTACTTTCAAAGTCCTGACTTTAAAAGAGTCTCCTTATGCTAAACTGAATACGCAGATAGTAAAATGTAGATACCTGAAACTCATTATTAAAAAGCAGAGGAGACACTGAAAGGGTCAGATTACACAGATATTATGTGCAAATGTGTGCCTTCCTGTGTTTTTTGCATTAGCATAATAAAGCCATACGTCTCTATTCTGATAATGATTATGATAATAGATAATGAAACAACCTCTGACGATTCCGTCCATGGACTATGAAAATTAGTTCAGTTTCAGCACCCAGATTCCCGCCTCCCCAAGTATTCCTAACCCCATTCGGCAACAGTTCACATTCACTTCCAAACCATGTCAATCCATCTGCTCACTTTCAGCTGTCTACATCATGCTCACCAGCCCGAAATCTCCACCACTCCACTACTCTCTGCACCTTGCACAATTCCACCCTCCTTCACTGCCAGCATCTTTGCTTCATATGACTCATTCACAGTCATATTCATCTGCACCAACCTTGCCACCTTCCAGTCCTTACAGGCATACATTCCTCTTTGTTCTTTCCTGCCCCTAAGGCTCACCTGTCATTTCCAAATTTTCAAAATTGCTTGAAATATAATCAAACATTTTGCCATCTCTGGCAGCAGAATCATTGCCATGCTCAACCACCATTCAAGTGATCAATGATTAATGACACAAACATAATTATGAGAGTAGTCATAATCATGTTCAAAAGAAGCACATAGTGGATTGAAGCTCCCTGTGAAACTTTAGCCCAGAATGTTTATTTTCTTGTTCTTGTTTTCCAAAGCCCTATGAGAACTAATAACACCTAATGTTTAACTGACTCACCTTCTTCCTCTCTTCATACAATGCATTTAACCACCACAAATTAGGGTTTTGGGTTCTACTGGATAGAAATTTCTTCTACCTAGGCATCAAATATAATGACCACTACACACTAAAATTCCTTTACTCTGTTGCCATTCTTCCTAAACTCTTATTAGCTTTTGATGTATGTGGCCAGTCCCTCTATTGGCCAGGTGTAACCATGGCACAGCTATGCTATGGTATACGTTTACTTCATTAACCATTCCTTTTCTGTCAACTGAGAATTCTTCCTAAGTTTCACCTACCATCATTACTATGTTTCTCAACAATTCTTCTCACTCCACACTGTCTCCCTTGAAACATCATAAAATTGTTTGGGCTCATACTATATCCATCTGTACCCGAATGGACCTATGCTTAACATCTCCCACTTCCTTTCTATCTGGCATCTAAATTCTTCACAATGTCCACTGCACAGTTTCATTATCCTCTTAATCCCCTCTACAGCATCAGCCTCCTACTTTCATCTGTTCACTATCCACAGAATACTTTGGCATCTAGCTGATAAAAGTAAACTCTTGTCATACTGTGTGAAACATAAAGGGTTTCTTTTATGATACCAACTACCTCAAACTCCCTTTATTTTGATCTCTCCTGGGCACCCAATAGATTAACGTTTTTATCCTTCCCCTGCTCCTTTCACTTCCTCCCCTGGATGTCCATGGGTGTACTCAACTCCTACATGGTGCTGAGAATTATGAACTACAGAATGCTTCATGCGCTTGGTGCACAGGAAATTGCAGTTTCAGAAGAGAGATGATCTTGGCCATCCCAGATCAAACAAAATTCTGAAACTCCTTAGTAGCCATTTCTCCTGGGAACATATTGATGCCCACAACACAAGAATGCAACTCCTCAATTCATAAGGGCTCCTGTTACTAGACAATGATCCATTACTTAGCAGAGTATAGAAATGAGCTTCAAATAGCCAATTGAAGATCAAGAACTTTACAAGATTTGGGAAGCAAAACACCAAAAGCAACCAGAGACAGAGTAAAGAAAAAAGTCTAGCATAATCTTCCAGGCTGCTGAATCCAAAAGGGAAACATCTGCAGAAAAAAACAGCAAAACCCAGGGAAAAAGGGTACCTAAATTGGGTGATTATGGGTATGGTAATCCCAGAGTTCCATTGACAGTGGTCCCACAAGAAGAACATGTCATTCACACTATAACAATTTCCAAACCTAAAGAATTTATTGAGCTTACATATGTTTATGATGAAAGGGAACTGGACCACCTCACAGACCTCTGAACCTGCCTATAAACCTGGAACATTGGGCAACAGTACAAACCCATAGGATATAATCTTCGAATGAAGCTGAGAATGCATTAATTTGACTTTCTTGATTTTATTATTTAATTTAATTTCTATTTTTTCCTAAAACACTGCTCTACAAAAAAGGCCTCAGTGTGTTCTCTGAGTCTCCCAAAGCGTCTCCAATATTCATCTTTCCCAAGAACAATGGAGAACTGTGCATCTGCATAGAATACCATGTTTTGAACTTGAATACTGCCTGGAAGGAGTATTCAGTGCCTGTAATCCATTCTTTTTAATCAAGTAAAAATAAAGCTTTATACTAAGCTTCATTCATGAAGTATGTATGACCTAGTCAAACTGTAATTAGTAGATGAGTACACTAAGGTGTTTTAAATCCTAAAAGCATGAAGAAATATGACATAATCCCTTTGGGATTGTGCAAAGCTCTCCTCCCCCCACAGCTGCTGCAACTTTTAATTGATGTTATGAATGACTTTCTAAACATTTGCATCGTTCTTTATATTATTGACATTTCAATGCTTTCTGAATCTGAAGAGAAGCACATAGGGTACATTAAGAAAGTGTTAGAATTAATGTTTAAAAACAGACTTTACACAGTGTTCACAAATAGTCCGTTTCACACCACGTAGGTAATATTCCTGAATTACATGTGCACACGGCAAGGCACAAAGATGGATACAGGTAAAATTCAAGCAGATTTTAATTTGCGAGGTTCCACTTGTGCAGGTTGTACCAATAACAATGGTTTTTGGAGTTGAACATTTTGATAGCATTTTGTGACAATTTCACTCCTATTGTCACTGTTCCCCCAGCCCACATATAGGAGAATACAGTTTGAATGGAAAGCAGTGGTAAACCAATTTTACCAGTACTTAAATTGCCCTACTCATCCTGCCTCTTCATTCACACACAATTTTAGTTTTGGTTTTGAAGTCATGTGGTCCCAACACTTCAAGAAGAGCTCTTTAATCTCAAAGAAATCAGAAATCCCATGAGCTGAGTACTCCACTAATAAAAAATAACTCTCACTGAGATTCTGGGGATCTTCAAGCATTTGAGCTTTGTTCCTGATTCATTTGATGTCAGAAACTTGGAAAAAATGTGTCCCAAGGAAATTGGACAATGGCTAATTGTAAAAGTCCCAAGCATGTGATTTGCAAATGAATTAACTCTTATGCGTCTCATGAAAAAGAAGATGTATCTACTCATCTACTCACTTTAACAATAAAGAAGAGCACACACAGGGTATCCATTATTGCCATTAGTGGATCACTCGGAAGTCAGAAAAACAACACAGCTACTGTAATTATTCTGGTGGCCTGCCATGAGGCCATCTGTTCAGCTTTCTAATTCCTCCTATGTAAGTTGTGCATTGATCAACATCCCATTAGGATAACCTCCAAGTTGGGCATTATGTGGCACTTGACCCATTCCTCCCCAGGTAGCTATTGATGCCTATCATTTTGTAGCACATAGTTAATTTACACAAAGTGCCTTTAGCAGAAGTGCCTGTCTGAGGACTTTAAAAGGTTTTCAATGTTAAGATGCCCTATGCTTTCATAGACAGGTGGAAATTTGATTATCTTCCAGTTAGCCTCACTCAAAAGCAGAGAGTGCTATTTAACCTTAGATAGATGGAGCCAGTGTTACAGAGAGCCCACAGCAGATACTGATTTTAATGTTTGAAGGTGATTCTAATGCCAATGCTTTACTGGAGGATGAAATGGTCTTCTAGACTTACAGGGTAAAAAATGCCTCTTACTGAGGGGGTCCTATAAGTGATGCAGTGCTTGAGTCCCACCAGAAATGCAAGAAACCTCCTTTGTACCAATAGATCTCCTCGACCGCCAACATAAGGAGTTAACTGAGCGTCATCAGATACTTCTGCACGTCACCTTGTTACCCCACCAACCTAGAATGGTAAGTTGCATTAGGGTCCCATTCAGGCTATCTACCTCACCTATTTGACTCAATGGGGAACATTCACAAACTGTGCTTTTTAGGACATTTGGTATTACTACGATTGTACCACACATTAACTACAAAATGCTATTTACAAACCTACTACTGGAGATATCTGTCTCTCCCATTTTTACTAGGGCGAGCTCTCCCCCTCGATTTTGAAGGTCCGTACATACCTAGAAATACATTTTAGTAGTAAATGTGAGATGAACCTGAGTGAGCGACTGGAAATTAGGTAATACCTATTACTAAATGGGAGGGCTTAGTGAGGGTAAGGAAGGACTTAGGGAGGGGTGAGAGGAGGTTTAGATAGGAACATGTAATTACAAACACCACAAAATAGAAAGAACGTTCCTATTCACAAACTGCACTTCCATAGTTACTACAGCTAAAAGGGACATAAATGTACTACAGCCCAACCATGGAGTAAGCCCAGCACCACACATGGCCACTCACAGGTCAGGTACTGCAACAAATTCCCATAAAAAATAATGGAGGCTGGGACTTAAAAGTATATTCCATACGAAAAAATGTCAGCCTGCATATCTCTTGTAATTGACTAATCACAAATGCAGTTTCTAGTACGTTTAGTACTACTACAATAGTAATACTCACCAAGTACAAAATGGTATTCCCAAATACATCACCTCTCCTGTTTATTGTATGTGGAGCTCTCTACATTGATTGTGTAGTCCTGGGCACACCTAGGCATACTTTTTTGTAGTGAGTGAAGGCGAGAGGAACCTGGGGGAGTGGCTGGAAAAGGGAAAGAGTTTAGGGATGGGCAAGGGAGTTTTTGGGAAGGAACATGTAAATACAAACACACACCCATTCTCATAGTAAATAATGGCAGCGGGGACCTAAAAAAACATTCCATAGTACAAAAAAACCTGCCTCTCTCAAACTTTAGTCTTGTTAAGAAACTTTATGGAAAATCAATGAATCAGTATTGGATCACGAACTGACAAACCATTTTCCCAGCACCATTCACAAGGAGGATAACCATTCCAGTATATAAGGTGCTATAATTTCCCACAGTGGATTCAAAATTCACTTTCAATTTTTTGGACTTCATATTCTGGAGAGCCGCTTAACAAGACAGACGATGAACAGGGTGAAAGAATATTGAAAAGGATCCAAATGATAAATTACAATTAGGAAAAAATAAAAACCAGGTAAATCTACCAGGTTTGAGGCAATTGCAGCTCAAATGCCACTGTATTAACACATTCAGCCATCTTGAATGAACCATAAAATATGGGTTTAAATTTATAAACTGAGAGGTCAGTCAGCAGAAACTGCGAAGACAGCCAAACCTTATTACAAACCTTATAAGCAGGGGTAAGATTTTGATGAACATCTACATATTGTTTCACTCTTTTCTTTGAGACACAGGGGGTCATTCCGACCCCGGCGGTCAAGGACCGCCGGGGCCGGGGATGCGGGAGCACCGCCAACAGGCTGGCGGTGCCCCGCAGGGCATTCTGACCACGGCGGTTTGGCTGCGGTCAGACAAGGAAAACCGGCGGTCTCCCGCCGGTTTTCCGCCACCATGGGGGATTCCGACCGCCATCCTGTTCCTGGCGGCTCCGACCGCCAAGAACAGGATGGCGGTGAGGGGTGTTGTGGGGCCCCCGTAAGAGGGCCCCACCTTGTATTTCAGTGTCTGCGTTGCAGACACTGAAATACGCGACGGGTGCCACTGCACCCGTCGCAGATACCCACTCCGCCGGCTCCATTCGGAGCCGGCTTCCTCGTGGGGAGGGGTTTCCCGCTGGGCTGGCGGGCGGCCTTCTGGCGCTCGCCCGCCAGCCCAGCGGGAAAGCCAGAATGGCCTCCGCGGTCTTTCGACCGTGGAGCGGCCATTTGGCGGCTCCCTCCAGGCGGGCGGCTCCCTCCAGGCGGGCAGCTCCCGCCGCCCGCTGGGGTCTGAATTACCCCCTTAGTGTCCTTAAGTGATCAGAGAAAGCAGCAGTTGTGAGAACCAGATTATTACTTCAAGACAGTTAGGAAGGCTCTAGGATTGAAACCTTGAAAAATATTCTGCTAGAGGTTGATACAAAGACCAATTGCTCTGAGCAGAGTTACAAAAACAGTGCAAATACTGTCCTGTGCTTTGAATAGTTTATTTAGTTTGACTGTTAGTTTTGTGGATGATATTCAGAAGATATAGCCAAGTCAATACAGAGGTACTTACAAGGTATTTTCCTGTAATGTGATATGTATTGGGGCCCTCACCAAAGATGATATTTTGAGGTAAACCAAGCAGATAGAAAACGTCATCAGCAAGGAGCTAAGCTGATTAGCCAAGGGGCACATTGCCTCATAAAATTGAGGTTAAACACTCTTTTTGATCCAGTGAATGTGGGTATTTTGATTGAGGTAAATACTTTGAGATATCTAAAATTTCAGGATTTCCCGCACCCACACATTTTGATAGCAAAGGGTGGTTCAAATTAAAGAGCATCTCCTTTCTGCTTTTAAATTTCCCTTTTTACCCAGACCTTAGTGCTAGTGGATTTTCAGTGCTGATTATCCTGAAAGATTTTTGCTAAGAACCTGACTTACAGTGCTGTTTCTGAATAATTTGGATTGTAAGTATGAACATGGTGACATGATTCTAATAACTGAGTGCTTTTGGTGTGTAATTAAGGTAATGAATCCTAATGTGGGAGATGGATTGTTATACTATACGTGAAGATTTTGGTCGGTTGATGATGATTCTAGGTTCAATTGGTGATTTAATCACTATTGTTTTAATGTACTATTATTATTTGTGAATTGCATCAAAAAGGTTGTTTTAATTTTTTTTAAAAATAAAAGTGGACAGAGTCGGTGCCATGATGGCTCTCAATGAAAGGGCAATACACAGAAATGTAAAAAACTTTTAGGTGGACAACAAGATTGTTCTGGCTCACCCCCCCAAATCAAGGGTTTTTATACATTATTTTGACATATGAAATTACAGACACTGTAGCATTACTGTAGTGTGAGCAAATATATTATTTCAACAGCAAATCAGAGTACATGAAAAAATAAACATCCTGCCACCTTAACTACTACGCACTATCCCACTACATGAATACAGTAAATAAACACCCTCTATAGTAATGTCATACAGAGATGCTAGGTCAAACAAGATTCTTTAACAATAATGTGTTTTATAAATGAATAGGGCACAGTGAAACAGTGGAAGGTCCATGGAATAAAAGTTCCAGTTAGGTACTGAACCGGAGACAAGTTCATAGACAGCAGAGTCAGCAATGACAGTGAAAATAAAGATTTAACCAATATATCTCAGCTTGACTGTGCATGCAGAGTTTGCGAGGACAGACATGGGTGGGGGGGTTGAGAAGCATGAGTGACAGGGGCGACTTACATCTTGGAAAAGATAGCATTTATACTTCACACCTAAATTAAGGCCTAGCTAACATCACATCAGAAAACCCTTTTTCTACACATCATAAAGAATTAATTTAAAAGTAATAGAACAATATCAGTGTATACATGTGTAATTGAGTAAGAAAATGCTATCTGCGTGCTGTTAATGATGCTCAAAAATACACACCCATAAAAATCCTCCACAATTCTAATCAAATCCAGCTAGGACAGGTGATTCCATGTATCTACTATTAAACAGAAGGTAAATTTACACGTGAAATTTCACAAGGATTTGGAGGGAAAAGAGGCCAAGAGCCCGGTTTAATGACTCAGCTCAGGCTGTTAAAGAAGTCAAACTGTATGGTGACCTTGCAATGTAATCTCTGTTGAGCCTTAATGGAGATGTTCTTGTGCCAAGTGGGTGCTCTCACCATCTTAATTTAGCATAAATACAAAGGTATGTTACTGATGGGTTATCCTATTTGTGGTGATCAACACTGCTTATGATTTGCAATCTTGAAGGATGGCTGAGTAACTCTGAGGGCTGTCCAAAATGTTCAGAGGACTGGCTTGAAGAGTCAATGCTTAGTTAAGAATTCGGAAGGCTAGAGCTTAGACTCTGAGAGTTAGTTGATGGTCTCTGAGGTCCAGTAGCGCGTGTTACAGGTGCCATGTTGGCCAAAGGAGCTGCTATAATATCTGGGTAATTGGAGTGTGATCCAGTTGAATAGCCATGAGGATCTTTACTAGTCTTCAGTGCTGTTAGGTTCTGTTGAGGGAGTCTTCTGGGGTATAGCAGGTGGTGAGAGGGTTCTTCTAAGAACCATTAGGAAATAAAGGTGTTAATGTGGACTAAACGAGAGGACCTATGTACCAGCTAAGAAGCTCTAAGTGTCAGCTACTAGGGTCATAGGGCCAAAACAGGCCTATTGAGTGCTGCCAGAGAAGGACTCTGCAGCCTAAAAGAGTGGCTATGACGACTAGCTGGAAGCATGAAGTCTCTAAGGGGAGCAGCAATGTCTAAAGGCTTGAGGATAAGGGTTCTTAAGACTTGACTGAGGAAAGACATGGCGTGATCATAGATCTCGGTGTTATGTTATGTTGTTATGTTATATTGTGACATGTTATCTTATGTCATGTTATGTTATGCAATGTTACGTTATGTCATGTTACCTCACATTTTGGTATATTGTCCTATGTTATGTTATGTAAAGTATATTTGTAAAGCACACATTCACCCATGGGAGTATCCCCGCACTGTGCAGGTGTGTGAGGTCAGCCCTTGGAGCGGCTTGGGATTTATTTGAAGAGACAGGTTTTCAGTTTCTTGCAGAGTTCATGAGGAGAGAAGGAGGATCGGATATGTAGTGGGAGGTCGTTCCACAGTTCAGGAACAGTATAAGAGAAGGCTTGATCTGCTGTTCTGCTTCTGTGAAGAAATGGGATGTGTGCTAGTAGGAGTCCGGTTGAGCGGAGGAGCCTGGATGATTGATGGAAGTGTATGTTCAGGTAGACTGGGCCCATGTTGTGTAATACTTTGAATGTGCGGGTGAGGAGCTTGAACAGCACACATTAATTGAAAGACAGTGGGAAGTTGAGGACGAGTCTGGCTGCTACATTCTATAGATTTGCAGTCTTCTTGTGTGATGTTTGGTGATTCCTGCATATAGAGTGTTCCCATAGTCTAGCCTGCTGGTGACGAGGGCCCGTAATATGGTGTTTCTGGTGTAGATTGGTAGTCACTTGTAGGTCTTTCTCAACATCTTCAGAGTGTGGAAGCAGGATGCAGTGATAGTGTTGACCTGGGCGGGCTTGTCCAGATTGTTATAGATGATGATCATAAATCATAAACATTTATGAAGCGCGCTACTCACCCGTGCAGGTCTCAAGGCGCTAGGGGGATGGGGTTACTGCTGCTCGAAGAGCCAGGTCTTGAGTTGCCTCCGGAATGCGAGGTGGTCCTGGGTGGTCCTGAGGTTGGTGGGGAGGGAATTCCATGTCTTGGCCGCCAGGTAGGAGAAGGATTTCCCACCTGCCGTGGTGCGGCGGAAGCGAGGGATGGCGGCGAGAGCGAGGTTGGCGGAGCGAAGTTGACAGGTGGGGGTGTAGAAACTGAGGCGGCGGTTGAGGTATTCGGGTCCCTTGTTGTGGAGGGCTTTGTGTGCGTGGGTGAGGAGTCGGAAGGTGATCCTTTTGTTGACGGGAAGCCAGTGCATGTGTCTCAGGTGGGCAGAGATGTGGCTGTTGCGGGGTATGTCAAGGGTGAGGCGGGCGGAGGCGCTTTGAATTCGTTGCAGACGTTTCTGGAGTTTAGCGATGGTTCATGCGTATAGGGTGTTGCCGTAGTCCAGGCGGCTCGTGACGAGGGCGTGGGTGACGGTCTTTCTGGTATCGGCGGGGATCCAACGGAAGATCTTTCGGAGCATGCGGAGGGTGAGGAAGCAGGAGGATGATACGGCGTTGACTTGTTTGGTCATGGTGAGAAGTGGGTCCAGGATGAAACCGAGGTTGCGAGCGTGGTCTGAAGGGGTTGGTGCGCTGCCAAGGGCCGTGGCCCACCAGGAGTCGTCCCAGGCGGACGGGGTGTTTCCGAGGATGAGGACTTCAGTTTTGTCTGAGTTCAGTTTCAGACGGCTGAGTTTCATCCATTCTGCGATGTCTTTCATTCCATCTTGCAGGTTGGTCTTGGTGCTGGTGGGGTCCTTGGTGAGGGAAAGTATCAGCTGAGTGTCGTCGGCGTAGGAGGTGATGTTGATGTTGTGTTTGCGTACGATGTCGGCGAGAGTGCTCATGTAGACATTGAAGAGTGTCGGGCTGGGCGAGGAGCCTTGTGGGACGCCACAGATGATCTCGGTGGGGTCTGAGCGGAAAGGTGGGAGGTAGACTCTTTGGGAGCGGTTGGAGAAGAAGGAGGTGATCCAGTCCAGGGCCTGTCCTTGGATCCCGGTGGAGCGGAGGCGGGATATTAGGGTTCGGTGGCAGACGGTGTCGAAGGCAGCCGAGAGGTCGAGGAGGATGAGGGCGACTGTTTCTCCATTGTCCATCAGAGTTCTGATGTCGTCTGTGACTGAGATGAGGGCGTTTTCTGTGCTGTGATTGGCTCGGAATCCGGACTGAGAGGGGTCGAGTAGGTTGTTGTCTTCAAGGAAGTTGGTAAGTTGCTTGTTGACGGTCTTCTCTATGACTTTGGCAGGGAAGGGGAGGAGCGAGATGGGGCGGAAGTTCTTCAAGTCGCTGGGGTCCGCCGTAGGTTTCTTCTGTAGGGCGTTGACTTCTGCTTGTTTCCAGCTCTCGAGAAGGTGGCAGAAGCAAACGAGCTGTTGATGATGGTCTGGAGGTGCGGGGCGATGATGTTGTCGGCTTTGTTGAAGATGAAGTGTGGGCAGGGGTCCGAGGGGGCACCGGAGTGGATGGAGTTCATGGTGGCTTTGGTCTCTTGCGTGTTGATGTGAGTCCAGGCGTTGAGGGTGATGGCTGGGGTTGTAGGTTCTGTGGTGGTTGGCTGGGTCTGGTGTCCGAAGCTGTCGTGTAGGTCGGTGATCTTACGATGGAAGAAGGTGGCAAGGGAGTTGCAGAGGTCTTGTGAGGGCGTGATGGCGTTGGTGTTGGCGATAGGGTTGGAGAGCTCTTTGACAATGTTGAAGAGTTCTTTGCTGTTGTGAGTGTTCTTGTCCAGTCTGTCTGTGAAGGAATTTCTTTTGGTGGCGCGGATCAGTTGGTGGTGTTCGTGGGTAGCGTTCTTGAGGGCAGCCATGTTATCTGCGGTGTGGTCCTTGCACCAGGCTTTCTCGAGGGTGCGGCAGGTCTTTTTAGATTCCTTGAGGGTGTCTGTGAACCAGAGAGGTTTTTTGGTGTTGGTCTGTTTTGGGAGGCGTCTGAGGGGAGCGAGGTTGTCTGCGCAGTTGGTGATCCAATGCGTGAGGCTGAGGGCTGCGTCGTTGGGGTCGGTGGAGAAGGTGGGTTGGTTGTCGCTGAGAGTGGAGAGAAGCTGTTCCGTGGGGATTTTGTTCCAATGTCGGCGTGGGATGGGTTGTGTGCGGAGGTGGCGAGTCTCGCGTCGGAAGGTGAAGTGGACACATCTGTGGTCGGTCCAGTGTATAGCGGAGGAGTGGCTGAAGGATACGTGGTTGCTGGCGGAGAAGATGGGGTTGAGCGTGTGTCCGGCGATGTGGGTGGGGGTGTTCACCAGTTGCTTGAGACCGAGGTTGGCGAGGTTGTCGAGCAGGGCGGTGGTGTTGGGGTCGTTGTTCTGTTCCAGGTGGAAGTTGAGGTCACCGAGGAGAATGTAGTCCGGCGAGGCAAGGGAGTGCGGGAGATGAAGTCAGTGATAGAGTTGCTGAAGAGGGCACGTGGTCCAGGGGGTCTGTAGATGAGGGTTCCTCTGAGGGTGGTCCTGGGGTCGGTGTGGATCTGGAAGTGCAGGTGTTCGGCGGCGAGGGGGGTGTCTTCGGTGGAGGTGGTGACGTTGATGGAGTCCTTGAAGACGATGGCGATTCCTCCCCCTACTTGGTTGGTGCGGTCTCTCCTGGAGATCTTGTAGCCGCCAGGGATGGCTATGGCGATGTCGGGGGCCGAAGAGGCGTTCATCCAGGTCTCAGTGATGAAGGCGACGTCCGGTGCGGTGGAGTCCAGGAGATCCCATAGTTCAACGGCGTGCTTGTGGACGGAGCGTGCGTTGATCAGGATGCATTTGAGGTGGTTGTTGGCGCGTGGGCTGGCGGGCGTGGTGGTTTCGCGGTGGAAGGTGAGTTTGCAGGTGTGACATGCGAAGGGTCCGTGGGTATGTTTCGGGTTGGCTTGGAAGCAGGTGCTGGAGCGCCCCGGGTTGAGGGCGTGGAGGGTGATGGGGTCGTAGCGGTGCTGCGGGGTTTCGGAGTGCTGGGGGCCAGGAGTCGTGGCGCTGGGCACGGTCCAGGCGCAGACGGGTGCGGTCCAGGCGCGGAAGGGCGCGTGCCAGCAGCGCGGCGGCGCAGCAGCCGCCTTAAGAGGGAGGAGGGGGGGAGGAGGGGTCAGCTGGGGGTGGGGGTTGGGAGGGGGCGACGAATGGGAGCAGGGGGGGCGGGGCCGAGCAGGAGGTGGCGGCAGGAAAGCGGAGGGTGGGGGGGTCGGGTAGAGGGGAGGGGAGAAAAGATAGGGGAGGGGGGTTTAAAGGTGAAGGGGAGTAAGGAAGAAAGATAGGGGAGGGGGGTTACAGAGGTGGAGGGGAGTAAGGAAGAACAGAGAGAAGAGTCAGGAACAGAAGAACAGAGGAGAGAAGAGTCAAGAACAGAAGAACAGAAGAGAGAAGAGTCAAGAACAGAAGAACAGAAGAGCCAAGAAGAAGGGTAAAGAAGAAGAGGAGAGAGGAGTCAAGAACAGAAGAACAGAAGAGAGAAGAGCCAAGAGGAAGGGTAAAGAAGAGGAGGAGAGAAGAGTCAAGGAAGAGGAGTCAGGCAGAAGAGGAGAGACCAGAGAAGCAGAGGATACGAAGAACACAGATGAAGAACACAGAAGAAGGACAGAAGAAGAGAGAACACGCAGGACGGGGTGCAGGGGAGAAAGAAGAAACACAGATGAAGTACACAGATGAAGAACACAGAAGAAGAGAGAACACGCAGGACGGGGTGCAGAGGAGAAAGAAGAAACACAGATGAAGTACACAGATGAAGAACACAGAAGAAGGACAGAAGAAGAGAGAACACGCAGGACGGGGTGCAGAGGAAAAAGAAGAAACACAGATGAAGTACACAGATGAAGAACACAGAAGAAGGACAGAAGAAGAGAGAACACGCAGGACGGGGTGCAGAGGAGCAAGAAGAACACAGATGAAGTACACAGATGAAGAACACAGAAGAGGGACACAGATGAAGAAAGAAGCAGGAAGAGAACGCAGTGAGGAAGAGGAGCGGGGCCGAGGAAGAGCAGAATACGCAGCAAGAGGGCTGCAGAAGAGGAGCAGAGAGCGAAGGGAAGAAGGACAGCGGAGGTGCGGAGAGAGGTAGGAGGGGAGAGCGGAAGGCAGAAGACAGAGGTACAGGAGAAGAGGTGAGTAGAGCGGGGCTGGGCGAGGGGCTGGGCGGGGGGGAGTACTTAGGCCCGTATTTATACTTTTTTTAGCGCCGCATTTGCGCCGCTTTTTGACGCAAAAAGGCACAAACCTACAAAATACAATGGCATTTTGCAAGTTTGCGCCGTTTTTGCGTCAAAAAACGACGCAAATGCGGCGCAAAAAAAGTATAAATACGGGCCTTACTGTTTTTTAGCAGGACTTGCTGGGAGGTTTCAGGAGCCTGGGCTGGTGGAGCTGCAGCGACAGGGGGAGCGACCTACCCTCGGGTCAAGGGTCATGATCACAAGGTTTCTGGCTTGTGTGCTGGGATGGGAGTGATTACAAGGTCAGTAGGCCACCAGGTGGGATTCCACAGTGATGCATCTTTTCCGAAGGTCATCATTTCTGTATTTACAGTGTTTGGCTTGAAACAGCTTGTCTTTATCCAGGTGGCCACTTCGGACATGCAAGTTGTGAATTTGATCCTTGTGTTAGGGGATTTGTCCAAAAGGGACAGTAGAAATTGTGTGTCAGTGCAGGAAGGGATGTTGATGTCATTGAAGTGGATGACATCGATCAGTGGGGTCACATAGATGTTGAAGAGGGTGGGTGAAGAGTCTTGAGCTGCTCCATCTGTGCAAAAATGGTAGTGAGGTGATGTCACTCTGTAGGCATTAGGGGCCAGATGTATCAAGGCTTTTTGCATTCGCAAATGGTGCGAATGCCCGTTTGCGAATGCAAAAATGCCTTTCAGTATTTATGAAAGGCATTTGCAACGCAAATTTAAAGAATCGCTGAAATAGCGATTCCTTAAATTTGCGAGCCCGTTTAGAGAATCGCAAATTGCGATTCTCTAAATACGAAATCGCAAATAAGGAATCCTTATTTGCGATTTCTAAACCACATGTATCAAGCAATTCCTTAACGCGAATTTGGCATTAAGGAATCGCAATTACCACCAAGTAAAACTTGGTGGTAACCATGTGCAAATTAAAACAATGCATTAAAAAAGCATTTTTAAAATTGACATGTAACGCACACATGCCCCTTTGGCATGTGTGCGCCTTACATGTCCCCAAAAACTTTTTGGGGTGTAGAAGAGGGGGCCTTAGGCCCCCAGCACCCCAGGGTTTTGCATTTCCAAAATTGCGAATTCCTGTTAGGAATTCACTATTTGGGAAATGCAAAACAATCGCAAATATGGGCCTACAGGCCCATAGGTGCGAATGGGGGCTGTATCGCTATTTGCAATTCGGTAATAGCATTTGCGATTTTTAAGAAATCGCTATTATCGAACCTCAAATATGATACATAGCATTTTGCGAATAAGAAATAGCGATTTCTTAAAATTCGCTATTACCGATTCGCAAAAGGCTTTTTTGATACATCTGGCCCTATATTCTGTTTCCAGTCCTGGTCTCTTCTGTTTCAAATCATTGTTATCATTGATATTAGTCCAATTGGTTCAATCAAACTACCATTGTTAGGTGGTTAAGATCAACTAAGCAATGCTATCTTTCACTGCATATATAACGTGAGACTTTCACTGCCGACTTGCAATGCAACTGTTTAAAAAATACAACTTAAAAAAAAAAAAATCCCATGTCCTTCATTGCTTTAAATATATATATATATTTTTTTTAAATCTTGGGATGGTGGTCTGATGACCCTTGCAAGCCACAGTCCCTGTGATGTTGTCCAATAAATGTGAATAGCAATTTGTTACCAACCTAATTGATAATAATTAGGTAGGTCAGACTGCGATTGACTATAAATCAATCTTTTGAAAATGTACCTATTAGTACATAGATTGGTTCACAAAATAGGCAGATGCCCAAATCTGTAAAATGGCAGAGACATACGGTGCAAAAAAAACACAAAGGTCATGATCATGGGCCTTATTATGACTTTGGTGTATGGAAAAGCCCGTCCGCTGCAGTCCCGACGGGTAGGTTGCCACCAGTGTGGCAGCCCCCCCGCTGGGCTCATTACGAGTTTCCTGCTGGGTCAGCTAGCGGAAACTCAGTTTCCGCCTGCTAGCCCAGCAGGAAACAGCCTACAACATTGTCTTCGGCTCATAATAGAGCCAGCGACAATGCTGTAGTACGTAGGGTGCACCAGCACCTGTCCTAATGTTCACTGTCTGCAGAGCAGACAGTGAACATCACAACGGGCTGGCCATGCCAAGTGCAGAGGAAGTGCAGGGGCCCCTCTGGGCCCCCTGCGCTCCATTGTTGCCAGTCTTTTCATGGCCGTGTTACCGCCATGAAATCGCTGGAGGAAAAGGAAATCGTGATCCCCAGGGCAGCGCTGCTTGCAGAGCTGACATCTGCAGATTAGGAACGTCAGCACGGCTGTGAAGTCGCAATCTGGTGGTGCGGGCGGTCCGACTGCAGTGCTACCACCACGGTCATAATATAGCGCATGGACTGCCGCCATTCGACAGTGACCCTGGAGGTCATTAGATCGCCATGGTCATAATGAGGCCCAATATCAAGAAAAACAATATCAGCATACACATATATCACCAAAAAATATTGAAAATAGAAAAATTGTGACCTTATACTCAGACAGTTAACACAAAAATATTGTTGACAAAAATATTGTTACAACAATATCATAAAGAAAAATAAAAAAATAGATATCACCTACACATTTAAAGGAAGGAAACATAAAACAACAATCATGAAAACCAATATACCTAACAATTCAATTCAATTGAAAGGATTTTTTAAACACATCGGTTCCCAGTTCTAAAGTCATTTGGCACAGAAACTGATAACTTAGGCAAAATTGTAGGTTTTACGTTTTTTTCTGAATGTCAGTAGATTGTCGTTTTGTCTAAGACTTACCGGTAATGTATTCCAGAGTTTAGGAGCATTTTAGTGACTTCATCAGAGTTCTCAGGAGGCTAAATCAGCTGGATACCAGCCTTTTGCTTGGGTACCCATGGTAGGAGTATTATCCGAAGTGACAGCCAAACTTTTCACTTCTGGCTTGGGGGATTGACGGTCACTCAAAGAAGAGGGCCAGTTAAGCTGGAATCAACATAACTTCAAATAAAACACATATTAGAACAATTTTTATACATAGAAAAATAGGTCAAGGTAGCATGGCCAAGATGGCGGACACACAGCCCTTAATGATGCTCCCAGAACTCCTCCACCATCCATTGGTATCCTGCACCCTGCAACCACGAAATGCTGCTCCTCACCTGACCTGCAGGCTGCCCATACCACTGTTGGGGCACTGAACCACCAGATTGCTGAATGGTGCGAAGGAGTTGAGGTGAGTGATGGCCCGCCCAAAGAGGCAACATGGCATCCTTCCAGCAGTAGGGGCAGTGCCTCACTTGGAGTGCCAACTTTTGGGCAGCTGAGAAAAGAAGACGCTCTGACTTGGTGAGGTGAGGCATGGAGATAAAGCAGTGTGGCCAGCGGAGGGGCTCATGACCTCTTGGTGGCGTTTTTTGGCAGTGGTCCCTTGTCCCCAGAGAGCTAGGCTGCCGAGCCCTGAAGGAGCGCTAGGCACCACTCTCCATTTTAGGATTAGAGCAATGGGCTCCGTCTGCGGGCACGAAGAGCCCTATGCTGGCTTGATGTCTTGTTCCCTGCTTGGGACCCTGAACTGGGGATGGCTCTATAATCATGTTTGGACCTAATTGTGGCTGCTGCAGGGACCACCGAGGTTCAAGAATCCATGGGACTGCCTAACTTGTCTCCCCGTGGAGTTATAGAAGGCAGGGTGGCTAGAGGAGGCCCTATCTCGAATCCGTTGGCCCATCAGAAACTGGTTCCTGCTGGTGTGGGGACGAGCTGACCTGGAGTATGCCATGCCTCTTGGGATGATCCCACACAAAGGCCTTTCTTCTCTGCCCACTGGGTATTTTATGGGTGCACTCCTTGCTACTCGCGCTGTCTCTGTAGGGTCTCTGAGGCAAGCTGACCGCAGGGCTAGTGGAAACCGCTCCCTTCTGGACTCCTGTGGTCGTTGATCACAAGGGAAAGAGGAGAGGTTGCTGTCACTCCGGGGGTCAGAGCTCATTCTAAATTGCCCCTCTTTGCTTTTACAGGTACTCAGGGACTTGGCCCTGCCTTATCTGACTGATCTATGGGAAGGGCAGGGCCCCACAGGCGGGGGCTCAGTAAAAGATAGATAAGTTCACTACTGGATCTTTAGACTCCACCAGAGAACCAGAAGTCAGCAATCAGTCTCCCAAGACCCACTACCAAAGAAGCTGCCTAAATCCTATAGGTCATTCAAACACCTGGGAGGCTCTTGAGGTAAAAATAGTGAGGTGAGAGCTGACGTTGGCCTCCTCTGTCCAGATCTTTATAATGTGGCAGGGAGGGTCACTGAGGCGGAAGGTAGAGTCATCACCGTTAAAGGTCATACAGTGGACCTCGAGGTGAAGGGGAGGGTGTTGATCTCCACTACGCGTACCCTGGAGGCCACAGTAGAAGATGCAGAGAACTGCTCTAGGTGTAGTAATCAGTAGTTTGTGGGGTTTCCACAGGGGGTCAAAACCTCACATCCAGAGACCTTTATTGAGAATTGGGTCAGATGGTAGGTCCCAGAGGGGCCTCTGTCACCATAGTCCATGGTGGAGATTGCACACCAGGCCCTAGCACAGTGGCCTCTACCTGGTGCACCTTCGCCCCCTCTCATCACCAAAATTCTAAACTTCAATGACAGGGATGCCATCCTGCGACAGGCACAAACTCATGGAAAGTTCCTCTTTCCATTGACCCATATCATGATTTATCCTGATTACAAAAAATCCTTTCCAAAACAGCATAATTCCTTTGATGCCGCCAAGCTGAAACTGAAAGTGCTGTCCCTACAATATATGTTACATTTTCCTGCACAGCTGAAGGTGGCTCATGATTCCCACTCTTACTTTTTTTAAACCCAGGTGGAGACCTAGGAATGTGCGGAGGAGAAGTGGGCCCTCAGATGCTTTTATTCCCCCAGTATAACTGCCAGAGAGGGCCCTGGACCATCTCTTACGGTCTCTTCACAGCCTTGGAACCGATATGGACCCAATTCTACAGCGGGACAAGGACTGGGTAGACATTTACTTGAGTCCTCCAATACTGATGCTGGCTCCTCCCAGACTAGGGAGGGGCTCTCCCGCACCCCGCTGGTGCTTTCTGGGGCCTCTGATGCCTTGCAAACGGACACCTCTGATGGGGGAGATCATGCGATGTCACCAGTAACGACTACGGTGCCCATGATGTTCTTTTTGCATCTGGTGGTCAGCCCTGAGTTCAGGGCATTTCATGACCATCAACAACCAAGGATGTTGGGCAACAGATGCTTCTTGGGTGGAAGTGTGGGGTTAGGGGTTGTTGTTGTTGTAGGGCCTTGTACTGTTTTATGTTCTTCTAGCTTTTTATTCGTCAGTTGTGATTGCTTTCAGACACACTGTGAGCCATACACCATGTTCCCCAGTGTGAATTTGGTTATTAGTAATTAGCCCTTCCCTTTAGGTCCCATGGCTAAATTTAGCCTTATCTCCTGGAATGTCAATGGCCTATTAGATTGTATCAAAAGCACTGAGGTTCTTATATTTCTTAAACACCACCACCAGCTGGGCGTTGCAATGCCTCAGGAGACTCACTTGTTGGGCTCTGTTTGCCCATTGTTACATAGATTCAGCTACGAGTGTGTCTTCCACTCTGGCTTTGGTAGGGGCTGCAGAGAGGCGGCTATTCTAATCCACAAGCACTTTCTCCTGGTAGTGACTCAGATTGCCTGGGACCCACAGGGCCACTATGTTGGGGTGGTGAGGATGTTGGAAGGAAGACCATAGAATATTTTACGTGTCTATGGGCCAGAGGTAGGTAGATGTAATTTTCCATTTCCTACATAGTGACTTCACAGAATTCTCCATTTAGGAAATGCAAAATGCTATGTACCAAGATACTGATTTCCTAATAGCAATTCCTACAAAATCGCGAAGAAGAAATCCCATGCTATTTGTGACAATGGGCTGGTTTTGTATTTCCCAAATAGCAATTAGGAAATCGCTATTTGGGAAATGGTAAACCAAAGATGGCTATGAGCAAAAGGCCCACGAAAAGCACCCCAAAAATAGTGGTGCACATGTAGAGCATACATATGCCTAAGGGGCATGTTTGTGCTCTACTGCACTTTAAAAAAAGCATTTTGAGGTGTGTTTTTTTAAACTGTACATGGTTACCATCAACTTGAAGTCAATGGTAATTGCATTTCCTAAATGCCCAATTCACATTTAGGAAATTCTTTGTACATCTGAATAGGAATCACAGATTAGTAATCCCTATTTGTAATTCCCTATTCAGAGGATCACAAGTTTTAATTTCTACTGGGTAGAAATCGCAATTTGTGATTCCCTAAAGGGCTTTGTACATCAGAAAAGACCCATTTTGCATTTCTTCATGGCCCGAAACAGCAATTCAGACTGTTAAGCAATGCAAAATGGCTTTGTGCATCCGGCCCTATATTACCCCTTCAGCTTGCAGAGGTGATTGCTGACCTGCCACTCTGGGCAATGCTCCTTGGGGGATTTCAACGCTACTTCAAACTCAGATGTAGATATCTCGCCCCTCCTCCAAGTGAAACCACAGAGAGATGTCCATGGTCTTCATTTCCTGGGTGGATTCTATAGAACTGTGTGATATTCGGCAGGCATGGCACCTAAAGGAGAGGGCATATACACATTCATCAGCATCTTCAGAACCCTGTCCCACACTGACTTCATAATCCTCCCTGCATGAACGTGGCACGCACGACAGCCACCGACATTCTTCCTGGGGGGATTTCTGATCACTCTCTGCTTGTGCTCTGTGTGGAGACTCCAGTAAAATCTAAAAGGCCCATTTGGTGACTTAAAGCCTGGTTCCGTAAGAATGACCAGACCATTTGTTTGTGGAGCTCTGCTCATACTTTGAGATTAATGATGAGTCATCTGTAGTGCCGGAACATTGTGGGTGGCAGAGACGGCTGCAATTAGAGGGGTGGCTAAAACTTATCTTAAACATGCTGAAAGGGGCAAGTTCAGACATATGCTTGTATGCTCAAATCCTGTATACTTCGATTGGAGACTAGGATGGCTGTGGATGCGAACTAAGCCCTCAGCTGACAATTTGAACTCAACAGGGCTTCATTGCGACAGCTTGCATTTCATTAGGCCCGCCAGTGCAAACTATTGCGAGTGGCTATTGTAGACCAGTGCATTTCCCTCTCCACTCCCAAGGCCTCCCTATCTAGGGCTAGCTGTTGCTGCTGAAGCCTCAGCTTGGCCTCCTCCAGTCTCAGTTTCCTGAGCTTCCTATCTATAGAGTCATCTCCTGGAGTTGTGCAGTGTGATCCCTCAGACACTGAGGTGATATGGGAATGGGCAGAGGTGGATCTTTCTTAACTTTTGTTACCCTATCTACCTGTCCTCTGTGTGTAAAGCTAGCCCTACCTGAGTGACTACCCCTCCCACTACCAGCTACACTAGTGGGCTTGCTAGGTACAAGATCTTTGGAAGAACCCTCCCCTGAACCTGGAAGATGGTAATCTAATTCAGTGTTGTCAGAATCTCCCTCCTCCTGGCTACCAGCATGCTCCTGGTCATCCTGAAGAAGGAGGCTCAAAAGGAAGTTCTTATTGGGATTCTTCAGCAGTAGACATGATGTGTGTGTGTTAGGGTGGTGTAAGGTACCTAACCTACCTAACCTCTAGTCTCTAGGAAAGAAAGGTAAGAGACTAGGAGCCACATGTACTCGCAATTTGCGACTCTCAAAACCTGATGTACAACAGTGTCATTGACACTGTTTGCGATTACCAATGGGGTCGCAAATGACCTACCTCATAAATATTCATGAGGTAGGATGCAATTTGCGACCCCATTGGGAATTGCCACCCTCACAGGGATGGTGGACTGCTAGGGACAGCAGACCACCATGTCTGTGACTTCTTTTAAATAAAGCAGTTTTTTTTTTTTAAATGTAGCCCATTCTCCTTAAAGGAAATCGGGATGCATTTCAAAAACGAAAATGAAAAGTTTTCTTTTCATTTTTTCAGAGCAGGCAGTGGTCCGTGGGACCACTGCCTGGTTTGAAAAAATAGTTTCGCTACCATTCACAAAGGGAAAGGGGTCCCCTGGGACCCCTTCCTGTTTGCGAATGGGTTAGCACCAATTTGAAACTGGTGCTAACTGCGATTGTTTTGTGACCGTATTCACGGTCACAAAACAATCCTACATCGCATTGCGACTCGCAATTAGGAAGGGAACGCCCCTTCCTAATTGCGACTCACAAACCTATTTTGTGATTCAGTACATAGATTACTGAATCGCAAAATAGGGTCTGTACATGCCAAAATGTTTTTTTACTGTCGCAAATGGTCCGATTCAGCGAATCGGGCAGTTTGCGACAAGAAAAATGGTACGTACATCTGGCCCTAGATTCCTTTACTAGGTATATTGTATATCTCTAGTTATAGAGTGGTCTTTCCTCTGGAAAGCACCAGGTGACAGAGTGATAAGGCAATTGTAAATACTTATCCCACTGCTGCACCACCAATGTAGGAGGCTGGCCTGGTTTGTAGTGGATACCTATGGTACTTACACCTTATACCAGGTCCAGTTATCCCTTATTAGTGAAATGCAGGCAGTGTCTAGAAGCCAGGCTCTCCAGAGGTAGCTGTAGCTGAGCAGCCAAGGCTTATCTAGAACATATGCAAAGCTCGTGAAACACCACTGTATTCACACAGTACTCACACACATGAAAGAAAACACTCAGTGTTACAAAAATAAAGGTACTTTATTTTGATGACACACATGCCAAAAATACCATAGAGACTACACTCCCTTAGGAGGTAGGTAATACACAAATTATAAACACTAGTATGCAGAAATATGCATGAAAACAGTTAGAAAACAGTGCACTTAGTAGAAATCACAATAGTTGGCAATGGGCCTTGGGGAACACAAACCATATACTAAGAAAGTGGAATGCGAATGTCGGTTTCCCACCTAGGCAAGTGTAGTGTGTAGAGGGTCATTGGGAGTACTAGAAAACATCAAAGGTAAGAACTAGAACCCACCCCAGTGCCCTCGGAAAGCAAGAGTAAAACACAGTTACTTTCCCAGAACACACAGAAACATGAGAAAGAAGATTATGCAAGAACCAGAAGAGACTGCAAGACACCAGCAGTCGATTCCTGGAACTAGGGGACCAAGTCCAAGAAGCACAGAAGAGTCCAGGGAGAACAGGAGCCCCTCCTAACCCAGATGAAGGTGCAAAGGAAGAACCACCAGTGAAGAAGAACAGTCAGTACTGCACCCAAGAAGATGGAGTCGGGTTCCTGGTTGGTGCAGATGATGTCCCACGCCGGATTGAGGATTGCAGTCTGGTTTGCGTCGTTGGAGTCCTCCAACAAGCCTTGGCACAGGCAAAGCTTGCGGTTAACGGAAAATGGCACTTCCTGGGACCAGAAGGGACCTGGTGGACTCTACCCAGGTGGGGTAGCCAGAGGGGGCTCTCAGTAACTCAGAGAGCCCGCAGATGACCAGGTAGCGCACACAGGAGTCTCACAGTACGGGGACAAAGGGGGTGCAAGAAGAGGCCCACGCAGCACTACGGCAAAGGCTACCATGGCGCATGAGAACCACTCAAGAAGATGTGCGTCACAGGATAGAGTGCTGGGGGTCGGAGCTGCAAGACGCACAAAGAACTTTGTGGAAGAATGCCAACAAGCCTTGGCAACTGCAAAACATGGGGTACTGTCTTGCGTGGAGAGGCAAGCTCTTACCTCAACCAATGTTGAACAGTAGGACGTCAGGACAGGCTGCAATGGCAGTCCTGCAGAAGTCTTTGCATGAGCTCCCTATGGGTGGTAAAAGATATGCTGCAGCTCATAGAGATTCCCTGGAACCCCAATGCCCTGGGTACCTAGGTGGGTACCTAGGTGGGGACTTATAAGGGGGAACCAGTATGCCAAGTGTGGGTGAAATACTGTGATAACAGTACGCAACAACCATAATTTAAGGGAGGGAGCATAACTACTGGGGTCCTGATTAGCAGGATCCTAGTAGACACAGTCAAACACACTGACACAAAGGCTAAAAGTGGGGGTAACCAACCTAGAAAGAGGCTACTTTCCTACAGCCATATGCCCACAGGCCAAGGTCTGCTCAGGAACTCGCCCACCCTCAGCTGACTGATGTTCCTCTCCCTCATCTTACATAGTCCCTGAGGATCCTGATTCTCCTCTTACAGAGGAATAAATATTTGTGGCAATGCACGATTTGAATCCGGGGAAGTCCCCTGGTCTGGATGGTTTCCTTCTCGAGTACTACTGTGAACTTTGAGACATCGTTGCCCCACATTACTGCAATTATACAAGGAAGAAGGGAAAACAATTTATCCCCCTCTCGATCTCAACCCGGCAAGCATTGTCGCCCTTCCTAAACTGCCCTTTCTCACCGATTAACACCAATATCAAAATACTTGCCAAGACGTTAACGAATAGTCTGCAGCGGGTTCTAGGAACCCAAGTACATCTATATGGCGCTGCAGTGGCTTTGTCATACAGGCATTCCCCCAAAACCTAAATGCACCTACTGCTTCTCCCCAGGGCCTTTCCTGTGATGTGGCAGTGCCCTGGTATCATGCTTTACTGGAGGCAGATTGGTCATCTATGGCTGGGTTCTTGGATAGATCTGGTGATCTGACACCAAAGATGGTCCTGTTGGGCCTCATGGATGAGTTTCCCTAGGGGTGATTGAACACTTGTAGGTTTAGCGGCGATGGCTGCCAAGAGAGACATAGCACATAAGTGAAAATTTCAAAATCTCCAGGTGCTGGCTGAGCGGAGATCCAGAATGGAGTGGTGTGCTAAACAAGAGGAGCCAATCTACATTACCAGGGGCTGTCCACAAACGTTTTTTAAGATTTGTGGCAAATGGTGGGAGTATTATGGGCTGACATTTTTGCTGGAGGCTTTGTCCTTAGCAGGTAGTGAACCTCTGTGATTGAAAAAGGATTTGGGGGTGAGGCGGTGTGGTGTGCTATTGAGTGTAGAACATTTTTCCTTTTGTTGATGTATTTCATCTTTTAAAAAACAATAACATTTGTCTATAATAAAAAGGTACGAGAATCTGAGTTTAAAGAAGACAATATCATGCCCATTGTAAATTGGCCTTTGTAGAGTTAACAGCAGTCCTCTTTCTATTGCTGGTTTTCTTCTGCTGAATTATGTTGCCAGTGCCACATTGTTTTCCTCAAATTTCCCTCTCTTTCTGCCTGCTACACAATTCCTCTGTTGCAGGCCGAGTCCTCCACTTCATTCTTCAGTTCACTCCACTCTTATGTTTAAGTGCAAATGGATAGAGAAGGACATTTTGGAATTAAAACTACTTTTAATTAATAATTTATGTATCCCCTTTTCTGCAATACATGAAAAGTCTGATATTTGGCATTGAGAACTTTTTTAGATAACAGCAGCATAGAAATCATTCTGAGGGTTACAGAAAAAGAGAAGACATACATATGTTCCCTAAAGTTTTCCACTACTTCCATTGCAAGCAATTTATTACCGAAGTGTATAACATTAAATTGGAGTCACACCCACCAGATCACTCCACTATTAGATCAATTTGGGAGCTAGAGTTGCAACATGATTTTACTGATGAGGATTAACAAAAAATAATTTGGATAGTACCAACTGTAGATTTGTTTGGACATGAACAGTTTATAACTTGTCACTAGTCTTCGGAGAATTTTTTCAATCTGCTTGCGGAATTGGAGGAAGTTGCCAACTCTGTGCTTCTCTTCTAACATGGAGTTGCAGAAAATGTCACCAATCGCCGCATGGTGGGATTTGTTTCCATTCATGCAATGTGATGACAACGGGAACAACGCAAGACTCCAACAAGAGATTTTGTGACCCTGAGCGAGATTTTGCGTCCCATAGCATGATTTCCAGTGACTAGGAAGTATCTCAGCGTGAGTTTCTAACTCGGTCAGCGGGCTGCTTCTTAAGCGGATTTTCCACTCAAAAAGCAGCAAAATCAACTCTAAATAGTTTTTCTAGTAGGTATTCTGCCCCAAAAGACAGTCCAGTGCAAAATGCATTTTTGAACATTTTTTTCAACAGGAAATAAGTGAGACAGAGACTCGGACTTCCTCTTTCTGTCTAGAAGTCTCCTCCCACTGCTTTGTCCGGCCATTGGGGGTTCTGAGTCATCCGAATCCTCAGAAGAGGAGTTTTTATCTGAGGAGGAAGGGGAAAAGGTAGCATCCTTTTTTGAGCTGTAATTATGCTCCCCGCTGTGCTTTTTATGAAGTTTATCAAAGGCGTCCGCATATAGGCCACTAAGATCAGTGGAAAGCTCTTCTAATTTTTTTGCTTTTCCTTTTGCCTTTTTTCCCTCCTGTTGAGAGGATTGGCCTTGCACCCAACCTTGAGAGCGTGCATAGTCAAACAGTTGCCCTGAGAAGGGACCTAAAGCTTTTACCAGAGCGTCGTTAACTGATTGCTGGACCCTAGAATCAAGGGCCTCCACTAAATCCACTTCTAATTGACTCCCCAATTCTTCAGTATAGTATTCACTGTCCTGATCATTCCACTGAGCCATTTGAAATTGATAGGTATTACGGCAGATGTATAAATCTGTTTATATGCACCTAATATTGAGTGGAGATAAAATAAATCTTTCAGATATCAGGGGGAGTGCAAAAACCCCAAAGCAGGCAAAGGAACAGGGTGTGCCCACAATAAAACGTGGAGGGAGCTGCCTGCAGGCACTCTGGGCAGAAGCCTAATATCAATTTTACAACCCTCGTTCAGTGTCTATGAATGGAGCGTCAGGGAGCATCAAGATCTACACTGTTGATCTGGGGTTTATTTGGGGAAAATGACATTCCGTCTGCACGCATCTCAACTCGTCGAGCCGATCGTTCTAAATTAACAAAGGATCGGCTCCGAAGCGAGTTGTGCTGGCGCGCGCGTACCGGGCATATGAAAAGGAAGAAAAACTGCGTGGAACACACGCAGTACGCTCCCGCTCCCACTCCACAAGTTTGGGCTACAAAAATCGGCAAAAGAAGGCCGAAAACAGAAGCGCGGAGGTGCGCTCAAACAAACAAGGAGGTGCGCTAAATCGCGACGCCAAATTTCTTAAACAAATAATCAATCACAATGATAAAACACAATCACAATACTGAATAGAGATAAAATGCACTTATCTGCTGCGAAGCAGCAAAGAAAGAGGAAGTGACATCGAGGGTCAGGTGTTATATGGACAGAGGTCACGATGGGTGATTGGACCATGTGACATTGAGTAGAGCATCATGGGATGTTTCGTTTTTTGTTGAACTTGTTTGTGATTAGCTGCTGTTTTAAGTCAGTAAAGAAAGAGAAAGCATGATCGGAGCCTCCGGTCCTGACATAGAATTTCTTGCACTGTACTGAGAACAATTATTTCGCTTTCTTACAGCTAGGTGGGTCTGCATCAAAACTGGAAGGGAGCACTTAGCCTCACATCAAAATAGATGCATCAAACAGATACAATAAACTTGGTGGTCAGTGTCGATAAAACAATGGTAATGACGTTTGGGAGGTATAAGAAACTCGACCACCTCACTGAGGGTTCTCAGACACTGGCAAAGGCAGTCTCCAGATAAAACACAGCCAGAAAGTCTGCTGGGGTCACATTTGCCTTATCCTAGCTAAACTTACCCGTTTTGCACCCTCAGCTGAAGCCATCTCTCGAGTCATGCTGGCCAAGCTAATATAAACATTCTCATATGGCCAAGAAGCTCATCCAGGGAACTTCACTTCTACTTTAGATCGATTGCAATGGACTGCCTTTAGAAGAATATTCCATCTCCCATAATACACCCAGCATTCATCACTTCGCCTGGAATTTAGGCTAAGAGAGCAAAATCTCAAATGCAAGGCGTCCTTTCCTAAATATTATTACTCTGTGCAGCGTGCCAAAGCCAGACACTCTGAAGACTGCCTTACAAGAGGTCTTCCCTAAGTCAGATAATCAATTGTCACATTACTGAAAGCAGGTCATTACAGATTTAAACCTAAAGGTATCCACTTTAACCACCCCTTAATCTGGCATTCGCATGTAAAATCCATCCTGATGAAACAGGCCCAAGTTCTTTTGAGTATACTTGATCTTCAATCGGTTCAGGTTTGTAGTTACATTACATCAGTCGCAAAGCCCTATGAAGGAATAGGAATGCAATGTTATTTAAAAGCTGCAATCAGCAGGAGGATCAGATTTCAAATTCTCTGCACAAGACTGGTGGCCTTACCAATCAATTAATTTCGCTCCAGCCTGAGACTGGCCCTTGCAGATTTTGTAATTATAGGAGTGAGACCTTGCTTTATTTACTTTGCTACTGTCCGAAATTTCTTCATGCACGACGCACCTTACTGAAGCCAATGTTCTTGAAATTTGGGATGTCCACTTGTAAGGATGCTTGGATTTTCTATCTGACAAATGATGTCCCTATGAACTTGGCTGGCTTTTTCAAATTTATGGATCTAAGTTTTACTTCCATCAAACTGCGAGAGCAGGCCGCAGGCATTTCTTGATCGTGGTTGTGGCTGCTTGAGAATTTCAGATTTATTTTATGGTTTTATCTCCTTTTAAAATTGCTCTTCATTGAACTTTGTGAAACCTCAGGCATTCCATTAAATATACTCTCTAGTTCAGTGGTTCCCCTGGGGGTCCGCGAAGCCTCCTCAGGGGGTCCGCGACTGCTTAAATAAATAAATGTAATAATATTAGCTCCCAGCTATCAGTAATGACTCAGTGGGGGTCCCCGTGTTCCAATAATGATTCAGTGGGGGTCCCCGGGCTCTAGTATTGATAAAAATGGGGGTCCACAGAAGTCAAAAGGTTGGGAACCACAGCTCTAGTTCCATTTCGTGATTTAGGCACTACATCGTCCACACACTGAGATTGTTTGTTTATTATTTCATTATCCTTTTATATGTACCAATTTTAATTAATTGCCCCATTAAAATAAAAAGTAAACAGTAAACATATGAAATGTAGCTTATTGCACTGTTATCCTCCTGCTTGCTAATCATAAAGAATTCCCAAACTGGAGACAATAACTTTTTTAGTGTGCCACTGCCAATGCCTGAAGAACTGGAGGTAGATGGCTGTGTCATTTGCCTCTCTGTACTGCGTACTTTGACTTTGACTTTGGTAGTTGTGGTTGAAGGTTATGGCGGGGGTCTTATAAATATGGAAACCAGCAGAGGTGGTGGTTGAACCACAGCCATCTGAGCAGGTTAAATAGGAGGGGTCATCTCGATGTCCTCTGAGCTAGCCTTCATACGGACAATCAATTGCTTGTCGTCATCACTGTGACTTTCCATAAATTGAAATTTCGGACAGTAGCAAAGTAAATAAAGCAAGGTCTCACTCCTATAATTACAAAATCTGCAAGGGCCAGTCCCAGGCTGGAGCGAAATTAATTGATTGGTAAGGCCACCAGTCTTGTGCAGAGAATTTGAAATCTGATCCTCCTGCTGATTGCAGCTTTTAAATAACATTGCATTCCTATTCCTTCATAGGGCTTTGCGACTGATGTAATGTAACTACAAACCTGAACCGATTGAAGATCAAGTATACTCAAAAGAACTTGGGCCTGTTTCATCAGGATGGATTTTACATGCGAATGCCAGATTAAGGCGGTGGTTAAAGTGGATACCTTTAGGTTTAAATCTGTAATGACCTGCTTTCAGTAATGTGACAATTGATTATCTGACTTAGGGAAGACCTCTTGTAAGGCAGTCTTCAGAGTGTCTGGCTTTGGCACGCTGCACAGAGTAATAATATTTAGGAAAGGACGCCTTGCATTTGAGATTTTGCTCTCTTAGCCTAAATTCCAGGCGAAGTGATGAATGCTGGGTGTATTATGGGAGATGGAATATTCTTCTAAAGGCAGTCCATTGCAATCGATCTAAAGTAGAAGTGAAGTTCCCTGGATGAGCTTCTTGGCCATATGAGAGTGTTTATATTAGCTTGGCCAGCATGACTCGAGAGATGGCTTCAGCTGAGGGTGCAAAACGGGTAAGTTTAGCTAGGATAAGGCAAATGTGACCCCAGCAGACTTTCTGGCTGTGTTTTATCTGGAGACTGCCTTTGCCAGTGTCTGAGAACCCTCAGTGAGGTGGTCGAGTTTCTTATACCTCCCAAACGTCATTACCATTGTTTTATCGACACTGACCACCAAGTTTATTGTATCTGTTTGATGCATCTATTTTGATGTGAGGCTAAGTGCTCCCTTCCAGTTTTGATGCAGACCCACCTAGCTGTAAGAAAGCGAAATAATTGTTCTCAGTACAGTGCAAGAAATTCTATGTCAGGACCGGAGGCTCCGATCATGCTTTCTCTTTCTTTACTGACTTAAAACAGCACATATCACAAACAAGTTCAACAAAAAACGAAACATCCCATGATGCTCTACTCAATGTCACATGGTCCAATCACCCATCGTGACCTCTGTCCATATAACACCTGACCCTCGATGTCACTTCCTCTTTCTTTGCTGCTTCGCAGCAGATAAGTGCATTTTATCTCTATTCAGTATTGTGATTGTGTTTTATCATTGTGATTGATTATTTGTTTAAGAAATTTGGCGTCGCGATTTAGCGCGCCTCCTTGTTTGTTTGAGCGCACCTCCGCGCTTCTGTTTTCGGCCTTCTTTTGCCGATTTTTGTAGCCCAAACTTGTGGAGTGGGAGCGGGAGCGTACTGCGTGTGTTCCACGCAGTTTTTCTTCCTTTTCATATGCCCGGTACGCGCGCGCCAGCACAACTCGCTTCGGAGCCGATCCTTTGTTTATTTAGAACGATCGGCTCGACGAGTTGAGATGCGTGCAGACGGAATGTCATTTTCCCCAAATAAACCCCAGATCAACAGTGTAGATCTTGATGCTCCCTGACGCTCCATTCATAGACACTGAACGAGGGTTGTAAAATTGATATTAGGCTTCTGCCCAGAGTGCCTGCAGGCAGCTCCCTCCACGTTTTATTGTGGGCACACCCTGTTCCTTTGCCTGCTTTGGGGTTTTTGCACTCCCCCTGATATCTGAAAGATTTATTTTATCTCCACTCAATATTAGGTGCATATAAACAGATTTATACATCTGCCGTAATACCTATCAATTTCAAATGGCTCAGTGGAATGATCAGGACAGTGAATACTATACTGAAGAATTGGGGAGTCAATTAGAAGTGGATTTAGTGGAGGCCCTTGATTCTAGGGTCCAGCAATCAGTTAACGACGCTCTGGTAAAAGCTTTAGGTCCCTTCTCAGGGCAACTGTTTGACTATGCACGCTCTCAAGGTTGGGTGCAAGGCCAATCCTCTCAACAGGAGGGAAAAAAGGCAAAAGGAAAAGCAAAAAAATTAGAAGAGCCTTCCACTGATCTTAGTGGCCTATATGCGGACGCCTTTGATAAACTTCATAAAAAGCACAGCGGGGAGCATAATTACAGCTCAAAAAAGGATGCTACCTTTTCCCCTTCCTCCTCAGATAAAAACTCCTCTTCTGAGGATTCGGATGACTCAGAACCCCCAGTGCCTAGTAAAAAAGCTAAGAAAGTCGTTCCACCTTCACTTGTACTTGATTTCGATCCATCTGAAATCATACACCCCAGAGCTTCCAATTGGGTTCCCCCTCCCGAGGTAGCCCAATATGTGCAGACTAACATCAGGAAAAGTTTTGACAAAGAAGTTTGTTCTCGCCTAAAAGCAGAATGTCCCAGACCAGATCTAGAAGGGAGAGTCTCCGATACTCCGGAAATAGACCCAACCATGGTCACATTTATGAAAAAGTTCGCCAAAGATCCTAAAAATGGATTAGATAGATCGTGGCGTAACTGTCAAGATAAACTGTTGGACCTTTCCGCCCCCTTGACTAAGATTCTCGAAATGGCTTACGTGGCCAAAGAATCAAACTCCCCGGTGGACACAGACATCCTTATTGGTTGGGCTCAAAGAGCTGTTTGTCAGTTGGGGAACACTAACTGTGCTATCTCCTCTGAACGTAGGAAGTCTATTTTGATGCGCATTGACCCAAAATTATCTGAGCTAGCATCTTCTGAAGCGGATCCCTCAGCTGATGGTCTTCTATTTGGCTCGTCCTTTATTAAATATTTAGCCAAGTTTTGCTCCACCTTTTCATCTCTGGACAAAGCCCAAATGTCTCTTAAAAAAGTCTTTAAACAAGGCCTTTTTACCAGGGCCGGTCGTTACTGTGGACGCATGGCCGGCCGAGGATCATACATCAGTCCCCAGAGCTATTATCCCAGAGGCAGAGGTGGTTGGTATGGGGAACAGGACACCACCTTCTACCCCACTCGCCAGCGTTTCCGCAGAGGGCAACAAGGTGCCATTCAAGACTCTAGTTTCTCAGGTGAGCATTATTCAGTTTTCTCAAATCACTCTTGGGGGCAGAGTGGCATTGTTTATAAAAAATTGGAGAAAGATTACCGGAGATCCTTGGATTCTCCAATCGGTCATGGGTTTTCACCTAGAGTTTGTCAGTACTCCCAATCAGATCAACCCTCCGCTTCAGATGTGTTTTTCCCTAGAAAATCAAGCTTTCATAGACAAAGAAGTCCAGGCCTTATTAGAGAAAGGTGCAGTACAATTTTCCAACCCTCATCCTTACGGTTTTATCAGCCCAGTTTTTGTAGTAGACAAAAAAGGGGGAGGACACCGCCTTGTCTTGAATTTAAAGGAATTCAACCAATGGATCCTATACCGACATTTCAAAAAGGAGGGCATAGACATGATAAGAGACCTTCTGTTAGAAGGGGATTGGATGGTACGACTGGACCTAAAAGATGCCTATCTGTCAATCCCAATTTTTCCTCCACACAGGAGGTTCCTTCAGGTTCGGTGGAAGGGTCAGTGCCTAGAATTTCTGGCTCTCCCCTTCGGTCTGTCATCAGCACCTTGGTGCTTCACGAAGTTGATGAGACCGGTCATGGAATGGCTAAGATCCAAGGGTGTCCGTTTGATCATTTATCTGGACGATATTCTCGTGATGGCTCAATCTCCCCAGACCCTTCTGTCTCATTTGAACTGGACCATCAGTATTCTGCAAGATTTAGGTTTCCTTATCAATGCGCAGAAATCATTATTGAGTCCGACCCAAGTGATAGATTTCCTGGGGTTTCGGATAAACTCAATCTCATGTCAGCTTCTTCTACCCTCTCAGAAGATTCACAACATCAAGAGGGCATTGAGGTCTCTTTTGACCAGGTCGACGGTTTCCTTACGGAGCATAGCCAGGGTAGTGGGGTTGTTAGCCTCTTCCATTCAGGCAATCTTCCCAGCTCCCGTACACTACAGAGCCCTACAGAGACTCAAGAATAGACACCTCCAACAGGGTCTGAAATATTCAGAACAGATCCCATTGACTGTAGAAGTAAAATCAGAGATACAATGGTGGCTACAGCATATGGAGGCCTGGAACGGCAGAGCGATTTTCAGGTCTCACCCGGATGTGGTGATCGAATCCGATGCCAGCCGTTGGGGTTGGGGAGCACGTTGCAACTCTCTAGTGACTGGAGGCAGATGGTCAGAATGGGAACAGACACTACACATCAATTGCCTGGAACTTCTGGCAGGTTCCTTCGCAATAAAGAGTCTCTCCCCTCAGAAGACAGATTGTTGCATACTTCTATGGATGGACAATGTCTCAGCAGTGAGGTATGTCAACAAATTGGGAGGAACGAAATCCAGAATCCTGGCAGAGATTGCCAAGGAGTTTTGGCACTACTGTCTGACACAACGCTTAGTAGTCATTGCGAAATATCTTCCAGGGGACCAGAACATTGTTGCGGACTGGAACTCCAGATATCTGACAGATTCCAGCGACTGGAAACTGGATTCAATGATTTTCTCCTATATAATCAGAGAATGGGGCAGTTGCGATGTAGACCTGTTTGCATCCCGCCTCAATTTCAAGATTTCAAAATTCTTCAGTTGGCGACCAGATCCCTGTGCAATGAAGACGGATGCATTTCTTCAGGACTGGTCTCAGTTTCGAGGTTATGCGTTTCCACCTTTTCTAATGATTGCCAGGGTGTTGTCTCAAGTCCAGAGACAGAAAACAGAGATTATTTTAGTGACTCCCTTCTCGAGAGCACAACCGTGGTTCCCAGTAGCGCTGAATTTAGCTTGTGCCTATCCTCTTCTCATTCCTCCTCGTCGGAATCTTCTTCTGAATCCGGAAGGCCATCAACATCCAATGATCTCGTCAGGGAGACTGACTCTGTTGGCATGGTTGATTTCAAGTCAAGATGGAGTTCCTCAGGCCTTTCGCAACAAGCTGAGGACTTCATTAAACAGGCCTGGGTGGGTAGTACCCATAAAAGATATGATTCAGCCTGGCGCAGATGGAATAATTGGTTTGATGGAAGAGGTACCAATCGGTGGAAGCACATATTGAGCTAATCATTAACTTCCTAGGGGAATTAGCTAGTTCTGGTTTAGCTTACCGGACGATAAATAATTTTAGATCAGCCATTTCAGCGGGACATATCCCTGTTGAAGGTAAACCTGTAGGAGAACACCTTTTAATATGTAAATTACTGAGGGGCATTCGTCTGTCTAAACCACCTCAGGCAAAATACTCAGTATTATGGGATGTTAATGTTGTTTTAAAATTCCTGGATTCCTGGCCTGCTAATAAGGATTTATCTCGCAAACAACTTTCAGCCAAATTGACCATGTTGTTATGTCTCATTTGCTGTAAAAGAGTTTCAGATGTCAGTGTGTTAGATTTATCTGGCAGAGTATATTCACCAAATGGGGTTACCTTCACAATAACTAGAAGGACTAAAACGAATTACAGGTCGGTATCACATCCAATGTATCCTGATAATTCTAAGTTATGTGTTGTTCATTGTTTAAAAGAATATGAAACTGTCACAGAAGGTTTTAGACAGGATGTTAATGGGCAATTATTGATTTCCTTGCAAAAACCATTTAAACCAGTTACATCAGCTACCCTAGCTAGATGGATGAGATGGTTAATGAATGAAGCTGGTATAGATACCAAAATATTTGGAGCTCATTCTGCTAGAGGAGCTATGGCCTCCAAGTCTTATGCCTTGGGTTCTCGTATAGAGGACATTATGAGGGCTGCAGATTGGTCTTCAGAAAATATGTTTCGTAAATTTTATCACAAGCCTGTGTTGGATGTAGCATCTGTAGTAATGGGACAGCTTTAAACTAGCATAATCGGAGCCTCCGGTCCTGACATAGAATAAAATTAATTCTAGCTTACGTGTCAAGAATTTTCAATTCTATTAAGGACACGGTGGCGAGGATTATCCCACCCATAAGAACTGTTATTATTGAATAAAATCGTTAACTGATGAGATTGTTGTCTATTATTCCCTCCCATTGGATACCAGTTATATGAATACTAATTTTATGAAAATTCGTTCATTTTGAGAGTATTACCTACCTGTTTTATTGTTATAGGTTCTGATCAGAAGAACTCCTGAGTTGACGACTTTTGTAAGGCTTTGTACGTTCATTTGGCTGGGATTGTTTCCACATTCGAGTTGGAGTCTTCAAACTCAGGTTACCTGTTAAGAGGAGGATCTTCCGAACTCTGAGTTACAGTTGATGTAAGAAGTTTCGATTTCAATGTGAACTATATCTGCCTTGACCAAAGAAAGTGGAAGTGACATCGAGGGTCAGGTGTTATATGGACAGAGGTCGCAATGGGTGATTGGACCATGTGACATTGAGTAGAGCATCATGGGATGTTTAGTTTTTTGTTGAACTTGTTTGTGATTGGCTGCTGTTTTAAGTCAGTAAAGAATGAGAAAGCATAATCCTCGCCTCCGTGTCCTTAATAGAATTGAAAATTCTTGACGCGTAAGCTAGAATTTTTTTTATTCCCCACTCTACCAATTTAGACCACAGTTTATTTCGATCGACACCATCAAAGGATGTTGAGTAATCAATGAAACAGGCAAAAAGGGCAGCCAAGATGTTTGAATGGTGCAGCCAGCCAAGTAAGAAAGGGCTACCATGTTATCCAGCAAGGCCGAGTGTGTTCTAAATCCCGTTTGATAAAAGAGGATCATCTTGGCCCTTAGTGCCTAAATCTCCAACTCTCTTAGTAGAATTTTGAAATTAACTTAGGCCTCCACATCCAATAAAGCGATCATACAGTAGATACTTGGGGCCGTATTTATACTCCGTTTGCGCCGAATTTGCGTCGTTTTTTTCGACGCAAATTCGACGCTAAACTAACGCCAACTAACGCCATATTTATACTATGGCGTTAGAGGCGAATAGCGCCAAAGTTCCCGGAATGTGCGTCATTTTTTAGCGTGAACCCCTTCCTTGCGTTAATGATATGCAAGGGAGGCGTTCCCGTCTAAAAAATGACTCCCAGGCCTTTACGTGGTATTTATACTCCCGGGCAAAAGAGACGCCCGGGAGTGGGCGTGGCTAAAAACGGCGCATTTGCGCCGCTTTTTAACGCCTGGGTCAGGCATGGCGTTAAGGGACAAGTGGGCTCAAAATGAGCCCAGAGTGCCCTCCCCTGCCCCCAGGGACCCCCCCTGCCACCCTTGCCCACCCCAGGAGGACACCCAAGGCTGGAGGGACCCACCCCAGGGACATTCAGGTAAGTATTTTTTTATTTTTTTTTAATAATTTTTTTTGGCATAGGGGGGCCTGATTTGTGCCCCCCTACATGCCACTATGCCCAATGACCATGCCCAGGGGACAGAAGTCCCCTGGGCATGGCCATTGGGCAAGGGGGCATGACTCCTATCTTTACAATGATAGGAGTCATGTTGATGGGGGATGGGCGTCGAAAATAAATGGCGCAAGTCGGGTTACGACGATTTTTTCGACGTAACCTGACTTGCCCCATTTTAAGACGCCCATGCGCCATTTTCCCCCTACGCCGGCGCTGCCTGGTGTACGTGGTTTTTCTCGCGCACACCAGGCAGCGCCGGTCTGCTTGCGCCGGCTAACGCCATTCAATAAATACGGCGCCCGCATGGCGCTTCAGAATGGCGTTAGCCGGCGCAAAACTTTTTGACGCTAAACTGCGTTAGCGCAGTTTAGCGTCAAAAAGTATAAATATGGGCCTTGGAGTCAGTGAATCCCTCTTTTTGTACATTGCGTGATATACAAAAGGGTGATAGACCCTTTCCATGAGTGACTGAAAGCAGGCCATGTAGAGAGGGGTTAGTTAGTAGGTCTGCCCATGAGTTTACAGCAGTGAGCCTGGTAGACAATTGGGACCCACTTGTTTTGATGGGTTTGATGACTTTGCACACAGCTTGTTGGAAACCTCTCTAGGATGTAGATTGTGTTCTAATTCAGATGTTTGGTGCCCATAATCATTGTCTCTTTGACCTGGTGTATATGCTTTGGTGTAAAGTGAGGTAACACAAGCAATCTATTTTCCCAGTGGGGCACCATTCTCTCTAATGGTGGGTCAGTTACTTAAACCATTAATGTAGTTCCAAATACTGCAAGTTAAAAGTAAATGCACATGGAGCCTTTCTAATTCCACTTGCCTTGGTTTAGTATTCTTCAAGAGAGCACAATGAGCTTTTCTCATTTTGCTTTGTTGAAGCTGGGCAGTCAAACTTGTTTTCTGATGACTATGGCCCTCATTACAACCCTGGCGGTTGGTGTTAAAGCGGCGGTAATACCGCCAACAGGCCGGTGGGAAAAAAAATGGAATCATGGCGGAAACCGCCAACATAGACAGCCACTTTAACACTCCGACCGCCACGGCGGTAGAAACAAACACCGCAGCGGTAATGGCCAACAGACAGGTGGAGGACAAAGTACCGCCCACTGTATTTCAACACGCCTATCCGCCACCTTTTCAGGTGCGGAACCAACGCTATCAAAAGCACGGCAGAAACAGTATACAGAAGGGAAACCACTCACCTCTCGACACCCAACGAGGAACCAGGACGCCATGGAGCCCGAGTTACACGTACTGCCTATGCTGGTCTTCCTCCTGCTCTATCAGGAGCAGGACAGATGCCGTTGACGACCACGGTGAGTACTGCACCTACAACACAGGGGAGGGGGGGAGGGAAAAGATAGTGACACACACACGCAACATGCAATACCCCCACCCTCACCCACAACACCACACAAATGCATGCAGCAACATTGTATATACACCCCCTCACCCCCCTGGAAGAACGCAAGGACAAAAGGAAATGATTGTAACGATTGTAATCATGAAAAATCTGATAGTCAAAAATCAAAATTCAGTATATACAAATATGTACAGCAACTACACAAGTCCGGATAGTGTACCAATCATTGTCCGTGGACCACTGGTCCCAAAATGCATGGGCGAAGCCCACACAAGATAACTGGAAACAGAGAGAACTCTGCTGGGGCATCAGATCGAAAATATACAGGCACCTCAGAGGGAGGGGGGCACCTCAGCTAGATGAACGCACAACACCACTGATGCACGAGGGGGGTCCATACCCATTGCTGTATCCTGGGGAGTGCAAAGCCACAGTCTCTCAAGTCTCTCCAGTGGGTGGTTTGCCCACTGCTTTATCCTGGGGAGTGCAAATCCACAGTCTCTCAAGTGGATGTCAATCTCCACTGGTTCAGGAGGGGGCCTGGTGCCCAGAGTGCTTCATCCTGCCAAGGACTGAGGGAGTGGCTGTATCTCTCCACTGGTTCTGGAGGGGGCCTGGCGCTCAGAGTGCTTCATCCTGCCAAGGACTGAGGTAGTGGATGTCAATCTCCACTGGTTCTGGAGGGGGCCTGGTGCCCAGAGTGCTTCATCCTGTCAAGGACTGAGGTAGTGGATGTATTTCTCCACTGTTTCTGGAGGGGGCCTGGTGCCCAGAGTGCTTCATCCTGCCAAGGACTGAGGTAGTGGATGTATCTCTCCACTGGTTCTGGAGGGGGCATGGTGCCCAGAGTGCTCCACGTGCAGTGTGGCTGGTACAATTCCCTCACCTGGGTGTGTGTGCCACGAGATTGCCGAGGTATAGGTAGCATGATACGCTATGGAGGCAGTGACATACTCCACACTGCTGCGGCTTCGCATTCCACCTGCAGGTGCAAACAGTGATGGAAGTCATGCCTCATGGAAGCTGGCCAGGGTCCAGGAAGTCTCCTCCAGCCTTGGAAGACTGACCACTGGGGATGGTAGCCATGTCAGCAGTGGTGCCACTGTCCGAGCACGTCACGGGGCTGGTGGCGGTGCTTGTGGCGGTGTCTGTGGCGACAGTGCTGGCGGTGGTGCATGGGTCAGCACCTGCTGAGGGACACCTTAGGATGTCTCCTGCAGCCTCGGGCGGCTGCCCACTGGGGAAGAGGCTAGGGACTGTCGCTGAGGCTGTAGACGTGCCGGTGGCTGTGCAGGTGACTGTGCAGGTGGTGGTGCAGGTGGCGGGCACCTTGCAGTGTTCGCCACCGTACAGGTTGGTGTGGTCTTGGACAGAAGGTGTGATACTGGTCCCTCAGTCAGTGCCACCGTAACCTCTCCTGACCTGCTCTTGTGCTTTTGTCCCTTCCCCACCATTGATGGTGCCACAGTTGTCTTGCCACTATCCTCTTTTGTTTTTGCTGAGCTCTTGGTGGCTGGTAGGTGCAGCTTTTCCCTCCAGGGTGTGGGCAAGGTGGCGGAATGTCCTTGGCCTCGCTCTGTGGCACACTGGCAGCCCTGATGGGTGGCGCACTCGATGACCCCGCAGTTGCTGGCACCACTGTGCCTGGGGATTTGGTGGCTGAGGTGCTGGGCTGGGACCTGGAAACCCTGGCCTAGAGGAAGGACGGGGGGAAGAGGTCAATGTTAGCCAGGAAGAGTTTTTTAGACACACTGGGACGGGAAGATGGAGGGGGTTTGGGAGTGGAGGAAGAGGTAGTGGTTGTAGGAGGTGTATGTCTGCTGAATTTGGGTGAAGGTGCGTAGGCCGGAGGCTGTTGTGAGGTGGATGGCTGTTGGGTGGGTGTGTGCCTGCGTTTGTGTACTTTGGGAGGAGGGCTCACAGACACACTGGGAGAGGACACTGGGGATGTGTGAATGGTAGTGGGGGTGGTGATTGCACGTGAGCGGTGTGTGGTGATGGGCGTGCTGGCGATGGAGGTAGTGGCTGAGGATGTAGTGCATGCAGGTGTGAGTGGAGATGAGACAGGGAGGGAGGAGGAGGGCGTGGAGGAGGGGGACACAGTGGAGGCAGTGGATGTTGTTGTGTCTGCATGGGGATGGTGCTTGTGTGAGTGCCTGTGGGATGTGTGGTGCTTATGTTTGCCATGTCCACTCTTGTGTGTTGATGAGTGTGCATGCTGGTCTGATGGTGTGCTTGGGATAGGCAGAGGTACAGGGGATTGGGTCTGGGTGGAGGAAGTTGGAGGGGGAAGGCTGGACACAGGGACAATGGCTGCCATCAGTGCTAAGGCCAGAGCCTGAAATGCTCTCTGTTGGGTCGCCTGCCCAGAATGAATGCCCTCCAGGTATGCATTTGTTTGTTGCAAATGCTTCTCAACACCTTGGATGGCATTCAAAATGGTAGTTTGCCCAAAAGTGAGGTATCTCAGGAGGTCAATAGCCTCCTCACTGAGGGCAGCAGGGCTGACTGGGACAGGGCCTGAGGTGCCTGGGGCGAAGGAGATGCCCACCCTCCTGGGTGAGCAGGCACGGGACACACGCTGAGGGGCTGCTGGGAGGGCGGTGCTGGTGGGGGGGTGGCGGCTGTACCTGTTGATGTGGTGGGCACAGAGGTGCCCACCACCGCAAGGGAGCTCCCATCAGAGGAGGAGTCGCTGTCACTGGTGAATGCTCCTGTCCCCGCCGTGGAGCTCCCCTCGCCCTCCATCCCACTGGTGGCTTACAACTCTGTTACTTCACCGTCCAAGGCCAAGTGGGTTGCAGCTCCCTCCTGTTCCGGTGCCACTGCTTCTCCGCCTGATGATGCTATTGCACACAAGTACAGGGAGACCACAAAAAGGGGGGGAAGACAGAAGAAAAACAAGTTCAGTGCATGCAACACCACTACCGTTGGCGGACACAACACGCAGGGAGCAGCCCTCAGCACTACGCCATGCACTAACAGTTCCTAGAAAATTCACCTGACCATGGGATTCGAGGCCTAAGCCCAATTGCTGCACACCTGGAAGTCACAGGAGCCTGACTAGGTGTAGATGGCTCTTACCACTAGTGGGGTTGGGGTGCCACATAGCCTGCCTCACAAGGGACCTTGCCTACCAAGTTAGCCCTGGCCTAGGGGAACCCACTGCCCACTCCCCCACCCAGACACCTTTTAATGCGCACAGAGACAGCTGAATGAGAGTGTATTCACCCCCTTGTGGCTGCTGTGATGCCCTCAAGCGCCCATCCAACTCCGGATAGGCCACCGCCAGGATCCAGGACATCAGGGGGGTCATGGTGCGACGGGCACCCCTTTCACGTTGGGAGGCCATCCCCAGCTGGGCCTCCACTGTCTTCTTGCTCCAGCGGCGCAGTTCCTCCCATCTTTTACAGCAGTGGGTGCTCCGTCTGTAGTAGACCCCGAGGGTCCGGACGTCCTTGACGATGGCACGCCAAATACCCTTCTTCTGGTGGGCACTGACCTAGAGGAATGGTACAGGGGGAAAGGAAATTACTCACCCGCCCAGACCGTCATACTCTTTGCCCACCAGTTCCCACCCATGCCCTCACACACATACACTCACCATCCACACATGCAGGCCTCAGCCCACCCCCATGTATCTTCCATCCACACCACTCAAAGCAGGCATTGCCCTTGCAGCATGCTCACAGTGTACTCACCTGTTTGTCTGGAGGACCGTACAGTTGCATGTACTAGGGGAGGACCCCATCCACTAGTTTCTCCAACTCCTCCTTTCCCCAGATACTGTAGCCATTGTTGTTTCCAGATGCAGGTCACAGCAGCACTTGCAGTGTAGGTCCTCTCTTGTTGACGGTCAGGTATCAAGTGAGTGAACAGACAGAAAATGGCGGTCACGTCCACGGCGGTGCGTTCCGTCACCGCCGGCGTACATCATCATTGGCTTCTGGGACCCATAGGGCCCAATGTTAACCAATGCAGAATTGCGCCGCAGTCTTCGACCGCCCACTGCAACGGTGTACAACGCCAGCGCAGTTATCTCATATCACCTTGTCCCACCTTACAGGTCAGGCAGCCGCCATTTCAGGGGGCCACACGGGATGGATGAAAACTGTGTCACACCTATCCAGGGTGGTGAATACAGACAGATACCAGCACATTGCGGATTACTAACGTTTCTGCAATAAAACACATTGTGATACATCAGTGTTGGATGACTTTCTGCTCGCTGTTCTCCTCCATAGGGCACGTCTGCTGGGGTAGGTGATGAGATGGCGGCATCCTCCGGTGTACAGACCCCTGGTGGACCTGTCGACAATGGAAGAGAGGCACATGATAATCACATACAGACTTGATCGTGCAACAATCCAGGAACTGTGTGCCCAGTTGGAGCCAGACCTGATGTCAGCTATCCGCCATCCCACAGGGATACCCCCTCTAGTGCAGGTCATGTCTGTACTCCATTTCCCGGCCAGTGGGTCTTTTCAAACAACAGTGGCCATGGCATCAGGGATGTCCCAGCCAATGTTCTCTAACGTGTTGTCCAGAGTGTTGTCTGCCCTGCTGAAACACATGCGCAGCTACATCGTTTTCCCTCAGGTGGAGGATTTGCCCACAGTGAAAGGTGACTTCTATGCCCTGGGACATATCCCCAACATCCTTGGTGCCATTGATGGTACACATATGGCATTTGTACCCCCCCCACCCGCAGGAATGAGCAGGTGTACAGAAACCGGAAAAGCTACCATTCGATGAATGTGCAGATGGTGTGTTTGGCAGACAGGTACATCTCCCATGTGAATGGCAAGTATCCTGGCTCTGTGCATGAAGCTTCCATTTTGAGGAATAGCAGCATCCCTTATGTGATGGGCCAACTCCTGAGGCACCGTGTGTGGCTAATAGGTGAGGCCAAGGTCCCAATACAGAAGACATAGGTGTCTGGATATGGGGTTGTCCCTAAGGGTTAGTGTGTGTCTAACAGTTGTCCCTCGACATTTGCAGGTGACTCTGGTTACCCCAACCTCTCATGGCTACTGACCCTAGTGAGGAATGCCAGGACAAGGGCAGAGGAACGTTACAATGAGGCACATGGGCAAACAAGGAGGATAATAGAACGTACCTTCAACCTCCTGAAGGCCAGATTCTGGTGCCCCCATCTGACAGGTGGGTCCCTATACTATTCACCGAAGAAGGTGTGCCAGATAATTGTGGCCTGCTGTATGCTGCTCAACCTGGCTTTGCGATGCCAGGTGCCTTTTCTGCAGGAGGATGGGCAAGATGGTGGTCTTGTGGCAGCTGTGGAGCATGTGGACAGTGAAGAAGAGGAGGCAGAAGAAGAGGATATCGACAACCAAAACAACATCATCTTGCAATACTTCCAGTGTGACACAGGTAAGAAGATGTCACTGCTTCCCACATCTCATACTATTGTAGGAGCTAGCACAAGTCTGTCATTTTCACTCAGTGTATGGACACTGACTTGTCACTTTGACTTTCCATTTCACAGCTCTGGGTACCACTTTGTGCCCTCTGCTATGTTTACTGCTGGCCTACAGCTGTGTTACATTGGTTTGTGAACAAGTACATTGACATTGCTATATTCCATAGATATTGCAATTACACATTTGTGAAAGCACAGACTGACTCCAGATTGTTTTGTGATTCAAGTATGTTTATTTCTGTGCAATTACGTGGAGGGGGTTGTAAAATGGGCTTGGGTGATGGAGGAATGTCCATGGCAGAGTCCAGTCTATTTGTTTCACAGGTGCATTGTCCAATGGGGCATAGGAAGTAGAGCAATGGCAGTTTAAGGTGGACAGGGTGTCAAAGTGGGACAGAAGGGTGACATTCAGGGAGGTCTTATTTCCTGGTGGGGGTCTTGGCAATGTTCTCTGTCTTCTTCCTGGATCTCAGGGACCGTTTGTGGGGTGGTTCTCCATCTGCAGGGGGTAGGGTGCTGGTGGCCTGTTGTTCCTGTGGCGGTGCCTCCTGTCCACTAGCACCGGTGGAGGTGGAGGGCTGTTCATCGTCCAGGCTAGTGTCAGGGGCCTGTTGGTGTGCCACTGTGTCCCTCCTGGTGTTGAGAAGGTCTGCCAGCACCCCTGCAATGGTGACCAGGGTGGTGTTGATGGACTTCAAGTCCTCCCTGATCCCCAGGTCGTGTCCCTCCTGCAGCCGCTGGGTCGCCTGAAACTTGGCCAGTACCGTGCCCATGGTATCCTGGGAATGGTGGTAAGCTCCCATGATGTTGGAGAGTGCCTCTTGGAGAGTGGGTTCCCTGGGCCTGTCCTCCCCCTGTCGCACAGCAGTCCTCCCAGCTTCCCTGTTATCCTGTACCTCTGTCGCCTGAACCGTGTGCCCACTGCCACTGCCACTGCCCCAGGTCCCTGATCGTCCTGTGTTAGTAGGGTTGCCTGGGTTCCCTGTAGTGGGGGACACACTGCTGATTGACGTGTCCTGGGGGCAGAGGGATGGGCCCGATGGGTGGATGCTGTGCTGGTGTTTCCTGAGGGGGTAGGTTCAGTGGTGGTTTGTGACTGTGTCAGGGGAACCAGCTGTCCCGAGGTCCCTGATGGGCCGGGCTGGTCATCCTGATCCAGGCATGCAGAGCTGTTGTCATCACTGTGGGTCTCTTCTGTGGGGGGACTGGATATGTCTGGCACCTCCTGTCCGGTGACGTTGGGTAGGGGTCCTGTTGGGGTAGAAATGCATAGTTATTGTATCTGTGTTTGCCATCTTGTGCAATGGGTGTGTGACCCTCTACTCCTGTGCTTGCATTATTGGCTTGGTCCTTGTGTGATTGGTGATTTTGGGGCATGAGTGAGTCTCTGTACTGGACATGCTTTGGTGATGGGTGTCCATGCATTGGTTTTACATGCAGGGCTTGGTTTTGGGATGTGTGGGTTGTGTTAGTGGGGTATCTGTGGGTTGTTGGGGTGATGGGTGTGAGGGTAAGGGTGGCGGTATGTGATGGCATGCAGGTGGGGTGTGGGGGATAAAGTAGTAAAGATATGTCTTACCAGAGTCCAGTCCTCCTACTACTCCTGCAAGGCCCTCAGAATGCAGTATTGCCAAGACTTGCTCCTCCCATGTTGTTAGTTGTGGGGAGGAGGTGGGGGTCCACCACCAGTCCTCTGTACAGCAATCTGGTGTCTGGATACCACCAAACGTACCTTCCCCTGTAGGTCGTTCCACCTCTTCCTGATGTCATCCCGTGTTCTTGGATGCTGTCCCACTGCGTTAACCCTGTCGACAATTCTGTGCCATAGCTCCATCTTCCTTGCAATGGACGTCTGCTGCACCTGTGATCCGAATAGCTGTGGCTCTACCCGGATGATTTCCTCCACCATGACCCTGAGCTCCTCGTCAGAGAACCTGGGGTGTCTTTGAGGTGCCATGATGTGGTGTGGGTGATGTGTGAGGTGGTGTCTGTTGTGATGTGTGAGGGGATGTGTTGGTGTGTGTTGTTTGAGGTGCGTGGATGTTGTATAAGTGATGGTGTTGTGTGTCTGTGGATGCCGGTGTTGTTTTAGGTAGTCTCTCTCTCTGGCCTTCTTTCAAGTTTTTGGTTGTAAGGGTTTGTGGGTGATGTGGGTGTGTGCTTTATATTGGATTGGGTGTGTGGGTGTGGTGTGTTTATGTGTATCAGGTGTGTGCATTTTGAATTGTCCAATGTGTTTGTGTTTTGTAAGTGTGTGTGTATTTTGAGCATGGCGGTGTGTACCGCCAATGGATTACCGCGGTTGAAAGACCGCTGCGTTGATTCGTGGGTCGTGATAGTGTGAGCATATTCCTGTTGGCGTGACGGTGTCGGTTTTGGTATCGCCAGTTCATCACTGACCTTTGGTGTGGCGGACTTGTGTGGGTGTCTGTATTGTGGCGGATTCCGAGCTGTGGGTCGTAATACCTGTAGCGGAATTCTGTGGCCGCAGCAGTATGTTGGCGGTCTTCTGCACGGCGGAATGCGGGATTTACCGCCAGGGTTGTAATGAGGGCCTATATCTTTTGGCTGTTGTGTTTAGCTCTGTTTTGCTTTTCTTGAATTCACTAGAATGCCACAGGTGAGTACAGGTCACTTGCTTCCTCATTCCCTGTTGCTCACAACTATTCTGGTCCCTTAAGGCAAAATATCATGATTCTGTTATTAGTTCCCAGTTCTGGAGCAAGTGGTCCAGTCGGACCGAGAGATGGTATATGGATGCTTTCTACTTGTTGAAGTGAGCCAGGCAAACCTTGTTCCATTTGAGCATCCTTAATATCAAGTTCTTTTGCTCGCCTGATGGAAGACTCAAAGTTTTATCTGACGGCAGACTGGTGCTCTAAGTCAGCCACATAATAGCTGAATTGTGGTCACTTTCATAGTGAACCTGAATGGAAAAAGTCAGGCACTTGTCCATAAGAAGAGGGCTTCCAAAAGTATGATCTATGGTGGTGATTTTCTTAAATGTGGGTGGAAGATTACTGTGTATCACAAGGATACCAACAACTGTACCAAATTGTGGGATAACAGCCAGCTACATCTCCTGCTCAGTAAAGGTTGGCCCTTAGATTTGTGTCAGCAGGATCGTCCAGCTTATGTATAGTAAAGTCTCCCAATATCAATATTTCATGTGAGTAAAATTTGCAGATCAACTTCCTAACTGCATCACGAAGAGCCATCAAACTGACCTTGTTTAAATATACATTGATCAGCAAGATTGGTGTTGCTCATGTGCCAATCTTGCAGCTCTTGATTATAAATGCTCCAGATTCCATATGCTTCATTTGCCAGGTGAGTGTTCACTGAGGTAAGCCAGGTCTGAACTACAGTACTGCAGGCCAAATGTCCTATCTGAAAAAACATCACACAATCCGGTGGAAGGAGCACCTTAAAAAGATAGCTTTGGTGATCGTGATGAGAGAAGGGAAGCTGCTCAGTTCACTTTGATGGAAGAAGAAGGTGGTCATGAGGAACAAAAGCAACCTAGTGCCCTGTAGTGTGCCAACATCACTTGCATCAGCAACATCCAAATGACATAAGACTCAGATGGAGACGCAGCCACATACAATTCCTGCAAGACCTTCATTGAGTTTACCACCTCCTGGTTCTCTCTGGAAGTCTCCTGTGTCAGTGGCACCACATCAGAAAAAATCCAAGCTACTATTACAGCCATGTTTAGGCATGAGGGCCCTATGAGCTTAACCACCCATAGCCACATTTTTTCCCCTTTTGTGGAAGGAGTGGATTTTTTAAATTTGTGGCAGCCATCTGCCTTAAGTGGAAGATTTTCAGCTGGACCTATTGTGAGAAAATAGCCTCTTAGTCTTTCCTCTAAATGTGGTTGTTGGATACTGTTAACACAGTATTTCACTCATAATTGGCATACTGGTGCCCCCTTATAAGTCCCTAGTATATGGTACCTAGGTACCCAGGGCATCGGGGTTCCAGGGGATCTCTATGGGCTGCTGCATTTTTTTTGCCACCCATAGAGAGCCCAGGCAAAGGCTTCTACCGGACTGCCATTTCTGCCTGTGTGAAATGGTCCATGCACCCTTTAACTCCCATTTACACTGCACCAGACCACTTTTAAGTCACCTATATGTCAGGTCTTGCAGCTCTGAAGGCCAGGTGCAGAGTACCTGTGTGTGAGGGCACCCTTGCACTAGCAGAGGTGCCCCCACATCGTCCAGGACCATTTTCCCAGACTTCGTGAGTGCGGGGACGCCATTTTACGTGTGCACTGGACATAGGTCAATCTCTATGTCCAGTTTTACAATGGTAACTCAGAATATGGTCATGTAAGGTTTCTAGCATCTTGGAATTATACCCCAAAGCTGATTCTAGCATTAGTTGTATGATTCCATGCACTCTGGGGGCTCCACAGTGGATCCCCAGTACTGCCATCCCAGCCTTCTTAGGTTTTCCAGGCAGCCCCAGCTGCTGCCACCTCACAGGCAGGTCTCTGCCCTCCTGTTGCTCCAGCAGCTTAAGCTTAGGAAGGCAGAACCAAAGGATTTCCTTTGGGAGAGGGGTGTTACACCCTCTCCCTTTGGAAATAGGTGTTGCAGGCATGGGAGGGGTAGCCTCCCAGAGCCTCTGGAAATGCTTTGAAGGGCACAGATAGTGCCCTCCTTGCATAATCCAATCTCCTGTGCGTGCTGCCTGGTCTTCTGTGGGCTCTCTGGACTGCTGGGAGCCCGCTTTGACTCCCCCTCTAGGGTAGAGTCTACCTGGTCCTTCCTGGTCCCGGGCAGCGCCATTTACCGCTAACAGTGAGCTTTGCATTTACCAAGGCTTGTTGGCGAAATCCAGCACCGCAAACCAGACTGCAATCATCCATCCAGCGTGGGACATCATCTGCACCAACCAGGGACCCACATCCATCTTCTTGGGTGCAGTACTGACAGTTGTTCTCCACCAGTGGTTCTCCTTTTGCACCTTCATCCAAGCTAGCAGGAGCTCCTGTTCTCCCTGGACTCTTCTATGCTTCTTGGACTTGGTCCCCTTCTTTCACAGATCTTCAGGTCCAGGAATCCACTGGTGGTGTCTTGCAGTCTCTTCTGGTTCTTCCATTATCTTCTTTTCCGTTTTCTTGTGTGTTCTAGGAACGTTCCTGTGATTAACTCCTACTTTCCTGGGCTCTGGGGTGGGTTTTATTACTTACCTTTAGTTTTTTCTAATGCTCCCAGTGCCCCTCTACACACTACACTTGCCTGGGTGGGAAACCGACATTTGCATTCCATGTTGTTAGTATATGGTTTGTGTTCCCCCCTAAACCCATTTCTAACTAATGTGATTTTCACTATTTGCACTGTTTTCTATCAGTTGATTTACCTGTTTTTGGATACTAGTGTATATATTGTGTATTCTACTTACCCCTAAGGGAACATAGTCTCTATGGTATTTTTGGCAAGTGTGTCACCCATAAAAAAGTACCTTTATTTTTGTACCACTGAGTATTTTCTTTCATGTGTGCAAGTACTGACTGTAGTGATATTGTATGAGCTTTGCATGTCTCCTAGTTAGGCCTTGGCTGCTCATCCACACTACCACCAGAGAGGCTGGCTTCTAGACACTGACTACATGCACCAATAAGGGATAACTGGACCTGGTGTGGTACCCACTACAAACCAGGCCAGCCTTCTACACCTATTTTGCCAGAGTGGAGGGGTCCTCCTCAAGACAGCCTGGAGTGGACAGTGAGGTGTGTATCTTTAGGTGTTCGGTGGTATCTGGCATAGGTTCCCTATTTTTCCATTTGGTTTGAGGGACCAGTCCTGCACTCTTACCCTTGGTCTTGGATCCTGAGGGACTGGAGCCCTCTTACTCACTATCGCTAGCTGTATCACTGTCCAAGTCCGTTCCAAAATTCCCTGTCACTGTGCGTGTCTGTCTGGATGGGTGAGAATGCATGTTCCCACTGCCACTAGGGCTTCATGGACTGAACGCCACAGACGAGGGGTCGAATTTGGGGGAACCCTAATGCTGGCCTGGGATGGGGCTGGAATCATCTGGTGCTGCTGGTCTGGTGACCCCCCAGCCCAGGATTCAGTGGCTCGTTGCCTAGCAGGGGCCCAGAGGGCCACATAACCAGCAGATTGGTGTAACCTAGTGCAGGAACAACATAGATGGCAGGCATCAGAGAGAGCAACTTCATACCTGCGTATGGTGGCGTGGATATGGAAACCTTGCTTGCAGGTGCTGGGTAGCTACAGGTCTGGGCCACCTCAAAGATGGCCCATAGTTCTAGCAGTACCTCTCTTTTTAGCCTTTTTTCACCCTACAAATTTGGTCTGAATGTGTGTCCTTGGGCTTTCTATTATGTTGGTGTTGAACAATTGCCCCTCTGGGAGGGGAATGCGTGTACCTTAGTATGTGCGTGCCATTCACAGCAAAATTTATCTAGCTTTTTAGCCTGCATGGGGAATCTAGTTTTCATGCTGCTTAATAGCGACTCCATGATTCGGGCACCTCTTTTAAGGGACTGGTATAGTTCTAACTTTCTTGAGTTTTACATAATCCTAAATTCTGCTGGCAGTAACTATTAGCTTATGAGCTCAACTTTAGACAGAGGTGCATCAAACATACTTTTCACAATACATAAAACAGCACATATGAAGAGTCACAACCTGAAAGAACATGCAATGGTTAATTCAAAACATTATGAATTTTTTTTGCAGTGGAATAGCAGATATGGAAGAATAATGAGGTAAAGCCATATACCTCTTCATCCACACATTAAATCACTTCAACATGAAATATTGTTTCAATCGTTTATCAGCATCACAACATCAACAATGCATCAATTGAAAATCACAATGTAAGTAAAAAGAAAAGAAAGAAACAAGTGTCACAAAAAACAATTCTGACTTTGTCCAAAAAAATACTCCTTAGCACCCTCCTAGCACATGCTGCCCAATGACAAGGGAAGCCTCTGCGTGGTACACAGGACCAAGTGAGCCCGATAGTCTGTCATTATCGGATCAGGGGACACAAATGGCAACAATTTGTGCGGAGAAGAAGAAACAACTCGGCAACTACAGGCCCTCCTCGCCCAAGCACAAGCTACACCTAGACCTACTCTCCAAGATCCAAATCTTTCCCTAACATCTGAATTACATCTTATAAAACACCCCTTGGATGATGCATACCATCTGTGTCATGCCCAGTGGTCCAAGAGAATAACACCTCTCACTTCTTTTAGTTTTAGGCTAAACCCTTTTAGACAAAAAAATAAGATTGAGGTATTGGCCCTATATCACCCACCCCTATGTAACTCCCAGGGGTCAAGTGCACCATCTATGTCATGCCCAGCGGTCCAAGCGATTTTCTGTATCACACCCAGGGGTCAAGTGTACCATAAATGTCACGCCCAGCATTCAAGGGGACAAAACAGCAGTTTCACCTTCCCTAGTCATGTGCTGTCTGCCTTAATAAGGTGACCCTCACGGGATCACCTCCGAGGTCACCTTGTGACTACTCAGTTCAGACACATGAAATGTGCAATATGTCAGATTTCTGTCAGTGGCTGGGCGCTCAGTTACATTTTTACGCTTCTTGCTAGTTTGCCTTTTTCCAAATGTTGGGACTAAGGATCAAATGTAGTCTCTAACCCACTGATGGGGGCTTCAGGGTGGACCTCCGCTATGTGGACTAAGCAGAACTTTCAATCAATTCTAGCGTCTGCTCATCTTTCTTGTTGTGTCAATGTGCACCCGTATGGTTGGGGTCCTCTTCCTTCTGCTGCAGTCGGGTTCCAAGAACTAATCTCTCCTAAGTGGCCCACCAAAATGTTGCTTGAATGTGGATTTAACTTAAATAAATTAAAGACAAGAGGAATTTGGCAAAAAGGGAACAGTTGGCTTAATTAAACACAGCGTACCAGACAGCAGTACAGAGTTGGGGTCTGTTGACTGTCTCAAAGCATACTAGTTCTGAGCACTCTCATATACATTTCATGAAGCGTCATAAAACAATTGTATGATTTCTTTAGAGAAAGGAATCCAGGCCTAGTCACATAGTCATAAATCTGACCATCTGATAAAGTGCGCTGATGGGTCTCGACCTTGCATGGACATAATGGGGGCCAGTAGATAACAAGTCCAGATGTCCGGCATGAGAAGAGCAGGACATCTGGACATCTTTATTTTTGACAAAAAAAGATCTATAAACAGCTGAGAGGTACCACAATGGGCACTTGCTTCCCCCCCCAGCAATACTAATTTGTATATGGGCTGGTGGGAGGACAAGGTGCTCACGATTGAATTTGACCACAAGATTGCAGCCAACATTATTTTATGGACGTGCTTTATTAATGATGTTTTTGTCATTTGGAAGGGGTCTGTACAGTCAGCCCTCAGATTTGTGGAGCACATCAATCAGAATAACTTGAATTTATACTTTACCGCACAGGTGAGCAAAAACACTTTATGCTTTTTGGATCTTATGATTTTTGTCACGCAGGAGAGGTGGCATACTAAAACCTATTGTAAAGTAACAGCAGAGAATACCATTCTCCATGCTAGCAGTTTCCATCCAAATAAATTAAAGCACTGAATCCTGTACACTGAAAATCTACATATGCGTAGGAATTGCAGTGATGAGGAGCAACTCTAGATTGGCCAAAATGAGTCGGCCTGTAGGTTTATTGAGAGAGGCTACAAAGATACAGTGATTGCAGCAGCAAAATTAAAAGCAAATCAAAAATTGAGGAAGGAGCTCCTGCTCAGTAGGAGACATAAAGATGAGATAAATAGTCAACCAGTGTGGATGATTACAGGATACATGGTACTTACAAATCACAACTAAGTAAGAGCTATCCTTAATCGTAATTGGCATCTGATTAAAAATGATCCAGTAATAGGAGAAGTAATACCTGAAAAACCCTTAGTTACATTTTGGAAAGCCAAGTCCGTGAGACAGGACTTATTAGTAAGTTGCCATGAACATCTTGGAGAGGGTACATGGCTTGCCTCCAATCCCGGTTTAGAAAATGCCATAAATGTAAAGCGTGTGAGTTTGGTGTTGATATGATGTCTTTGTTCTCGTCAATTTTGAATCGTCCCATTCAGATCAACAAGATTTTGCATTGCAAAACTGAACTTGCCATCTATGTACTTAGATGCCCTTGTCCCAAGCTCTATGTAGGGAGTGCAGTGTTAAAAGTTAATTTACATATCCTTCAGCACATTAGAGCAATTAGAAATAGGGATCCCAGCTATCCACTACCACGACATTTCGAGGAAGCCCACACTGGGCATGAAAATGAACTCAGGTATTTTATACTCAATTCTGTCCCCAAAAGTACGCAAGCGGGTAACAGTGAACAACAATTGAGGAGGTTGGAGTCTCGCTATATTATCATGATGGACACTAAAGCCCCAAGGGGACTTAATATTGATGAAGATTTTGCATGTTCATCTGTAACATAGCTGTGAATAAGTATTTTCCTTATACATTCCCAGATGTATTTAAAAGTTGTTTTTTAGGCATTGCTGTGTCACAGTATTATGCTGAGAGTACAAAGCTTCCGCCAGTTAAAGTAATTTTCTATTTTGGTATGACTCAAGGTTTTGAAGTGCACTTCATTTATTTTATTTTTTATAATGGTAGATGTAGTCTATCTATGTTTTGATTTTTAGTTATAGGGTTCTCAGATGCTAGGTATTTATGCACTGTATAGGATATAAAGTTTTTTCAAATTAACACTGATTATACAGTGCAGCACTCCAGGTAATTAATTTAGTGCAAAATACCCACTGGGGTCATTGATAGATTATTAGTTTATGTAGTACTTTTGCTGAAAATAAGATTCCCTGAATTTTTGAAATTGTGATATGTTTATTCTTATTTATTTTGTTTTTAATTAAATTTATAATTTTGGGTGTGTTGCATATCATTTATGATAATGTGTTTAATACTGCTTTATGAAATTCACAGTAGTTTTGACGACATGACTATCTTTGTACACAGAGTTGATAATGTTGTTTATTTCCATTAGTCAGGCGGAAGTCAGGCAACACATCAACAAGGGACATGGTTGCTGTATAAATACATTTTCAGTGATTATTGGGGTGCTTTTGAAAAACACTGTAGCCTCAACCTGTTAAACCTGTTGCAAGCTTGCCATCATGTTGCTTGAATGGATTGGAATAAAGGCCCAGCTTGATTGACCCCGAGCGTGTCAGTGCTTGTTCTTTGGTTTTGACAAGCTTGCTGATATATATATATAATTATGTATCAAAACAAAACCCTTTCAGGGTTAGAGTAATGCATAAATCATGCAAAACAATAGAAAGAACTCTGGGTAGTTCCCAAGTTTAGGTGGAGAGCAGCTCCAGTAAGGAGCAGCCTACAACACCTGCAACACACTGAATTTGCTCACCTCAAATGTCTGTTTTTCTAGCAAAGTGTTTAAGCATAGGATTGGCACAGTGCCATCCACGCCAAGCTAGAAAATGACAAAGTCTTTTGCCATTTGTACAGTAAAATATTTAAACATAGGAGTGCCTCAGTGCCATCCTTGCCGAGCTGTAAAATGACAAAAGCCTTTCACCACTCCAGGCACAGTATTACAGCTTTTGATTGATAAAATAACATCCAAGCCAACCTGGAATAAGCAACAGCAACCCCTGACACGTGTTTTGATGTCATTACATCTCTTTAGACACAAGGGAGCAACCAGTATATATACCAGTCCTAGACCTTGAGTCCCCCCCACCCCCATAGCAGTCAAGACGAACATCTTGAAAGAGGTGTTGCAACTGGGAGCTTCCTACTCTGAACCCCTGCTCCCTTTTAATGAAGCCCTTCTGGGTACTTGGTCCAAACCCAGCACAGGGGTTCCTGTGAACAGGATGATTGCCCACTGCCATCCCCCCGCACCTGGGGTTCCAAGTTTCCTCACCCAACACCCTATCCCAGGGAGCTTGGTGGTCAAGCTTCTACCTCCCATGGGACAGTCCCTGCCGCTCCACTGGACAGGGAATCCAAGAGGATGGATAGCTTTGGCAACAAAATGTTTTCTCTCACCAGCCTTGCATTGTGGTCAGTGAACACTGCATGCTTATTGGGTGGCTATTTCCACACACTGTGGAACACGGTTTTGCAGGTGCTGCCACAGGTCCTGGAGGAGGCCCGGGTTGTACTCTCCCAAAAAGTCAAAGACAGGAGAGATGCAGAAAAGTTCACTATACACTCGTTTGGACACGACCGACTCACTGGGCAGAGCAGTTTCAATGACGGTGGCACTTAGACGCCATGCCTGGCTGAAAATGTCTGTCTTTTCATGGGATGTCCAGGCTTTTCTCATGGACATGCCCTCTGATGGCAACCATCTCTTCGGAGACAAGGCAAACTCGGCACTGGATCACTTTAAGGACTCATGGGCAACAGCCAAGTCCTTGAGCCTCTCAGCTGCTCCATATCATCCCCAGGCTGCCTTTCACTTTTTTCGTGGCCATGGAAGGGGCATTCAGCCACACCATCCCTATCCCAACCACCATCCCGTGCAAGCTTCCCAGCTTCTGCGTGGGGGAAGGCGCAGTTCCTACCGACCCCGTAGGTCGCTATCATCTCCACCACTGGCAGTCTATAACATCAGACAGGTGGGTTCTATAGATCACTCAGAGGGACTACTCCTTCCCCTATGAATCCTCCTCTCCCTCAATGCTTCCAACTTATGATCAACTGATGAAGGATCATTTGTCTTTGTTCTGTGAGGAACTTGTTTCTCTCTTGGCCAAGGGAGTTATGGATAGGATTCTGGAGCCAGAAGTAGGCTGTGGTTGCTATTCGTGATACTTTCTGGTTCCCAAAAAGGACAAGGGTCTTTGCCCTATCCTAGATCTAGGAATCCTCAACCTCTTCCTCAAAAAGGAGAAATTCAAGATGCACACATTGGCTCAGGTCGAGTCTGACTTGGACACAGAAGGCTGGATGGTAGCCCTGGACTTCCTGGGTCCTCCTTTCAATTCCACGTCCTGCCTTCCCATCAGTGCCTTACCAGTGTCCCTTGGTTGTTCAGTAAGGTGATGGCAGAAGTTGCTGCTCATCTGCGGAGATCGGGGTGCCAGTCATCCCCTATTTCGACGACTGGTTACTTAAGGTGAGTTCGCCCCAGGATGTTGTCTTCCACCTCCAGATTATGGTGGGCTTCCTGAGTTCACTTGGGTTCACTATAGACATGCTGAAGTCACATCTGACTCCCTCTCAGATGCTCCCTTTAATCAGAGCTGTTCTGCATCCTTCTAGTGACACATGTCAGATGGCATAAGCAAGCTCTGCACTGGGCCCTGAAGTTCCAGTGGACGCAACATCAAGGGAGTCTCTCCGACATGGTCCAGATCTCGGCGGGTACTGCAAGGACCTGCAGCGGCAGCTAACAAACCGTGATTACAAATATGAAATCATTTGAAAGAAAAACCACAGACGCTTTCATATACTAATTAATTCACTCATATGTACACTCAGAGACTCAGACGCCCACTGACACACCCACTCATACACTCATGCACCCACTCAGACCCACTCATAGACTCACGCTCCTACTTTCAGACCCACTCAGACACACATGCACCCACTAACAGATCCACTGACAGAGACAGGTCCTGTGGCCAAACTGCGCTGCGCACAGCCAAAGGCTATGCATGGTGTAGGGTTGGGTGCTTAAAAGTGCTTGGCTTTGCAAATAACGTATAGTAATTAAAATCACTTAATATTAAAATAACAGAGAAATTCACTGAAAAAACTAAATTACTTTATGTTAAAAAAAACATAGAAATCCACTGAAAAAAACAAAGGTTACAGGGACATTATAGTTAGGTTCTAAATTTACTCATACAAAACCATAGAAATTCAGCAGTTATAGTTAGAGTTCTTTCAGGTAACAGTTAAAGGTAGGCTCTAGGCAGCAAAGCAGTTCTTCCAGGTGCAGCAAAGCAGTCTTGTGGAGTACACATCTTGCCACAGCAGCAGATAGTCCACTGAGAGTCCTTCCACAGGTCCAGACAGTGAACTGAGTGAACTGATGAGTGGGTCTGAGGGCTCTATTTTTATACCAGGTGTCTTATTTGATGTGGGAGAAGTCTCTAGCTGTTTCTTTTTGAAGTGATTGGAATGTCCTTACTCCCATTTCTGACTACAAGCTGGCTGAAAAGACAATGTGGAGGTGACAAACCCTTTGTGTGAAGGCAGAGCACAGTCATTTTAGTTCCAAAAGGGTCTGTTCCCACCTCCAAACCCACCATCCTGCCAGCAGATGGCCCACATGTAATCCTCTATTGTGTACCCTGGGAGGAATTCACAAAGCCTAACTGACAACTACACACAGTCATGTGACCCAGGGGAAGCTGCAGGCACCAATAGCTAAAGGGAGGAAAATGCCAACTTTCTAAAAGTGTCATTTCCAAAATTGCAATTTGAAATCTGACTTTTCCATTGAAGAGGATTTTTAATTACAATTTCATAGGTACCAAACATGAACTGCCTATCTGTTCCCAATCAAATGTTAGCACTTATTAAATGTAGTAAGTTAACTCAATGTTATCTTATGGGACAAATAAGCCTCACAGCAGTGAAAAACCAATTTAAGAGTTTTTCTCTAACAGGACATGTAAAACTTAAAAGTGCATGTCCAACCTTCTAAGTACAATGTACCCTGCCCTGTGGTGTACCTAGGGCCTACCTTATGGGTGACATATAAGTCAATTAAAAGGAGTTTAAGGCTTGGCAAGGGAGTTGTATTACCAATTCAAATTGGCACTTTAAAACTGCATTCAGGCTGCAATGGAAGGCATAGGCCATGTTTTAAGGGGCTACTTAGGTAGCTGGCATAATACGTGCTGCAGGATCACTAGTAGCATTTAATTTAAAGGCCCTGGGTACACATAGTACCACTTTACCAGGGACTTATTAGCAAATAAAAAATTCCAGTTAGGGATAAGCCGCTGATAACATGTTTTAGGTAGTGGGCACATGCACTTCCGCACAGGTTAGCAGTGTTAAAGTGCTCAGAGTCCTAAGACCAGCAAAAACAAGATCAGCAAAAGTAGACGCAAAGTGTTAGGAGGATGACCACCCTAAGGCTGGCAGGTTGACTAGCTAAACCTACTTTCCATAATATTGCCTCAATGAAAAAATGTTCATGATTTTCTGGAAACCTTTCTAAGGCTCTCTCATTGAGTCCTTGTTCCAGCCCATCTTGCTAAATTATACAGTTTGAATGCCTAGAAACAAGCAATCACTGTATAAATACCTGTCTCTAATTTTCCTGTTATAGTGTGGCATTACTAGCCATCTGTAATAGGGAAATGATGTATCTTCTCAACTGCAATAATGTATTAAAGTTGGGTTACTACATCATAATGTCCCTTGCCAGAACCAGCAGCCAAAATGAAACAGGTCATAGAGTATAATTACAGTTTGAACAGTGAAAATGAGAATTGGCTTTTCTTTCTTTTGATCTGTTTTTCTAAAAGGAACACTAATCAGAAAAAAGGAGATATTTATGACAGCATATTTATTTTTGCACACTAAGGACCTTATTATGATTTCAGCGGATGGAAAAACACGTCCACCGAAATCCTGACAGGTAGGTTGCTGCCATTGTGGCAGCCTCCCTGCTGGGCCCATTACGTGTTTCTGACTGGGTCAGTGGGCAGAAACCCCAGTTTCTGCCCACTGGCCCAGCAGGGAACGACCTACAGCATTTTCTCAGGCTCGTAATAAAGCCAGCAGCAATGCTGTAGTGCACAGGATGCACCAGCACCGTCGCAATGTTCACTGGCTGCAAAGCACGAAGGCATAATCGCTTGCAGCGCTGCCCAGGCGAATTAGGACCTGCGCGACCACCAGACTGCCAGACCGCAGGGATGACTAATCCTGGCGGTGCTGGTGGTCCGACCGTGGCACAACCGCCGCAGCCATAATGTGGCATTCGGACCGCCGCACTTGGAAGCGGTCCGTACGCCATTGCAAGTCTGGCGGTCAGTAGACTGCCAGATTGATAATGACCCCCCATGTCATTATAGGAAAGATAGAATCTCTCCCCGTGTTTGTACATATTCTGAGCTACAACATTTTTGAAATCTGATTTGCATTAAACTGATACTAATCTATTTTTTGCACTAAATCACTAATGCTTTTTATTGTCCTTACTTGTGCACTACAGATTCTTCTAATATTGTTTGTGCCTGCAACCATATCTCTTTCTTGTCAAACAGGAAGATACCAAGGGTTTAAGCAGATTGAGGGTGACCATTCATTAAGAGGAATAACATGCACTCTGTTGTAGCATTTAATTTACAGGCCCTGGGTACTAAGGGCCAGATTTATACTTTTTTAGCGCTGCATTTGCGTCATTTTTTGAAGCTGAAACAGCGCAAACTTACAAAATTCAATTATATTTTGTACGTTTGCACCGCTTTTGCGTCATAAAATGATGCAAATGCAGCACTAAAAAAGTATGAATCAGGCCCTTAGTGTACTACTCTATAAGGAACTTAGAAGTAAATTAAATACACTGAATGGGCGTAACCATGTTTAGGGAGTAAACACAAGCACTTTAGCACTAGTTTGCAGTGGTAAAGTACACAGAATCCTAAGGCTAACAAAAATGAATTTCAGCAGAAAAGATAGAGGGAAGCAGGCAAAGTGTTTGGGGGAAGACCACTCTAGAGCTAACAGGTCAAATACTTAGTCAAATTGTTCAATACATTCACTTCCCACTCCCAACAGTGTGACATTGTAAATTTTTTAGGTATAAGTGGCAAGTGTGTTAATGCATAATTATATTTTCACATTTGATGCATCTCCTGTCAAACAAAGGATCACTGACATGAAAATGTGCATCCAGTTTCATCAAAGATTTTTGCCGGGGTCTGAGCCAATATTGGCAATTATTTTAAAGCAATCCTGACACCATTTCACCTGAGACACAAACATAATGTGTTCAACATTCCTGGGTCTCTTGGCTGATGAAAACATGACTTCTCCTAGCCCTAGATAATCTCATATACAACTGTGCCTGTCATTTTGCTCTTTGTCAAATTTCAACACTTCCTGCAAATGAAACACAATTTTGTTTAGCCAGTGTAACATTAGCTATTTGACACACGTGTCATGTCCATGCTGCATAAACCATATCAAAGTTATAATCTGCACAGTTTTTACTTTGCTGCTACTACTATTAAAGGTCCACCCTGGTCACCAACAAGCTGAACTATGGAAACACCCTTTACGCCAGGATCAACGAACAGCTCATTAGGAGTCAGCAGAACATTTCAAACTCAGCTACCAGAATTACTCTCAACCTCTCATGCTACACACACATCTCACCTCAAGGGGCTACTCTGGCTACCCATTCTCAAAATTCAAAGTCCTTATCCACTGGGTCTATGCACTGGCCCAGCATACCTTAACAATTGCATCTGCTTTCACAAATCCTCCAAACACCTCCACTTGGCCGGACTCCTACTTTCATCCTTCCCACTCATTCTGAAAAACAGATCCAGCAGTCAAGCCTTCTCCTATATCACCCCTAAATATTTGAATTGCCTGCCTCTACACATCTGAGCATCCCAATCACTTCTTGAATTCCAAAAGAAGCTGAAGACCAGGCTTTTCACGTAATCACCTAGGCTTGGCTACAATCACACCTGCTCAGCACCAGGATACTCTCCCAGCATGGAAATCATTTAGGGGTCACCAAGGGTCACAGCTGAGACCCCTGACTTGCTCCTTGCAACCCCTGGCATTGCCTTTGAGACCACTGGCCTCAAAGGTGTCAAAGGCCAGTGCCAAGAACAGGTGCTGCTCTGCTTATTCAGTTATTCACTATTAGTATAATATAAAAGGGCTCACAACACATTCATGTTGCCCTTTCTAAACGATGTTTCACTTATTTATTCAAAACCCTTCTGGTGCTGTTCAGTTCCTGAATACAGTATTAAGGGGATGCTTATATACCATTTAATATTAATGTGTGTTAAAATGACAAAACAGCGAACAATTGCTGCCAAAGAATGTGCTGCATTATTATACATAATGTATCAGGACATATCACATAACTTCATGTACCCTCCGACATAATTTGGTCCTCAGTTGCCACACAATTTCAGGGTGTAATGTAGTCCTTACTGCAACTGCAAAACACCAATAACTATCACCATAAATGTAATTCCATTTACTACATCCTGAAAACATTAACATTAAGTTTGTCCAATGTCTGTAAACACCATACTAAGCAGAGGTTCTTTCAGGAGCAAGGGGGCACTGGTAGTGGTTCTTTCTCAGTACCTCACCCAATAGAAGATGGATAGTTCATCTTACAATGCACTATCTCAGGAAAAAGTGAAAAGAAACATGTGTTTGTAGTACAATTTAGTACTGTTGAGACAGTTGAGTCATCAGAGTGGGACCCACTGGGCCCTGAGTCCCAGCTGTCTTCCTTCTGGTCCTCCTTGTGTCCCAATATCATATCTATTAGACAACACTAAGAATAAAAGAAACAAGCATTTGCAATGCATTGGTCTCGCATTTGCTTGAGTTAGAGCTATTGGCGTTGTAAATTCATAAATGAACCTTTTTTGCCACATAAATTGGTGAACCCTGCCTCATAATTTAGTCTTTACCTGCCACATAATTCCAGTGGCCCTGCATATAATTAAAGGACTTCCATTTACCTTCTTCCTCTATCTGCAGCCTTTGCCATTTAGCCTCCTAATTTAAATCGGCCATGCTAATTCCACTAGAATACCACTTTCACCACCCCACCATCAGAGTTGCTGACTAACACAATTCCCAAAACAATACAGCCACGGGGGAGTAACGAGAGAAATAAGCTAGCAGGGTCAACCAAACATGCCAAGACTGTTCAAACAGTCATAGTGTAATAAGAATGTTAAGTTGGCCTGAATCATGGTCATAATTGCAATAAGGAGAGATTAATAAAACATATACAATTATCACTTAGACCCATTAAAACCTTTATCAGAAATAAACGGTTAGCATTAGACTGTAATGCTCAGAACAGCCCCTAGAGGATACCACAATGAAAATAGCATTTGTAAGAAAAATGGTCATATTACCATATAGTTAGCCCCTAGAGGGTATAATCAAACGAAAAGAAAATGACTGAAAATATTGCAGTGTAACCATGTATTTAGCCCCTAGAGAATGTAGTGTATTGCACATTTATAGAGCTAGCAGGCCTACTGCAATGATATTACAAACAAGAGCCTTAAAACATAACCTACTCTCAGATGTAAAGCAAAAGTTCCAACCATGAGAGAAATTAAAAAGGAACTGAATGTAGAGAGGGGTTATTATTTTGTAGTCCCCACTAACATAGTGTGGGGACCCAGAGATGATCTAGACAGAAAAGGCAGGTTGTGGTAAACGTTTTGAAGGTGGTCCCACTGTCCCAGGACCACCACAGGCTGAGTTATGAGCAAAGATGTTTTGTAAAAGAATGCCCTGCAAAGCATTATGGGATGATCAAGTGCAGCAAATAATGTGGTATGTTGACTGTAATGCTCAGAACAGCCCCTGGAGGTCAATACAATAAAAATATCATTTGTAAGAAACATGGTAATGTAACCATGTAATTAGCCACTAAAGGACATAACCACATGAAAATAGAATGGCACAAAGAAATGTAATGCAACCATATATTTAACCTCTAGAGGGCATAGTGCCTTACCCCTTAGAACACAAACTACTCCATGCTGTAATACAAAAGTTCCAGCCATAAAAGAGCTTTAAAAGGGACTGAATGGTGGGAGGAGTTATTATTTTGGGGTCCCCACTAACCTATTGTGGGGACCCAGAGATGACCTAGACCGAAAGAGTGTGCCAGGCTGAACGTTTTGATGATGGTCCTGTTGTCCTAGGACCACCACAGGCTGAGTTATAGGCAAAAATGTTTTGAAAAAGAAAGCTTACAAAATATTATGGGGCGCCTTTTCCAGAGTTCAGAGAATATTGTAGTATCGGCTCTCCTGCTGTGCCTGGAGAGCCGTGTTGAGGATTTCTGTGAGAGCTATGGAGCACAAAGGGGCGAGCCAAAAGAAATTACTCTGATGAGGCAACAGTGTGAACAATGTGACCAGCGCTCCAATACCGCAGATGGAGTTAGCACTGTTCACGCTGTAAGTGACATGGCTGCCATGGCGCACGAAGGAGAGAAACCAAAGAAAAAAATAGGTCACCCACACTGAAGTATATCAGCAATCGCAAAATTATCTATGTAACAGAGTCAGTCTGCAAGGCAGAAACAAAACTGCCCCAAGGCGGGACACACTTAAAGCAATTACCAATTACATCAAGGGATTTTTGAAAGGCAAGCCCATGAACGAGTGAAAGTGATGGGCATGAGGTGGGTGTGTTTAACAGCCCACAACACTTACAACAGGTTAAAGAGCTTGTGCGTTCGACCTAAAAATGGAAAGCAGATTCCTAAAACTGAGGCATAAGGCAGGGATGTAGGGGAAGGAACAGAAAGAAAGTATGAGATATAAAGAAAGTGGAAATGTGATGGCAATTGAAAAAAGAAGGAGAGGAAAAGTATTGAAGGAGGAATAACAGAAAAAAAAGAAGAAAAAAGATAGATAAAGACAAGGAAAGTAGAGAGACCGAAAAGGACAAAACATGCATGAATAATTGAGAAGAAAGGTGAGTGAGTGGGCTTTTTTTTCGCTGAAATCAGCTGAATGTCACATTAATTCTGGAATAGATTTGTAAATCAGAAGCTGTGTACCAGAACAGAGTGATTTCTGATTCGTCTGCATAGTTAGGACATTGTTGTCACATTATATATATATATATATATATATATATATATATATATATATATATATATACTGTATATATATATGTATCTCAGGCTTCAAGAAGGTGTACGTCAAAATATAAATGATACACTGTTCCAACCAGAAAGAACGGAGACTAGTGGCAGGGGTCCTAAATTCTAGGAGCAAGAAGCCTCACACATCCATGGGATGTCATGCTTCATCATCGGCACTGCTCCTCGTCAGACCGGCACTGCAATGTCTGATGGGCACCACCCCTGGTGGGGGGGCTCTTTGCCGGAGATCTTTTTTAATGGTGGTGCCGTGACCCCAAAGGTGAAAAAGTGACAGAGGAGATCAAAAGAAAGCGTGGTTAAAATTGGCTCTCAAAACCGCCAGTGAGACAATAGTTTTATTAGACCAGATGGACGGTCAGGGCCAAGGTTAAAAAGTATAGTCATAAGAGTGAACTAGAAACTAAGATCAATCACTCTATAGGAAACGTAGCAAAGGGAGGAGTCTGGGGATTTTCCAAAACTTACCCTATCATGGGTCAACATGTTTCGCATCCTGGTGGTCCATACGGATCCAGTGATGCTTCATCAGGACCTAGATGACTATGTGTATCTCCTAATTATAAGGGCCACATATGCTTCCTTAAAAAGTGTACAAATTACTGAAGACCAGAGAGGTCCTTGGAGAAGTAACAGTCACTTACATAAATGCGGAACCGATAATTCCTAACTGTCGCCCTATGAATGAAAGTACACAGGTTAAACAGGGGTAAGGGCGAATCATAACCAATATATATCGTGGGAAAAGAAGGCGACCGTGCTGTGCAGTGAAAGTGTTAACTCGTGAACAACACACATGCATTTACTCATAGTACAGGCTTACCGTCCTAAATTAGAGAACGAGCTTCCTAGGAACACATAGACCAATGGTCCAGCGTTAATGAAGTCTAAAAGGAAGATATGAGAAAGTTAAACACGAGAGGTAAAATACCAATTAGGTATCCAGGTAAATCACGGGCATAGTAGCATGGAGATGTACTGTGTAGGAGTAACAAGTTCTAGTTCCTATTAAGAAGGTCACAGGGACAACGCTGTTACAGATAAGACCAGTACAACAATAAATTCCTTTTTACAGTAGACTGGCTGGTAAACGATTGACAAGGCAAAGAATAATCTCTATATGCTCCTAAAGAACAATGCAGGTAGCAGAAAATATAACAAAATAAAGCACTGTGCTAGCAACAAGGCTAATAAAACCAGGAGTAAGAAGTCAGCAAGACGGGCAAACTCGGTAGAGTGCTAAGTACGGATCCCTGTAGACAGTAAAACAGGTCCCGACGTATACATTGAATATATTGAGATCCCCATTAGATACTATGGTATCCATGCCAGAGACTGATGATCATGAATAGCCAACGGGAGAGAAAATCTTATGCGAGTTGCATCGGGATAAAAAATCAATAAGAGACACGCGTTCCAAGCCGAGTCCCGAGGGAGCGGGACTCGGAACATCTAAGTGAACGAGTGGGTGTACTTACTTGTTCAAGCTGCTGAGGCCAGGCGGAAACCTACCCTGGTCCGTAGTTCCTGAAAAGTGAAGGAACTCCGTCCGGGTCGGTAATAAGCTCGGCATAACGGAAACAATGAGTCATTGTTTCCGGTGTCGTAAAGGTCAGGCAGTCAGGCTGCGCACGTGCGTTAGTCTGTAGTTCACAAACAGTGAAAAAGGACTCCGACTGGAGTCCCTGAGAGTCAAAAGAGATAGATGGAGGACTCAATTGATAAATAGTGACAACCACGAAGGAAAATGGCAACGTGAGAGGCCATTAACGTAGTTCAATCGATAAATAGAAAAAATAGATAGTCTCATAATTAAGAGAAAACGGCAAAACTGCCAATCCAAGCCACAATCAGTCAAAAGACCTAAGGTAAAGGAGCCAGTTCCTGGAGTGAGAGATAATGGAGGTCTAATGTGCAGAGATAGCATAGTAAAAATCAGGAATTATGCCTTCACTAGTCTAGAGGTCAAAGGTGGGATTACTTAGTTAAACAATTCCATGGAATATCATCGTTCAACCCTTTCACATGAGTGCGTAGTTTAAACACCCATCATTGTTCTAACTCAAAAAGAGAGTCTGATGTGTTACGTGAGTCAATTTGAAGGACAACCCACCACATGTCATCAGGGCCATGTCTACTCTCAAGAAAGTGTAGGGCCAGTTTAGTTGTGGCTCGACCACATCTGATGTTGCTGCGGTGTTCATTGAGTCTAAGTTTCACTGCTCTTGTGGTCATCCCTATATATTGTAAATTACAAGGGCAGGTGATCATATAAACACAATTCTTTGTGTTGCAGTTAGTGTGTTTGACTAGTTGCCATGAGCCTATGGTATCAAATTCGATGGATTTTAACCGTTTGGTGAGGGCACATGCGTTACAGGTACCACAAGGGAAGTTACCAACCACAGGTGGGATACCCCATAGCGTCTGTGAGTGAGGAAGTGGATGGGCGGGTCGATGTCTGGTATGGACTAGTAAATCCTTAACATTCGTTGTACGTTTAAAAGCAAACAGAGGTTTGGGAATCTGTTCACCACCACTGCATAGAATGGACCATCTCTTATTCACAATTCTTTTAATGGAGTTGGAGAGAGGTGTAAAAGTCGATACACAGGTGAGTTTGGTGTCTGTGTTCTGGGGAGTAGTAGATAGTAAATTGTCTCTGTTGCAGGATTTTGCCCGTTTGTAGGCTGCCCTCACCACCGTATCTGGATAGTGGCGATTACCAAGCTTGTTTGACAGGCCATTAGCTTGGGAATTGAACGTGCGTATGGTGCTGCAGTTCCGTCGAAGTCGGAGGAACTGTCCGTAGGGTAGGTTGTCTCTCAGTGCCTTCGGGTGATGACTCTCATACAAGAGGAGACTATTGCGGTCTGTAGTTTTTTGGTAGGTATGAGTGTATAACTTCCCACCCTCTATGCAAATCATAAGGTCCAGAAAAGTTATCTGAGTGTCAGAGACAGAGGATGTGAATTTCAAAAAGGGATTCAATGTATTAATCCAAGTAGTGAATGATTGTACCTCCGAAAGAGCGCCCTGCCACACGATCAAGATGTCATCAATATACCTGCGCCAGAGTTTAATGTTGGCGTGAAAAGGATTGGTGTCAGGAAGTATGAACTGTGATTCAAAGTCAAACATATACAGGCAAGCGAGACTAGGGGCAAAGGTGCTACCCATTGATGTGCCGCGAGTCTGATGAAAAAGGAGATCCTCGAACTGGAAGAAATTTTCTTTCAAGGCGAGAAATGCACAGTGCATGATAAAATGTACCGGAGTAGTGAGTGTCTGGTGAGCCGAACAAAGGGCTGTTTCCACAACTTCTAGAGTAGCCTCTTGAGGGATATTTGTATATAGAGCTTCAACATCCAGAGTGATAAGGGCGTGAACTTGAGTAGTTGAGTTGATAATTGCAATCAAATTGAGGACGTCTTTAGTGTCCTTTAAATACGTGGTAGATGTCTGGACAATCGGTTGTAAAAATTTGTCACAAAAGATGGAAAGTGGTTCCAAAACGGAACCTATACCGGAGACTATAGGACGCCCCAGGGGAGGTATCTTGCCCTTGTGAATCTTAGGGAGGCAGTAGAAATAGGGGATACGTGGATTGGCAGTATCCAGAAATTCTGCTTCCTTGCGTGAGATCCATGTGTTTCCTAAGGCTTCCTCTATCATGCCTCGTATTTCGGTTTGTAATCTCTTAGTTGGATCGGTATTGATCTGCGTGTAATAAGTAGTGTCCCCCAGTAGACTGAGGCATTCCTGTCTGTAATCGGAGGAGTTGATTATGACCGTGGCTCCCCCTTTATCCGCAGGTTTAATGACAATACTCGTATCTGATGATAGTGTTTTGAGGGCATCTCTTTCAACATTGGAGATGTTGGAGAAACTCCGTTTTGGTTGTAAAGATGCCAAGTGTAGGAAGTTGGCTCTGTATGCACTATTTCAAAGTAAGGAATAGTATGCACAGAGCCCAAGGGTTCCCCTTAGAGGTAAGATAGTGGCAAAAAGAGATAATACTAATGCTCTTTTTTGTGGTAGTGTGGTCGAGCAGTAGGCTTATCAAAGGAGTAGTGTTAAGCATTTGTTGTACATACACACAGGCAATAAATGAGGAACACACACTCAGAGACAAATCCAGCCAATAGGTTTTGTTATAGAAAAATATATTTTCTTAGTTTATTTTAAGAACCACAGGTTCAAATTCTACATGTAATATGTCATTTGAAAGGTATTGCAGGTAAGTACTTTAGGAACTTTGAATAATCACAGTAGCATATATACTTTTTACATAAAACACAATAAGCTGTTTTAAAAGTGGACACAGTGCAATTTTCACAGTTCCTGGGGGAGGTAAGTTATTGTTAGTTTTATCAGGTAAGTAAATCACTTACAAGTCTCAGGTTCGGGTCCAAGGTAGCCCACCGTTGGGGGTTCAGAGCAACCCCAAAGTTACCACACCAGCAGCTCAGGGCCGGTCAGGTGCAGAGGTCAAAGAGGTGCCCAAAACACATAGGCTTCAATGGAGAGAAGGGGGTGCCCCGGTTCCAGTCTGCCAGCAGGTAAGTACCTGCGTCTTCGGAGGGCAGACCAGGGGGGTTTTGTAGGGCACCGGGGGGGACACAAATCAGCACAAAAAGTACACCCTCAGCAGCGCGGGGGCGGCCGGGCGCAGTGTGCAAACATGCGTCGGGTTCTCTGTAGATTTCAATGAGAGACCAAGGGATCTCTTCAGCGGTGCAGGCAGGCAAGGGGGGGGCTCCTCGGGGTAGCCACCACCTGGCCAAGGGAGAGGGCCTCCTGGGGGTCACTTCTGCACAGAAGTTCCGTTCCTTCAGGTGCTGGGGGCTGCGGGTGCAGGGTCTTTTCCAGCCGTCGGGACTTTAGGTTCAGGCAGTCGCGGTCAGGGGGAGCCTCGGGATTCCCTCTGCAGGCGTCGCTGTGGGGGCTCAGAGGGGACAACTTTGGTTACTCACGGTCTCGGAGTCGCCGGAGGGTCCTCCCTGAGGTGTTGGTTCTCCACCAGTCGAGTCGGGGTCGCCGGGTGCAGTGTTGCAAGTCTCACGCTTCTTGCGGGGAGTTGCAGGGGTCTTTAAATCTGCTCCTTCGAAACAAAGTTGCAGTCTTTTGGAGCAGGGCCGCTGTCCTCGGGAGTTCCTTGTTTTTCTTGAAGCAGGGCAGTCCTCTGAGGATTCAGAGGTCGCTGGTCCTTTGGAAAGCGTCGCTGGAGCAGGTTTCTTTGGAAGGCAGGAGGCAGGCCGGTAGGACTGGGGCCAAAGCAGTTGGTGTCTTCTGTTCTTCCTCTGCAGGGGTTTTTCAGCTCAGCAGTCTTCTTCTTCTTGTAGGTTTCAGGAATCTAAATTCTTAGGTTCAGGGGAGCCCTTAAATACTAAATTTAAGGGCGTGTTTAGGTCTGGGGGTTAGTAGCCAATGGCTACTAGCCCTGAGGGTGGGTACACCCTCTTTGTGCCTCCTCCCAAGGGGAGGGGGTCACATCCCTAATCCTATTGGGGAATCCTCCATCTGCAAGATGGAGGATTTCTAAAAGTTAGAGTCACTTCAGCTCAGGACACCTTAGGGGCTGTCCTGACTGGCCAGTGACTCCTCCTTGTTATTCTCATTATTTCCTCCGGCCTTGCCGCCAAAAGTGGGAGCTGTGGCCGGAGGGGGCGGGCAACTCCACTAGCTGGAGTGCCCTGTGGTGCTGGAACAAAGGGGTGAGCCTTTGAGGCTCACCGCCAGGTGTTACAGCTCCTGCCTGGGGGAGGTGTTAGCATCTCCACCCAGTGCAGGCTTTGTTACTGGCCTCAGAGTGACAAAGGCACTCTCCCTATGGGGCCAGCAACATGTCTCGGTTGTGGCAGGCTGCTGGAACCAGTCAGCCTACACAGATAGTCGGTTAAGGTTTCAGGGGGCACCTCTAAGGTGCCCTCTGGGGTGTATTTCACAATAAAATGTACACTGGCATCAGTGTGCATTTATTGTGCTGAGAAGTTTGATACCAAACTTCCCAGTTTTCAGTGTAGCCATTATGGTGCTGTGGAGTCCGTGTTTGACAGACTCCCAGACCATATACTCTTATGGCTACCCTGCACTTACAATGTCTAAGGTTTGGCTTAGACACTGTAGGGGCACAGTACTCATGCACTGGTGCCCTCACCTATGGTATAGTGCACCCTGCCTTAGGGCTGTAAGGCCTACTAGAGGGGTGACTTATCTATACTCCATAGGCAGTGTGAGGTTGGCATGGCACCCTGAGGGGAGTGCCATGTCGACTTACTCGTTTTGTTCTCACTAGCACACACAAGCTGGTAAGCAGTGTGTCTGTGCTGAGTGAGGGGTCCCCAGGGTGGCATAAGATATGCTCCAGCCCTTAGAGACCTTCCCTGGCATCAGGGCCCTTGGTACCAGGGGTACCAGTTACAAGGGACTTACCTGGATGCCAGGGTGTGCCAATTGTGGAATCAAAAGTACAGGTTAGGGAAAGAACACTGGTGCTGGGGCCTGGTTAGCAGGCCTCAGCACACTTTCAATTCAAAACATAGCATCAGCAAAGGCAAAAAGTCAGGGGGTAACCATGCCAAGGAGGCATTTCCTTACACCAAGTCACTTGATACTGCTTTTTCAAATGCTAGTACCCCGCAGGGCATGGAGGAGGCTGGGGGCATGAATGTAGATGGTTTCCGGAGGCCCGTGTCTGTGGGCTGGTCAAAGTAAGATCTGTCACCAAAGAAAAATTGCAGTCTAATCTTCCTGAAGAGGTGGGACATTTCACAGTGGAGGCGAAATGGATCCTCTTTCGGTGTAGGTACAAATCCTAACCCTTTGTTCAGGACCTGTAGTTCAATAGGGGAAAGCAATCGCAATGATAGATTCACCACTAGATCCGATTCGGTGGATTCTTTCCTTGACTGCGGGTTATCATTTGTGGTTCGTCCTGGGCCCAGTGTACCCTTCTGCCTCTCCCTCTCCTTTTGCCTCTTCCCCTGCCCCGGCCGCGGCCTAAAAAAGGCAGGTATGGGAGCATGGGGCGAGGTTGGTAAAATGGAAACGGTTGCTGCCATGCTAAGGGTTGTCCAGGGGGGTACTGGGGTAGGGGTAAAATGGATGAGTACCGTCATCATCCGTACTCCAACCATCGGATGAGGAGCTATTGCTATATTTCCGTGGTTTCTTTGTTGATGCAGAGGATTCATCAGAGGAAAGAGAATGTGCCTCAGTAGTAAAATCATCTGTGATGTAAGGGTAGACCTTTTCACGGCTAAACCTCGAAATGTCTTTTTGTAACTTGGTAATTTTCTGTTGAGTCAAGAACTCCCTGTTGTCATTGAGTTCGGAGTTGATTTCTGCTAGTCGACTCTTAAAAGCAGCCAGTGAAACTGTAGTTTTAAGAGCACCTTCCATGAGTGAAATTTGTACCGTGATGGAGTCAGCCAAACGTTTGGAAGTGTTGATAATGAGCACCAACCAATCTCTGGTACATTTCCATGCTACCTGTGCCCAGTCTTTTCTGAAGGCTAAATCTTGCAAGAAAATCCTGGGCATGTTTGAAACGAGAAGACCGTTGGGGGCTATATTTGCCCTCAAATATTCGGTTATAATCGTGCCGTGTAAGACGGTTTTGATAAGGTCTCTTTTGAGTGCAGACAGCTTGTCCCACTCTTCTTTAGAAGGACCCGAGGGTCCAGCGCCGTCATTTCCCAAAATAGAAGGAGTCTGTAAAATTGCAGATACTATGTCGTCGTCAAAACTAAGCCCCTGGAAATTATCCATATTAAGGGTGTTTTGAAAAATAGTAATAATACCACAGCTAAACTGCTGTGCTCATATACTCAAAAAAGAGGGATCAGGAGGAATTATGGTCCAGTGTATATCCTCCTAATGGAAACGTCAAAATATAAATGATACACTGTTCCAACCAGAAAGAACGGAGACTAGTGGCAGGGGTCCTAAATTCTAGGAGCAAGAAGCCTCACACATCCATAGGATGTCATGCTTCATCATCGGCACTGCTCCTCATCAGACCGGCACTGCAATGTCTGACGGGCACCACCCCTGGTGGGGGGGCTCTTTGCCGGAGATCTTTTTTAATGGTGGTGCCGTGACCCCAAAGGTGAAAAAGTGACAGAGGAGATCAAAAGAAAGCGTGGTTAAAATTGGCTCTCAAAACCGCCACTGAGACAATAGTTTTATTAGACCAGATGGACGGTCAGGGCCAAGGTTAAAAAGTATAGTCATAAGAGTGAACTAGAAACTAAGATCAATCACTCTATAGGAAAAGTAGCAAAGGGAGGAGTCTGGGGATTTTCCAAAACTTACCCTATCATGGGTCAACATGTTTCGCATCCTGGTGGTCCATACGGATCCAGTGATGCTTCATCAGGACCTAGATGACTATGTGTATCTCCTAATTATAAGGGCCACATATGCTTCCTTAAAAAGTGTACAAATTACTGAAGACCAGAGAGTACCTTGGAGAAGTAACAGTCACTTACATAAATGCGGAACCGGTAATTCCTAACTGTCGTCCTGTGAATGAAAGTACACAGGTTAAACAGGGGTAAGGGTGAATCATAACCAATATATATCGTGGGAAAAGAAGGCGACCGTGCTGTGCAGTGAAAGTGTTAACTCGTGAACAACACACATGCATTTACTCATAGTACAGGCTTACCGTCCTAAATTAGAGAACGAGCTTCCTAGGAAAACATAGACCAATGGTCCAGCGTTAATGAAGTCTAAAAGGAAGATATGAGAAAGTTAAACACGAGAGGTAAAATACCAATTAGGTATCCAGGTAAATCACGGGCATAGTAGCATGGAGATGTACTGTGTAGGAGTAACAAGTTCTAGTTCCTATTAAGAAGGTCACAGGGACAACGCTGTTACAGATAAGACCAGTACAACAATAAATTCCATTTTACAGTAGACTGGCTGGTAAACGATTGACAAGGCAAAGAATAATCTCTATATGCTCCTAAAGAACAATGCAGGTAGCAGAAAATATAACAAAATAAAGCACTGTGCTAGCAACAAGGCTAATAAAACCGGGAGTAAGAAGTCAGCAAGACGGGCAAACTCGGTAGAGTGCTAAGTACGGATCCCTGTAGACAGTAAAACAGGTCCCGACGTATACATTGAATATATTGAGATCCCCATTAGATACTATGGTATCCATGCCAGAGACTGATGATCATGAATAGCCAACGGGAGAGAAAATCTTATGCGAGTTGCATCGGGATAAAAAATCAATAAGAGACACGCGTTCCAAGCCGAGTCCCGAGGGAGCGGGACTCGGAACATCTAAGTGAACGAGTGGGTGTACTTACTTGTTCAAGCTGCTGAGGCCAGGCGGAAACCTACCCTGGTCCGTAGTTCCTGAAAAGTGAAGGAACTCCGTCCGGGTCGGTAATAAGCTCGGCATAACGGAAACAATGAGTCATTGTTTCCGGTGTCGTAAAGGTCAGGCAGTCAGGCTGCGCACGTGCGTTAGTCTGTAGTTCACAAACAGTGAAAAAGGACTCCGACTGGAGTCCCTGAGGGTCAAAAGAGATAGATGGAGGACTCAATTGATAAATAGTGACAACCACGAAGGAAAATGGCAACGTGAGAGGCCATTAACGTAGTTCAATCGATAAATAGAAAAAATAGATAGTCTCATAATTAAGAGAAAACGGCAAAACTGCCAATCCAAGCCACAATCAGTCAAAAGACCTAAGGTAAAGGAGCCAGTTCCTGGAGTGAGAGATAATGGAGATCTAATGTGCAGAGATAGCATAGTAAAAATCAGGAATTATGCCTTCACTAGTCTAGAGGTCAAAGGTGGGATTACTTAGTTAAACAATTCCATGGAATATCATCGTTCAACCCTTTCACATGAGTGCGTAGTTTAAACACCCATCATTGTTCTAACTCAAAAAGAGAGTCTGATGTGTTACGTGAGTCAATTTGAAGGACAACCCACCACATGTCATCAGGGCCATGTCTACTCTCAAGAAAGTGTAGGGCCAGTTTAGTTGTGGCTCGACCACATCTGATGTTGCTGCGGTGTTCATTGAGTCTAAGTTTCACTGCTCTTGTGGTCATCCCTATATATTGTAAATTACAAGGGCAGGTGATCATATAAACACAATTCTTTGTGTTGCAGTTAGTGTGTTTGACTAGTTGCCATGAGCCTATGGTATCAAATTCGATGGATTTTAACCGTTTGGTGAGGGCGCATGCGTTACAGGTACCAAAAGGGAAGTGACCAACCACAGGTGGGATACCCCATAGCGTCTGTGAGTGAGGAAGTGGATGGGCGGGTCGAGGTCTGGTATGGACTAGTAAATCCTTAACATTCGTTGTACGTTTAAAAGCAAACAGAGGCTTGGGAATCTGTTCACCACCACTGCATAGAATGGACCATCTCTTATTCACAATTCTTTTAATGGAGTTGGAGAGAGGTGTAAAAGTCGATACACAGGTGAGTTTGGTGTCTGTGTTCTGGGGAGTAGTAGATAGTAAATTGTCTCTGTTGCAGGATTTTGCCCGTTTGTAGGCTGCCCTCACCACCGTATCTGGATAGTGGCGATTACCAAGCTTGTTGGACAGGCCATTAGCTTGGGAATTGAACGTGCGTATGGTGCTGCAGTTCCGTCGAAGTCGGAGGAACTGTCCGTAGGGTAGGTTGTCTCTCAGTGCCTTCGGGTGATGACTCTCATACAAGAGGAGACTATTGCGGTCTGTAGTTTTTTGGTAGGTATGAGTATATAACTTCCCACCCTCTATGCAAATCATAAGGTCCAGAAAAGGTATCTGAGTGTCAGAGACGGAGGATGTGAATTTCAAAAAGGGATTCAATGTATTAATCCAAGTAGTGAATGATTGTACCTCCGAAAGAGCGCCCTGCCACACGATCAAGATGTCATCAATATACCTGCGCCAGAGTTTAATGTTGGCGTGAAAAGGATTGGTGTCAGGAAGTATGAACTGTGATTCAAAGTCAAACATATACAGGCAAGCGAGACTAGGGGCAAAGGTGCTACCCATTGATGTGCCGCGAGTCTGATGAAAAAGGAGATCCTCGAACTGGAAGAAATTTTCTTTCAAGGCGAGAAATGCACAGTGCATGATAAAATGTACCGGAGTAGTGAGTGTCTGGTGAGCCGAACAAAGGGCTGTTTCCACAACTTCTAGAGTAGCCTCTTGAGGGATATTTGTATATAGAGCTTCAACATCCAGAGTGATAAGGGCGTGAACTTGAGTAGTTGAGTTGATAATTGCAATCAAATTGAGGACGTCTTTAGTGTCCTTTAAATACAGTACGTGGTAGATGTCTGGACAATCGGTTGTAAAAATTTGTCACAAAAGATGGAAAGTGGTTCCAAAACGGAACCTATACCGGAGACTATAGGACGCCCCAGGGGAGGTATCTTGCCCTTGTGAATCTTAGGGAGGCAGTAGAAATAGGGGATACGTGGATTGGCAGTATCCAGAAATTCTGCTTCCTTGCGTGAGATCCATGTGTTTCCTAAGGCTTCCTCTATCATGCCTCGTATTTCGGTTTGTAATCTCTTTGTTGGATCGGTATTGATCTGCGTGTAATAAGTAGTGTCCCCCAGTAGACTGAGGCATTCCTGTCTGTAATCGGAGGAGTTGATTATGACCGTGGCTCCCCCTTATCCGCAGGTTTAATGACAATACTCGTATCTGATGATAGTGTTTTGAGGGCATCTCTTTCAACATTGGAGATGTTGGAGAAACTCCGTTTTGGTTGTAAAGATGCCAAGTGTAGGAAGTTGGCTCTGTATGCACTATTTCAAAGTAAGGAATAGTATGCACAGAGCCCAAGGGTTCCCCTTAGAGGTAAGATAGTGGCAAAAAGAGATAATACTAATGCTCTTTTTTGTGGTAGTGTGGTCGAGCAGTAGGCTTATCAAAGGAGTAGTGTTAAGCATTTGTTGTACATACACACAGGCAATAAATGAGGAACACACACTCAGAGACAAATCCAGCCAATAGGTTTTGTTATAGAAAAATATATTTTCTTAGTTTATTTTAAGAACCACAGGTTCAAATTCTACATGTAATATGTCATTTGAAAGGTATTGCAGGTAAGTACTTTAGGAACTTTGAATAATCACAGTAGCATATATACTTTTTACATAAAACACAATAAGCTGTTTTAAAAGTGGACACAGTGCAATTTTCACAGTTCCTGGGGGAGGTAAGTTATTGTTAGTTTTATCAGGTAAGTAAATCACTTACAAGTCTCAGGTTCGGGTCCAAGGTAGCCCACCGTTGGGGGTTCAGAGCAACCTCAAAGTTACCACACCAGCAGCTCAGGGCCGGTCAGGTGCAGAGGTCAAAGAGGTGCCCAAAACACATAGGCTTCAATGGAGAGAAGGGGGTGCCCCGGTTCCAGTCTGCCAGCAGGTAAGTACCCGCGTCTTCGGAGGGCAGACCAGGGGGGTTTTGTAGGGCACCGGGGGGGACACAAATCAGCACAAAAAGTACACCCTCAGCAGCGCGGGGGCGGCCGGGCGCAGTGTGCAAACATGCGTCGGGTTCTCTGTAGATTTCAATGAGAGACCAAGGGATCTCTTCAGCGGTGCAGGCAGGCAAGGGGGGGGCTCCTCGGGGTAGCCACCACGTGGCCAAGAGAGAGGGCCTCCTGGGGGTCACTTCTGCACAGAAGTTCCGTTCCTTCAGGTGCTGGGGGCTGCGGGTGCAGGGTCTTTTCCAGCCGTCGGGACTTTAGGTTCAGGCAGTCGCGGTCAGGGGGAGCCTCGGGATTCCCTCTGCAGGCGTCGCTGTGGGGGCTCAGAGGGGACAACTTTGGTTACTCACGGTCTCGGAGTCGCCGGAGGGTCCTCCCTGAGGTGTTGGTTCTCCACCAGTCGAGTCGGGGTCGCCGGGTGCAGTGTTGCAAGTCTCACGCTTCTTGCGGGGAGTTGCAGGGGTCTTTAAATCTGCTCCTTCGAAACAAAGTTGCAGTCTTTTGGAGCAGGGCCGCTGTCCTCGGGAGTTCCTTGTTTTTCTTGAAGCAGGGCAGTCCTCTGAGGATTCAGAGGTCGCTGGTCCTTTGGAAAGCGTCGCTGGAGCAGGTTTCTTTGGAAGGCAGGAGGCGTGCCGGTAGGACTGGGGCCAAAGCAGTTGGTGTCTTCTGTTCTTCCTCTGCAGGGGTTTTTCAGCTCAGCAGTCTTCTTCTTCTTGTAGGTTTCAGGAATCTAAATTCTTAGGTTCAGGGGAGCCCTTAAATACTAAATTTAAGGGCGTGTTTAGGTCTGGGGGTTAGTAGCCAATGGCTACTAGCCCTGAGGGTGGGTACACCCTCTTTGTGCCTCCTCCCAAGGGGAGGGGGTCACATCCCTAATCCTATTGGGGAATCCTCCATCTGCAAGATGGAGGATTTCTAAAAGTTAGAGTCACGTCAGCTCAGGACACCTTAGGGGCTGTCCTGACTGGCCAGTGACTCCTCCTTGTTATTCTCATTATTTCCTCCGGCCTTGCCGCCAAAAGTGGGGGCCGTGGCCGGAGGGGGCGGGCAACTCCACTAGCTGGAGTGCCCTGTGGTGCTGGAACAAAGGGGTGAGCCTTTGAGGCTCACCGCCAGGTGTTACAGCTCCTGCCTGGGGGAGGTGTTAGCATCTCCACCCAGTGCAGGCTTTGTTACTGGCCTCAGAGTGACAAAGACACTCTCCCTATGGGGCCAGCAACATGTCTCGGTTGTGGCAGGCTGCTGGAACCAGTCAGCCTACACAGATAGTCGGTTAAGGTTTCAGGGGGCACCTCTAAGGTGCCCTCTGGGGTGTATTTCACAATAAAATGTACACTGGCATCAGTGTGCATTTATTGTGCTGAGAAGTTTGATACCAAACTTCCCAGTTTTCAGTGTAGCCATTATGGTGCTGTGGAGTCCGTGTTTGACAGACTCCCAGACCATATACTCTTATGGCTACCCTGCACTTACAATGTCTAAGGTTTGGCTTAGACACTGTAGGGGCACAGTACTCATGCACTGGTGCCCTCACCTATGGTATAGTGCACCCTGCCTTAGGGCTGTAAGGCCTACTAGAGGGGTGACTTATCTATACTCCATAGGCAGTGTGAGGTTGGCATGGCACCCTGAGGGGAGTGCCATGTCGACTTACTCGTTTTGTTCTCACTAGCACGCACAAGCTGGTAAGCAGTGTGTCTGTGCTGAGTGAGGGGTCCCCAGGGTGGCATAAGATATGCTCCAGCCCTTAGAGACCTTCCCTGGCATCAGGGCCCTTGGTACCAGGGGTACCAGTTACAAGGGACTTACCTGGATGCCAGGGTGTGCCAATTGTGGAATCAAAAGTACAGGTTAGGGAAAGAACACTGGTGCTGGGGCCTGGTTAGCAGGCCTCAGCACACTTTCAATTCAAAACATAGCATCAGCAAAGGCAAAAAGTCAGGGGGTAACCATGCCAAGGAGGCATTTCCTTACACCAAGTCACTTGATACTGCTTTTTCAAATGCTAGTACCCCGCAGGGCATGGAGGAGGCTGGGGGCATGAATGTAGATGGTTTCCGGAGGCCCGTGTCTGTGGGCTGGTCAAAGTAAGATCTGTCACCAAAGAAAAATTGCAGTCTAATCTTCCTGAAGAGGTGGGACATTTCACAGTGGAGGCGAAATGGATCCTCTTTCGGTGTAGGTACAAATCCTAACCCTTTGTTCAGGACCTGTAGTTCAATAGGGGAAAGCAATCGCAATGATAGATTCACCACTAGATCCGATTCGGTGGATTCTTTCCTTGACTGCGGGTTATCATTTGTGGTTCGTCCTGGGCCCAGTGTACCCTTCTGCCTCTCCCTCTCCTTTTGCCTCTTCCCCTGCCCCGGCCGCGGCCTAAAACAGGCAGGTATGGGAGCATGGGGCGAGGTTGGTAAAATGGAAACGGTTGCTGCCATGCTAAGGGTTGTCCAGGGGGGTACTGGGGTAGGGGTAAAATGGATGAGTACCGTCATCATCCGTACTCCAACCATCGGATGAGGAGCTATTGCTATATTTCCGTGGTTTCTTTGTTGATGCAGAGGATTCATCAGAGGAAAGAGAATGTGCCTCAGTAGTAAAATCATCTGTGATGTAAGGGTAGACCTTTTCACGGCTAAACCTCGAAATGTCTTTTTATAACTTGGTAATTTTCTGTTGAGTCAAGAACTCCCTGTTGTCATTGAGTTCGGAGTTGATTTCTGCTAGTCGACTCTTAAAAGCAGCCAGTGAAACTGTAGTTTTAAGAGCACCTTCCATGAGTGAAATTTGTACCGTGATGGAGTCAGCCAAACGTTTGGAAGTGTTGATAATGAGCACCAACCAATCTCTGGTACATTTCCATGCTACCTGTGCCCAGTCTTTTCTGAAGGCTAAATCTTGCAAGAAAATCCTGGGCATGTTTGAAACGAGAAGACCGTTGGGGGCTATATTTGCCCTCAAATATTCGGTTATAATCGTGCCGTGTAAGACGGTTTTGATAAGGTCTCTTTTGAGTGCAGACAGCTTGTCCCACTCTTCTTTAGAAGGACCCGAGGGTCCAGCGCCGTCATTTCCCAAAATAGAAGGAGTCTGTAAAATTGCAGATACTATGTCGTCGTCAAAACTAAGCCCCTGGAAATTATCCATATTAAGGGTGTTTTGAAAAATAGTAATAATACCACAGCTAAACTGCTGTGCTCATATACTCAAAAAAGAGGGATCAGGAGGAATTATGGTCCAGTGTATATCCTCCTAATGGAAACGTCAAAATATAAATGATACACTGTTCCAACCAGAAAGAACGGACACTAGTGGCAGGGGTCCTAAATTCTAGGAGCAAGAAGCCTCACACATCCATAGGATGTCATGCTTCATCATCGGCACTGCTCCTCATCAGACCGGCACTGCAATGTCTGACGGGCACCACCCCTGGTGGGGGGGCTCTTTGCCGGAGATCTTTTTTAATGGTGGTGCCGTGACCCCAAAGGTGAAAAAGTGACAGAGGAGATCAAAAGAAAGCGTGGTTAAAATTGGCTCTCAAAACCGCCACTGAGACAATAGTTTTATTAGACCAGATGGACGGTCAGGGCCAAGGTTAAAAAGTATAGTCATAAGAGTGAACTAGAAACTAAGATCAATCACTCTATAGGAAAAGTAGCAAAGGGAGGAGTCTGGGGATTTTCCAAAACTTACCCTATCATGGGTCAACATGTTTCGCATCCTGGTGGTCCATACGGATCCAGTGATGCTTCATCAGGACCTAGATGACTATGTGTATCTCCTAATTATAAGGGCAACATATGCTTCCTTAAAAAGTGTACAAATTACTGAAGACCAGAGAGTACCTTGGAGAAGTAACAGTCACTTACATAAATGCGAACCGGTAATTCCTAACTGTCGTCCTGTGAATGAAAGTACACAGGTTAAACAGGGGTAAGGGCGAATCATAACCAATATATATCGTGGGAAAAGAAGGCGACCGTGCTGTGCAGTGAAAGTGTTAACTCGTGAACAACACACATGCATTTACTCATAGCACAGGCTTACCGTCCTAAATTAGAGAACGAGCTTCCTAGGAAAACATAGACCAATGGTCCAGCGTTAATGAAGTCTAAAAGGAAGATATGAGAAAGTTAAACACAAGAGGTAAAATACCAATTAGGTATCCAGGTAAATCACGGGCATAGTAGCATGGAGATGTACTGTGTAGGAGTAACAAGTTCTAGTTCCTATTAAGAAGGTCACAGGGACAACGCTGTTACAGATAAGACCAGTACAACAATAAATTCCATTTTACAGTAGACTGGCTGGTAAACGATTGACAAGGCAAAGAATAATCTCTATATGCTCCTAAAGAACAATGCAGGTAGCAGAAAATATAACAAAATAAAGCACTGTGCTAGCAACAAGGCTAATAAAACCGGGAGTAAGAAGTCAGCAAGACGGGCAAACTCGGTAGAGTGCTAAGTACGGATCCCTGTAGACAGTAAAACAGGTCCCGACGTATACATTGAATATATTGAGATCCCCATTAGATACTATGGTATCCATGCCAGAGACTGATGATCATGAATAGCCAACGGGAGAGAAAATCTTATGCGAGTTGCATCGGGATAAAAAATCAATAAGAGACACGCGTTCCAAGCCGAGTCCCGAGGGAGCGGGACTCGGAACATCTAAGTGAACGAGTGGGTGTACTTACTTGTTCAAGCTGCTGAGGCCAGGCGGAAACCTACCCTGGTCCGTAGTTCCTGAAAAGTGAAGGAACTCCGTCCGGGTCGGTAATAAGCTCGGCATAACGGAAACAATGAGTCATTGTTTCCGGTGTCGTAAAGGTCAGGCAGTCAGGCTGCGCACGTGCGTTAGTCTGTAGTTCACAAACAGTGAAAAAGGACTCCGACTGGAGTCCCTGAGAGTCAAAAGAGATAGATGGAGGACTCAATTGATAAATAGTGACAACCACGAAGGAAAATGGCAACGTGAGAGGCCATTAACGTAGTTCAATCGATAAATAGAAAAAATAGATAGTCTCATAATTAAGAGAAAACGGCAAAACTGCCAATCCAAGCCACAATCAGTCAAAAGACCTAAGGTAAAGGAGCCAGTTCCTGGAGTGAGAGATAATGGAGATCTAATGTGCAGAGATAGCATAGTAAAAATCAGGAATTATGCCTTCACTAGTCTAGAGGTCAAAGGTGGGATTACTTAGTTAAACAATTCCATGGAATATCATCGTTCAACCCTTTCACATGAGTGCGTAGTTTAAACACCCATCATTGTTCTAACTCAAAAAGAGAGTCTGATGTGTTACGTGAGTCAATTTGAAGGACAACCCACCACATGTCATCAGGGCCATGTCTACTCTCAAGAAAGTGTAGGGCCAGTTTAGTTGTGGCTCGACCACATCTGATGTTGCTGCGGTGTTCATTGAGTCTAAGTTTCACTGCTCTTGTGGTCATCCCTATATATTGTAAATTACAAGGGCAGGTGATCATATAAACACAATTCTTTGTGTTGCAGTTAGTGTGTTTGACTAGTTGCCATGAGCCTATGGTATCAAATTCGATGGATTTTAACCGTTTGGTGAGGGCGCATGCGTTACAGGTACCACAAGGGAAGTGACCAACCACAGGTGGGATACCCCATAGCGTCTGTGAGTGAGGAAGTGGATGGGCGGGTCGAGGTCTGGTATGGACTAGTAAATCCTTAACATTCGTTGTACGTTTAAAAGCAAACAGAGGTTTGGGAATCTGTTCACCACCACTGCATAGAATGGACCATCTCTTATTCACAATTCTTTTAATGGAGTTGGAGAGAGGTGTAAAAGTCGATACACAGGTGAGTTTGGTGTCTGTGTTCTGGGGAGTAGTAGATAGTAAATTGTCTCTGTTGCAGGATTTTGCCCGTTTGTAGGCTGCCCTCACCACCGTATCTGGATAGTGGCGATTACCAAGCTTGTTGGACAGGCCATTAGCTTGGGAATTGAACGTGCGTATGGTGCTGCAGTTCCGTCGAAGTCGGAGGAACTGTCCGTAGGGTAGGTTGTCTCTCATTGCCTTCGGGTGATGACTCTCATACAAGAGGAGACTATTGCGGTCTGTAGTTTTTTGGTAGGTATGAGTGTATAACTTCCCACCCTCTATGCAAATCATAAGGTCCAGAAAAGGTATCTGAGTGTCAGAGACGGAGGATGTGAATTTCAAAAAGGGATTCAATGTATTAATCCAAGTAGTGAATGATTGTACCTCCGAAAGAGCGCCCTGCCACACGATCAAGATGTCATCAATATACCTGCGCCAGAGTTTAATGTTGGCGTGAAAAGGATTGGTGTCAGGAAGTATGAACTGTGATTCAAAGTCAAACATATACAGGCAAGCGAGACTAGGGGCAAAGGTGCTACCCATTGATGTGCCGCGAGTCTGATGAAAAAGGAGATCCTCGAACTGGAAGAAATTTTCTTTCAAGGCGAGAAATGCACAGTGCATGATAAAATGTACCGGAGTAGTGAGTGTCTGGTGAGCCGAACAAAGGGCTGTTTCCACAACTTCTAGAGTAGCCTCTTGAGGGATATTTGTATATAGAGCTTCAACATCCAGAGTGATAAGGGCGTGAACTTGAGTAGTTGAGTTGATAATTGCAATCAAATTGAGGACGTCTTTAGTGTCCTTTAAATACGTGGTAGATGTCTGGACAATCGGTTGTAAAAATTTGTCACAAAAGATGGAAAGTGGTTCCAAAACGGAACCTATACCGGAGACTATAGGACGCCCCAGGGGAGGTATCTTGCCCTTGTGAATCTTAGGGAGGCAGTAGAAATAGGGGATACGTGGATTGGCAGTATCCAGAAATTCTGCTTCCTTGCGTGAGATCCATGTGTTTCCTAAGGCTTCCTCTATCATGCCTCGTATTTCGGTTTGTAATCTCTTAGTTGGATCGGTATTGATCTGCGTGTAATAAGTAGTGTCCCCCAGTAGACGGAGGCATTCCTGTCTGTAATCGGAGGAGTTGATTATGACCGTGGCTCCCCCTTTATCCGCAGGTTTAATGACAATACTCGTATCTGATGATAGTGTTTTGAGGGCATCTCTTTCAACATTGGAGATGTTGGAGAAACTCCGTTTTGGTTGTAAAGATGCCAAGTGTAGGAAGTTGGCTCTGTATGCACTATTTCAAAGTAAGGAATAGTATGCACAGAGCCCAAGGGTTCCCCTTAGAGGTAAGATAGTGGCAAAAAGAGATAATACTAATGCTCTTTTTTGTGGTAGTGTGGTCGAGCAGTAGGCTTATCAAAGGAGTAGTGTTAAGCATTTGTTGTACATACACACAGGCAATAAATGAGGAACACACACTCAGAGACAAATCCAGCCAATAGGTTTTGTTATAGAAAAATATATTTTCTTAGTTTATTTTAAGAACCACAGGTTCAAATTCTACATGTAATATGTCATTTGAAAGGTATTGCAGGTAAGTACTTTAGGAACTTTGAATAATCACAGTAGCATATATACTTTTTACATAAAACACAATAAGCTGTTTTAAAAGTGGACACAGTGCAATTTTCACAGTTCCTGGGGGAGGTAAGTTATTGTTAGTTTTATCAGGTAAGTAAATCACTTACAAGTCTCAGGTTCGGGTCCAAGGTAGCCCACCGTTGGGGGTTCAGAGCAACCCCAAAGTTACCACACCAGCAGCTCAGGGCCGGTCAGGTGCAGAGGTCAAAGAGGTGCCCAAAACACATAGGCTTCAATGGAGAGAAGGGGGTGCCCCGGTTCCAGTCTGCCAGCAGGTAAGTACCCGCGTCTTCGGAGGGCAGACCAGGGGGGTTTTGTAGGGCACCGGGGGGGACACAAATCAGCACAAAAAGTACACCCTCAGCAGCGCGGGGGCAGCCGGGCGCAGTGTGCAAACATGCGTCAGGTTCTCTGTAGATTTCAATGAGAGACCAAGGGATCTCTTCAGCGGTGCAGGCAGGCAAGGGGGGGGCTCCTCGGGGTAGCCACCACCTGGCCAAGGGAGAGGGCCTCCTGGGGGTCACTTCTGCACAGAAGTTCCGTTCCTTCAGGTGCTGGGGGCTGCGGGTGCAGGGTCTTTTCCAGCCGTCGGGACTTTAGGTTCAGGCAGTCGCGGTCAGGGGGAGCCTTGGGATTCCCTCTGCAGTCGTCGCTGTGGGGGCTCAGAAGGGACAACTTTGGTTACTCACGGTCTCGGAGTCGCCGGAGGGTCCTCCCTGAGGTGTTGGTTCTCCACCAGTCGAGTCGGGGTCGCCGGGTGCAGTGTTGCAAGTCTCACGCTTCTTGCGGGGAGTTGCAGGGGTCTTTAAATCTGCTCCTTCGAAACAAAGTTGCAGTCTTTTGGAGCAGGGCCGCTGTCCTCGGGAGTTCCTTGTTTTTCTTGAAGCAGGGCAGTCCTCTGAGGATTCAGAGGTCGCTGGTCCTTTGGAAAGCGTCGCTGGAGCAGGTTTCTTTCGAAGGCAGGAGGCAGGCCGGTAGGACTGGGGCCAAAGCAGTTGGTGTCTTCTGTTCTTCCTCTTCAGGGGTTTTTCAGCTCAGCAGTCTTCTTCTTCTTGTAGGTTTCAGGAATCTAAATTCTTAGGTTCAGGGGAGCCCTTAAATACTAAATTTAAGGGCGTGTTTAGGTCTGGGGGGTTAGTAGCCAATGGCTACTAGCCCTGAGGGTGGGTACACCCTCTTTGTGCCTCCTCCCAAGGGGAGGGGGTCACATCCCTAATCCTATTGGGGAATCCTCCATCTGCAAGTTGGAGGATTTCTAAAAGTTGGAGTCACTTCAGCTCACGACACCTTAGGGGCTGTCCTGACTGGCCAGTGACTCCTCCTTGTTATTCTCATTATTTCCTCCGGCCTTGCCGCCAAAAGTGGGGGCCGTGGCCGGAGGGGGCGGGCAACTCCACTAGCTGGAGTGCCCTGTGGTGCTGGAACAAAGGGGTGAGCCTTTGAGGCTCACCGCCAGGTGTTACAGCTCCTGCCTGGGGGAGGTGTTAGCATCTCCACCCAGTGCAGGCTTTGTTACTGGCCTCAGAGTGACAAAGACACTCTCCCTATGGGGCCAGCAACATGTCTCGGTTGTGGCAGGCTGCTGGAACCAGTCAGCCTACACAGATAGTCGGTTAAGGTTTCAGGGGGCACCTCTAAGGTGCCCTCTGGGGTGTATTTCACAATAAAATGTACACTGGCATCAGTGTGCATTTATTGTGCTGAGAAGTTTGATACCAAACTTCCCAGTTTTCAGTGTAGCCATTATGGTGCTGTGGAGTCCGTGTTTGACAGACTCCCAGACCATATACTCTTATGGCTACCCTGCACTTACAATGTCTAAGGTTTGGCTTAGACACTGTAGGGGCACAGTACTCATGCACTGGTGCCCTCACCTATGGTATAGTGCACCCTGCCTTAGGGCTGTAAGGCCTACTAGAGGGGTGACTTATCTATACTCCATAGGCAGTGTGAGGTTGGCATGGCACCCTGAGGGAAGTGCCATTTCGACTTACTCGTTTTGTTCTCACTAGCACACACAAGCTGGTAAGCAGTGTGTCTGTGCTGAGTGAGGGGTCCCCAGGGTGGCATAAGATATGCTCCAGCCCTTAGAGACCTTCCCTGGCATCAGGGCCCTTGGTACCAGGGGTACCAGTTACAAGGGACTTACCTGGATGCCAGGGTGTGCCAATTGTGGAATCAAAAGTACAGGTTAGGGAAAGAACACTGGTGCTGGGGCCTGGTTAGCAGGCCTCAGCACACTTTCAATTCAAAACATAGCATCAGCAAAGGCAAAAAGTCAGGGGGTAACCATGCCAAGGAGGCATTTCCTTACACCAAGTCACTTGATACTGCTTTTTCAAATGCTAGTACCCCGCAGGGCATGGAGGAGGCTGGGGGCATGAATGTAGATGGTTTCCGGAGGCCCGTGTCTGTGGGCTGGTCAAAGTAAGATCTGTCACCAAAGAAAAATTGCAGTCTAATCTTCCTGAAGAGGTGGGACATTTCACAGTGGAGGCGAAATGGATCCTCTTTCGGTGTAGGTACAAATCCTAACCCTTTGTTCAGGACCTGTAGTTCAATAGGGGAAAGCAATCGCAATGATAGATTCACCACTAGATCCGATTCGGTGGATTCTTTCCTTGACTGCGGGTTATCATTTGTGGTTCGTCCTGGGCCCAGTGTACCCTTCTGCCTCTCCCTCTCCTTTTGCCTCTTCCCCTGCCCCGGCCGCGGCCTAAAAAAGGCAGGTATGGGAGCATGGGGCGAGGTTGGTAAAATGGAAACGGTTGCTGCCATGCTAAGGGTTGTCTAGGGGGGTACTGGGGTAGGGGTAAAATGGATGAGTACCGTCATCATCCGTACTCCAACCATCGGATGAGGAGCTATTGCTATATTTCCGTGGTTTCTTTGTTGATGCAGAGGATTCATCAGAGGAAAGAGAATGTGCCTCAGTAGTAAAATCATCTGTGATGTAAGGGTAGACCTTTTCACGGCTAAACCTCGAAATGTCTTTTTGTAACTTGGTAATTTTCTGTTGAGTCAAGAACTCCCTGTTGTCATTGAGTTCGGAGTTGATTTCTGCTAGTCGACTCTTAAAAGCAGCCAGTGAAACTGTAGTTTTAAGAGCACCTTCCATGAGTGAAATTTGTACCGTGATGGAGTCAGCCAAACGTTTGGAAGTGTTGATAATGAGCACCAACCAATCTCTGGTACATTTCCATGCTACCTGTGCCCAGTCTTTTCTGAAGGCTAAATCTTGCAAGAAAATCCTGGGCATGTTTGAAACGAGAAGACCGTTGGGGGCTATATTTGCCCTCAAATATTCGGTTATAATCGTGCCGTGTAAGACGGTTTTGATAAGGTCTCTTTTGAGTGCAGACAGCTTGTCCCACTCTTCTTTAGAAGGACCCGAGGGTCCAGCGCCGTCATTTCCCAAAATAGAAGGAGTCTGTAAAATTGCAGATACTATGTCGTCGTCAAAACTAAGCCCCTGGAAATTATCCATATTAAGGGTGTTTTGAAAAATAGTAATAATACCACAGCTAAACTGCTGTGCTCATATACTCAAAAAAGAGGGATCAGGAGGAATTATGGTCCAGTGTATATCCTCCTAATGGAAACGTCAAAATATAAATGATACACTGTTCCAACCAGAAAGAACGGAGACTAGTGGCAGGGGTCCTAAATTCTAGGAGCAAGAAGCCTCACACATCCATAGGATGTCATGCTTCATCATCGGCACTGCTCCTCATCAGACCGGCACTGCAATGTCTGACGGGCACCACCCCTGGTGGGGGGGCTCTTTGCCGGAGATCTTTTTTAATGGTGGTGCCGTGACCCCAAAGGTGAAAAAGTGACAGAGGAGATCAAAAGAAAGCGTGGTTAAAATTGGCTCTCAAAACCGCCACTGAGACAATAGTTTTATTAGACCAGATGGACGGTCAGGGCCAAGGTTAAAAAGTATAGTCATAAGAGTGAACTAGAAACTAAGATCAATCACTCTATAGGAAAAGTAGCAAAGGGAGGAGTCTGGGGATTTTCCAAAACTTACCCTATCATGGGTCAACATGTTTCGCATCCTGGTGGTCCATACGGATCCAGTGATGCTTCATCAGGACCTAGATGACTATGTGTATCTCCTAATTATAAGGGCAACATATGCTTCCTTAAAAAGTGTACAAATTACTGAAGACCAGAGAGTACCTTGGAGAAGTAACAGTCACTTACATAAATGCGGAACCGGTAATTCCTAACTGTCGTCCTGTGAATGAAAGTACACAGGTTAAACAGGGGTAAGGGCGAATCATAACCAATATATATCGTGGGAAAAGAAGGCGACCGTGCTGTGCAGTGAAAGTGTTAACTCGTGAACAACACACATGCATTTACTCATAGCACAGGCTTACCGTCCTAAATTAGAGAACGAGCTTCCTAGGAAAACATAGACCAATGGTCCAGCGTTAATGAAGTCTAAAAGGAAGATATGAGAAAGTTAAACACAAGAGGTAAAATACCAATTAGGTATCCAGGTAAATCACGGGCATAGTAGCATGGAGATGTACTGTGTAGGAGTAACAAGTTCTAGTTCCTATTAAGAAGGTCACAGGGACAACGCTGTTACAGATAAGACCAGTACAACAATAAATTCCATTTTACAGTAGACTGGCTGGTAAACGATTGACAAGGCAAAGAATAATCTCTATATGCTCCTAAAGATCAATGCAGGTAGCAGAAAATATAACAAAATAAAGCACTGTGCTAGCAACAAGGCTAATAAAACCGGGAGTAAGAAGTCAGCAAGACGGGCAAACTCGGTAGAGTGCTAAGTACGGATCCCTGTAGACAGTAAAACAGGTCCTGACGTATACATTGAATATATTGAGATCCCCATTAGATACTATGGTATCCATGCCAGAGACTGATGATCATGAATAGCCAACGGGAGAGAAAATCTTATGCGAGTTGCATCGGGATAAAAAATCAATAAGAGACACGCGTTCCAAGCCGAGTCCCGAGGGAGCGGGACTCGGAACATCTAAGTGAACGCGTGGGTGTACTTACTTGTTCAAGCTGCTGAGGCCAGGTGGAAACCTACCCTGGTCCGTGGTTCCTGAAAAGTGAAGGAACTCCGGCCGGGTCGGTAATAAGCTCGGCATAATGAGTCATTGTTTCCGGTGTCGTAAAGGTCAGGCAGTCAGGCTGCGCCCGTGCGTTAGTCTGTAGTTCACAAACAGTGAAAAAGGACTCCGACTGGAGTCCCTGAGAGTCAAAAGAGATAGATGGAGGACTCAATTGATAAATAGTGACAACCACGAAGGAAAATGGCAACGTGAGAGGCCATTAACGTAGTTCAATCGATAAATAGAAAAAATAGATAGTCTCATAATTAAGAGAAAACGGCAAAACTGCCAATCCAAGCCACAATCAGTCAAAAGACCTAAGGTAAAGGAGCCAGTTCATGGAGTGAGAGATAATGGAGATCTAATGTGCAGAGATAGCATAGTAAAAATCTGGAATTATGCCTTCACTAGTCTAGAGGTCAAAGGTGGGATTACTTAGTTAAACAATTCCAATGAATATCATCGTTCAACCCTTTCACATGAGTGCGTAGTTTAAACACCCATCATTGTTCTAACTCAAAAAGAAAGTCTGATGTGTTACGTGAGTCAATTTGAAGGACAACCCACCACATGTCATCAGGGCCATGTCTACTCTCAAGAAAGTGTAGGGCCAGTTTAGTTGTGCCTCGACCACATCTGATGTTGCTGCGGTGTTCATTGATTCTAAGTTTCACTGCTCTTGTGGTCATCCCTATATATTGTAAATTACAAGGGCAGGTGATCATATAAACACAATTCTTTGTGTTGCAGTTAGTGTGTTTGACTAGTTGCCATGAGCCTATGGAATCAAATTCGATGGATTTTAACCGTTTGGTGAGGGCGCATGCGTTACAGGTACCACAAGGGAAGTGACCAACCACAGGTGGGATACCCCATAGCGTCTGTGAGTGAGGAAGTGGATGGGCGGGTCGAGGTCTGGTATGGACTAGTAAATCCTTAACATTCGTGGTACGTTTAAAAGCAAACAGAGGTTTGGGAATCTGTTCACCACCACTGCATAGAATGGACCATCTCTTATTCACAATTCTTTTAATGGAGTTGGAGAGAGGAGTAAAAGTCGATACACAGGTGAGTTTGGTGTCTGTGTTCTGGGGAGTAGTAGATAGTAAATTGTCTCTGTTGCAGGATTTTGCCCGTTTGTAGGCTGCCCTCACCACCGTATCTGGATAGTGGCGATTACCAAGCTTGTTGGACAGGTCATTAGCTTGGGAATTGAACGTGCGTATGGTGCTGCAGTTCCGTCGAAGTCGGAGGAACTGGCCATAGGGTAGGTTGTCTCTCAGTGCCTTCGGGTGGTGACTCTCATACAAGAGGAGACTATTGCGGTCTGTAGTTTTTTGGTAGGTATGAGTGTATAACTTCCCACCCTCTATGCAAATCATAAGGTCCAGAAAAGGTATCTGAGTGTCAGAGACGGAGGATGTGAATTTCAAAAAGGGATTCAATGTATTAATCCAAGTAGTGAATGATTGTACCTCCGAAAGAGCGCCCTGCCACACGATCAAGATGTCATCAATATACCTGCGCCAGAGTTTAATGTTGGCGTGAAAAGGATTGGTGTCAGGAAGTATGAACCGTGATTCAAAGTCAAACATATACAAGCAAGCGAGACTAGGGGCAAGCTCGGAATGGAGCCGGCGGAGTTGAAGGGCTGCGATGGGTGCAGTGGCACCCGTCGTGATTTTCACTGTCTGCACAGCAGACAGTGAAAATCTTTGTGGGGCCCTGTTCGGGGGCCCCTGCACTGCCCATGCCAGTGGTGTGGGCAGTGCAGGGGCCCCCAGGGGCCCCACGGCACCTGTTCCCGCCATCCTGGTTCTGGCGGTGGACACCGCCAGAAACAGGCTGGCGGGAAGGGGGTCAGAATCCCCATGGCGGTGCTGCAAGCAGCGCCGCCATGGCGGGTTCCCTGGGCCAGCGGGAAACCGGCAGGAAACCGCCGGCTCCCCTTTTCTGACCGCGCCTTTACCGCCGCGGTCAGAATCGCCCAGGAAGCACCGCCAGCCTGTTGGCGGTGCTTCCGCCGCACTCCGCCATGGCGGTCATGGACCGCCAAGGTCAGAATGACCCCCATAGTCATCTAGGTCCTGATGAAGCGTCACTGGATCCGTATGGACCACCAGGATGCGAAACATGTTGACCCATGATAGGGTAAGTTTTGGAAAATCCCCAGACTCCTCCCTTTGCTACTTTTCCTATAGAGTGATTGATCTTAGTTTCTAGTTCACTCTTATGACTATACTTTTTAACCTTGGCCCTGACCGTCCATCTGGTCTAATAAAACTATTGTCTCAGTGGCGGTTTTGAGAGCCAATTTTAACCACGCTTTCTTTTGATCTCCTCTGTCACTTTTTCACCTTTGGGGTCACGGCACCACCATTAAAAAAGATCTCCGGCAAAGAGCCCCCCCACCAGGGGTGGTGCCCGTCAGACATTGCAGTGCCGGTCTGACGAGGAGCAGTGCCGATGATGAAGCATGACATCCTATAGATGTGTGAGGCTTCTTGCTCCTAGAATTTAGGACCCCTGCCACTAGTCTCCGTTCTTTCTGGTTGGAACAGTGTATCATTTATATTTTGACGTTTCCATTAGGAAGATATACACTGGACCATAATTCCTCCTGATCCCTCTTTTTTGAGTTCAAGAAGGTGTAGCCTGATGGGGGTTGGGTTGGTTGTGCCCTAGGATTTGGACGCAGGTTGTCTATGAGGCTAGGGTGTACCCTCAACCTACAATATGATCAAGAAATCACAGAAATTAACTGAAGAAAATGAAGGTTAAAGTAACGTTTTAGTTTGGTGGTGAAATGAGTTGAGCTAATGTGTAAAAAACGAAAGACCACTAAAAATCACCTTTTATAGTTTAATGATCTATTACTTGCGTCCATCGTAGATGGCATCACTTCTAACATTTCAAATGACGGTGACGACATTATTGAATAATCATTTTCTAGTACAACTTGAACAATGCAAGGGGCTCTCTCCATGCCTTGAATATGAGCAACGCTCAGCTCAGATGTCAGGCCATGTTATCTCGCGAGTTAATTTTATCTCTCATTCGTCTGCAACTCAGTCATTTAAATTATTCATCTAAAGTACTTATAAAAAGTAAAGTTTACTCCACTGCTGGAATGCTACACCAGGTTCGATGACCCTGAATAGCCAAGATTTAATGCACTGAATTGGTTTTACATCTTTGAACTTGCAGCTCCGTCCCATCGTCCCCTATTGTAAAGGAATTTGTGTGGCTGCTATTAAGTTTGGACTTTGACTCTGTTAATGTCTATAAACCATTATAACTAACTAAAGTGAAATATAACAGGAGGAGGGTTTGGCTGGGAAGCATGCAGTTGATGAACTATCCTGATTTTGTTAAGATGTGGTATTATCCACTTAACGACACAATAACTGTGATAGTTATTTATATTTTCTCTAAACCATATTTGTATGAAATATATTTTGATAAAAAGACTATTTAGTAATTCTAAAATTAGATATAAGGGCTGGTGGTGTACCTCATTTTACTATTAAATCCATTTAAAAAATAAACTGTGATCAATTGATGGGGTGATAATTTTCTACATCTTTCTTGTATGCCTAGACAGATTATGTGACCATATTTGTAATTACTTCACCATGAAAACATCATTTGGTACAAACTGAAATGAAGCGTTAGAGAGTGCGTGGTTCCAACTGTATGAAATGAACCTGTTCTGAACAAGGGTTATAGCACAGGGCAATTCAGAAAGCACTCACTTTCTGTGTGGAGCGGCTCAGGAGAAATATGTCCCTTAGTTCAAATGTCCCTAAGCTCATCATTGAGTTCTGGTGCTAGTATGTGTTACCGAATGTATTTCCCTTTGATGTACCTTGATGGTTTCTTAAAATAGCTTTTTTGAGCCAGGACTCTTGGTATTCCCCTGTTTGTAAACCAGACCTCTTACTCAGGGCCGGCTTTAGCGTTGGTGGCTTCCTGTGCGACAGTCTTTTTTTGCCCCCCCTCCTTCCCATGACCACCCCCTCAGACCCCTCACTACCGCCTGGCAAATGTGCCCCTCATCCCTCAATAAACCCGTTTTGAAAAACCCTCCTTTATCTTCATTACCACATGTAAGAGGACCTTGAAATAAATGATTTCAGGATGTGAGCTGTTTAAAACCTTCTCCTGTGTTTGATTTAATAAGCTTATAATAGAAACCCAGGCCACCCACAGGGAGCGCATAACAACTGACTTGCCTCTTTACTATTGGTTGGCATTGTTGTCAGGGTGAAGGGAAGAATCATGAAGGTTTATAAATTCATGTTTGAAAACTTTCACATTTTAAAAAATACTTGTCAATGTAATCCACTGATATATAATCTGATGTGTTCAGGTGAAAGAATTCTGTGGTTTTTAATTTTTGAATTACGAAGACACTTTATCATATTTTTACATTTGCTGCAGGATATTTTTAAAAAGCAAGGGGTTCATAAGGTTAAGTGGTGCAGAACTCCCTAGTTACTGCCTTCGTTTAACATCAATGAACCTTTAACTACATGCTTGCCAGCCAGTTTATTTAATATATTTTTAATATTAGAGCTCAATCAATTAAACAGCAGCCCAGTGTTGCTGTTGAGCGGGGGTGCATGTAAAGGTAAGGGGGGCCGCATGCGGCCCTTAGGCCTTACTTTAAGTGTCACTGCTCTAGTTGGTCTTCGGGTTTTTGAAAGATTTTCCACTTAGTCCACCATCTAGTGGCCCAGAGGGACAACAGCAGGTAAGAATTTGGGAAAAACACAGAGATAAAAAACACTGAGGATTAGATAGCTCAGGAGGCTCATTTGTGCCTGGTACGCCCTACCAGGACACAGACTATAGAGATTCCATCAGCACTTTTTTAAACCTACATACTATCTATATTTTCTGTCCTGTGTTTTTGGATCTCCAATAAGGATTAAGGCATTTACCTGCCTTAGCAATGTTGTGTTTCTGTAAATTAGCAATGGCCCATGCCTAGGCATAGGTGATACCTGTAAAATCATATCATCTGTAAATGTGCATTTTGATTTTATTAAAAGTGAACCTTTAAATTGAATAACTGACATGGGTGATTACAGCCTCTGTTATCCCTGTGAGAAATGTTATTTCTTCTGCCTGCACTATTCTGTCTGTGGACTGAGCTTGTGAGTTGGTGCATGATGACTACTTGTCTTGTGAAACCTCTGATTAATACAAATAACCAGTAGGTAAGATCTCACTCATAAAAATTGATAAATACATATTTGTAAAGGTATTTGGCAATTTTGGTGATAATAAAAAACTTGTAATTGTTTTCAAAAGATCTTTCCTCAAATTCATTTTTAGCATATTAAATATAAATAGATTTACTTCAGGTTTAATTTATAATATCAACAGGTATATCACGGTTTGAACTCTAATTCAAGTATTCATATGTTGATGGGCTCCTTTGGTAAGGCCATAGCTAAACAGGTTGTGTTCTTTGTCTCTGAACTTTAAATTTCAAAGTATCTATCCTAAACTGATCAAAACAAGGCTGGAAGGAATTGGAAGGGGGGTGTTTCCATTTTACTATGATAGCTGGTATGGGTTCTGCACAAAGAAACCATATTTGGCAAAAAAGTGGGGGGATTTGAGGACATGAATAGGCTGCCTTTTCTAGAACAATGGACCAAACATTAGTCTCTAGCACCACATTTGCATTTATATGGTACCACAGTTTGGAGAAGAGGCAGAGAACAAGTGAAGGTTGTGCCCAGAAAGATCTTATCTTTATTTGGGAGCACTAAGGAGACAGTGAAAAGTAAGAATTTCAGATGTTGCATTCTTACAAACTTCCTACTCACAAGAACTAGTAACACTTGGGTCATCTGAGACAGCAAGGCTAATGTCTAAGAATAAGTAGACTATATGTGTCCATAAGTCCTAATGTCCTGCATCCAATTTTATTGGGTGCTTTCCACACATTAACATTTCCTAAAATTCTGGAGAATGAACAGCAGCTACAGGTACAGTGTGGCCCAACCCTTTAATTCAACATGGGAGAGCATGGAATATCTGATCATTCTCACCCACCACCATTCACTGTATCACCTAAGTTGACTGACATTCCCTTATTCCACCTGCTACAAATAGGTGCAAATGGGAGCTGATAAGTCTCCGGAATTGGGGATAACCATATAGAAACTGACCTGGTGTTCTCAGGTCCTCTTAGCTATCCCCCATGCATGGAACTCAAGCTTGTAAATAAAATTTATGGCTAGAAGATCAACCCGTTTCATCATCAAAAGAATTCTTTGGGACTTTACATATTCGCAACCTTAACGTCACTATCACTGCTCTCCCGCAAATTAAGGGCTATTGCCTTAAAGTCATCAACTGATCATGGCCCTCACATCTCCAACCTCTATACCATTTTGGTCGAGTAGCCTGAGCATCACGTCCATTTATTTAAATATTGATATTTCTCACACCACTGCTGCCACCCACAAACAGGTCTCCTCCTTGCTTTTGCGCCTAGAAAAATCTCAAATCTAATATACTCAAATCTACTGTTGAATGCTACCTCTCCTCACCAATCTACAGTAATTCCCCTCAACCCACTTTCAATGCCTTACACTTCACAATCTTTCTTATAGTTGAATCATATGCCCTTATCCAAAAACAACCACAAATGACCACACATAACCATGATTTTCAGAACCATCAAACTCAAAACAAAGAACTGCTGCAAGCTAGAATTCAATGAGATCAGATTTCCATCGCTGTCTACCTTTACGGCCCTCAAACATGCCAGGACCACCGACCACATAGCCATCTTTAAAGCCAAATCAAGAGTACTATTTTGGGCAAATCTAAAATGCATTCAACTGCACCAGGAATGTTTCAAAGTGAAGAAGAAATTCACCAACCCTAAATGCACTACAGCCACAATTTCACTGATAATATCTTCCGATAAGATCAAAGAACTTCTTATGGGAATTAAGTCAGGGTCCTCGAATTATCATTGCCCTCGTGTATGCTACAGCAGGTTCCTGAACTAATTGCTACTGCTCTTCTTCCGGTTTTTCAGGAGGTTCTTTTTACAGGTGTCTTTCCTACATCGTGGAGGGAAGCAGCGGTAATTCCTCTGAAAAAGAAACCGGACTGTGCATCACATGACCTGAACAACGTACTCCCCACTCTAGCTAAGATCCTTGAGAAACATATCAAGAATGAGTTAGCCACCTTCTTACACATTTCAGGCAGCTTAGACCAGTCTCAACATGGATTTAGGAAGGCCCACAGCACCGAATCTGCACTTATCACGACTTCAGACACTTTTTGCAGGCTGTTGATTGAGGGGCAGGGAGCAGTTCTAGTTCTATTGGATTTATCTGCTGCATTTGATACCATTTCACCTCAGAATTTGGTTTCCCGCCTCCACCAAGCAAGGATTAGAGACTCAGTACTTAAGATTTTGGAATCTTTTTTAGGCGATAGACCTATCACGGTGAGCTGGGTCGATTTTAGTGGCTCAGCGTTTTGTCTGCAATGTGGGGTCCCACAGGGATCGGCTCTTAGCCCTACTTTGTTTAATCTCTATGTTGCCCCTTTGGCCAAACTGATCCGTTAGTATGGTTTCATGCCTACTTCATATGCTGATTAGGCCGATCTGCCCCCGGGGGGGCTGCAGCCACTAGACACCAGGGATTGTTTTTTATTTAACTTGTTTTGTTTTATAAGGCGAGCGACCCCTTAGGAAAGGGTCGCTCCCAAGGGGGCAAATCTTTTATTAGGCCTATTCTGCCCTCCTGGGGGCAGATCGGCCTATATTGATTAGGCCAATCTGCCCCCAGGGGAGGCAGAAACCACTAGACACCAGGGATTTTGTTTTTTTATGACATTGGCATAAGGGGAGCGACCCCTTTCGAAAGGGTGACTCCCCAGGCGGCAATTTTTTTTATGAGGTCTTTTCTTCTCCCCCTGGGGGCAGATCGGCCTATACTGATTAGGTCGGGGGCAGAAGCCTCTAGACACCAGGGATTTTTTTTTCTTCTTTTTTACAGATGGGGAGCCATCCCTTAGGCAAGGGTCATTCCCCTGGGGGACAAATATATTTTAGGCCATTTCTATCCACCTTGTAGGCATATCGGCCTATTTTAATTAGGCCAATCTGCCCCCAAGGGGGGCAGAAACCACTAGACTCCAGGGATTTATTTTTGCACCAGTTTCACGCAAGGAGAGCGACCCCTTAGGCAAGGGTCGCTGCTCTGGGGGGCAAATTTATTTAGCACCATTTTCTTACCCACAATTCCGTGCAAGCCTCCAATTTTGCTGGAAATCACACATTTTTTCCCACATTTTTGTGAGGGAACCTTCCAGAATCTGCAGGAATCCACAAAATTCCTACCACCCAGCATTGTTGCATCTATACTGATAACAATTCTGCTCCACTTGTCAGCCTAAACATTTTTTTTTCAAACTGCCCTTTTGGATCCGCTTTGGTTCCCCCTCAATTTTGACACGTTTTTGGATCTTCCCTGTCACAGGTACTTGGCCCACCTACACAAGTGAGGTATCATTTTTACTGGGAGACTGAGGAGAACGTTGGGTGGTAGTAAATTTGTTCCGGTGCAGTGATCCCACGCAGAAATGTGGGAAAAATTTGATTTGTTTGCTAAATTTGAGCTTTGCTAAGGATACTGGGTGAGAAAACAGTGGGGGATCCACGCAAGTCACAGCTCCCTGGGCTCCCTCTGTGTCTAGTTTTCAGAAATGTTTGGGTTTGGAAGGTTTCCCCATATGGGTCCTGAGCCCAGGACCAAAAACGTAGGTGCCCCACCGCAAAAGACAGGTAGTTTTGTATTTGAGAATTTTGATGTGCCCAGATGGTGTTTTGGACCATTTCCTTTCGAGGGCACTAGGCCTACCCACACAAGTGAGGTATAATTTTTATCAGGAGAGACTTGGGGGAATTCTGGGTGGAAGGAACTTTGTGGCTCCTCTCAGATTCCAGAATTTTCTGTCACCGAAATGTGAGGAAAAAGCTTTTTTGGTCTAAATTTTTAGGTTTGCAAAGGATTCTGGGTAACAGAACCTGGTGAGATCCCCACAAGTCACCCCATCTTGGAGTCCCCTAGGTATCTAGTTTTCAAAAATGCACAGGTTTGGTAGGTTTCCATAGGTGCAGCTGAGCTAGAGGCCAAGATCCACAGCTAGGTACTTTGCAATAAACAGCTGTTTTATTTGGAAAAATGTGATTTGTCCACGTTGTGTTTTGGGGCATTTGCCGCTGCGGGCACTAGGCCTATCCACACAAGTGAGATATCATTTTTATCTGGAGACTTAGGGGAACGCTGGGTGGAAGGAACTTTGCGGCTCTTCTCAGATTCCAGAACATTCTGTCACTGAAATGTGAGGCAAAAGTGATTTTTTGCCAAATTTTAATGTTTGCAAATGATTCTGGGTAACAGAACCTGGTGAGAGCCCCACAAGTCACCCCATCTTAGATTCCCCTATGTATCTAGTTTTAAAAAATGCACAGGTTGGTAGGTTTCCCTAGGTGCCGGCTGAGCTAGAGGCCAAAATCCACAGCTAGACACTTTGCAAAAAACAGCTCCGTTTTCTTTGGGAAAATGTGATGTGCTAATTTTTTGTTTTGGGGCATTTCCTGTCGCGGGCACTAGGCCTACCCACACAAGTGAGGTACTATTTTTATCGTGAGATTTTGGGGGAATGCTGCGTGCAAGAAAATTTGATGCTCCTCTCAGATTCCAGAACTTTCTGTCACTGAAATGTAAGGCAAAAGTGTTTTTTTTGCAAAATGTTAATGTTTGCAAAGGATTCTGGGTAACAGAACCTGGTGGGAGCCCTACAAGTCACCCCATTTGTAATTCCCCTAGGTGTCTAGTTTTCAAAAGTGCACAGGTTTGGCAGATTTCCTTGGGTGCCGGCTGAGCTAGAGGCCAAAATCCACAGCTGGGCACTTTACAAAAAACAGTTTTCTTTGGGAAAATATGATGTGTCCACGTTGTGCTTTGGGGCATTTCCTGTTGTGGGCCATAGGCGTACCAACACAAGTGAGGACCATTTTTATCGCGAGACTTGGGGGAACACAGGGTGGAAGGAAATTTGTGGCTCCTCTCAGATTCCAGAACTTTTTGTCACCAAAATGTGAGGAAAAAGTGGCCAAATTTTGAGGTCTGCAAAGCATTCTAGGTAACAGAACCTGGTGAGAGCCCCAAAAATGCACAGGTTCAGTAGGCTTTCCTAGGTGCCAGCTGAGCTAGAGATCAAAATCCACAGCTAGGCACTTTCCAAAAAACCCGTCAGTTTTCAATGTAAAAATGTGATGTGTCCATGTTGCGTTTCCTGTCGCTGGCATAAGACGTACCCACGCAAGTGAGGTACCATTTTTATCTGGAGACTTCGGGGAATACAGAATAACAAAACAAGTGTTAGTTCCCCTTGTCTTTCTCTACATTGTTTCCTTCCAAATATAAGACAAGGTGTTAAAAAAAAAAAATCTATTTGAGAAATGCCCTGTAATTCACATGCTAGTATGGGCACCACAGAGTTCCGAGATGTGCAAATAACCACTGCTTCTCAACACCTTATCTCGTGCCCATTTTGGAAATACAAAGATTTCCTTGATGCCTATTTTTCACTCTTTATATTTCAGCTAATGAATTGCTGTATACCCGGTACACAATGAAAACCCATTGCAAGGTGCAGCTCACTTATTGGCTCTGGGTACCTAGGGTTTTGGATGCACCTACAAGCCCTATATATCCCCACAACCAGAAGAGTCCAGCAGACGTAACAGTATATTGATTTAAAAAAATCTGATATCACAGGAAAAAGTAACAGAGTAAAACGTTGAGACAAATGGCTGATTTTGTCACCTCAATTTAAAACATTTTTTATTTCATCTGTTATTTTCTGTAGGAAAACCTTTTAGGATCCACACAATGACCCCTTGCTGAATTCAGAATTATATCTACTTTTCAGAAATGTTTTGCTTTCCGGGATCCAGCATTGGTTTCACACCCATTTCTGTCACTAACTGGAAGGAGGCTAAAAGCACAAAATATAGTAAAAATGGGGTATGTCCAGTAAAATGCAAAATTGTGTTGAAAAATGTTGTTTTCTGATTCAAGTCTGCCTGTTCCTCAAAGCTGGGAAGATGGTGATTTTAAAACCACAAACGCATTGTTGATGTCATTTTCAGGGAAAAAAACACATGCCTTCTTCTGCAGCCCTGTTTTCCCATTTTAATAAAAAAGAAAAATGTTGTATTTTGGCTAATTTCTTGGTCTCCTCCAGGGGAACCCACAAAGTCTGGGTACCTCTAGAATCCCTAGGATGTTGGAAAAAAAGTAGGCAAATTTGGCATGGTTGCATCTTATGTGGACAAAAAGTTATGAGGGCCTAAGTGCAAACTGCTCCAAATGGCCACAAAAAGGCCTGGCACCTGAGGGGGAAAAGGCCCGGCAGTGAAGGGGTTAAATAAAAAAAAAACACTTACCTTCACTGTTGCTGCGCCGCTCCATTCCTCAGCCGCAGGCAGTCACAGGCTCCCAGCCTGCCCTGTGGCCAATCCTGACGCTGCTCAGAGCAGCATCAGGATTGGCTGGGAGCGCCTACCCAGGGCGCTCCCAGGCAGACTGGGAGCCTGTGCAAGCTCTCTCCAGCCTGGCATAGGTTAGATGGTCTCAGAAATTGCACAGTTCTGTAGAGGCTAGCTCTCTAACTGATTTATGGGTTTAGATTTTTCTGAATAAGAAATAAAATATTGAAATAATATCATTTTAGGTCACATAATAGGCCTGGGTGCAAACCTCTGCTCTGCTAGCAGAGTTCCTGAATTCCACCATCCGGTGTGGAGTGGAGTTTATTCGCACGTATGAGGTTTGTTTTTTGCTCCCACTCATGAGTGCCACTATACTCTCAGGCTGCTAGCACACATGTGCGAAACTTCACACCCATTCACACGGTTTCCGATGGTGACAGCTGGCAAAACAGTGCCTCTCACGAACCCCCTCAAGTAGATTTTCTACTCAAGATGCATCTAAATCTAGTCAAAAGAGTTTTTTGAGTGGATTTTCTTCTCCGAGGGACCCTTCAAGTTGTTTTTTAGTGTGAAAATCCTTTTTTTCAAACAGGGAGGAAGTGCCCTAGAGACTCCAACTTTCTGTTCATGTCCAGTAAGGTCGTCCCACTGGTTTGTCCATCTCCTGGTCACTTTTCACTTGCATTTCGAGGTGGAAGGGTCACTCTCTTTGCCTCCTAAATATACATTTGGAATTAAGGCCTTTGGTTTTGTGATATCACACAAGTGAGTTCAGTTCAAAAACTATTGTAAAAGTGTTTTTTTGTTTGTTTGGGCATGCACCAGTATTTCTTTGTACTTTAATTTGATTTTTACATTTTACAGTGGTGGGTGGGTTCGTGTTTAAACATGGGCCTAGTCTTTTATTTTGCCTTTCATTGATTTTTCATCTTATGTAAAGGATAACTGTTGCACAATCAGTACCTTTTCTACATGTTTGTTACATTTGCAATATTCATTTATTTTATTATGTGGCCTAGATTTCCAAAGGGACCTCTAGCTAGTAGGCCCAGTACCACTAGTCATCAGTGCATGAAATAAATGTTTCAGTGGTATATGTAAGTAAAACTTCAGTTAGCGCATGGATAGTATTAAATTAAATAAAAAATGTTGGCTATTGCTTGCATTTCATTTTTTGTTTGCAGAAAGTGTATATGTTGTGGGGTAATATTTGATGGCATAGGAGGATGCATGTTGTTGTGACATTTTTATAGCTCAGTTAATTTTCATGTTTTGCATTGCTGAATTAATGTTAGTGTTTTCTTCTGTGTTTCTGCCATGCCTCCTTATAGCCAGTGTGTGTGAGTGTGTGTGTTTGGCATCGTCAACCATTTGTCTTTGTTCTCCATGCGCTCTCACCAGGGGCCATTTTTTGTCATCTATGTCCATAGGCTTGCATGTGTTCTTTGTTCTCAATGCCTCCTTGTTTGCAGTTGTTGTTTGACCGTGTGGCAAGCAGCCATTTTGTGCATCGAGCTAATGTGTTTTTGCCACAGGCTGGCTTGTGTTCTTTATTCCTCATGCCTCCATGCTCCTTGTTGTTGTTGCTTGACCATGTGGCTGGTGGCCATTTTGTGTATCCAGCCAGTGTGCTTTTGCCATAGGTTTGCATTTGTTCTTTGTTTGCCATGACTCCTTGCTCCTAATTGTTGTTGCTTGACCATGTGGCTGGTGGCCATTTTGTGTATCCAGCCAGTGTGCCTTTGCCATAGCCGTGCTTATGTTCTATGTTTGCCATGACTCCCAATGAGGAGTTGCACGGCGGTACTCGACCATCTTCCGCAACGGCGCACAACGTCAGCAGCATTACCTCATTTTTACATGTCCATCCACATAGGACAGGCGGACGTCATTTTGGGGAAGGCAAGCCAGGCACCTAACTGCGTCACAGCACACATAGGCACCATTTGGGCCTATACAACAACATACTGTTTCAGTCACAACATGCAATGCACTGTACATTTTGGAAATGTTGAATACTGATCAGATGCTCATTGTTTTGCCCCCTAGATTGCAACCTCTGCAGATGAATAGAAGATGGAGACATCCCCCGTGTACAGGCCCCTGATGGACTTGGCAACAATGGAGAACAGGCACATTATCCTCACCTACAGACTTGACAGGGCCACAATCCAAGAGCTATGTGCCCAATAGGATCCAGACCTGATCTCTGCTATCCATCACCCCACTGGGATCCCCCCTTTTGTTCAAGTCCTATCTGTGCTCCATTTCTCGGCAAATGGTTCTTTCTAAATGACAGTGGGCTTGGTAGCAGGAATGTCACATCCAATGTTCTCAATAGTGCTAAGAAGAGTGTTTTTGGCCCTGATAAAACACATGCGCAGCTACATTGTTTCCCCCAGGTGGAGGGCTTGGCCACAGTGAAAGCTGACGTCTATGCAATGGGAAATATCCCCAATATCATTGGGGCAACTGATGGTACACATATTGCATTAGTCCCCCGCTCCCCCAGAGAAATGAACAGGTGTTCAGAAATCGAAAGAGCTTTCACTCTATGAATAGGCAGATAGTGTGCCTGGTGGACCAGTACATCTCCCATGTCAATGCAAAATATCCTGGGTCTGTGCATGATATCTTTACCCTGAGGAATAACAGCATCCCATATGTGATGGCTCAACTCCAGAGGCACCAGGTGTGGCTAATAGGTGAGCCCATGGTCCCCACCCAGTATATATTGGTGTATGGGGTTGGCCCTAAGGTTTAGTGCCTGGCTAACAGGTGTCCCTCGATATTTGCAGGTGACTCTGGTTACCCCAACCTCTCATGGCTACTGACCTCAGTGAGGAATCCCAGGACAAGGGCAGAGGAACGTTACAATGAGGCACATGGGCAAACAAGAAGAATTATAGAGCGAACCTTCGGCCTCCTGAAGGCCAGGTTTCGGTGCCTCCATCTAACAGGTGGTTCCCTGTGCTACTCACCCAAGAAGGTGTGCCAGATCATCGTGGCATGTTACATGTTGCACAACCTTGCCTTACATCGCCAGGTGCCTTTTCTGCAGGAGGATGAGGCTGGAGATGGGCGTGTGGCAGCGTTGAAGCCTGTGGACAGTGACGGAGAGTAGGCAGAGAATGAGGATGTGGACAATAGAACATCAATCATACGACAGTACCTCCAGTGACACACAGGTAAGACACTGTAACTTCACCTTTCATTGTAGTTTTGTATTGTTAATTGTCACTGGCAGGCTGATTATTCCCACTACTATGGCTACTTACTGTACCCTTTGATATGTCTATTTACAGATATATGATATGTGCCCCACTCTGGCTCTGGTGTATTGATTTCAGCAAACTACAGGTCATACCTATGTATACATTACTGTACAGTTGAATTGCAATGTCTACAGATTGTTGAACTAATACATAGTTCAATCAATTGACAGACTCAATACTTGTATTTTTTACAAGGGTGTTTATTTATGTGCCGATAAGTGGATGGGGTATTGCTATAGGCTGGTGGGTTGGTGGAGGAGAGTCCAAGTAAAAGTTCCAGTCTATTTGTATCACAGGTGCATTGTCCAAGGGGGCATAGGAAGGGGAGCAGTGGCAGTTTAAGGTGGACAGGGTGACAGAGTGGGACACAAGGGTGACAATCAGGAGAGTCTTATTTCCTGGCTGAGGTCTTGGCAATGTTCTCTGGCTTCTGCCTGGATCGCAGGGACCATTTGTGGGGTGGTTCTCCATCTGCAGGGGGTGGGGTGCTGGTGGCCTGTTGTTCCTGTGGCGGGGCCTCCTGTCCACTAGTGTCAGTGGTGGTGGAGGGCTGCTCTTCATTGTGGCTGGTGTCAGGGGCCCGTTGGTGTGCCACTGCCTCCCTCATGGTGTTGGCCATGTCTGCCAGCACCCCTGCAATGGTGACCAGGGTGGTGTGGATGTCCCTCAGGTCCTCCCTGATCCCCAGGTACTGTTCTTCCTGCAGCTGCTGGGTCTCCTGCAACTTGGCCAGTATCTGGCCCATCGTCTCCTGGGAATGGTGGCATGCTCCCAGGATGTTGGCGAGTGCCTCGTGGAGAGTCGGTTCCCTGGGCCTGTCCTCCCCCTGTTGCACAGCAGTCCTCCCAGCTTCCCTGTCGTCCTGTGCCTCTGTCCCCTGAACAGTGTGCCCACTGTCACTGACCCCAGGTCCCTGATCGTCCTGTGTTTGTGGGGTTGCCTGGGGTCCCTGTAGTGGTGGACACTGCTGATTGACGTGTCCTGGGGACAGAGGTATGGGCCCGCTGTGTAGGTGCTGTGGTGGTGTTTCCTGAGGGGGTAGACTCTGTGGTGGTATGGGACTGTTGAAGCTGAAAAAGGAGTAAAGAGCTACTCTAGAATTACACTTTATATATAAATACCCTACAAAGAGTTACAATATAACAATATTCACCTTATAATGTATATCAACAGTTTTTTAGTGGCTATATGTCCAATCCTGGGCTACATCAATGTCATAGTCTTCATTTCAATAAATCTCATTTCATAAAGACATACAATAATTTTGTCCATATTTTATTATATCATATCAAATATATTATGAAACAGACAATATATCAGGTCAATCATACCACATACACACAACAATACTATATTAAACAAAATACAAAAATACATACAGAAAATTATATATATAATAATAGTGTGATATATTATTAATTTATATACATGTATACAAGGAGTTGTAAAATTCAATATAACAATATTTTTATACAATACTCCAAGAACATAGTAGGAACCAAGGGCCTATGCGCTTTTCGGGGATCCTCTCAAAAATACAGACTAAAGGATATACGGTTGTATTTATTCTTTTTGTTTCTTTAAAGTACACTAAACTAATGGGTCTTTTTAATATGTGTAATTGCATGCTGTATCTCACTAACTTTAGTCTGTATTTTTTCATGGCTGCTATTTTGTGCATGGGTAGCTTATGTATTGTATATATCTAACAGCGTGGACATTGGACTCCACGATTTCAAGGTTGCTTATTTATGTGTTTTATATACTATATATCTTCTAATGTGGCATATATAAAAAAATCGGCACTCCATTCAACATAAATGTCCTTCCTATGGCGTTTGTATCTATTTTTGAACACAAGTTTGGGAACGGCCGTGATGAAGGTGGCCTCCATAAGAGAGGATCCACCAAACGCGCGTAGGCCCTTGGTTCCTACTATGTTCTTGGAGTAATGACCTAATATATTGTCTGTTTTATAATGCATTTGATATGATATAATAAAATATGGGCAAAATTATTGGATGTCTTTATGAAATTAGATTTATTGAAATGAAGGCTATGACATTGATGTAGCCCAGGATTGGACATATAGCCACTAAATAACTGTTGACATACATTATAAGGTGAATATTGTTATATTGTGACTTATTTATGTGTTTTATATACTATATATCTTCTTCTAATGTGGCATATATAAAAAAATCGGCACTCCATTCAACATAAATGTCCTTCCTATGGCGTTTGTATCTATTTTTGAACACAAGTTTGGGAACGGCCCTGATGAAGGTGGCCTCCATATGAGAGGATCCAACAAACGCGCGTAGGCCCTTGGTTCCTACTATGTTCTTGGATTTATGACCTAATATATTGTCTGTTTTATAATGTATTTGATATGATATAATAAAATATGGGCAAAATTATTGTATGTCTTTATGAAATTAGATTTATTGAAATGAAGGCTGACATTGATGTAGCCCAGGATTGGACATATAGCCACCAAATAACTGTTGACATACATTATAAGGTGAATATTGTTATATTGTGACTCTTTGTAGTATATTTATATATAAAGTGTAATTCTAGAGTAGCTCTTAACTCCTTTTTCAGCTTCAGCTTTCATTTCCCTGGTTGAGCTACTATATTTGCTTCAGGGACCCTTTTTTGTCTAGGTGGTATGGGACTGTGCCTGGGTAACCAACTGTCCGGAGGGCCCTGATGGACCTGGTTGGTCATTCTGATCCAGGTGTCCAGAGCTGCTGTCATCACTGTGGGCCTCTTCTGTGGGGGGACTGGATGTTACTGGCACCTCCTCTCCGGTGACGTTGTGTGGGGGACCTGTGGGGATGTAAATGCAGTGTTATTGTTTCTGCGTGTGGCATCTTGTTCATGGGTGTGTTGCCTTGTATGGTTGGGATTGCCCTGGCAGCTTAGGCTTGTGTGAGTGGTGATTTGGTTGGACAGATGATTGTCTCTAGTGTGCATGCTTTGGTGATCGGTGTCCATGCAGGTCTGTGATGGGTCTCTATACATTAGTATTGCATGCAGGGCTTGGTAGTGGGATGGGTGGGTTATGTTTGTGGGGTGTATGTGAGGTGGTGAAGTGATGGGGGTGAGGGTAGGGGTGGGGGTTTGTGATGGCATGCAGGTAGGGGGGGTGATAGTAATAGTGAGTTGACTTACCAGAGTCCAGTCCTCCTGCTACTCCTGCCAGGCCCTCAGGATGCATGATTGCCAAGACTTGCTCCTCCCATGTTGTTAGTTGTGGGGGAGGAGGTGGGGGTCCACCGCCAGTCCTGTGTACTGCTATCTGGTGTCTTGCTACCACGGAATGCACCTTCCCCTGTAGGTCATTCCACCTCTTCCTGATGTCATCCCTTGTTCTGGGGTGCTATCTCACGGCATTGACCCTGTCCACGATCCTCCGCCATAGCTCCATCTTCCTAGCAATGTATGTCTGCTGCACCTGTGATCCGAATAGCTGTGGCTCTACCTGGATGATTTCATCCACCATGACCCTGAGCTCCTCTTCTGAGAACCTGGGGTGTCTTTGTGGTGCCATGGGTGTAGTGTGACTGGTGTGTGTGAGGGTGTGTGAGATGATGTGTTGGGTTGTGTGCTGTGAGGTGCCTGGATGGTGTATTAGTGATGGTGTTCTGTGGCTCTGGTTCTGTGGGTGCTCTTGGTGTGTCTCTCCCTCAGTTGTCAATTTTCTTGAGTTGTGAGGGGTTGTGGGTAATGTAGGTGTGTGTTTTATAGCACTGTGGGTGTGGTGTGTGTATGTGTGTCAGGTGTGTGTTATTCAAATTGTCCAATGTAGTGTTGTTTTGTATGTATGTGTGTATTTTGAGCGCAGCGGTATGTACCACCAATGGTTTAGCGCTATTGAATGTCCGCTGCGGTGATTCGTGGGTCATAATGCTGTGGTCGTAGTTCTGTTCGAGTAGCGGTGTGGGTTTTGCTACTACCAGTTTATCACTGACCTTTGGGCTGGTGGACTTGTGTGTGTGTTTGTATAGTAATGGATCGGTATGTGTGTGTCATAATATGGGTAGCGGTAAACCGCCGCCAGCGCTGCATGTTGGGGGCAGTCGGCATGACGGTAAGCGGGACTTACCACCAATGTCATATTGACGGCCTTAATTTCCTAAGTTTAGTTTCATTAAATACTAGCTCCTCATTGCTCAGAAGAAGTTCATGCTGTTAGTTTTTATTATCATATCAGATATTTTTTGTTGTGTGTCACATACTATCATCGCGGTTGTCTGGTCTCAGTCTTTCTAAAGTAAAGATATAATATATAACCCACTAACACTCTGTTTTCTTTCAATCTAATTCATAGAAATGGATAATCTTTTGATTAATCCTTCTGTTGGATTTCGCATAGGTGGGAGTGGCACCTTGGGGGTCATTTTGACTCCGGTGGGCGGCGGTCGCCGCCCGCCTGGAGGGAACCGCCATATAGCCGCTCCGCGGTCGAAAGACCGCGGAGGCCATTCTGGCTTTCCCGCTGGGCTGGCGGGCGACCGCCAGAAGGCCGCCCGCCAGCCCAGCGGGAAACCCCTCCCCACGAGGAAGCCGGCTCCGAATGGAGCCGGCGGAGTGGGCATGTGCGACGGGTGCAGTTTGCACCCGTCGCGTATTTCAGTGTCTGCTAGGCAGACACTGATATACACAGTAGGGCCCTCTTACGGGGGCCCCTGCCGTGCCCATGCCATTGGCATGGGCACGGCAGGGGCCCCCAGGGGACCCGCAGCACCCCCTACCGCCATCCTGTTCCTGGCGGCCGAACCGCCAGGAACAGGATGGCGGTAGGGGGTGTCAGAATCCCCCATGGCGGCGCAGCAAGCTGCGCCGCCATGGGGGATTCCAAGGGCAGCGGTAAACTGGCGGGAGACCGCCGGTTTACCCTTTCTGGCCGCGGCAGAACCGCCGCGGTCAGAATGCCCTTTGGAGCACCGCCGGTCTGTCGGCGGTGCTCCCGTGGCCGGTGACCCTGGCGGTCACCGGCCGCCAGGGTCTGAATCAGGCCCCTTGTGTCTTACCTGCAAGAGCGCTAGCCTGCTACTACTACTACTAAGACGGCTTTAAGATAGGATGCCACCTTGGGAAAACCCTGCAGTAAGAAGACTGAGGTAGAAGCCTTCATTTCATCTATTCAGGTAAGAGAAGAACTATGGATTGAATTAACTTCTACTGAAGAAGATGCTGTTTCTGTGTATCTAGTTTTTGGTAGGAAAAATAGGCAATGACCCCCTATTGGTCAATATACTTACAGAGGGGAATAGAGCAAGGTATTAGTAACCAACGTATACTTTGTTTTAGCAGATTTAAAAAACAGGATACACTAACAGAAAGCAGTACAAACTTAAACACCAGAATAAAGACTTGAGACATGAATGAAGTAATATACATTACCCCCTTTTATAATTTACAAATAGAAAAACATTCTTTCTACCCACAAAAGGCCTACCCCTCTCCCCAAACGAATTGCCCCATCCCTGACCAAAGTCCAATAAAAGTCCACAACTAAAGTCCAAAGAAAAAGTACAAAGTGCAAAAAAAGTCCCAACTCCCTTTTTCACCCTCTCCACCCACAAGTGTCTCTCCCACCAAAAAAAACACATTAAAAAGGGTCAAAAGAGGGTGTTCTGTACGTGGGTCCAGAGATCATCAAGCGTTGCCTCAATGTGTACCACCTGACGGTCTTGGCATGTGAAGTGTTGCAGGATGCTATGCTGGAAATTGCAGCCCAAGCGTGAGGGGGGGCAACAGTAATGGGACATGGACGGGCTGTTGCCAGTTGGTGGTGGTGCTGATGGTGCCGTTGGGAGGCTGGAGGCAGTGGTGGCCAAAGGGAGGAGCTTGGACCGGCAGGCATGTTGGCAGCTGCCTGGGCCTTGTCCTCCTCCTCCTGAAGAGCCACCAGCCACATATATTCATTGAAGTTGGCATCCAGCCTCTTCTGCTGCAGCTGGGCTGCTGTCTCCTGATGAGTAGCAGGATGTCTACCAGGAGTAGTTATAGCAAGAAACAAAAAGGAAAATGACAAAGTATAAACAGTTCTCTGTGCAAAACATTTTTTGAAAAGTGGAGTGGCACAGTAGCAGTAAATTGCTGGTCCCCTATGGCCATTGGACTTTGACGTGGCGGGCCGTTTTTTTACCCACACATGCATCACTGTAGTTGACGAATGTCAAAAGGGTAAAATTTGAACTGGCATGAATCAGTCATGGAAGATATGAAATGTTAATCACTTGTGCATAAATGTGGTACATGCCAAAAGGGATTTTCAGGTTTTTTTGGGTGACTGGGACAGAACTTTGAAAAGAATAAAGGACTGAAGTACTAGGAGGTGACTGAGTGGGCACTAGGGGGGAAGGGAAATACACCTTTTTCAAGTTTGCAATGCTGTGACAACTGTGTAAATGCTGCATTAACTGAAGCAGATGCATATTGCACAGACAACACTATTGTACTGCTGAATTGAACCACCCTGCAGTTAGGTCATAGTAGCAGGGGTGATTAATGGGGAGGGAGGTATGATGGTCGGTGGGTGGATACATAGCTGCCTTGTGTCAACTACAGTGATTCAAGAGAGAAGACAGAAAATTAAAATAACCCCGCTTTCAACCAATGCTTTGATACCCGTGCAAACCAAGCAAAGTATGTTAACAGCCCGTCCCTCTCCAGAAGAGCTCCTTTAATTCTTGATTCAAGCAATTATACATTCATCTTTTCATTCATCTATCCTATTCACTCTTTGATACCCACCATTTAGGTTTTACACTCTCTCATCCAGTCTTTCACCATTCCAATCCAGCCATCCATATATCCACTTTCGATCCCTACACTCACCTTCCCAGTATCCACCCCTTCAAACACCATGCTTTCACTTATCCACACATTGTTCATTACCATCGTTCATTACCAACTACCCATTCCACATGGAGCATCCTTTTACCCATCCACCACTCACCCACTGAGGCATCCTTTCACCCATCCTTTCACCCTCCCATGCATCACCTATCACTCCCCTATGCATCTTTTCCTTTCACCCACACATTCTTTTACTCACATACCATTTCACTCATTCTTTCTTTTAACCGTCCATCCTTCGTTCGATTTGCCACTAAGCTAACATTTGGAATGTCTATTTGTTATGAGCTTTTGCCTGCTGATTTGCAGAGAGAAGAAGTCAACCTCTTGCACTGAGAATAATAGTAATTGACAATGAGCAAGAGCAATATGACTTGGCAATGCCTGTCCCTGCTGCTGTGAGTTCTCCGCCTCCAACCACAGCCGTGCTGCCACAGGCCCCTGCACTGGTGGTCGGTGCGGGGGTGGAATATTTTGATCAATCCAGAAGGAGCTTTGGTGAGGTCTTGATTGGCAAATGCAATGGACATGGGCAAGACAAAGAAAACCTTTACAAACATGCATAGAAAAGGTGACTTGGGCATGCAATCGTGTTGGTAGAGCACTTGTCCTCTTGGTATGCAAGTATCAGTCTGCAAGATATATAAGGAGAGAACGGAAAGCTCAGCTTAGTAACAAAGCAGAAGAAAGCTACGTACTAGTACAGATGTCTCACTTGCCCATGTGCCATATTTCATAGTGCGGTGGAGAAGTCTGCATATAAAAAGATAGAGTGGGCCTATCTTTTTATGTTCAGAGTCTCCACTATGAATGCGGAATCTACCCAATAGTAAAATTGCTATTAGTAAAGTTAAGTTTGTGAATACCAAAAATACAGTAAACTCACATAAAGGTGGATGTTTCCCTTAGTGAATCAGGCCCACAGTGGTGTATATATAGTCACAAAGGTGTACACATATTTTGCGCCTAACAAATCCTTCTAGGTTTAAAATGCAATGTAAGTGGTTGTCATGGTGTAGAACATAAAATGTTTTAGGGCCTGTTATACAAAACACTTGTTGAAGAACAGTGTTCGCTAATCTCACCCAGCACTTTTGTGAATAGTGTGGAATTTAGTGAAACAGCCTATGGACTAATAGGTCGGTTGCAAAATTTCCATTTTGAGTGCGTTGCAATCTGACCTACCTTGTGAATATTAATGGGATATATTGAGAATTGAGACTTACCCCAATTGGATGTCATCACAGGGATCGTGGCCTGCTGGGGGTCATCAAATCGCCATGTCTGTAATTGCATTTAAATGAAGTAAATATTTTAAATGCAGCCAGTTTTTCTTGGTTTACTCTTTGAAAAAATGTGTTTGAATGTTGGCTGTGGTGCCATAGATGACTATCTACTCTGCAACAAACTTTTTTTTTAATTTACAAAGGCTAAGAGGTCCCATGTGGAACATGAAAAAGGGCAAGTTGCCAATGTTTTGTAACCAGATTTTAAGAATTGCTATTTGGAAAGGACACATGTAACACGTCTCTTCCAAATAGTGATGTGGAATTGCAAACCCATTTTAGGAGTTGCTTATAGTTTACTTGCTCCTGAAATAGGATTTGTACATATCAAAAATGTTTTTACAGTCACAAGCAATCCAAATCACTATTTGCAGCCATAAAAACATTTTGTACCTCTGACCATGAGGCCATACGTCCTTAAATGCTCTTTACTCTCCTGAATTGAATTACTTCCATGAACTGCTATGGTACAGACCTTTAACAATTACATCAAAGTAATCTGAATTCTCTAATGCCTATCAGCTGTTCAACAGGAAGATGAAGATACACTTGACCTTGCAATGCCTTAGACAGTATAAAGGCATCTCTTGTGCTACATCAGCTAGCAAGTCAGTGATATTCACTGCCAGACTGGGGTTGGTCTTGCTGTAATGCTAATTTGGCAGCGTATAACACCTCATTGTTGCAATTATGTAATAGATGAACAATTTTATAACTTTGTCTGCCAAAGGGGAAGTTCTTATTAGCAGGTTACTTTTGTTGCTTTTCCAGTTTTAATGTTTTAGATTTCTAGTTTGATTATAGGTTTCTTATGCCTGCAAGCATCTCTATAGTGCAAGCTGCTACTGTTCTTTTATTAGAGGTAAATAGTGTCTTGTTGGACAATGTGACTATGGAAAGGGGTTGGGTGTATATTTGCTGCATCCTCACAAAGAGCCACTCTCTTCATAGCTTGTAACACACAGGCAGAATGTTTTGCTTTGGTCTCTTACTCCTAAGCTATTACTTTTGGTGCACCCTGTTCGAAAGTGTACTGTTGGAAAATGGGTTATTGGTAGGGCAGGTAGGTACCTACACCTAGCAACAAGCCACTAACCTCCACATAGGTACAGTTAGGTCTCAGTAAATTAATCCCAGCTCAACCCTTGGTAGCTTGGCAACGAGCGTCAAGACTTAACTTAGGAGACAAAGGCCCTCATTCTGACCTTGGCGGGCGGCGGAGGCCGCCCGCCAAAGTCCCGCCGTCAGCTTACCGTTCCGCGGTCGAAAGACCGCGGGGGTATTTCTGACTTTCCCGCTGGGCTGGCGGGCGGTCGCCTTCAGGCCGCCCGCCAGCCCAGCGGGAAAGAGGCTTCCACGATGAAGCCGGCTCGGAATCGAGCCGGCGGAGTGGAAGCTGTGCGACGGGTGCAGTTGCACCCGTCGCGTATTTCACTGTCTGCGCAGCAGACAGTGAAATACATTTAGGGGCCCTCTTACGGGGGCCCCTGCAATGCCCATGCCAGTGCCATGGGCACTGCAGGGGCCCCCAGGGGCCCCGCGACCCCCCCTACCGCCATCCGGATCCCGGCGGTCGGACCGCCGGGATCTGGATGGCGGTAGGGGGGGTCGGAATCCCCTCGGAGGATTCAATGGGGCGGCGGTACACTGGCGGGAGCCCGCCAGTGGTGCCGGTCCGACCGCGGCTTTACCGCCGCGGTCGGAATCCCCATTGGAGCACCGCCGGCCTGTCGGCGGTGCTCCCGCGGTCCTCCGCCCTGGCGGTCTTTGACCGCCAGGGTCAGAATGACCGCCAAAGTGTAAAGCATTCAAATATCACAAAACAGTAATTAAATAAAACACAGGAAACAGTTTAAAAATCCAAAACCAATTTATAAACATAGTTTATATTTTTATCTTTAAAATGACACAAAAACGATTAAAATCGGTTCAGGGGAACCAGAGATATGAATTTTTAAAGAATTATTACTTTTCTAGCGCTTAGAAACAAAAAAGCGCCAATCGGGTCATCTGGTTGCACCTCGACCGGGGCAAAGTCAAACTTTCAGGCCGACCGCGATGGAGCCCTGCTCGGCTACATGTCGCGGGAGGCCTCGGTTAAAAAGTTACCTTCTGACTTAGTCTTTATTTTTAAGTTTTTCTTCACCGGGACGAACCTGCCAGTTGAATCCGACCTCCTGGAGCCCTTGTCCGGATACGCGATGTGGGTTTCCTCGGTGGAGACTTTTACCTTCGGACTTAGTCGTTTTTTCGAGATGAAAATCCTTCGACCGGGGTAAACCTGGATCTTGATCCGACGTCCATGGAGCCCTTCTCGGATACGATGGCTGGGAGGTCCCGGTCAACTTTTTACATTCAGACTTAGTCTCTTTTTTGGATGTTTTTCTTTACCGGGATGAACCACGAAGTCAGGCCGGGTCGCGGTTGAGGCAAGCCGGCTAGAATTTCCGCGGCGGGTCGGTCCCTCTCTGGAGCTTTTTTCCAAAAATTCTCAAATCTTTTCCAAACTTCTGGGGCTTCACCCAGATGTTCTTTTAAGGTTCTTTTGGGGTCCACAGCTCACCCCAAGGGTCCAGAAGTTCTGTGATGGTCCTTGGGGGGTGCGGACTTCAACTCCCAGAATGCACCTGTCGCAAACTCCTTTTTGGCCACTGGACAGTGGTCAGCTGGTCGCTTTCTTCAGGAGTTGGTGCAGGGGACTCTGGTTTAGCAATTTTTCACCTGTAGCAAACAGGGAGTCCCTCCTTGAACCAGTTGAAGCCAGGCAAAGTCCTTCTTGTGGTGAAGCCCAAGTGTGCAGCTGGTGCAGTCCTTCTGAGTGCAGGGTCCAGGTGCAGGCCAGGGGTCCAGCAGGGCAGTCCTTCTTCTCCTTAAGTTCTTTCTTCTTGAAATTTGGTGGGGATCTGAGGTGTGGGTGCAGGTCTGCCAGTTTTATCCTTGCTCCTGGGTGAAAAGCAGGGGGGCCCTGGTTCTCCAATCAGGGACAGGGTCGTCCCCCTGTGATGACCACTTCCTGGGAAGTGTGGCAAAAATCCATCCCAGAAGGCAACAGTCTCTAAAAATCCAACATGGATGAATCTGATTTTTGGAGGTTACATCTGGCTGAGCCCACCCACTGGTGTGGCTAAAAATCATAAACACACCCCTCTCCTGCCCTCTCCTAATCTAATCAAGGGGGCACCTAATTGTCTGGGGTTGCAGGATGTGGGGGTGTTGCTGGGTGCTGCAAATGTCCTTCTCTGCCTTTGAAGACCAGTTTGGCAGCCCTCCCCCTTCCTGCCTCACCATCAGCTGAGGGGAGATTCTCTCCCCCAAGCACATTCCTTTGTGTGAAGCCTGGCCACTTCACACCTCATCAAGGCAGCCTGGCAGAAGCTGCTGCAGGCTGGCCAATCAGAGCACAGCAGCAAAAACAATGCAGAGCTGAAATTGGCAACTTTTTAGGTAAAGTCTAAACTTTTTACCTGGACAAGTTATATTAAATCCAACAACTGGAAGTTGTGGGATTTATTACAACAATCAATTTGATACCAAATGCTTGGTATGTAACATTTAAGGAGACTTTAAAATTTAAAATAAAGTCTGCCCATTCTAGCCTATGAAGGCCATTTACTTCAATGAGGGAAAAACGAATTTGGCTGTTTTTACCTCACCAGGGCTTATAAATCTATTTTTATAAAGACCCTGCTTATAGTTACATGGCACCCAGCCCTAGGGGCACATAGGGCACACCTTAGGGGTGACTTATATGTAAAAATAAGGTAGTTTAAGACTTTGGAAGTACCTTTAATTCCAAAGTCGAATTTGCATATAACTTTAATTTAAAAGCAGCCAGCAAGGCAGGCTTGCTTTTAAAATGACACTGGGCACCTCAGCAGTGCACCTAGGTGTGCACCACCTATGCTGTGGTCCCTAAACCTACATGCCCTACCATATACTAGGGACTTATAGGTAGGTTAACTTAGCCAATTATAATTAGCCTAATTTGCATATCCATTTTACACAGAGCACAGGCCCTGGGACTGGGTAGCAGTACCCATGGCACCATCAAAGTCAGGAAAACACCAGCAAAAAGAGGAAAATGGGGGCAAAAAGTTATGGGGCCTCTGCAATCAGCCCTGTTTTCTCACACAACCCCCCCCCAGCCCACACGCCCAGGAGACTCAGCCCAACCCTGGGAGAGTCTTCCTGGCTTGTTAGGCGAGGAAGACAGTGAAGAAAACTGGCTGTCCCTTTGCAGGGCCTACTCTGCCTTATATCCTCCTGTCAGGGTCACTCCCTATGGGTAGTGAAGCCATCCCAACAGTAAAAGGACCCAACACAAACTGAAACTTTCCTCTAGGGGGGTCTTCCTCCTTTCTCTCTGCCAACTTGGGTAGTGAGGTGCCCACCTCCCCTACTCCAAACTTTGCTAGGGCAACACCTAGCTTACCCAAAGAGGTCACCCAACACTTGAGCAACCCCACCATGACCAATAGGGTCAGGGGGCCTACTTTGCTATTGGCCCTGGGGTCTGCCTCCCAGGCCAAGTACAGTGCTGCCAGGAAGGCTAGCACCCAGCAGAGGCTACTGACAGCTGTCAGTACCCAGAACCACACCCTAAGCTCTCCACTGACAGGTGGCTGAGCTGCTTTAAGGGCAACTTTGGGGTCCTGGCACCCCTCTTGCTGTCTAGAGTGGGAGGCTACCACCTCCTGTGGCAGACACCCTCCTTCCACTCTCCCTTCTGTCAGTGCAGGGGCAACACCTTGCATCTGGACAGCTGCCTGACTACTCAGGACTTCCTTGGGGTCAGGTGAGGCCTCACCAGTGCCAACTCTGGGCTCCCCCCCTACTGGGGCAGAAGGCCTTTGGCTCCCTGGAACTCTCTTTAAGAGTGGCCTACCCTTCCTTTTCTTCTTTCCTTTTCTTGGGGACCCCTATCTCCTAACTGTAGGGACTGACTCCCCAGGACTTTGTGTTGGGGGGGCGCCTTGGGCGACCACCCCATCTTTGACCAGACTCACCTCTGGGAGGTCATTGCCCAGGATACAATCTAGGGGAAGGTCAGCACTGACTACCACCCTAATCCAGTCAAGGATACCCTCCCTCTCTAGGGGCACTATGGCTACAGGTTTGGAGGTGACCTCCCCTGTGGCTATCCTGACTTTCTTTGTCTTTCCTGGGACATACATGTCTGGGGTCACTAACCGGTCACTCACTATAGTGTGACTGGCACAGGTGTCTCTCAGGCCAGTGGTAGGGATCCCATTCACTTGAATGTGGTGGAAGTGCCTACTCCCACCCTCAGGGATCACCAGCTTACCATCTGGTCCTGTCTCCCAGCACAATGCTAGGAGGACTTCATCATCTGAGGAATCCTCCTCTATGGCTACACTGGACAGCCCAGTGCTAACCACCTTCCTTGGACAGGCTGCATCTCCTCTGAAGTGACCTGTCTGCTGACAGTCAAAGCAAGCCCTACTGTCCAAGAGTTTTTTTTAACCCTGGGTCTCCCTGTCTCTGCTTGTCAGAGTGGGAGTGGGATTTACTCTCCTCCTTCTTAGGGTTCTGGGGTACAGAGGGAGTCTCTGTGGTGGGCTTACCACCTCCCTCCTTAGGTTTTTGGGGACCTGTTCCCCCCTTCTTGGAGTCTCCCCCCTGGGACTTGACAACCACCCTGGTTCTCAACCACTCATCAGCTGCCTCCCCTAGCTCTCTAGGGTTGGTCTGCTTAGAGTCCACTAGATGCTGGCGTAACCTTTCTTGGGTACAATTGGTCAAGATGTGCTCTCTCATGATCAGATTGTATAACCCCTCATAAGTATCTACTTTGTTACCAATAATCCAGCCCTCTAGTGCCTTTAGTGAAATGTCCACAAAGTCAACCCAAGACTGGGTACTGACCTTCTGGGTGTCCCTGAACTTCATTCTATATTGCTCTGGGGTCAGACCAAACTTCTTGGCTAAGCACCTCTTCATACTAGGGTATGAATCTGCCTCCTCCCCCCTTAAGGTCAGAAGCCTATCCCTCCCTGAGTTGGGGACCAACTCCCACAAAAGGGAACCCCAGTATTGAGGCCTAACCCTTCTCATTTGGAGTGCCCTCTCAAAGGCCCCCAGCCACTTATCTATGTCATCCCCCTCTACATAAGCAGGAACTACCCCCTTGGGTAATCTGGGGCAAACTCCCCCACCCATGGACACCTCAACTTCTTTATCGCTGCCTCCATCTCTTTTCTCTTTGTATGCCCACTTTTTCTTTTCTAGGGCCAGCTTCTCTGCTTCCAAAGCTATGTATGCTAGCTGGGCCTCCAGCTCTCTTTCTCTGATGGATGGGTTCTCTCCTCCTGAAAGGACCCCCTTCCCACCACTAGCTTTGGATCTGCCCCTAGTGACTGTATTTACTGAGGACCGTTCTTCCTCATCCTCACTTGGGCTCAGATGCCTTCCCTCCCCTGAGTGGTTAGAGCTTGCATCCTCCCTTCTTTCTCCCTCCTCTGGAGCTTCTTCTGACTCTACCTCTTGGGCCTCAGCCCATGCTGTCAGGGATGTGATCAGGATTTGCTTCCTGAGATCAGTGGTTGCAGGCAACCCTCTTTCAATACACAACCCCCTAAGCTGGACTACTGTCAGTGTGGGTAGGCTAGCCAGATCAAGCTCCATGGTTCCCTAGTTTTGTGTCAACAAAAACTTTTTGCAAAAATTGGAAACAAGAATTTAGAAAAATTACAAAAATTCAATAATTGAAATTAATCCAAATTAAAAATTAAAAACAATTTTTGCACTAGGACAATTTAAAGGATTTTTAATTTGTTTTACCTAAAACTGTAACGTGATATTGAACACAAGTACAGGATCCCGTCGCTGCTTCCAATTATGTTGGAAAATGGGTTATTGGTAGGGCAGGTAGGTACCTACACCTAGCAACAAGCCACTAACCTCCACATAGGTACAGTTAGGTCTCAGTAAATTAATCCCAGCTCAACCCTTTGTAGCTTGGCAACGAGCGTCAAGGCTTAACTTAGGAGACAAAGTGTAAAGCATTCAAATATCACAAAACAGTAATTAAATAAAACACAGGAAACAGTTTAAAAATCCAAAACCAATTTATAAAAATAGTTTATATTTTTATCCTTAAAATGACACAAAAACTATTAAAATCGGTTCAGGGGAACCGGAGATATGAATTTTTAAAGAATTATTACTTTTATAGCGCTTAGAAACAAAAAAGCGCCAATCGGGTCATCTGGTTGCACCTCGACCGGGGCAAAGTCAAACTTTCAGGCCGACCGCGATGGAGCCCTGCTCAGCTACAGGTCGCGGGAGGCCTCGGTTAAAAAGTTACCTTCTGACTTAGTCTTTATTTTGAAGTTTTTCTTCACCGGGACGAACCTGCCAGTTGAATCCGACCTCCTGGAGCCCTTGTCCGGATACGCGATGTGGGTTTCCTCGGTGGAGACTTTTACCTTCGGACTTAGTCGTTTTTTCGAGATGAAAATCCTTCGACCGGGGTAAACCTGGATCTTGATCCGACGTCCATGGAGCCCTTCTCGGATACGATGGCTGGGAGGTCCCGGTCAACTTTTTACGTGCAGACTTAGTCTCTTTTTTGGATGTTTTTCTTTACCGGGACGAACCACGAAGTCAGGCCGGGTCGCGGTTGAGGCAAGCCAGCTAGAATTTCCGCGGCGGGTCGGTCCCTCTCTGGAGCTTTTTTCCAAAAATTCTCAAATCTTTTCCAAACTTCTGGGGCTTCACCCAGATGTTCTTTTAAGGTTCTTTTGGGGTCCACAGCTCACCCCAAGGGTCCAGAAGTTCTGTGATGGTCCTTGGGGGGTGCGGACTTCAACTCCCAGAATGCACCTGGCGCAAACTCCTTTTTGGCCACTGGACAGTGGTCAGCTGGTCGCTTTCTTCAGGAGTTGGTGCAGGGGACTCTGGTTTAGCAATTTTTCACCTGTAGCAAACAGGGAGTCCCTCCTTGAACCAGTTGAAGCCAGGCAAAGTCCTTCTTGTGGTGAAGCCCAAGTGTGCAGCTGGTGCAGTCCTTCTGAGTGCAGGGTCCAGGTGCAGGCCTTGGGTCCAGCAGGGCAGTCCTTCTTCTCCTTAAGTTCTTTCTTCTTGAAATTTGGTGGGGATCTGAGGTGTGGGTGCAGGTCTGCCAGTTTTATCCTTGCTCCTGGGTGAAAAGCAGGGGGGCCCTGGTTCTCCAATCAGGGACAGGGTCGTCCCCCTGTGATGACCACTTCCTGGGAAGTGTGGCAAAAATCCATCCCAGAAGGCAACAGTCTCTAAAAATCCAACATGGATGAATCTGATTTTTGGAGGTTACATCTGGCTGAGCCCACCCACTGGTGTGGCTAAAAATCATAAACACACCCCTCTCCTGCCCTCTCCTAATCTAATCAAGGGGGCACCTAATTGTCTGGGGTTGCAGGATGTGGGGGTGTTGCTGGGTGCTGCAAATGTCCTTCTCTGCCTTTGAAGACCAGTTTGGCAGCCCTCCCCCTTCCTGCCTCACCATCAGCTGAGGGGAGATTCTCTCCCCCAAGCACATTCCTTTGTGTGAAGCCTGGCCACTTCACACCTCATCAAGGCAGCCTGGCAGAAGCTGCTGCAGGCTGGCCAATCAGAGCACAGCAGCAAAAACAATGCAGAGCTGAAATTGGCAACTTTTTAGGTAAAGTCTAAACTTTTTACCTGGACAAGTTATATTAAATCCAACAACTGGAAGTTGTGGGATTTATTACAACAATCAATTTGATACCAAATGCTTGGTATGTAACATTTAAGGAGACTTTAAAATTTAAAATAAAGTCTGCCCATTCTAGCCTATGAAGGCCATTTACTTCAATGAGGGAAAAACGAATTTGGCTGTTTTTACCTTACCAGGGCTTATAAATCTATTTTTATAAAGACCCTGCTTATAGTTACATGGCACCCAGCCCTAGGGGCACATAGGGCACACCTTAGGGGTGACTTATATGTAAAAATAAGGTAGTTTAAGACTTTGGAAGTACCTTTAATTCCAAAGTCGAATTTGCATATAACTTTAATTTAAAAGCAGCCAGCAAGGCAGGCTTGCTTTTAAAATGACACTGGGCACCTCAGCAGTGCACCTAGGTGTGCACCACCTATGCTGTGGTCCCTAAACCTACATGCCCTACCATATACTAGGGACTTATAGGTAGGTTAACTTAGCCAATTATAATTAGCCTAATTTGCATATCCATTTTACACAGAGCACAGGCCCTGGGACTGGTTAGCAGTACCCAGGGCACCATCAAAGTCAGGAAAACACCAGCAAAAAGAGGAAAATGGGGGCAAAAAGTTATGGGGCCTCTGCAATCAGCCCTGTTTTCTCACACAAACCCCCCCCCCCCCAGCCCACACGCCCAGGAGACTCAGCCCAACCCTGGGAGAGTCTTCCTGGCTTGTTAGGCGAGGAAGACAGTGAAGAAAACTGGCTGTCCCTTTGCAGGGCCTACTCTGCCTTATATCCTCCTGTCAGGGTCACTCCCTATGGGTAGTGAAGCCATCCCAACAGTAAAAGGACCCAACACAAACTGAAACTTTCCTCTAGGGGGGTCTTCCTCCTTTCTCTCTGCCAACTTGGGTAGTGAGGTGCCCACCTCCCCTACTCCAAACTTTGCTAGGGCAACACCTAGCTTACCCAAAGAGGTCACCCAACACTTGAGCAACCCCACCATGACCAATAGGGTCAGGGGGCCTACTTTGCTATTGGCCCTGGGGTCTGCCTCCCAGGCCAAGTACAGTGCTGCCAGGAAGGCTAGCACCCAGCAGAGGCTACTGACAGCTGTCAGTACCCAGAACCACACCCTAAGCTCTCCACTGACAGGTGGCTGAGCTGCTTTAAGGGCAACTTTGGGGTCCTGGCACCCCTCTTGCTGTCTAGAGTGGGAGGCTACCACCTCCTGTGGCAGACACCCTCCTTCCACTCTCCCTTCTGTCAGTGCAGGGGCAACACCTTGCATCTGGACAGCTGCCTGACTACTCAGGACTTCCTTGGGGTCAGGTGAGGCCTCACCAGTGCCAACTCTGGGCTCCCCCCTTACTGGGGCAGAAGGCATTTGGCTCCCTGGAACTCTCTTTAAGAGTGGCCTACCCTTCCTTTTCTTCTTTCCTTTTCTTGGGGACCCCTGTCTCCTAACTGTAGGGACTGACTCCCCAGGACTTTGGGTTGGGGGGGCGCCTTGGGCGACCACCCCATCTGTGACCAGACTCACCTCTGGGAGGTCATTGCCCAGGATACAATCTAGGGGAAGGTCAGCACTGACTACCACCCTAATCCAGTCAAGGATACCCTCCCTCTCTAGGGGCACTATGGCTACAGGTTTGGAGGTGACCTCCCCTGTGGCTATCCTGACTTTCTTTGTCTTTCCTGGGACATACATGTCTGGGGTCACTAACCGGTCACTCACTATAGTGTGACTGGCACAGGTGTCTCTCAGGCCAGTGGTAGGGATCCCATTCACTTGAATGTGGTGGAAGTGCCTACTCCCACCCTCAGGGATCACCAGCTTACCATCTGGTCCTGTCTCCCAGCACAATGCTAGGAGGACTTCATCATCTGAGGAATCCTCCTCTATGGCTACACTGGACAGCCCAGTGCTAACCACCTTCCTTGGACAGGCTGCATCTCCTCTGAAGTGACCTGTCTGCTGACAGTCAAAGCAAGCCCTACTGTCCAAGAGTTTTTTTAACCCTGGGTCTCCCTGTCTCTGCTTGTCAGAGTGGGAGTGGGATTTACTCTCCTCCTTCTTAGGGTTCTGGGGTACAGAGGGAGTCTCTGTGGTGGGCTTACCACCTCCCTCCTTAGGTTTTTGGGGACCTGTCCCCCCCTTCTTGGAGTCTCCCCCCTGGGACTTGACAACCACCCTGGTTCTCAACCACTCATCAGCTGCCTCCCCTAGCTCTCTAGGGTTGGTCTGCTTAGAGTCCACTAGATGCTGGCGTAACCTTTCTTGGGTACAATTGGTCAAGATGTGCTCTCTCATGATCAGATTGTATAACCCCTCATAAGTATCTACTTTGTTACCAATAATCCAGCCCTCTAGTGCCTTTAGTGAAATGTCCACAAAGTCAACCCAAGACTGGGTACTGACCTTCTGGGTGTCCCTGAACTTCATTCTATATTGCTCTGGGGTCAGACCAAACTTCTTGGCTAAGCACCTCTTCATACTAGGGTATGAATCTGCCTCCTCCCCCCTTAAGGTCAGAAGCCTATCCCTCCCTGAGTTGGGGACCAACTCCCACAAAAGGGAACCCCAGTATTGAGGCCTAACCCTTCTCATTTGGAGTGCCCTCTCAAAGGCCCCCAGCCACTTATCTATGTCATCCCCCTCTACATAAGCAGGAACTACCCCCTTGGGTAATCTGGGGCAAACTCCCCCACCCATGGACACCTCAACTTCTTTATCGCTGCCTCCATCTCTTTTCTCTTTGTATGCCCACTTTTTCTTTTCTAGGGCCAGCTTCTCTGCTTCCAAAGCTATGTATGCTAGCTGGGCCTCCAGCTCTCTTTCTCTGATGGATGGGTTCTCTCCTCCTGAAAGGACCCCCTTCCCACCACTAGCTTTGGATCTGCCCCTAGTGACTGTATTTACTGAGGACCGTTCTTCCTCATCCTCACTTGGGCTCAGATGCCTTCCCTCCCCTGAGTGGTTAGAGCTTGCATCCTCCCTTCTTTCTCCCTCCTCTGGAGCTTCTTCTGACTCTACCTCTTGGGCCTCAGCCCATGCTGTCAGGGATGTGATCAGGATTTGCTTCCTGAGATCAGTGGTTGCAGGCAACCCTCTTTCAATACACAACCCCCTAAGCTGGACTACTGTCAGTGTGGGTAGGCTAGCCAGATCAAGCTCCATGGTTCCCTAGTTTTGTGTCAACAAAAACTTTTTGCAAAAATTGGAAACAAGAATTTAGAAAAATTACAAAAATTCAATAATTGAAATTAATCCAAATTAAAAATTAAAAACAATTTTTGCACTAGGACAATTTAAAGGATTTTTAATTTGTTTTACCTAAAACTGTAACGTGATATTGAACACAAGTACAGGATCCCGTCGCTGCTTCCAATTATGTTGGAAAATGGGTTATTGGTAGGGCAGGTAGGTACCTACACCTAGCAACAAGCCACTAACCTCCACATAGGTACAGTTAGGTCTCAGTAAATTAATCCCAGCTCAACCCTTTGTAGTTTGGCAACGAGCGTCAAGGCTTAACTTAGGAGACAAAGTGTAAAGCATTCAAATATCACAAAACAGTAATTAAATAAAACACAGGAAACAGTTTAAAAATCCAAAACCAATTTATAAAAATAGTTTATATTTTTATCTTTAAAATGACACAAAAACGATTAAAATCGGTTCAGGGGAACCGGAGATATGAATTTTTAAAGAATTATTACTTTTCTAGCGCTTAGAAACAAAAAAGCGCCAATCGGGTCATCTGGTTGCACCTCGACCGGGGCAAAGTCAAACTTTCAGGCCGACCGCGATGGAGCCCTGCTCGGCTACAGGTCGCGGGAGGCCTCGGTTAAAAAGTTACCTTCTGACTTAGTCTTTATTTTGAAGTTTTTCTTCACCGGGACGAACCTGCCAGTTGAATCCGACCTCCTGGAGCCCTTGTCCGGATACGCGATGTGGGTTTCCTCGGTGGAGACTTTTACCTTCGGACTTAGTCGTTTTTTCGAGATGAAAATCCTTCGACCGGGGTAAACCTGGATCTTGATCCGACGTCCATGGAGCCCTTCTCGGATACAATGGCTGGGAGGTCCCGGTCAACTTTTTACGTTCAGACTTAGTCTCTTTTTTGGATGTTTTTCTTTACCGGGACGAACCACGAAGTCAGGCCGGGTCGCGGTTGAGGCAAGCCGGCTAGAATTTCCGCGGCGGGTCGGTCCCTCTCTGGAGCTTTTTTCCAAAAATTCTCAAATCTTTTCCAAACTTCTGGGGCTTCACCCAGATGTTCTTTTAAGGTTCTTTTGGGGTCCACAGCTCACCCCAAGGGTCCAGAAGTTCTGTGATGGTCCTTGGGGGGTGCGGACTTCAACTCCCAGAATGCACCTGGCGCAAACTCCTTTTTGGCCACTGGACAGTGGTCAGCTGGTCGCTTTCTTCAGGAGTTGGTGCAGGGGACTCTGGTTTAGCAATTTTTCACCTGTAGCAAACAGGGAGTCCCTCCTTGAACCAGTTGAAGCCAGGCAAAGTCCTTCTTGTGGTGAAGCCCAAGTGTGCAGCTGGTGCAGTCCTTCTGAGTGCAGGGTCCAGGTGCAGGCCAGGGGTCCAGCAGGGCAGTCCTTCTTCTCCTTAAGTTCTTTCTTCTTGAAATTTGGTGGGGATCTGAGGTGTGGGTGCAGGTCTGCCAGTTTTATCCTTGCTCCTGGGTGAAAAGCAGGGGGGCCCTGGTTCTCCAATCAGGGACAGGGTCGTCCCCCTGTGATGACCACTTCCTGGGAAGTGTGGCAAAAATCCATCCCAGAAGGCAACAGTCTCTAAAAATCCAACATGGATGAATCTGATTTTTGGAGGTTACATCTGGCTGAGCCCACCCACTGGTGTGGCTAAAAATCATAAACACACCCCTCTCCTGCCCTCTCCTAATCTAATCAAGGGGGCACCTAATTGTCTGGGGTTGCAGGATGTGGGGGTGTTGCTGGGTGCTGCAAATGTCCTTCTCTGCCTTTGAAGACCAGTTTGGCAGCCCTCCCCCTTCCTGCCTCACCATCAGCTGAGGGGAGATTCTCTCCCCCAAGCACATTCCTTTGTGTGAAGCCTGGCCACTTCACACCTCATCAAGGCAGCCTGGCAGAAGCTGCTGCAGGCTGGCCAATCAGAGCACAGCAGCAAAAACAATGCAGAGCTGAAATTGGCAACTTTTTAGGTAAAGTCTAAACTTTTTACCTGGACAAGTTATATTAAATCCAACAACTGGAAGTTGTGGGATTTATTACAACAATCAATTTGATACCAAATGCTTGGTATGTAACATTTAAGGAGACTTTAAAATTTAAAATAAAGTCTGCCCATTCTAGCCTATGAAGGCCATTTACTTCAATGAGGGAAAAACGAATTTGGCTGTTTTTACCTCACCAGGGCTTATAAATCTATTTTTATAAAGACCCTGCTTATAGTTACATGGCACCCAGCCCTAGGGGCACATAGGGCACACCTTAGGGGTGACTTATATGTAAAAATAAGGTAGTTTAAGACTTTGGAAGTACCTTTAATTCCAAAGTCGAATTTGCATATAACTTTAATTTAAAAGCAGCCAGCAAGGCAGGCTTGCTTTTAAAATGACACTGGGCACCTCAGCAGTGCACCTAGGTGTGCACCACCTATGCTGTGGTCCCTAAACCTACATGCCCTACCATATACTAGGGACTTATAGGTAGGTTAACTTAGCCAATTATAATTAGCCTAATTTGCATATCCATTTTACACAGAGCACAGGCCCTGGGACTGGTTAGCAGTACCCAGGGCACCATCAAAGTCAGGAAAACACCAGCAAAAAGAGGAAAATGGGGGCAAAAAGTTATGGGGCCTCTGCAATCAGCCCTGTTTTCTCACACAACCCCCCCCCCCAGCCCACACGCCCAGGAGACTCAGCCCAACCCTGGGAGAGTCTTCCTGGCTTGTTAGGCGAGGAAGACAGTGAAGAAAACTGGCTGTCCCTTTGCAGGGCCTACTCTGCCTTATATCCTCCTGTCAGGGTCACTCCCTATGGGTAGTGAAGCCATCCCAACAGTAAAAGGACCCAACACAAACTGAAACTTTCCTCTAGGGGGGTCTTCCTCCTTTCTCTCTGCCAACTTGGGTAGTGAGGTGCCCACCTCCCCTACTCCAAACTTTGCTAGGGCAACACCTAGCTTACCCAAAGAGGTCACCCAACACTTGAGCAACCCCACCATGACCAATAGGGTCAGGGGGCCTACTTTGCTATTGGCCCTGGGGTCTGCCTCCCAGGCCAAGTACAGTGCTGCCAGGAAGGCTAGCACCCAGCAGAGGCTACTGACAGCTGTCAGTACCCAGAACCACACCCTAAGCTCTCCACTGACAGGTGGCTGAGCTGCTTTAAGGGCAACTTTGGGGTCCTGGCACCCCTCTTGCTGTCTAGAGTGGGAGGCTACCACCTCCTGTGGCAGACACCCTCCTTCCACTCTCCCTTCTGTCAGTGCAGGGGCAACACCTTGCATCCGGACAGCTGCCTGACTACTCAGGACTTCCTTGGGGTCAGGTGAGGCCTCACCAGTGCCAACTCTGGGCTCCCCCCTTACTGGGGCAGAAGGCCTTTGGCTCCCTGGAACTCTCTTTAAGAGTGGCCTACCCTTCCTTTTCTTCTTTCCTTTTCTTGGGGACCCCTGTCTCCTAACTGTAGGGACTGACTCCCCAGGACTTTGGGTTGGGGGGGCGCCTTGGGCGACCACCCCATCTGTGACCAGACTCACCTCTGGGAGGTCATTGCCCAGGATACAATCTAGGGGAAGGTCAGCACTGACTACCACCCTAATCCAGTCAAGGATACCCTCCCTCTCTAGGGGCACTATGGCTACAGGTTTGGAGGTGACCTCCCCTGTGGCTATCCTGACTTTCTTTGTCTTTCCTGGGACATACATGTCTGGGGTCACTAACCGGTCACTCACTATAGTGTGACTGGCACAGGTGTCTCTCAGGCCAGTGGTAGGGATCCCATTCACTTGAATGTGGTGGAAGTGCCTACTCCCACCCTCAGGGATCACCAGCTTACCATCTGGTCCTGTCTCCCAGCACAATGCTAGGAGGACTTCATCATCTGAGGAATCCTCCTCTATGGCTACACTGGACAGCCCAGTGCTAACCACCTTCCTTGGACAGGCTGCATCTCCTCTGAAGTGACCTGTCTGCTGACAGTCAAAGCAAGCCCTACTGTCCAAGAGTTTTTTTAACCCTGGGTCTCCCTGTCTCTGCTTGTCAGAGTGGGAGTGGGATTTACTCTCCTCCTTCTTAGGATTCTGGGGTACAGAGGGAGTCTCTGTGGTGGGCTTACCACCTCCCTCCTTAGGTTTTTGGGGACCTGTCCCCCCCTTCTTGGAGTCTCCCCCCTGGGACTTGACAACCACCCTGGTTCTCAACCACTCATCAGCTGCCTCCCCTAGCTCTCTAGGGTTGGTCTGCTTAGAGTCCACTAGATGCTGGCGTAACCTTTCTTGGGTACAATTGGTCAAGATGTGCTCTCTCATGATCAGATTGTATAACCCCTCATAAGTATCTACTTTGTTACCAATAATCCAGCCCTCTAGTGCCTTTAGTGAAATGTCCACAAAGTCAACCCAAGACTGGGTACTGACCTTCTGGGTGTCCCTGAACTTCATTCTATATTGCTCTGGGGTCAGACCAAACTTCTTGGCTAAGCACCTCTTCATACTAGGGTATGAATCTGCCTCCTCCCCCCTTAAGGTCAGAAGCCTATCCCTCCCTGAGTTGGGGACCAACTCCCACAAAAGGGAACCCCAGTATTGAGGCCTAACCCTTCTCATTTGGAGTGCCCTCTCAAAGGCCCCCAGCCACTTATCTATGTCATCCCCCTCTACATAAGCAGGAACTACCCCCTTGGGTAATCTGGGGCAAACTCCCCCACCCATGGACACCTCAACTTCTTTATCGCTGCCTCCATCTCTTTTCTCTTTGTATGCCCACTTTTTCTTTTCTAGGGCCAGCTTCTCTGCTTCCAAAGCTATGTATGCTAGCTGGGCCTCCAGCTCTCTTTCTCTGATGGATGGGTTCTCTCCTCCTGAAAGGACCCCCTTCCCACCACTAGCTTTGGATCTGCCCCTAGTGACTGTATTTACTGAGGACCGTTCTTCCTCATCCTCACTTGGGCTCAGATGCCTTCCCTCCCCTGAGTGGTTAGAGCTTGCATCCTCCCTTCTTTCTCCCTCCTCTGGAGCTTCTTCTGACTCTACCTCTTGGGCCTCAGCCCATGCTGTCAGGGATGTGATCAGGATTTGCTTCCTGAGATCAGTGGTTGCAGGCAACCCTCTTTCAATACACAACCCCCTAAGCTGGACTACTGTCAGTGTGGGTAGGCTAGCCAGATCAAGCTCCATGGTTCCCTAGTTTTGTGTCAACAAAAACTTTTTGCAAAAATTGGAAACAAGAATTTAGAAAAATTACAAAAATTCAATAATTGAAATTAATCCAAATTAAAAATTAAAAACAATTTTTGCACTAGGACAATTTAAAGGATTTTTAATTTGTTTTACCTAAAACTGTAACGTGATATTGAACACAAGTACAGGATCCCGTCGCTGCTTCCAATTATGTTGGAAAATGGGTTATTGGTAGGGCAGGTAGGTACCTACACCTAGCAACAAGCCACTAACCTCCACATAGGTACAGTTAGGTCTCAGTAAATTAATCCCAGCTCAAACCTTTGTAGCTTGGCAACGAGCGTCAAGGCTTAACTTAGGAGACAAAGTGTAAAGCATTCAAATATCACAAAACAGTAATTAAATAAAACACAGGAAACAGTTTAAAAATCCAAAACCAATTTATAAAAATAGTTTATATTTTTATCTTTAAAATGACACAAAAACGATTAAAATCGGTTCAGGGGAACCGGAGATTTGAATTTTTAAAGAATTATTACTTTTCTAGCGCTTAGAAACAAAAAAGCGCCAATCGGGTCATCTGGTTGCACCTCGACCGGGGCAAAGTCAAACTTTCAGGCCGACCGCGATGGAGCCCTGCTCGGCTACAGGTCGCGGGAGGCCTCGGTTAAAAAGTTACCTTCTGACTTAGTCTTTATTTTGAAGTTTTTCTTCACCGGGACGAACCTGCCAGTTGAATCCGACCTCCTGGAGCCCTTGTCCGGATACGCGATGTGGGTTTCCTCGGTGGAGACTTTTACCTTCGGACTTAGTCGTTTTTTCGAGATGAAAATCCTTCGACCGGGGTAAACCTGGATCTTGATCCGACGTCCATGGAGCCCTTCTCGGATACGATGGCTGGGAGGTCCCGGTCAACTTTTTACATTCAGACTTAGTCTCTTTTTTGGATGTTTTTCTTTACCGGGACGAACCACGAAGTCAGGCCGGGTCGCGGTTGAGGCAAGCAGGCTAGAATTTCCGCGGCGGGTCGGTCCCTCTCTGGAGCTTTTTTCCAAAAATTCTCAAATCTTTTCCAAACTTCTGGGGCTTCACCCAGATGTTCTTTTAAGGTTCTTTTGGGGTCCACAGCTCACCCCAAGGGTCCAGAAGTTCTGTGATGGTCCTTGGGGGGTGCGGACTTCAACTCCCAGAATGCACCTGGCGCAAACTCCTTTTTGGCCACTGGACAGTGGTCATCTGGTCGCTTTCTTCAGGAGTTGGTGCAGGGGACTCTGGTTTAGCAATTTTTCACCTGTAGCAAACAGGGAGTCCCTCCTTGAACCAGTTGAAGCCAGGCAAAGTCCTTCTTGTGGTGAAGCCCAAGTGTGCAGCTGGTGCAGTCCTTCTGAGTGCAGGGTCCAGGTGCAGGCCAGGGGTCCAGCAGGGCAGTCCTTCTTCTCCTTAAGTTCTTTCTTCTTGAAATTTGGTGGGGATCTGAGGTGTGGGTGCAGGTCTGCCAGTTTTATCCTTGCTCCTGGGTGAAAAGCAGGGGGGCCCTGGTTCTCCAATCAGGGACAGGGTCGTCCCCCTGTGATGACCACTTCCTGGGAAGTGTGGCAAAAATCCATCCCAGAAGGCAACAGTCTCTAAAAATCCAACATGGATGAATCTGATTTTTGGAGGTTACATCTGGCTGAGCCCACCCACTGGTGTGGCTAAAAATCATAAACACACCCCTCTCCTGCCCTCTCCTAATCTAATCAAGGGGGCACCTAATTGTCTGGGGTTGCAGGATGTGGGGGTGTTGCTGGGTGCTGCAAATGTCCTTCTCTGCCTTTGAAGACCAGTTTGGCAGCCCTCCCCCTTCCTGCCTCACCATCAGCTGAGGGGAGATTCTCTCCCCCAAGCACATTCCTTTGTGTGAAGCCTGGCCACTTCACACCTCATCAAGGCAGCCTGGCAGAAGCTGCTGCAGGCTGGCCAATCAGAGCACAGCAGCAAAAACAATGCAGAGCTGAAATTGGCAACTTTTTAGGTAAAGTCTAAACTTTTTACCTGGACAAGTTATATTAAATCCAACAACTGGAAGTTGTGGGATTTATTACAACAATCAATTTGATACCAAATGCTTGGTATGTAACATTTAAGGAGACTTTAAAATTTAAAATAAAGTCTGCCCATTCTAGCCTATGAAGGCCATTTACTTCAATGAGGGAAAAACGAATTTGGCTGTTTTTACCTCACCAGGGCTTATAAATCTATTTTTATAAAGACCCTGCTTATAGTTACATGGCACCCAGCCCTAGGGGCACATAGGGCACACCTTAGGGGTGACTTATATGTAAAAATAAGGTAGTTTAAGACTTTGGAAGTACCTTTAATTCCAAAGTCGAATTTGCATATAACTTTAATTTAAAAGCAGCCAGCAAGGCAGGCTTGCTTTTAAAATGACACTGGGCACCTCAGCAGTGCACCTAGGTGTGCACCACCTATGCTGTGGTCCCTAAACCTACATGCCCTACCATATACTAGGGACTTATAGGTAGGTTAACTTAGCCAATTATAATTAGCCTAATTTGCATATCCATTTTACACAGAGCACAGGCCCTGGGACTGGTTAGCAGTACCCAGGGCACCATCAAAGTCAGGAAAACACCAGCAAAAAGAGGAAAATGGGGGCAAAAAGTTATGGGGCCTCTGCAATCAGCCCTGTTTTCTCACACAACCCCCCCCCCCCCCAGCCCACACGCCCAGGAGACTCAGCCCAACCCTGGGAGAGTCTTCCTGGCTTGTTAGGCGAGGAAGACAGTGAAGAAAACTGGCTGTCCCTTCGCAGGGCCTACTCTGCCTTATATCCTCCTGTCAGGGTCACTCCCTATGGGTAGTGAAGCCATCCCAACAGTAAAAGGACCCAACACAAACTGAAACTTTCCTCTAGGGGGGTCTTCCTCCTTTCTCTCTGCCAACTTGGGTAGTGAGGTGCCCACCTCCCCTACTCCAAACTTTGCTAGGGCACCACCTAGCTTACCCAAAGAGGTCACCCAACACTTGAGCAACCCCACCATGACCAATAGGGTCAGGGGGCCTACTTTACTATTGGCCCTGGGGTCTGCCTCCCAGGCCAAGTACAGTGCTGCCAGGAAGGCTAGCACCCAGCAGAGGCTACTGACAGCTGTCAGTACCCAGAACCACACCCTAAGCTCTCCACTGACAGGTGGCTGAGCTGCTTTAAGGGCAACTTTGGGGTCCTGGCACCCCTCTTGCTGTCTAGAGTGGGAGGCTACCACCTCCTGTGGCAGACACCCTCCTTCCACTCTCCCTTCTGTCAGTGCAGGGGCAACACCTTGCATCTGGACAGCTGCCTGACTACTCAGGACTTCCTTGGGGTCAGGTGAGGCCTCACCAGTGCCAACTCTGGGCTCCCCCCCTACTGGGGCAGAAGGCCTTTGGCTCCCTGGAACTCTCTTTAAGAGTGGCCTACCCTTCCTTTTCTTCTTTCCTTTTCTTGGGGACCCCTGTCTCCTAACTGTAGGGACTGACTCCCCAGGACTTTGGGTTGGGGGGGCGCCTTGGGCGACCACCCCATCTGTGACCAGACTCACCTCTGGGAGGTCATTGCCCAGGATACAATCTAGGGGAAGGTCAGCACTGACTACCACCCTAATCCAGTCAAGGATACCCTCCCTCTCTAGGGGCACTATGGCTACAGGTTTGGAGGTGACCTCCCCTGTGGCTATCCTGACTTTCTTTGTCTTTCCTGGGACATACATGTCTGGGGTCACTAACCGGTCACTCACTATAGTGTGACTGGCACAGGTGTCTCTCAGGCCAGTGGTAGGGATCCCATTCACTTGAATGTGGTGGAAGTGCCTACTCCCACCCTCAGGGATCACCAGCTTACCATCTGGTCCTGTCTCCCAGCACAATGCTAGGAGGACTTCATCATCTGAGGAATCCTCCTCTATGGCTACACTGGACAGCCCAGTGCTAACCACCTTCCTTGGACAGGCTGCATCTCCTCTGAAGTGACCTGTCTGCTGACAGTCAAAGCAAGCCCTACTGTCCAAGAGTTTTTTTAACCCTGGGTCTCCCTGTCTCTGCTTGTCAGAGTGGGAGTGGGATTTACTCTCCTCCTTCTTAGGGTTCTGGGGTACAGAGGGAGTCTCTGTGGTGGGCTTACCACCTCCCTCCTTAGGTTTTTGGGGACCTGTCCCCCCCTTCTTGGAGTCTCCCCCCTGGGACTTGACAACCACCCTGGTTCTCAACCACTCATCAGCTGCCTCCCCTAGCTCTCTAGGGTTGGTCTGCTTAGAGTCCACTAGATGCTGGCGTAACCTTTCTTGGGTACAATTGGTCAAGATGTGCTCTCTCATGATCAGATTGTATAACCCCTCATAAGTATCTACTTTGTTACCAATAATCCAGCCCTCTAGTGCCTTTAGTGAAATGTCCACAAAGTCAACCCAAGACTGGGTACTGACCTTCTGGGTGTCCCTGAACTTCATTCTATATTGCTCTGGGGTCAGACCAAACTTCTTGGCTAAGCACCTCTTCATACTAGGGTATGAATCTGCCTCCTCCCCCCTTAAGGTCAGAAGCCTATCCCTCCCTGAGTTGGGGACCAACTCCCACAAAAGGGAACCCCAGTATTGAGGCCTAACCCTTCTCATTTGGAGTGCCCTCTCAAAGGCCCCCAGCCACTTATCTATGTCATCCCCCTCTACATAAGCAGGAACTACCCCCTTGGGTAATCTGGGGCAAACTCCCCCACCCATGGACACCTCAACTTCTTTATCGCTGCCTCCATCTCTTTTCTCTTTGTATGCCCACTTTTTCTTTTCTAGGGCCAGCTTCTCTGCTTCCAAAGCTATGTATGCTAGCTGGGCCTCCAGCTCTCTTTCTCTGATGGATGGGTTCTCTCCTCCTGAAAGGACCCCCTTCCCACCACTAGCTTTGGATCTGCCCCTAGTGACTGTATTTACTGAGGACCGTTCTTCCTCATCCTCACTTGGGCTCAGATGCCTTCCCTCCCCTGAGTGGTTAGAGCTTGCATCCTCCCTTCTTTCTCCCTCCTCTGGAGCTTCTTCTGACTCTACCTCTTGGGCCTCAGCCCATGCTGTCAGGGATGTGATCAGGATTTGCTTCCTGAGATCAGTGGTTGCAGGCAACCCTCTTTCAATACACAACCCCCTAAGCTGGACTACTGTCAGTGTGGGTAGGCTAGCCAGATCAAACTCCATGGTTCCCTAGTTTTGTGTCAACAAAAACTTTTTGCAAAAATTGGAAACAAGAATTTAGAAAAATTACAAAAATTCAATAATTGAAATTAATCCAAATTAAAAATTAAAAACAATTTTTGCACTAGGACAATTTAAAGCATTTTTAATTTGTTTTACCTAAAACTGTAACGTGATATTGAACACAAGTACAGGATCCCGTCGCTGCTTCCAATTATGTTGGAAAATGGGTTATTGGTAGGGCAGGTAGGTACCTACACCTAGCAACAAGCCACTAACCTCCACATAGGTACAGTTAGGTCTCAGTAAATTAATCCCAGCTCAACCCTTTGTAGCTTGGCAACGAGCGTCAAGGCTTAACTTAGGAGACAAAGTGTAAAGCATTCAAATATCACAAAACAGTAATTAAATAAAACACAGGAAACAGTTTAAAAATCCAAAACCAATTTATAAAAATAGTTTATATTTTTATCTTTAAAATGACACAAAAACGATTAAAATCGGTTCAGGGGAACCGGAGATATGAATTTTTAAAGAATTATTACTTTTCTAGCGCTTAGAAACAAAAAAGCGCCAATCGGGTCATCTGGTTGCACCTCGACCGGGGCAAAGTCAAACTTTCAGGCCGACCGCGATGGAGCCCTGCTCGGCTACAGGTCGCGGGAGGCCTCGGTTAAAAAGTTACCTTCTGACTTAGTCTTTATTTTGAAGTTTTTCTTCACCGGGACGAACCTGCCAGTTGAATCCGACCTCCTGGAGCCCTTGTCCGGATACGCGATGTGGGTTTCCTCGGTGGAGACTTTTACCTTCGGACTTAGTCGTTTTTTCGAGATGAAAATCCTTCGACCGGGGTAAACCTGGATCTTGATCCGACGTCCATGGAGCCCTTCTCGGATACAATGGCTGGGAGGTCCAGGTCAACTTTTTACGTTCAGACTTAGTCTCTTTTTTGGATGTTTTTCTTTACCGGGACGAACCACGAAGTCAGGCCGGGTCGCGGTTGAGGCAAGCCGGCTAGAATTTCCGCGGCGGGTCGGTCCCTCTCTGGAGCTTTTTTCCAAAAATTCTCAAATCTTTTCCAAACTTCTGGGGCTTCACCCAGATGTTCTTTTAAGGTTCTTTTGGGGTCCACAGCTCACCCCAAGGGTCCAGAAGTTCTGTGATGGTCCTTGGGGGGTGCGGACTTCAACTCCCAGAATGCACCTGGCGCAAACTCCTTTTTGGCCACTGGACAGTGGTCAGCTGGTCGCTTTCTTCAGGAGTTGGTGCAGGGGACTCTGGTTTAGCAATTTTTCACCTGTAGCAAACAGGGAGTCCCTCCTTGAACCAGTTGAAGCCAGGCAAAGTCCTTCTTGTGGTGAAGCCCAAGTGTGCAGCTGGTGCAGTCCTTCTGAGTGCAGGGTCCAGGTGCAGGCCAGGGGTCCAGCAGGGCAGTCCTTCTTCTCCTTAAGTTCTTTCTTCTTGAAATTTGGTGGGGATCTGAGGTGTGGGTGCAGGTCTGCCAGTTTTATCCTTGCTCCTGGGTGAAAAGCAGGGGGGCCCTGGTTCTCCAATCAGGGACAGGGTCGTCACCCTGTGATGACCACTTCCTGGGAAGTGTGGCAAAAATCCATCCCAGAAGGCAACAGTCTCTAAAAATCCAACATGGATGAATCTGATTTTTGGAGGTTACATCTGGCTGAGCCCACCCACTGGTGTGGCTAAAAATCATAAACACACCCCTCTCCTGCCCTCTCCTAATCTAATCAAGGGGGCACCTAATTGTCTGGGGTTGCAGGATGTGGGGGTGTTGCTGGGTGCTGCAAATGTCCTTCTCTGCCTTTGAAGACCAGTTTGGCAGCCCTCCCCCTTCCTGCCTCACCATCAGCTGAGGGGAGATTCTCTCCCCCAAGCACATTCCTTTGTGTGAAGCCTGGCCACTTCACACCTCATCAAGGCAGCCTGGCAGAAGCTGCTGCAGGCTGGCCAATCAGAGCACAGCAGCAAAAACAATGCAGAGCTGAAATTGGCAACTTTTAAGGTAAAGTCTAAACTTTTTACCTGGACAAGTTATATTAAATCCAACAACTGGAAGTTGTGGGATTTATTACAACAATCAATTTGATACCAAATGCTTGGTATGTAACATTTAAGGAGACTTTAAAATTTAAAATAAAGTCTGCCCATTCTAGCCTATGAAGGCCATTTACTTCAATGAGGGAAAAACGAATTTGGCTGTTTTTACCTCACCAGGGCTTATAAATCTATTTTTATAAAGACCCTGCTTATAGTTACATGGCACCCAGCCCTAGGGGCACATAGGGCACACCTTAGGGGTGACTTATATGTAAAAATAAGGTAGTTTAAGACTTTGGAAGTACCTTTAATTCCAAAGTCGAATTTGCATATAACTTTAATTTAAAAGCAGCCAGCAAGGCAGGCTTGCTTTTAAAATGACACTGGGCACCTCAGCAGTGCACCTAGGTGTGCACCACCTATGCTGTGGTCCCTAAACCTACATGCCCTACCATATACTAGGGACTTATAGGTAGGTTAACTTAGCCAATTATAATTAGCCTAATTTGCATATCCATTTTACACAGAGCACAGGCCCTGGGACTGGTTAGCAGTACCCAGGGCACCATCAAAGTCAGGAAAACACCAGCAAAAAGAGGAAAATGGGGGCAAAAAGTTATGGGGCCTCTGCAATCAGCCCTGTTTTCTCACACAACCCCCCCCCCCCCAGCCCACACGCCCAGGAGACTCAGCCCAACCCTGGGAGAGTCTTCCTGGCTTGTTAGGCAAGGAAGACAGTGAAGAAAACTGGCTGTCCCTTTGCAGGGCCTACTCTGCCTTATATCCTCCTGTCAGGGTCACTCCCTATGGGTAGTGAAGCCATCCCAACAGTAAAAGGACCCAACACAAACTGAAACTTTCCTCTAGGGGGTCTTCCTCCTTTCTCTCTGCCAACTTGGGTAGTGAGGTGCCCACCTCCCCTACTCCAAACTTTGCTAGGGCAACACCTAGCTTACCCAAAGAGGTCACCCAACACTTGAGCAACCCCACCATGACCAATAGGGTGAGGGGGCCTACTTTACTATTGGCCCTGGGGTCTGCCTCCCAGGCCAAGTACAGTGCTGCCAGGAAGGCTAGCACCCAGCAGAGGCTACTGACAGCTGTCAGTACCCAGAACCACACCCTAAGCTCTCCACTGACAGGTGGCTGAGCTGCTTTAAGGGCAACTTTGGGGTCCTGGCACCCCTCTTGCTGTCTAGAGTGGGAGGCTACCACCTCCTGTGGCAGACACCCTCCTTCCACTCTCCCTTCTGTCAGTGCAGGGGCAACACCTTGCATCTGGACAGCTGCCTGACTACTCAGGACTTCCTTGGGGTCAGGTGAGGCCTCACCAGTGCCAACTCTGGGCTCCCCCCCTACTGGGGCAGAAGGCCTTTGGCTCCCTGGAACTCTCTTTAAGAGTGGCCTACCCTTCCTTTTCTTCTTTCCTTTTCTTAGGGACCCCTGTCTCCTAACTGTAGGGACTGACTCCCCAGGACTTTGGGTTGGGGGAGCGCCTTGGGCGACCACCCCATCTGTGACCAGACTCACCTCTGGGAGGTCATTGCCCAGGATACAATCTAGGGGAAGGTCAGCACTGACTACCACCCTAATCCAGTCAAGGATACCCTCCCTCTCTAGGGGCACTATGGCTACAGGTTTGGAGGTGACCTCCCCTGTGGCTATCCTGACTTTCTTTGTCTTTCCTGGGACATACATGTCTGGGGTCACTAACCGGTCACTCACTATAGTGTGACTGGCACAGGTGTCTCTCAGGCCAGTGGTAGGGATCCCATTCACTTGAATGTGGTGGAAGTGCCTACTCCCACCCTCAGGGATCACCAGCTTACCATCTGGTCCTGTCTCCCAGCACAATGCTAGGAGGACTTCATCATCTGAGGAATCCTCCTCTATGGCTACACTGGACAGCCCAGTGCTAACCACCTTCCTTGGACAGGCTGCATCTCCTCTGAAGTGACCTGTCTGCTGACAGTCAAAGCAAGCCCTACTGTCCAAGAGTTTTTTTAACCCTGGGTCTCCCTGTCTCTGCTTGTCAGAGTGGGAGTGGGATTTACTCTCCTCCTTCTTAGGGTTCTGGGGTACAGAGGGAGTCTCTGTGGTGGGCTTACCACCTCCCTCCTTAGGTTTTTGGGGACCTGTCCCCCCCTTCTTGGAGTCTCCCCCCTGGGACTTGACAACCACCCTGGTTCTCAACCACTCATCAGCTGCCTCCCCTAGCTCTCTAGGGTTGGTCTGCTTAGAGTCCACTAGATGCTGGCGTAACCTTTCTTGGGTACAATTGGTCAAGATGTGCTCTCTCATGATCAGATTGTATAACCCCTCATAAGTATCTACTTTGTTACCAATAATCCAGCCCTCTAGTGCCTTTAGTGAAATGTCCACAAAGTCAACCCAAGACTGGGTACTGACCTTCTGGGTGTCCCTGAACTTCATTCTATATTGCTCTGGGGTCAGACCAAACTTCTTGGCTAAGCACCTCTTCATACTAGGGTATGAATCTGCCTCCTCCCCCCTTAAGGTCAGAAGCCTATCCCTCCCTGAGTTGGGGACCAACTCCCACAAAAGGGAACCCCAGTATTGAGGCCTAACCCTTCTCATTTGGAGTGCCCTCTCAAAGGCCCCCAGCCACTTATCTATGTCATCCCCCTCTACATAAGCAGGAACTACCCCCTTGGGTAATCTGGGGCAAACTCCCCCACCCATGGACACCTCAACTTCTTTATCGCTGCCTCCATCTCTTTTCTCTTTGTATGCCCACTTTTTCTTTTCTAGGGCCAGCTTCTCTCTTTCCAAAGCTATGTATGCTAGCTGGGCCTCCAGCTCTCTTTCTCTGATGGATGGGTTCTCTCCTCCTGAAAGGACCCCCTTCCCACCACTAGCTTTGGATCTGCCCCTAGTGACTGTATTTACTGAGGACCGTTCTTCCTCATCCTCACTTGGGCTCAGATGCCTTCCCTCCCCTGAGTGGTTAGAGCTTGCATCCTCCCTTCTTTCTCCCTCCTCTGGAGCTTCTTCTGACTCTACCTCTTGGGCCTCAGCCCATGCTGTCAGGGATGTGATCAGGATTTGCTTCCTGAGATCAGTGGTTGCAGGCAACCCTCTTTCAATACACAACCCCCTAAGCTGGACTACTGTCAGTGTGGGTAGGCTAGCCAGATCAAGCTCCATGGTTCCCTAGTTTTGTGTCAACAAAAACTTTTTGCAAAAATTGGAAACAAGAATTTAGAAAAATTACAAAAATTCAATAATTGAAATTAATCCAAATTAAAAATTAAAAACAATTTTTGCACTAGGACAATTTAAAGGATTTTTAATTTGTTTTACCTAAAACTGTAACGTGATATTGAACACAAGTACAGGATCCCGTCGCTGCTTCCAATTATGTTGGAAAATGGGTTCTTGGTAGGGCAGGTAGGTACCTACACCTAGCAACAAGCCACTAACCTCCACATAGGTACAGTTAGGTCTCAGTAAATTAATCCCAGCTCAACCCTTTGTAGCTTGGCAACGAGCGTCAAGGCTTAACTTAGGAGACAAAGTGTAAAGCATTCAAATATCACAAAACAGTAATTAAATAAAACACAGGAAACAGTTTAAAAATCCAAAACCAATTTATAAAAATAGTTTATATTTTTATCTTTAAAATGACACAAAAACGATTAAAATCGGTTCAGGGGAACCGGAGATATGAATTTTTAAAGAATTATTACTTTTCTAGCGCTTAGAAACAAAAAAGCGCCAATCGGGTCATCTGGTTGCACCTCGACCGGGGCAAAGTCAAACTTTCAGGCCGACCGCGATGGAGCCCTGCTCGGCTACAGGTCGCGGGAGGCCTCGGTTAAAAAGTTACCTTCTGACTTAGTCTTTATTTTGAAGTTTTTCTTCACCGGGACGAACCTGCCAGTTGAATCCGACCTCCTGGAGCCCTTGTCCGGATACGCGATGTGGGTTTCCTCGGTGGAGACTTTTACCTTCGGACTTAGTCGTTTTTTCGAGATGAAAATCCTTCGACCGGGGTAAACCTGGATCTTGATCCGACGTCCATGGAGCCCTTCTCGGATACAATGGCTGGGAGGTCCCGGTCAACTTTTTACGTTCAGACTTAGTCTCTTTTTTGGATGTTTTTCTTTACCGGGACGAACCACGAAGTCAGGCCGGGTCGCGGTTGAGGCAAGCCGGCTAGAATTTCCGCGGCGGGTCGGTCCCTCTCTGGAGCTTTTTTCCAAAAATTCTCAAATCTTTTCCAAACTTCTGGGGCTTCACCCAGATGTTCTTTTAAGGTTCTTTTGGGGTCCACAGCTCACCCCAAGGGTCCAGAAGTTCTGTGATGGTCCTTGGGGGGTGCGGACTTCAACTCCCAGAATGCACCTGGCGCAAACTCCTTTTTGGCCACTGGACAGTGGTCAGCTGGTCGCTTTCTTCAGGAGTTGGTGCAGGGGACTCTGGTTTAGCAATTTTTCACCTGTAGCAAACAGGGAGTCCCTCCTTGAACCAGTTGAAGCCAGGCAAAGTCCTTCTTGTGGTGAAGCCCAAGTGTGCAGCTGGTGCAGTCCTTCTGAGTGCAGGGTCCAGGTGCAGGCCAGGGGTCCAGCAGGGCAGTCCTTCTTCTCCTTAAGTTCTTTCTTCTTGAAATTTGGTGGGGATCTGAGGTGTGGGTGCAGGTCTGCCAGTTTTATCCTTGCTCCTGGGTGAAAAGCAGGGGGGCCCTGGTTCTCCAATCAGGGACAGGGTCGTCCCCCTGTGATGACCACTTCCTTGGAAGTGTGGCAAAAATTCATCCCAGAAGGCAACAGTCTCTAAAAATCCAACATGGATGAATCTGATTTTTGGAGGTTACATCTGGCTGAGCCCACCCACTGGTGTGGCTAAAAATCATAAACACACCCCTCTCCTGCCCTCTCCTAATCTAATCAAGGGGGCACCTAATTGTCTGGGGTTGCAGGATGTGGGGGTGTTGCTGGGTGCTGCAAATGTCCTTCTCTGCCTTTGAAGACCAGTTTGGCAGCCCTCCCCCTTCCTGCCTCACCATCAGCTGAGGGGAGATTCTCTCCCCCAAGCACATTCCTTTGTGTGAAGCCTGGCCACTTCCCACCTCATCAAGGCAGCCTGGCAGAAGCTGCTGCAGGCTGGCCAATCAGAGCACAGCAGCAAAAACAATGCAGAGCTGAAATTGGCAACTTTTAAGGTAAAGTCTAAACTTTTTACCTGGACAAGTTATATTAAATCCAACAACTGGAAGTTGTGGGATTTATTACAACAATCAATTTGATACCAAATGCTTGGTATGTAACATTTAAGGAGACTTTAAAATTTAAAATAAAGTCTGCCCATTCTAGCCTATGAAGGCCATTTACTTCAATGAGGGAAAAACGAATTTGGCTGTTTTTACCTCACCAGGGCTTATAAATCTATTTTTATAAAGACCCTGCTTATAGTTACATGGCACCCAGCCCTAGGGGCACATAGGGCACACCTTAGGGGTGACTTATATGTAAAAATAAGGTAGTTTAAGACTTTGGAAGTACCTTTAATTCCAAAGTCGAATTTGCATATAACTTTAATTTAAAAGCAGCCAGCAAGGCAGGCTTGCTTTTAAAATGACACTGGGCACCTCAGCAGTGCACCTAGGTGTGCACCACCTATGCTGTGGTCCCTAAACCTACATGCCCTACCATATACTAGGGACTTATAGGTAGGTTAACTTAGCCAATTATAATTAGCCTAATTTGCATATCCATTTTACACAGAGCACAGGCCCTGGGACTGGTTAGCAGTACCCAGGGCACCATCAAAGTCAGGAAAACACCAGCAAAAAGAGGAAAATGGGGGCAAAAAGTTATGGGGCCTCTGCAATCAGCCCTGTTTTCTCACATGTACCTTAAAGACCAAATTACAAAGAGTTTCATTGTCAAGAGCTGGGAAGATGTGGTAATGTTGGTTGGGGAAAGCCTTGAAATCTTAATCAGAGATTGGAATCATGGGGAATGCAAGTATGTGAGTCTTAGAACATATTGCTTAGACTAGGTATGATCTATATTGCCAAAGGAATAGGAGTGTGTGGAGTATGTTTATAGGAGATGCTTGACATTTCAAGTAGGCCTGAGCAAAACTTGAATAACGCTGGTGAAATTGGCTTGATTCCAGTAAATTTGTGTGAAAAAAGTTAGACGCAATTGCTGAGATTATGACATTACACCACACTGAGGGCCTGATTCACAAATGTAAGCTTACACTTTTGTGTACGTTTACGATTGTTTGCCATTAAAAAAGGGATTTACGAGTAGTATCTTTCCGAGTGTGGAATCTCCGCACATAAAAAGGTCTTGTGTGTGGAGAGTCTACACTTGTAAAGATACGACTCATAAACCCCTTTGTTTACATTTGTGAATCAGGCCCTCAGTGTGTGTGTGAATCAGGTCATGAGTAACAATACTCCATTTTGGGAAGAAATCATAACTGAATATGCTGAGGAAAAAAAGTGCTTGACACAAATATGAGTGACATCTTCCCAGTGCAAGTGACAGCTCCTTTAAAGCGGGCAGGCAACAAGCATTTCAGATATAAAGTTTATTTACCTGAGCGGACCGTTCGTATAATTTTTGAGTGCAAAAGTACAAAACTGAATATAAGCAGCATTTCTTCCAGTGTGAGCAACTTGAAAATCAATTTAAAATTACATTTTTGAGTTGAACTTTTACCTTTTTTTTAAAACAAACAGAAAGATAGTCCCATAGAGACTAAGGGGCTACTGTACATGTTGTAGCAACTTCCTCTTCCTGTTGTGAAAAATCATTCCTCTGCTTTGTCCATCCTTTGTCATTTTAGATTTGGGTTTTGAGGGGAAACAATCACTCTCTGTCTCTTTGCTCTCTGCTGCATCCACACACTTAGGAGTTTTACTTTTTTGAGAATAGCCAAGGAAGTTAATTGAAAGACTTGCAAATAGTTTGTTGTTTGAAAGAGGTTAGGTGCCACTATTTTTATTCCCTTTTTGCTTTTCGTTTTTTTCTTTTTGTTTGTTTGATTGTTGGTTGGCCTGGAGTCAGGAGAAGGGGCCACATGGGATTAAGTTGTTTCAAGAAATAATGTTTGCACGTTTTTGGGATCGTGGAGGTCTTTTGTTAAAAATACATTTTCTCAATTTGTTAAAATTTGTACTGTGTTGTTTTAATGTTTGGGGTCTAGACTGTCCTATAGTAAGCACTGAGTGTATTCCTAATGTTTTTAACATTTTCACTGCTGTTGTGCTATATGTTTGTAAACATTTTTGGGTATTGTGTATGGCCTTGTTTTAAAACAAACATATAAGTTATTTTTGTTTGCATGTGGCTATTGGTGGTTCGCTGTGGACTGACTCCTGAAGTCCAGACTTACATAGCCAGACATCTTCCTTTGTTCTCAGCTACGTTCTTTCCCCTATACATGCCCACCACCTTTTTGTGGCTTTGTGTATGAATGACATGGTTAATATTGTGTTTTTCTTTCTTTCTGCATCTTCAAAAAGTATTTTGGATGGGTAGTTGGTGTTGCCTTGGAATTTCTGTGGTTGGGGATTTATTAAAGTTTATTTTAATTTGTTTTCAGGCATTGCTGATTTATTAGTGGTGGGTTAAGAGCAGTTCCATGCGTGGGCCCAAACCCAATTTTGCCATAACTGCAAATTCATTTCCCTGCAATGCTAAAAAAAAAAAAAAATAGGGTAGGGAAAGCACTCCAAAAGACTAGGACTACATGTTCTTTGTTCTCCATGTCTCCTTCTTTGCTGTTTATGTAGTGGTGACCACTCTGTGTAGCTAGTGTGTGTGTTAGGTTGCTGTTTTCCAACCATTTTGTCTTTGGCTGCCATGCCTCCTTCTTTGCTTGCCATGTGTGTGTGTTGTGCCTATTTTGTTTTGTTCTCCATGCCTGCCTCTTTGCTGGCCATGTAGCAACCACCATTTTGTAGATCAATGAGTGTGTGTTTTAGAGTGGTGCCCATTTTGTCCTTGTTTTCCATGGCTTTTCCTTAGGTGGATGAGCTAACTACCACCATTGAGTGAAGCCAGGCATGCTTCAATCCTTTTATTTCACTTTAAAAGCTATTTATAGGAACAGTGATAGAAGATGCCCATCACATTTTTGTTCATTGTTTGTTTTTTTCATACATATTTATTTGTGGTTGTTGCTGATTATAGTACAATGTTGTTATTGAATAACTGATTTGATCTTCCCCGCCCCACCATAGGGTTCCTATGGTCCTGGAGGAGCACCATAATTAGTTAATTAATGTATTCATTTTTGCCTACCCCTTCCCACCTCCAAAAGAGTCTCCATGGGCCCATGAGGGGCACCAGCAATAATGTTATTCATGTATTCAATTATAACCTGTTCCCCACCTCCCATTGAATTCTGGGTCCTGGAGGAGCATCTGTAATTATTCAACTCACTTACTTGATTTTTGCCTGCCCCTGATAGAGTTCCCATGGGCACTGGTGGAATTCCAGTCATTATTTTATTAATTTCTTAGATTTTTGCCTGCCCGTTGCCTCCCATAGGACTCACTGGGCCCCAAGGTAGCTTTTCCTGTACAATTTCTGTCTAAAATCATTTATGCTTGGGTACATTACTGTTAATCATTGGAAATGATGCTGATGATAATGATGACTAATAATTCATCAGCTATATTGCCCTAGTCTCACTGACTTTCTGCTTCATTTGTATTGCCTGCAGGTGCACAAAACATCAGGTCGAGCACATGGAGCTAAACCTGGAGGCGAAGAGATTTCTGAGAATTAGCTGACAGCAATATCAGAGTCTCCTTCTAAGTGCTTTTGCTTGTGCTAAGTGCTGCTCAGTGGGAATTTAGTGGCACAAAAATCAAAATTTAGCAGCACTTTAGCAACAATTTATTTTGCTACAATTCTTTCATTTATCATACTACTAACATCAAACAAAGGCAACATAATTTGATGAGGTAAACCAAAATATGAAAATCTATGCCAAGACATTATTTAAAGTATTTGTGTGACCAGGTCTTCATCTTGATACTTTTGATCAATTCTTCTATGCAGCTGAAATCTAGTCCAACATCCTGCTGCTGATTGTAGTGTAAAAACACTAATGCACAGATGGATTGCTCAGTGAGTGAGCGACGGCTAGCTGACAGGATAGTTTTATAGATGCTATGGCTCCTTTCAGCATCTGCAGAATGAATTAAACAGTCTTTGTAATTAGCTGCCTCCTGTGAAAGACCTGCCATGCAGTCAGCCGTCCCATACCAAAACAGGTCATTGTCAATCACCACCGAAATTGATGTCTGGACTGCTTCTGGACCTAAATGTTCAAAGTAAAAGCGAAGTTCCTGATCAGAAACCTTGAACCAGGGATGGCCAAATATCTACTTTCGTTCTGCGGTAGGATGCAAAGTTGTGCAGAATTGAACAGACAAACCTGCCTTAAGAATTCAATCTTTGGACATTACCAATGTACTTGTCCACATTTTCAATGGCATGCTCAAACAATTTATTGAGCTTGTCAGTTCTCTGGTTTTTCTGAGGCAGAGTCGCTTTTGTACTTGCTGTACTCGCAAGAAATGGTCGCAGAGACTCCAGAATGAGTACTGAATTGTTTGTGAAGTTCATGTGGACATCTCTAGGCAATCATACACCTTCATGGTCACTGATGTTCTGACTCTGAAATCGATCCATCAGATTTGAAAATGGTTTCACATTTCTATGCCACAACATCCAGCTGAACATTAATTCAGTTTTTGCTGTAACTGTTCAGAATCCTCCACAGGTTTTCAATGAAATCAGGGGGAGACTAGCTGAGTTCAATCTCAGACACAACAAACCCAGCATACGTGTTGAAATGCTTGCAGTGGTACTTGACAGCAGCAAACCAAGAATTCTGTGGGGTACCACAAGGGTCAGGTGCCATTTGCGGTTTCACTCCATAGCCCTCAGTAAGATGCTGAAGGCATTTTAGTTTCCTGCCACCCTCCATGTGGAAGATTCACAAGAAGTACAGCATGAAATAATTGAGCTCCACAAAAGGTTTCTAGAATGACTCCCCAAAACGTTCATGATGTGTGTCAAGCAGGTGATGTATACTGAGTTCATAGTTTTTTTAACATAGTGTTATATGCCTTGAGCATGAATGCATCATTGTTTGTATTAAATGAAATTATATTTTGAAAGGCAATGTTATAATCTGTGAGGACCCTCACAACTGCCTACCCTACAGTCCCATGGCTACATTGTGGGAGGACCACTGTTTCTGCTAGATGGGTCTGAAGGTGATGGCCACTCTCAGTGCACAGCATCACTCAACATCAGGGGTCTAACCAAATATGACAATGATCTTTTGATCTTGCAGTTGCTTTTTTAAGTCATCCTTAGCTCCTAAATATCATTTGGAGAGATAACATTATGGAAGCTGGTTACTGGAGTGGTGTACTGCCACTTGATTAGCCTGCAAATATATTGAGTGTTACTTCACATACTCCAAAGAAAAGAAAAAAGCCATCCCATACAGAGGTAAAACGCAGAGTCCAAATGTTTAAAAAAAAAACAATTTCAAAGCACGCAATTGTCTGTCTAAAGCACTTGCAAATATGAATAGGCGACAAAACAACTTGAAACAAAATCACAATATAAATTAGAAGTCATTATATTTAGAACTGAGCACCTGTAGTTTAAAAACAGAACTATATGGCAAAAAGGGAAAACCTGAACCCCTTTGAACTGAAGTTATGGTTGCAGAGTTGGTATAGAGGAAAGAAGTCCTTTGCATTTAGGAGGAGCACTTGTTAGATACTTCTTGCCAAGTTTGAGTCATCTGCGGTGGTGTGGGGCACTATTACTTGATTGGCTTGCAAATATATTACGTATTACTTCACACAAATACCAAAGAAAAAGAAAGTAACCGTAATCAGAGGAACAAGTAGAGTACAAATGTTAAAAGAAAACATAATTGCAAAAAACATGTCTGCCTAACGGAGCTGCAAAAATAAATAAATAAAAGAAATGTCTTTGAACTGAAATGTTGCTTGTAGAGTTGAAATAGAGTAAAGACGTCATTTGGATTTAGGTGACGCACACTTGTCAGATTTGTCTACGCAAGTTGAGTCCTTTATGAAGGTGTGGTGCAAAATCACTTGACTGGTCTGGAAATATTTCAAGTGTTACCTTACAAACTCCAGAGCAAAAGAAAGTCACCGCAATCAGAGGGAAAACCAGAGTCCAAATGTTCAAAGAAGACACAATTTCAAAAAACACAAGTCTGCCTAAAGCACTTGAATAAAAATATTTTAAAAAAACAAGAAATGGATTTAAGCAAAATTGCAATGGAAACTACTATATTTAAATGGGATTCAGCATATGTAGTTCAAAAATTGAAAAGTAAAGAAAAGGAAACTTTGCCATCTTCTGAATTTAAGTTGTCCTTGTAGAGTTGAAATAAAGGGAAGAAGACCTTTGCAGTTAGATGGTCCATTTGTTGGATTTTTCTCCGCAGGTTACAGTCCTCTGTGGGATGTGTTGTACTACCACTGGACTTGCCTGCAAATATAATGTATTATTTCATGCACTCCAAAGAGGAAAAAAGTCACTGCAACAGGGAAATAAAGCTGAGTTCAAGTTTTGAACGGACAACTTTTGGGAGTTGATACAATGTTGTTCAACTTGGCTATTTTCAGTGTCACTTCACATACCCTGAAGACGGTATAGAGGATAGGGCAATGGGGAGAAATACGGTCTGGTAACAAAGTTTAAGGAACCCAAATCCACAATTTAAAGTCTGTTCCAAAGGACTGTATGTGATAGCATGAAGTGTATTGTGCAGTAAACAGAGTGTCCAACAGCTCCAGAACCAGCAGATTCTTCCTTCTAGGACTCTACAAAAAACAAAACAGTTAAAACCAAATAGCCCCTTTACCTGCCACCCATCCCTCAATACTCTGCCACCCATCTTTTAATCACTCCTCCTTCTCGGAAAATACTACCTTACACTCTATCAGTCTCCCCCAATGCACTACCCTCCACCCAAATGCCACTTAACACATTAAATGGGCCCACAGCAGGCCCCTAGTCAACCCTGGTTGAATTAAAGCACCAGTGCCTTCTCCACCCACCACACAAAATTAGTTCTGAGTCACCACAACCAAAGCATCTGTGCCCTTTCCACGTATGCCCACCCAAAAGTCAGTTGTGGTAACAGGAGGGCCCCAGTCACTATTCCCTCATCCAAGACTCCTGTGCCCCCTTCAGAATTCTTTGTGGTGGGGTGGCAAGGTAAGGAAATAGGGGCCAGCATTCTTTAAGATAGAATGGAAAGAGTCAGTATACTGGGCAGTGTTTTAGGATAGGTGGCAGTGTTTTGGGGAGGGTGCCAGGGAAGGGGGCAGTGCTTCAGTTGTTGTATGCCACACCAAGAGGGTAAAGGCAGAAGGTAGACTGGCAAGGAAGGGGCAGGCACTAAAGTGCCAAGACTATTTGTATATATTCAGTGTGTAGCTGCTGTTGAACATTGATTTTATCCCACCAGACTTATCTCTGGGTTTGTTGTAGGTAGCAGACCTGCGCCAAATTAGATTTTAGTGTTAGATGTGGGAAGGCATTAGGCTTACCATACCACACTCCCCACATACACTGCTATCCCTCAGAGACCAAGTGTAGTGTAGCAGAAGACTTTCACCATCTTAAAAATCCTAAACATAGGTAGTGTTGGCCCTGGGAACTTTCACCCCATTGTTAGGGCTGCCCTGAAGCCATTCCAATCCACTAGCTAGTGATAGTCTGAAATGTGGCACAACCGGGTACCCACTTCAGAACACTGATAGACCTGAGGGAGAACAGAAGAGGACTGGACCTGCTGTTTGTGATTTGAAAGGTGCCCTAAAATACTGGGCTTGCTCTCTCTTGTAGCCACAAAATAAAAGTGGACTACAAGGATCAGGTGGTTGACCTCCTGTGTGGCTACAGGCAGCCAACAAGCTCCAAGATTCCTTTTCCTGGAAGTACCCAGCTGACTAGTGGCAACTGAACCTGGACTGTGTTGTTTGCTTCTCCCTGGCACACTGTGGTGGTCATTCTGACCCTGGCGGTCTTTGACCGCCAGGGCGGAGGACCGCGGGAGCACCGCCGACAGGCCGGCGGTGCTCCAATGGGGATTCCGACCGCGGCGGTAAAGCCGCGGTCGGACCGGCACCACTGGCGGGGTCCCGCCAGTGTACCGCGGCCCCATTGAATCCTCCGCGGCGGCGCAGCTTGCTGCACCGCCGCGGGGATTCCGACCCCCCCTACCGCCATCCAGATCCCGGCGGTCGGACCGCCGAGATCCGGATGGCGGTAGGGGGGGTCGCGGGGCCCCTTGGGGCCCCTGCAGTGCCCATGCCACTGGCATGGGCATTGCAGGGGCCCCCGTAAGAGGGCCCCTACATGTATTTCACTGTCTGCTGTGCAGACAGTGAAATACGCGACGGGTGCAACTGCACCCGTCGCACAGCTTCCACTCCGCCGGCTCGATTCCGAGCCGGCTTCATCGTGGAAGCCTCTTTCCCGCTGGGCTGGCTGGCGGTCTGAAGGCGACCGCCCGCCAGCCCAGCGGGAAAGTCAGAATTACCGCCGCGGTCTTTCGACCGCGGAACGGTAACCTGACGGCGGGACTTTGGCGGGCGGCCTCCGCCGCCCGCCAAGGTCAGAATGAGGGCCTGTGAGTCTCTAAGGGGGAGATTTTCAAAGATTTTGCTCTGGTACTTGCATGATGCAAAGCGCCACAAACCCTTGCTCGGATTTTCAAATAGACGCAAACTAGTACTTGCAGGAAATTTCCCAGTTAGCGTGATGCAGAAATGATTATGGGGGTCATTCTGACTTCGGCGGGTGGGAAAGCCCATCTGCCGAAGTCCCAACGGGTAGGTTGCTGCCAGTGCTGCCGCCTCCCTTTGGCCCCAATAAGAGTTTCCCGCTGGGTTAGCAGTCATAATAGGGCCCGCGGCAATGCTGTACTGCATAAGGTGCACCAGCACCCGTCGCAAACTTTGCAACGGGGCTGTCTAGGGGGGGTCCTGTACTGCCCATGCCAAGTGCACCTTGCACCCTGTCTCTACCAGCTGTTTCATGGTAGTGCTACCGCCATGAAACCACTGGCAGAATAGGACCGCCAGCACCGCCAGACGATCCTGTGGAGGAAAACTGGTGGTGCTGGTGGTCCGATTGCGTCGCTACCACCACAGTTGTAATGTGGTGGTCAGACTGTTGTGTAGCCATTTTAGTTATAGCTCCATGTACATTATTTTAGCTAACTAGGCCTGTCGCTGTGCCCTTTAACCTAGATATATTTTATTAAGGTTTTTTTATTATTTTAACAATAGCCACATTTGCGGCCTTGTTTTATTTTTCCCTATCTAGCTGTTCTGTGCCTAGGCCAGCACTGCGTTCATAAATAAGAAATTTCTTTCACTCTGTGCTTCTCTCAAGGCTGCAGTAAGATAGGTTGCCGGTAAACGTGGTAACGCTTTGTCTCTGGTGTTCATAGAAACATACACGTCCGTACGTAGGGACATTTTCTCAGAACATCAGCTGTTTTATTATAAAAGCACTTCCCTGTCCCATACACATTAGAGGGAGATTCCAGCCAGTTTACCACGGCTGTATGCTGATTGCTGAATGCTTCGCTACAGCTGCTTATGCAGACTTCAGGCATCTTGCTCAGGTATGAGGGATGAATTCTTCCCAGGGGAACCTGAAGGGCAGAAATAGAGCTTAACATGCTGTGCTCTAACATAGCCTAGGTAGGAATTACTTTAAGGACTTTAGTGAAAATATAGTAGCGTTATTTTTAAGCTTCACTCTTCTCATCACTATTTTAATCCTGTCATGCTTCATCATCCTGGTTATTGCAGTACATGCTTTATTATCTAAGATGCAGTTGCTTCATTAAAACCTTACTGAAACATATACTGCCTCTGACTGTCCTTGTATATGTGAGACTAATGTAACTGAGAGAAACGGATGCGATCTGAAGTGACCAAGATTTCCCAGAGGAGTCAATTGTGTCATGCGCTTGGTTGCCCAATCATCCCTCCTCTTGGGTAGAGATGAGGCACTGCTAGTTAGCTGGAGCAAAACCTGGATTGGTCCGACAGGTGTCTCCTGTAGTAGGTTAGACTCAGTCCCCCACACTGCAGGTGATTCTGCCGCTCAAATCTAGTAGTCTCATTAGAATAATGAGAGCCTGCGCAACAGGACCACCAGGGTCGTAATAAGGCCCTATGTGTTTGTCTGTGCCAAAGTAAAATTAATGTATGCATTGTGGGTGTGTCAGGGCATTACCCACGCAAAAAGCTCACAGAGCCTGCACTGCAAGCATTTTTGACAGTCACGCAAATAGCACAGGTTCAAAACGGGGGCAAAAAGTGGAGCTAATCCTTGGAACATCCACTAGCAGAAGCAACATACACAACTGCAGTCTGTGAAAACCATGGAGATTGTTATTATCCATCAGCAGATATTTGCCTTGGCTAAAAAAAGAACACAGAGTAAGGAGAGTCTACAAGCAGAGAATATCACTCATCCACATGAGTGAAGAAGAGGTAAACAAAAAAATTAGGCTCACCAGGGACATGATAGTCACTCGGTTACATCAAATGGGACCATCCCATTAGGCACAAACTGGAAGAGCTCATGCCGTACCACCTCATTTGAAGGTACTGGCAGTACTACACCTTCCTTACAATTGGCTCCTTTCACCATATGGGTGCTACATTGGTTGGTGTGTCTCAGGGTGCTCTCTCCTCATTTTCATCACAAGTGCTGGAAGGTATATTTAAAATAACACCACAACACCTAAGATTTTCTAAACTGGGACAGGAGCAGAGACAAGTAAAGCAAGGATTTTACCAAATTGCCCCATTTCCCCATGTACTTGGTGCAATTGACTCCACTAATGTGAACTTGCATCCACCAACAGAGACAGCCCATCTATATAGGAATAGAAAGCATGCATATTCCATTAATGTACAAGCTATATGTGATGACAAGTACAGCATCACCAATATTGTTGCTAAATATCCGGGGAGTGCCCATGATTCATACATATTTCATCATAGTACCATAAATCAACGTGAAAGTGGAATGTATGGAGATGTATTATTGATTGGTAAGTATGCGCCAGATGTATGAAAGATGTTTACCCCTTCTATGTCTACGGAACAATGTGTTCCATACAAAAAGGATACATTCATGAAAATATATACAATGTTCAGTTTTCATCATTAAAGGTATATTGTACTAGAAGACCTTCACATGTTACACTTGTAATTTGTTTTAAATATATTGTAGGTGACATGGGATATGCTCTCACATCTTGGTTGATGATTCCATATTCTAATCCCAAAATGCCAGCAGAAGAAGCATATACTGCTGCTCATCAAAGGACAAGTAGTATAATTGAGCACTCCGTCAGTGTACTAAAATTCAGATTTGGATGTCTGGATTTGTCAGGAGGTAGACTTTTGTATAAACCCCAAGTTGCGTGATGATTGTTGTGTGCTGCACGTTACATAACATTGCAGTGAAGGGGTCACTTGAAATTGAAGAAAACATATGTAACCAAGATGTGGTTGATGAATATATCATGCCTACTCATTAACTTCGTGAAACAGAATCTGTAGAAGGTGTCAGGTGTAGAAAATATGTTGTAATGAATTTCTTTACCACATAAACAAAAATTTGATAGTACTGTATGCTTTTGTTTTCAATTTGCTTGGTGTGTTGAAACAAGAATGCTGTCAATTGTCAATCGCTGTTAAGCTATGAATATCATTGGATGACACAGTGCCACTCAATTTAAAAGTTACAATACGTTTTGTCATATGATGATCATGTAATAAAATGACTGGCAAAATAAAGGAGGAAAAGTACAAGAAGTACCCAGAAATGTCATAATATAGTAAATAAAAAACTAAACAATGTCATCATGTAGCGATAGACCTGATTATTGAATCTAAATGCTTCTGATAATATTAACAATTAATTCTGAAATGTGTAAAAAATCAGGCTAATCTAAAACAAAAATTACATTGATCCTACTACACAAAGCATCCATGTGTTGTCATAATAAGACATCACTCTGCATAAGTATGGTAATATATAAACGTTTTTTTGAAACCAGGTATCAATAATGACTCAAATCTCTTAATGTTGATCCATCTGCTGACATACATATAGTTGTGTTTGAATGAGTCATATTGTTTCACGTCAGACACCCTCTGAGGACAATATAATGTACAGTCAGCCATGTACAAATGCAACTTAGACATGGCTTAGACATTGCTCTCTTTTACCCATACTGTTTTCAGTAGTGTTGAATAGCTGTTCACCTACAAACTCAGTTATGTGTGTCAAACACATGTGATGTCAATGCAAGGAGCTTCATATGATGGGCAAATGAGCTGTGTCTTCTCACATCATGTGTGTCTGTGGATGCTGAACACACATATTTCAAAGTATTACACATAATAAATGATGGTATACAATCAATATATTCAAACCTGTCTGTTAATTAGGCAAAAGCATTAGTCCCTGTAGTGTTGTATCTGCAAAATGCTCATCGAAGCCAAATACCTATCCAGATATTTTTGAAAAATTAGCATATCCACCATCCACAGTGCCCTTCCTCCCCCACCCCACTACTGACATGGTGCCCCCACCCTCCTACTGACATGGCACCCCCCACCCTCCTACTGATGTGGCACCCGTTTCCCCACATACATGAACACAGACACCCACATGTTCCACGCATACACCCATTCACCTACAGTTAAATGCATGCATTCACAACAACATCCATACACGCATTCACAACTCCAAACATACATGCATTCATGCCCGCATACACACACCCATCTAAATACGCATCCTCACACGCATACACACTGACTTACAGAAATGCATACACACTGACTTACAGATACGCATGCAACCATGCACACACACATTCATGCACACACACAGACACCACACACTCATACACTCACACACAACAGCCCCCACCATCTGGCCCCCTCCCTTGCCAGATGATCACCTTACCTGGTCCAGGGATAAGGTCGTCCGGCAGGGAACAGGATTGGGCGCTTCCACTGCCGGCAGCGCCCCACCAGCAGGACACTGCCAGGCCATATTATGGACCATATTATGGCGGGCGGTGTCATACTGGGGTGGAGGGGCCGGTGGTGGAACCGCCAGAGCGCCTCCACCTGCCAGCACAATTACTCCTGCATTTCCACCCAAAGTGTGGCAGAAATCAGACAGTACTTATGATATGGTGGGCGGGAGACCGCCAGCATGGCGGTCTCCTGGTACCCGTGGCTTTGACGCTCTTAAAGGAAGACTGCCAAAGTAAAAATGACCCCCTGAATATTGAAAACAACGATACCATGGGACAGACTATTGTGTAACGTATCAAGGACAAAACCCTCAAGAAGGTAAACATTTTTGGTAAGTACACTTTTCCTAGGTATAACTCCAGATATATGTAGATTGACAATACATACATCTTCAAGGTATGTAGATGTAGAGTTAAGAATAGTAAATCCATTGTTACCTATTTGCAATTCCATTCTCTATATTTTGGTCTTCAAAATCTTTACACTACAATATTTCCACATGATATTTGTGTTAACAATATTCTGTTAGTGATCCGTGTGCATAACAGCTGTTTCCCAATCTATCATTCTAAGGTCCTATACGTTTGCAGAATGTATGTGCATGTGTAAAAGCCACTTGTGATCCACTTGCATTGTTCCATTAATTACTATTCTCTCCCATTCACAAATCCTGCCATGCCGGGCACCACAAGGATGTTCCCCATGATGGTGCTGCCATTTACCCATGTTCAGTGGCTTTTGCATCAGGGTCCATGAGTCCACAGTGTTAGGCTTGTTGTAATACCTAATGGTACCGTTGTGATCCATAATCAACTGCATCAGGCTTCCGTTGATGGTCAGTAAAAAAATAGAATGCCTACTGGATGCGCCTCAGCTGTAGCATGTGTGACATGTAGCAGAGCATTTGCTTGAGATCAGAGGTGTCTTAAATCCTCCTCACCAAGAAGGCCCTCCCCCAAAACTTAAGTGAATTTGCAAAGCACTTTAGTAATGATGCACAAACACACACTACCAGGTGTTTTTAGACTTGTATATATGTAGTCAGAAAATGTATCCATAACAAGCTATCTTGGGATATTCAAAATATATTTTTTTTATTCAAGGCATATGTCATCAAAGTTGCATCATAATAAATATGATGGGAGTGTTGCAACACTGATAGCCATTTGTTTGAACAATATAACATCAAATACCAACATTGCTATACAAAGAGATAAATGGTGAAAATATGAATCCTGAACAAAACATACACATTTGTAGTACATAACACATTTGTAAAAAAATATATATTTTCTGTAGCCTTCTTAAGTCCCTTCAAAGGAGTCTTATTCCTCAATGTATTTTCAGCAATATCATTCGATTATAAATTGCTGATGAATGATAGCCCCCAGATGATGACATGGGATGCGTGTCAACCATAGTGGATTTTTTGTGCCACTTGTGCTAGCTTTAGGAACTCCTCCATTTTTTCTCCATGTTGTTGTGTGCTGGCATTTTTGTCAACACTCTCATGTTCTTGCTTTCAGTAAACGTCTTTGATCGTGATCCTCCACCATCCGACAGAAATACTTGCACACTTCCTCCATGTGCTCTACTCTGAGATTCCTTTTGTTATACTTTCCTATTGCATTGGAATCCATGTTAGCTTGAGGTAACCTATGAACAGTAAGGGCACTATCATGAAAAATACAATACTGTACATATTCACGTATACTACCTTTTAGTATATATTGGAATATCACACAACATGATGTTACTGTTGACACATCTATAGAACAGGGCCAAGTAGTGCTACCTCAACTATAGTCTCTAAGTGGTATTGTGGTTTGGACAGTCCTAGTGCTCTTAAGCTGTATAGCAACATAACTCTACAGAAACCAATACACTCCTATATGGAACCGCCAGCAAACTGTTGCACATCACTGAATAGTAATAATGGACAACATCCTAAATAAACAATTGTTTATTTTAAAGTGTGTCTAAGCATAGTATTTTGTACTGGAGGGATATCCTTCCAGTACAAAACCTATGCTAGACTCTTGCACACATCCTTGCACTATGGCACAAAGGTGTGTGCGTGGCACACGGTATCTGAAATCAGCACAGGTGCTAGAGAGAGTGGAGGAAAGTGCCATTTCTTTGTAGATATGGAGCTCTCCTGCTGCTGTCCTGTCATGCAGCATAGCATTTTCCATTGCTGCGCTGGCTGACAGTTTTGTAAAACTGCCCCATATTATTTTGTACTGGAAGGCCGTCCTTCCAGTACAAAATCTATGCTAGACTCACGCAAACAGCCTTGCACCCTGACACTGAGGTCTGTGCATGAAGCCCGGCAGCACAATTCTGCGCCGGCACGAAGGAGAGATGAGGAGAGTACCATATCTCTGTGAATATGACCCTCTCCTGCTTTGGCAACCTCACCCATCATGTCCTCTTGCTCCTTTACTGTGATGCAACTGCACTGCTTTGCCTGGCATCTTTGTGAATCAGGTCCATCATATTGCAGGGAAAAAAGTATATTTTCACATACCTATTCTCGTAAATTAAGTTAGGATACAGGATTTAGCATTACTCTATGTATATGTCAAAATTTGCATATACCAACCCAAAGGTCCGTTGACTTCAGTGCCAACATGATGAAGCAAATCATTCTCGCGTGCTATGATATCTGACCAGCGATGGTGCACCTGTTGCATGGTCCGCTCAGCTCCACTAGCTTCATTCACCTGATAGGCAACTCTCTTCCACCGACCTTGTCTCTCATGTAGTGGATATCCTTTGCCCACACATCCTCCTGCTTGAAGCATTCGAGGTAGGTACCCTAGTACATAATAGAGCAACGCCCCTATTTCCTTGGCATCAAAAATCTTACTGATGTTGTTGCACCTTTCTGTGATTGCTCACGATGCTTCAACATGTCTGGAACCTGCACAGGATACCAATGAGTTTCAAAACAATCCAGATTTGTCTTGTGATCTGTGTGGCACTGGCAGGAAAAAGCTATCTGTCCAGCACTACTCCTCAACACCTCCTAAAAATGCACCTTTGCCTCTGTTCTACTCCAAAATGGATATTGTGAGGCCTGTTCTCTTGTGCACCTGCATTGCGTGATGTAGACATACATTAGCTTGGTTTTGCGTGGATTTTCAACTGTTTTGCGTTACTTTGCAAGAAAATATCAAGCATTTCCTCAAAAATAAATTATGAAACAGCACAATCATTCCATACAGTAGTGGACATTATTTTCCAAACATATCATCTTACCTGTCATTCATATTTTTGAGAGGAATAATGTTAGTACATATAGTACTGACATTTAACACGTTTCCATGTGCATAATTTGTTACCTTTTTTATTGATAAATATTATTTTTTTAATTACACATTATATCAACACCGTGAAATATACACAAAAATGACATTTAGACCATGTATGGCCCTGGATTCGGCACAATGATCCCTATTTATTGAAACTAATGAGAGGACACAAAACAACATTCCAGGGAAACAACCTGTAAGATTGCTTACAGTACAGTCAGGTCGTAACAAGGCCTAATAATGTTTATTGCAAACAGCTCTATCTGAGATCTTTGGAAAATAAATCAAGAAAACATCTATAGACTTCTCGCCCCCTCCCACAGTGCCTACTACACCACAACTGAAGCAATCATAAAAACAATACAAAAAGAAGGCAGCTCAATCCCAACTCCTCATAGTGTGTGTCTGACCTCGGTGGTCAGATCCAGTTCAGGGGACCAGTAACAGGAGCTGAATACTCAGACATCTCCTCATCAGGGACAGAGAAATGTCAGACACCCCTCCCATGGAACACCTAGGGCCTGATTTTGTGGATAGGTTACTCCATTTCAAAAGTGACGGATATCCCGTCTGCTGTATTATTGTTTTCATAGGATATAATGGGATAAAAATATGGCGGATGGGATATCCATAAGGTTTGGGATGGAGCAACCCCATCCGCCAAACTCTGTATCAGGCCCTTAGTCTGACACATCCACTGTACTCTAATCCCTGCAGCCACTAAGAATCATAGGGTCTCCTACCATGGTGGACCTTACAGAATTGAACAATCCCTTTCCATGTCACCCATTGCAAGATGTTCACTCCCAGTCCTCCAGTTGGGGACATTGCATATTTTCAGTGGATCCTGAATCTATGCTTGGCATGCACTAACACTAGGTCAACGAACTAAGTGGTGATTTTGTGCTTAGCAGGTCTAGGGTAGAGGCCCAGGAGAGAAAACCAGGGCATGTGGGGCAGGGTATGGTTCATAGCTGCCTGCAATTTGCGTTACAAGGCATTTCAATAATGTGTCAACCAAGGCCAAATCCATGGCATGTGAAAGATATCCCAGCAGAAACACAATAGTTTGGCCAATCATGTGGGGTTGGATGGATAATAGACCTTAAGCTTCAGGGGAGTAGGGTATGCTAAGTAAAAATGTATAACTTTGGAATGGCTGTCCCATTTAGATTGCATATCATGGGGGACCCAGGCTAAATATCCCAGCATTCTTGCAGTGCTGTAAGGGGGAAACATACATCCCCTTGCAGTGCAACCTACAATCCTGGGCAAGACGGCAGGTGTTAAAGGTGTCCCACAAGAAGCAGCAACTACGAAGCAGTCGGGCTGCACCCCTCGTCCTCCCTGGATCATGTGTTTAGTTGCACTTAGGGTACCATACAGTAAGAACCGATCTGCTAGGGTGTCAAAATTGTGCAAAGGGTCCCAGTACAACATCACTGTATAGTGGCTTTGTGGGCAAAACATTGTAGCCACTTTACATGTTCACTACCCTCTCCTTTGGGTCCAGCAATTCATTCTCCAGGTCCGGTTTCTCTGTGTGCAAATGTTCTACAACCCTAAGGGTCAGCTCTATCCAACAACAATATCTCTCAATAGGGTTTTCCCGAAACCTGTAGACTCCAACAAACAGTGACCCCTGAATGACAACTTTGCACAAGTGGATGCGAAGTAGAGCCAGTACTCACATCACATTCATGCTGAATACCCTCAATAATTGACTTGTGGAACACAGGGTCGTCAAGGCTCACCACTTCCAGGGGCCAATTAGGAATGCAGGTTTGTGTCCCTCACCATGTAAACATCAGAAACAGGGGATTTTGGTTGCAATGGTTCTAGCCAGAAACTCCAATGAGATGATGGCCCATGGATTATCAGGAGAACATAATAAGATGTCAAGGCGTACATATACTGCATGCATGGTTTAATGAATGGGATAATCCAGATCTCAATTTATAAGGTGCAATCATGAGTGTCAAACCAGCATGCAAAGACAGAGTAATGCCCTCTGATTCTATTGGGCTACTGGTCAGTTGAAACTGGACACCTTTTTCACCCATATGACATTTTTGCGGGCAAAGCCCAAGTCCATGCTGTGCACTCCGGGCTCCCACCACTTCTTAACATGTAACTGAGTTTCCTGAAGGAGCACCACATTACTCTATCTTTGCTTCAGATACACTAACACCCTATAGCGCTTGACAATGCGTGTTTTGAATGCCCCAGACATTCCAGGTGAGGAGCTTGTAAGTGCATGTATCATGCCACATGATGCTACATCACAACCCAAACACATACTATATGAAAGATGCATAGTAGAAAAGGACCACAAATCCATGCCCAGGTGGGATAATAGGAAGAGCAGACAGCCACCGGGCCATAAGAATTCCAAGCAATCATCTTAACAGTTCAACACCATCTCCCAAGGAAAGCATATCCACCTCTCAGGTAATGCTCCGGTGGGCATGAGCCTCTGAGTCCTCTGCTTGGGCCTCAAGAACATGCACCTCTGTAGTGGGGAAAAGGTCCTTCAAGGAAATTTACATTGCAGCAATATGTTGCCGCAAGGTACGGTGGTCAGTCCTCATGAGACCAGGATACACCAAACCTTATCTATTTGGTGATGAAAAACTTCCTTCAACTCCTTAATAACCAAAGGGATAGAGTATGACTTGTCCTGCGGGACCATCACTGAGTCCGTAAGCGAGCTGGCCTCCCTATCAATCACTGTTATTTTTTTTGGGACACCAACCCTGGATCTCCAATATTTATAGATACTGATTTTCAAGCCTAGTTCAAAGTGGCAGAATTTTGAAAACCAATGCTTTGCCTACTTTACTTGGTACACAATGTTTAGCTTCACAAACAACAGGTACTTGCAAGGGTATTTCTATATTGCACCCTTGCAACAACTCTTTGACACCAAGAAAAGCAAGGAAGACCTAGGTGCAGCATTAGAGTATGAGACCACTTTCTAGCCCACAACAACATTTGTGCTGCAAGTCAAGTAAGTCAAGCTTCGGGGAACAGGTGTGCATGACAAATATCAAATGTGCTCCTTTATGTATGCCAATTGATACAATTAAATGATGCCCATTTTTAGTGCCACAGCTTCTTATGGAAGTATGCTAATTGTATGGATTTCATAATCTACATATTGTTTGCATGTTCATAGGCATATTTCTGGAAGTAAAACAATACAACAGGTCTGATACGTATCCCATGAGCATTTACTGTTCACATGTCTTTTGAAAGTAATTTGTTATATTTATATTTAGATTTATTCATGAACATGGAAACAACAGTTGCTGATTGAATATGTTATTTATATGTTGACCCTTAGAAATCATACTCACATCCCATTGGTGTCATTTATATTGCATGACAGGGTATGCACAAAATGTGTGATATTTTTACATTAAACAAAACTGTATTGAGTGTAAGCCAATTGTTATTCAATTTGCACTTTTCGATACAGTTCCTCTTCTTCATCAGACATTACATTAGATGCATCCTTAGTAGAAGACTCAGTTTCACTGTGCTTGTTTACATTTGTATGGTGATCCAGATTTACATTTGTATTTGAATTCCACGACTCCTGTGCTACAGCAATAAGCTCCAGAGCAGAAGCTATCTTTTCATGTGAAGCCAGTAGTAGAGTATTTTGTTTCATGATATACTTTAAATCAACTCTGAGACCATTAACTGTTTCCATTTTTTTAATGTGTTTGACATGTCAGCAATGTCAATCTGTGCAGGTTGGGCATCACTTCTACTTTGGCCTGCTGCATTGGTACCTGACAATTTAGCTTACTCTATTGTTTTCCACAAGAATTTCTAGGTCCACATGGATGTCCATGAGCGATGTATCAATACCATTAAGGAATAGTATAATCCTTCACTTTTGTCAGGAACTGACATTGATGATTTTAGACATTCCGTTGCCTCCTTCAGATCAACATTAAGGGGGTTATTCTAACTTTGGAGGAGGTGGTAATCCGTCCCAAAAGTGACGGAAAAGTGACGGATTTACCACCAGCCGTATTACGACTCCATTATATCCTATGGAACTCGTAATACGGCTGGTGGTATATCCGTCACTTTACCGTCACTTTTGGGATGGATTAACACTCCTCCAAAGTTAGAATAACCCCCTAAGTGTACCTAGCCCTTCTTTCACAATTTCAAGGGTTTTTTCTTGTGTGTTATGAATGCGGCTTCAAAGGCTTGTACATTCACATTGAATGTTGATTGCTGCCAGTGTCTGGTTGAAGCAGTAGAAGCATTATTGCGAATATCTGAAGAGGTCTGTGTTTGACCATCTGTCAGAGTTTCAGGCATTGTTGGCTCCTCTTCCAAATCTTGCAGCAGTACATACAGGGCCTCATTATGATCCTGGCGGGCGGCAGAGGCCGCCCGCCAGGATGCCGCCGTCCAAAATACCGCGCCGCGGTCAAAAGACCGCGGCGGGTATTACGAGTTTTCCCCTGGGCTGGCGGGCGGTTGCTGAAAAACCACCCGCCAGCCCAGGGGAAAACGACCTTCCCACGAGGATGCCGGCTCGTAATCGAGCCGGCGGAGTGGGAAGGTGCGACGGGTGCAGTGGCACCCGTCGCGTATTTCAGTGTCTGCAAAGCAGACACTGAAATACTTTGCGGGGCCCTCTTACGGGGGCCCCTGCTGTGCCCATGCCATTGGCATGGGCACGGCAGGGGCCCCCAGGGGCCCCGCGACCCCCCCTACCGCCATCCTGTTCATGGCGGCTTTCCCGCCATGAACAGGATGGCGGTAGGGGGGGTCAGAATCCTCATGGCTGCGGAGCGCGCTCCGCAGCCATGGAGGATTCAAACGAGCAGCGGAAAGTCAGCGGGAGACCGCTGACTTTCCGCTTCTGACCGCGGCTGAACCGCCGCGGTCAGAATGCTCGTTGGAGCTCCGCCAGCCTGTTGGCGGTGCTCCCATGGTCGGTGGCCCTGGCGGCCACCGGCCGCCAGGGTCAGAATGACCCTCACAGTGCTTTGTCATCAAAAGATGGCAATTACATCTCTAGATTGTCTCTTCCTTCATCAACTGAAAGGTTAACTTGTGAAGTCTCAGAATCTGCACATACGTGTGGGGAGACAAATATGGAGATACGTGAATATGAATATTAATGTAATGTCTGTACGTATTGCATTACGATATTGAGGCGAGATAATGTGATATTAATGAAAATCAACAGACTCTGATATGATGATTTAATGTGACTTTACACTGCTCTATGACTATTTAGTATCATTTATGTCTGACACATGCTCAGCTAAATGAGATAACATAATGTTTATAGAATGTGATGCAGTTCCTGTGCTAGTATGGGCTGATGTTTTTTACACGAGAATCTCCTTCAATTGCTTCAGGCATACCATTGCACACTGAAATGATACGTAACACATGAAAACACGTGATACCCCGTTTACTCAGTCAGGGAGTATTTACAGAGTATACTTTCTGTACAAATGTATCTTATCCAGTTTTTCATGTATACTGCACTGTATCCCTCTCATACAAAATGCGGACATTCTTATAGTTTGCAATAGCTTTTTTGGGCACAAGAAGTACATAATGTATTGTAGTTTCACGCAGGCACCCTTGCACTATGGTGCATCATTCATTCTTATATTCTTCTACAAAATATATAGAGACCTACTTGGGATCCCATTGTGCCACCAAAGTGTCACTTTGTGTGACACTCCAGTGGTGCAAACTACAAAAGCATGTCAATGAGGCCACACCAAGCCACTTTGCATGGCTTTTAATGGCCTCATTAATATGGATTTTGGCAAAGCAGCCCAAATAGCTGTCTTGCCCTCCTCTGCACTTGAGTGGCATTTCATGGGCATTGTGGTGGGTGTTCCCATGCAACACCCATAGATTTTGATGATTCCACAGATTCCGAAAACCATGTAAATCTGGGGATGCGCCAAACCTTACGCCTCCCAAGGTGAGGCGTAAAGAGGAGAAATCCATTTATTTTCCCTTGTGTTTTCCTCTTTCTACATGTGCATCATTCTGCAGCACACATGGAAAGAGGAAAACTTCTCTCAAGAATTTTTTCGTGCAGAAAGGTGCCCCTTCCGGCACGAAAACAATCCTGCCGACAACTCATACTCCCTTGCACCACAGTGCAAGGGTGCCTGCATTGGCGCTAGGCTATCAAAACCGCACCAGCAGAGGGATAAAGGAAAGGAATGTACCATGTTGCACATACATGGTGTATTCCTGCCTTTCACTTTGGTATAGGGCAGCGCAGAAAAAAGTGACTTGCTGCACTGCGCCAGATTCCCACCAATAGGGGCCATATAGCTTAAGCATACACAACTACTACCGTGATATATACACATTAAAAATTTAGGGCGAGGATCATGACCCTTTTACAAGGCAATTTTTTGAAAATATATTTTTATACTTTACCATGACCTTAATTTTCCTCAAGGTCAGCAGTGTCTAGACCTTGTACCCTACCCAACAATTCAGGTCCTATTACTGCTGCAGCTTATTCCTTCATAGGTGTGAGCTCAGTGTTGCTCTCGTGTTCAATTCCAGTAGTCAGAGCAGCACGCCGATTACGTGCTAACTTTTCTTTGGTACGGCGTATGGTGTCATGCCAACGGTTTTTGCACTCTTCACCCGCCCTGGCGATAGGTGTTATTGCATTTATTTTGGATACTATAGAATTCCATATTAAGCTTTTTTTGGCTTAACGTATTTTGGGATTTACAAATAGCTGATGCTCATATTTGCTACCACCAGCTACTAATATTTCTACCTCCACTGGGTTGAATATATTTTTTTCTTTTTCTACCTGTATCCTGTGATCCTCCCAGAAAGTTATTGATAGCAGGATTCTCTTCAGACTGCTGTATCACAGGATTATGTCGTGTTGCAAGATCCTCTGCCATTTTGTGTATTTGGACTTGAAAAATACGTTGCATCCTTTTACGTTGTTTTACGTCATTTTTTTTTAAGGATGAGCATGACACATACGTTTTGCACTGCGAAGCAACATTATTTTTGCACACTTTTGAGTTTTTTGACACTTCATGTTGAAAATGTGATGCAGCGCTTTTCTGTTTGACACAAGCAGCACAGAGATAATGATTTTTGGCTCACTGCAAATACTACTCGAACTTCGAAAATCTCCCTCATGTGTCTGATGTTCTGTGGGGCTTTAGAAGTATACTGCTTGGATGTACTGGGACATACTGGTGAAAAGATTTTACCTTCTGATGATAGTCCTTTACATTAAATTACTAAAGTCAGACGGTAACATCTTTTCAATGGGACAAACCTTGTTGGGTGTAGTCAACCTGTGCTCGAGCAAGGTCAATGTCAAATTACGCCTTGGTCCCGGTTTACCTCAAACATTGTCAATTATTGGCACTTTGCTTTTTGACTCTATTGCTATTTAACATGTTAAAAATTCCAATCTCTGGTTCCCATTACTGTTCTTTGTCATTTTTTGTGTCATTGTGTTTATTACATTTTACTATATTGTTCAAATTTGGTCGGGGTTTTTATTGTTTTGCATTTCCACTTTATTATTTGGGGTCTGGGGACACTAGTGACTTAGGGGTGGGGTTGTGGTGATGGTGGGGTGGAGTGCCTTGGGTGGGGTGATGGTGGGGTGGAGGGCCTTGGGTGGAGTGAGGGGGAGGGCCTTGGTTGGGGTGATGGTAGGGTGAAGTGCCTTAGTTGGGGGTGGGGTGATGGTGGGGTAGAGTGACTGGAGTGGTGTGGAGTATCTTGGGTGGGGTGATGGTGAGGTAGAAAGCCTGAGGAGGGGTGGAGTACTTTGGATAGTGGTGGGATGGAGTGATTTGGGGGGTTGATTTGGAATGGAGTACTTTGGGTGGGGATTGGGTGATGGTGGGGTGGAGTGCCTAAAGTGAGGTGGAGTAATTTGGTCAGTGGTGGGATGGAGTGCCATGGATAGGGTGATGATGTGGTGGAGTGCCTTGGGTGAGATAAACTACCATGGTTAGGGTTGGGGTGGAGTGCTGGAGGCAATGTCAGGTGGAGTGCATTGGATTGGGATGGGGTGATAGCAAGATGGGGTGCCTTGTGTGTGGTGTTAGTGGGGTGGGGTTCTTTGGATGGGATTGAGTGCCTTGAGTGGGGGTGGGGTGATGGTGTGGTGTGGCGGAGGCCTTGGTTGGGGTAGATTGGTGGTGGGATGGAGTGCCTTGAGTGGGAGTGAGGTTACATGATGGTGGGGTGGAGTGTCTTAGGTGGGGTGATGGTGGGGTAGAGTTATTTGGGTGGAGATGGAGAACATTGAGTAGGGGTGGAGTGCCTGGAACAGGCGCAGGTGGATTGTGTTGAGTAGGGGTGATGTATGGAGTAATGGGTGCGGTAGGGTGTTAGTGGGGTGGAGTGCTTCAGGTGGGATGGAGTGCCATGGGTGAAGGTGGGGTGATGGTGGGGTGGAGTGTTTTAGATGGGGTTAGGGGCAGGGTGCTGTGGTATGCCTTGGGTGGGGGTGGAGTGGTGGTGGGGTGGATTATCTTGGGTAGGGTGATGTGGGGTGGAGTTATTTAGGTGGGGTGCAGTTTCTAGGGTGAGGGTGGGATGAAGTTCAGACAACAGGCCTGAATTCTTTCCTTTTAAAAAAAAAATGCCCCAAGGGTTCCCGCCGGATGCCCTATAGTGGCTGGCCCAGATTCTTTCTGTTTTTTAAATAAATGTTGTCCCAAGCAGGTCCTGCTGCATGTCTAGGGGTGGTGGGCTGGATTTTTTCTCTTTTTTGTTTAAAAAAAGTGCTTTTAAATGGATCCTGCAGCATGCTCACGGGTGGCGGGCCCACATTCTTCCCTTTTTTTAAACCCCCCAAAAAGTGGCTCCAGCAGTTGCACTGCAAGCCTCAGGCAGCAGGCCCAGGTTCCTTGTTTTTAAAGTAGAATATTTCCTACCACATGCCCACAGATGTTGGGCTGGATTTGTGTGTTTTATAATTAGAAAATGCCACTTGCGTAAAGGTAGCAGGCCTGAATTCTTCTCTTTATTTAAAAAACTATTGCCCCAAGCTGGTTTGGCCACATGCTAGAGGCCTGTGGGCCCAAATTCTCTGTGTTTTTAATGAAAAATTTTGCCCCCAGTAGGTCCTGCTACATGCCCACTGGCAGTGAGTCCAAATTCTTTCTTCTTTGAAAAAAAGAAAAGAAAAACATGAGTTGGTCCCAGGGTCCGCTGCATTGTGTTCTCCTCCTATCCCACAAACAGTCAGAAGTTACACAGTCCACTTTCAGCCAGTGGATGGTGACAGTGGCAGAGAAACTGCATCTTGCTAGGCCAGGGCAAAACGTACCTGCTCTTTGGTGTACCGGTCAGAGCAGCAACAGTATTCTCTTCTCCTTCTGCCCTTCTGCTTCTTCTTGTCTTCTTTTGTCTCCTCTTCTTTTCTTCTTTGCTGTAGGCTCAGTCTAAGTACGTCCAGGCAAGGGGATGTGACACAATGCCCGCTGACCACCTCCTTACTTTTTTGTGGCTCTGCAATCAATGCTGGGCCAATTAAAAAGGAGGGGGTCACATTTTTTTAATTTTATGGACAATTTTGTAAAAAGCACTGGCTTTTTACAAAACTGCCAATTTAGCTATCCTTTTGCAAATTGCTGAATCACAACATCCTGGAGGGTATGAACAACAGGAGCTACAGCCTGCAAAACCTGATTTTCCAGAAGCAGGAGCAGAGCAGTTGAGCTTGCTACAGAGGAGGATGCTGTTGGAACTACTCATCCACTGGACAAATCAGCTTCATTTTCTCCAGCAAGGAAAAGAAAGACACACCCTCATTTTCTCAATAGCTATGATATGGATATGAATTAGGCAGATAGAAGATGGGTAGTAGACCACTTTATCTACTCAGGTAAGAAAATAAGTACTAAAGACGGGAAGAATGCATTTTTTTGCTGTGTCAGCATACACCATTAATGGGCAATAGTTATAGAAAGTGGGACATTGGCAGTAACTATACAACTGTGACTGGTAGGCAGATGGGTGCTGCTCAGATAGATGAAAGAGGGGGACTATGGTCAACCTCAGTTTTCCAGCACTGACTGTTAGAATGGTGGACTGGATGAGGCAAGGAAAGTAAACTACCTAATGTGGTAAGGGAGCTCAGGTACAGGGAGTCTAAAGAGAGGACAAATGGGATGAACAGGATGAACACAGTTGGACAATTGCTTTGTAATGGGCCAGGTACAAGGTTCAGTCTTTGCTATCACTATGTTGTTGGTGATGTTAAACTAACCATAATATCTAGTAGTAAATTAACAAAAGTATAGACGGATATTGAATGAAAAAACACACCCTTGTATTAATCAAAGATGTAAAGTCTCACTCTCCTGTCATGCACCAGGCTCACTCCCTCTCACTTAAACCTAAAAGTCACATCTCAACTGTCCTTTTCCACCCTATCCTGCCAAACAAGCCACCCCTGCCTAAAGAAATGTGCCTCCATGGCCTCCAGCCTCCATAAAATGTCCTGCTGGTTTTCTTGACACTGGGCCTGGCCTTCCCACATTTACTCCTGGCCATTACTGAGTTGATGCAGGAAGTCCACAGTGGCTGGGTGGGTGGTGGCTTGGGACTTCAGCTGCCTGCTGAGGCAGCAAATGGATTGCTTTCTTCTCTCTGACTGGTACCTACCGGCAGTGACTGTAGCCTCCTCATCGGTCTTCTTCCAGACCACAAGCCAGCGGGACTCATCTGCAATGGTCTCCATTTTTTGGGGGTGCAGAAAGAGGGAATCTCCCACTGGTTCTAGCAGGAACAGCTGGATGATCCAAGGAAAGAAGAACATGAATTGTAGTACTTAACACAAGCATTTGTTTTTATAGACAGTAGCACTGCAGGTTCCCTTATGGCCACTGGATATTTTTATGTGACTTTTATTTCCCTAGCACTGATAGTGCCTTCTACCATGGTTTCCGTGGCAGTACAGAAACCATGGAAACCATGGCGGTGGGTAGGGTCAAAATGCCATGGGCGGCCCAGTGACGGCCGCCGGGCTGGAGACTGCCATGGCGGTCAGTTTGTTAACTTGGCGGTTTGGTTTGGCCCAAACCGCCAATGTAATAATAGTGGAGGTATGTACCTCCAGCCTGTTGGCGGTAATACCTCCACTATTACACTGACCGCCGGGGTCATAATGACCCCCATTATGAGGTTGCAAATCACCAATGTGACTGTGGCGGTCCATCCACCACGTTTCATCAGGCGGAAGCGGGGACTATAAGGGGATATACTCACCTTCAGACAACTTCATATGTCCAGTGCCACCATGGAGCCCATCACACATGTCCTGCTGCTGCTGCTGATCATCGATGGAGCACAAAATCCACGCTGTTGTGGGTGCAACTGACCATAAGTACACACACCTGTCTCATTAACCCTAACAGCTGATTGGTGCACTGTCATCCACATCATATAGGGGTCATGCTAGGGCACCAAGTACACTTGGCATTGTGTCCCACATCAGAATAAAACACAAAGAAGGACACAGTCACAGGTCACTCACACTGCACTGCAACACTACACAAAAACATGTCTGCTCATCTCAGGCACAGGGACAGTGAAGTGTACACAACATTGTCTCACACAACACCAGCAACACACCAATATCACAGCTACAAATACAACTCACACACTCACATTGCACACATGCCATGGACTGTTGTCACATCCAACACATATATGTGTGGATGTGGCATGGAACACAAACACCACTACCATCAAACAGCCCTGCAATAGACACATACATCACCCACAGTGGAACACAATGTGAGGACAATGGGATGCACAATAGACAGAGAGACAAAAACAAAAAGATCACTATGCAAACAATACCTGCACAATAGGGATGGGGCATCTAGAACATTCAGGGAAGGAGGCTGCACTGGGACACATATCACTTTGCACATGCCCCTTAAACAATATTTGCACAGGAACTGGTGCTACATGTATCTCAGGGACAAACAATACCAGACCCAAATGACATGCCTATCGGCACAATGTGGAAGTGCAAGTCAACAAAGCATATACAACTCCAACATCTGCAAGAGACATACATCTACATGAACTAGTTGCAATGTGCACACAGATAAATGGGCACATGCGCAATCAAATACAAACAAAGGTAGCACAACTGAACACAATCCATGTCTGCACAAACAAAACTCAAGCTTCCACACATTAGATTAATCCATAAGCCATATCAGGGGGACAAGTCTAACACTATACATGATCACATTGGACAACACAAGATGAAATGCTTGCCAAAACAAACAATGCACAATGCCACAACACCACCATTGCATTTACATCCACATATCCATACAGTCAACAGATACCCTTCTCTTGGGGGACACCAGCACTGCCCACCAACTCAGACACTGCAAATAACAGCAAACAGATCAGCAAGTAGGCTGGAACACACAGCTGTAGGCACACAAAACAAGTCACTGCGGAACAACATAAAGGTAGAAAAGGAATTGCAGGACAAATGTATACCCAAAGAAAAACTTTTTGGGTTTATTAACTACAACTTTTCTTACGTTCAAGGCCATTGGCAAGTTCAGTTGTCCCAGCACAGGCACATCATAGTGCCATCATTTGATTCCTAACTGCCAGGGGATCTCCACGTGAAGGAGCATCAAGTGGGCAGGCATTTACCTCAGGGATCATTTTTGGTGGGGGTAGGGGTTTGGGATGGGTAGGTTTGGTCTTGGTTTTGGGAGCGGTGGACTGCTTTTTTGGGAGGGGTAGGCTTCTTGGGGAGAGGGTTATCGGCGGGCTTGCATGGTTTCAGGTGTGACAGGGGAGGACTGGGAGGTAGAAGGGAGGGGTTAGAGGTGGGTCGGGCCTCTTGGGTTTGGGACAAGGCAGAGGGAACAGGGGAAGGTCAAGGTCAAACAAAAAAACTTTCTTGGGGACACGGGGATGGTCATCAGAAGGGGTGGGGATTTGGAGGTCAGGGGAGTTCTTGTAATCTGTGACAGTGTGGATGTTGTGGGTGCATGCAAGTGGGAGGTATGCTTGTGTCTGTTTCATGGATGAGTGTGTGCGTCTGTGTGTCTTGGGGGCTGGGAGATGGAGGTGTTGGGCGTAGGAGTGGTGGATGTGTGTGTTGGGGTGGTGTCTGCAGGTATGCTGGATGTGGTAGATGTCTGTGTTTCTGTTGGGGTGGTGTCTGCATGTATGCTGGGTGTGGTGAGTGGCTCAGTGACTGTTGTGGTAGTGCCTGTGGGTATGCTTGATGTTGTGTGTGTTAAGTTGGGAGTGGTGGGGGTGTCTGGGGAAGTGGTGACTGATGTTGTGTCTGTGGGTGTCTGTTGTTTGCTTGCATGCCAGTGTGCTTTGTGGTGTTTGTGTCTGTGTGTGCTGCTCTTGTGTGTTGAGGTGGGTGGGTACGGATCGGTCTGTGTGCTTGGCCAGGTAGGGGAAGGGGGGATTTGGATTGGAAAGAGAGAGGTGGAAGGGGAACGGAAGGATGGAAGGTGGGGAGTTCCTGGCTGCCATCAATATGGAGGCCAGAGCCTGAAAAGCTCTCTGTAGGCCACATATTGTACTATGAATGCCTTCCAGAATGCATTAGTCTGCTGGAGTTGGGCCGCCCATCCCTGGACGGCATTCACAATGGCTATCTGACCCGGAGAGATACTTCTCAAGAGGTCAATAGCCTCCTCACGGAGGGCAGCATGGGTAACAGATGCTGGGGCGGAGGTGCCTGCAGCAAAGGAAACACCCACCCTCTTGGATGAGCATGCACAGCCAACTGGGTGGGGAGCAACAGAGAGGGTGGTGAGAGAATGGGGTGTGGCAGACAAAGATGATACAGGGGGATGCCCCGATGGATCAGCCACCAATAGGTAGTGTCCACTGGAGGAAGAATCCAATGATGAAGAGGATGCTCCGGTCTCCCTCACAACACTCCCCTTGCCCTCCAGGCCAATGAGTCCCTCTCTGTCTGTGGTGTCTTGAGCCGAGGTCCTGTGGCCAGATGCATCCCCACTCGGCTGTGCACTGTCTCCTTCACTTGCCAGTGCTGATGTTGCAAATACAAAGAGAAGTAGGGTCATCACATGCCCATGATCACACTTGAATAAAAGTTCTGATTAGCAAACATTACAATGACAACTGCATTCCCACAGATCGCACACAAGGTCATGCACACATCTATTTATCACATACATAATGACCCAACAGTAACAAATGATGCTCCAAAATCCTGCCATGTTGATGATGAAAGTACAATAGCCTGGAGAAGGAGACATGGAAAAACACATGTCACAATGGAAGCAGTTCCACTATGCACACTTCACCAAGTGACATTTGTCCCAATAGAGTCATGGAGGTAGTACTAATGTTGCTCAGAATGGCCATATATGTGACATGGAAATGGACACTGTAGACATTGTGTGCAATATGTTAGGGAGAGATGTCCCGAAATTCCACAACACAATGAATCAGAAAGACCTAGGGTAATCACCACTAATATCTGGCAGTCCTTACAATGACATACTCTGAGTGCATCAGTAGACGCCTTTAGTCCCTTGGATGTTGGAGAGGCTTTGAGATTTGCAAGTACTTGTTGAATGCCCTCAACATGTTGCCCAACTGGAAACTACATAATTGTCTCCATTAAGGTCATGCAGACAGATATGTCTGTCTGTGGATTAATGCCTATACACAAACACAAGTGATTTCAACATAACTACAAGTCACTCCATGGTGCATCCCAAAAGTGAGGTCACAGACCTTACCCATTAGACATGTGTAGTGCACTTTGCTGCATGCTAACATGTAGGCACAAGGAATGTTGGCAACAGTGATGGCACATAAATCATGTCAATGGGCATTCCCCAATGATTTATCTCTTCACCTATTCCTAATCTAGTCAAAAGAAAGAGACACTCTAAACAGGTTTTGCCACTAGAGCATCATATTGGCCATATGAAAGGGTCTGCTGGTATACTGGGAGAGGGCACAGTGCCACAGTTGCTTAGCCACAGTGACTCTCACACAGCCTATACTAGGTCCCGTACTGGGAGATAAATGTGACAGGCCCTGATCTCTGTAGACTGAGCTGACAGAACCTACATGACACTTAATTCCCATCACTTCCATGCATAACAGTACATCATTATAGCCAACAGCAATTTGGCATGTGGTGTGTGTGGCAACCTGAAGGGCAGAGTAACTCATGACATGACTTCCACACAACAGTTTAGCAAGGGCAGATGTGGGTTTACAGATATGTGGCGCTATACACATTGCTCGCGTGACTCTGAACTGACTCATACAAAATGCATAAAGAGCTCATGCTGTCATGCACATACATGTTGTTTGACATTTACAGCAATCATGAGGAAAGAGATGTCAGTGGGTAGCAGTAATGTCTGTTTACCTAGTTACGTGCATCCAACACAAGGATGATCTAGGACCCCAAAAACCTCACATAACACAATGTGACTGAACTTAAGATATAGCACTTGCCACCAATACCTGCACATTTTGCATCCCTTTGATGCCACACAGACTGCAACAACAGGAACATGAGTAGTCTAATTGGCACACATGGGCACATTCTAGCCTGTGAAGTGGGAAAGGATGGTGAAGTATGAAAAAATTGGGTATATAAGGTACTTACCTGCCCCTCTGGTGAGCCATAGAGCTGTTCATATAGGGGTAGGATCTCATTGACTAGCCTCTCCAGCTCTTCTGGAGAGAAGGCTGGGGTCCTATCACCTGCTGAATGTGGCATGATTGCTCCCATAGGTGGCACACAGCAGCTAAGGTCGTGGAGGTCTCGGTGGAAGCAGTGTCAGGAGCCAAGTGAGTGAATCTGCAGAACATGGCAATCACATTCGCCATGTATGTAGTCGTCATCTCCAGTGGACACAGCCAGTGGTGCCTGACCGCCTCTGGTAACAACATTTGCCTATGGCTGTATCCGCCGCTGTTGCAACCGCCTACTGCCATAGTAAGGTTCCTAATGTCCAGCAATGTAGGTCCTACTAGTCAAACACCATTAAAGCATGTTGCAGGGAACAGATGGCATTTAACTGTGGGTCACAGTCCACCACCGCCAATGGTCATTTTGGCTGTAAGGATCTCCAGTCACATTTTGAGGGACAATTGTGTTGCACATATTTGAGTTTGGACCATATACATGTTGTTACCACATGTGTGGAAACCATGATGGGCACATGTGACCCTTGTGTTATTCGTAGCTGTGATGTGTACTGGTTGCCATGTCTATCTATTCAGAAATGCCTTGTCACATGATATCATTGCCATGCATCATGTATGTTTGCTGTGGACACACTGACTAATGTTACAAATCATGTCTTGTCATACATAGGTACCTGTTTTGAGCGAGAAGGCTTTAAGGTTAACCAAGCGAATCTCCAATTTTCCGATGGTGTGTGGCAACCTCTCCCCTCAGGCATCCCTTTGGTGAAACAGGACATAAACCCTTACACCTACCAGGACCTAAAAATTCACCTGGGGGCCTATGGCCGGGAAGTATTATTTGGGGATTCTCCTGTTTGTCCACCTACTGATTTAAGTATCCACCCCCACTCTTGGAATTGGTTACCAGCAGTTCTGAGTAGGGGGGGTTCGCATGTTTGCTGTCGAATAGACTACATTGGCAGAATGAATGCTTTAGGGATCCCAGTAATTTGTTTTTAGCAGTAACATTACACCGCATTGGAGTTGGAAACAAGGTAGTCACTCTTACTTTGATTAATTCTTATGTTCTGGTGTCCCTTTTAATAATCTCCTACTTAAGGTATTTCTTTACATTAAGGAACTTAATGACAGGGATGCAGAAACCCAAATCATTATGGTAGGAGATCTAAATTGTAAGATTTCTAACCCAGTGCCTGCATCCTTCTGGGATGAGGGAAAGGAAGAAGCATTTAGATTACCGCCTTGTACTTTTCCCCATAAAATAAAGTCTGACAAGCGTGGGAGGCTCTTTTTTGAATATTTGAGAGAGAATGATTGTGTTATTGCTAATGGTAGACTTCCATCTGACTCTCCAGCCCATCCGACACATAAATCGCCTGGGGGTGCCGGAATCCTGGACTACGTGATAACAAGCTATCAGTCTTTCTCTATATTAAAGGATTTATTAGTAGTACAAACTTCCCTTAGTGATCACAATGTTTTGGTAGTACTTCTTGATCTGAAGGCGCAATGTACTAATACATGGAGTCTAGCAGGGCAGCATGCCCAGTTAGGCGTTAAAAATGGTAGAACATTTTGGTCTGCGAATAGTTTTAAGGGGCATAAAGGTATTCTGGAACGTACAATGATTGACCTCGGTAGCTGAGTGGGGAACGAAATGGAGAGTTTCATTAGTTTTATGCAACTGGTTGCTTCAATCTCTAGGCAATAGCCTCCAAGTAAATTTATAGCAAAACCCTTCCCTCTTTTATTAGTAAACAGAGAAATAAACGTGCTAATCCGCAAACAGTATAGGAATCATACATCCATGAGGCAATCCCAGTTAGATATTCTAAAAAGAAGGAGAAGAAGATTAAGAGCGTGCCTAAAAAAGGACGCCACAGATAGATCCTGGGTTGCAATAAGAGAAGCAGCCTCTTCCGGCCATATTAGGTGGTTTTGGTCCCTGATTGCCGAAGGGTGTGGGTCTAGAACTAAGCCCCTCCTAATAGCTATCTGAGAGTCAAGCTAGTCAACATTTCTATCCGCTCTGTATGCCTCCAATGGTACTGCTGTGGATATCCCTCAAACCAGATTCAATTCCCAATACTCATATCCAACCCTAAAAGAAATTGAGGCTACAATAAAAGGAATGCATAGTTCCGCAGCAATGGGACCTGATGAAATCCCAATATTATTAATAAAACATGACATATCCTCCTGGTGCAAGATTTTATTCCCGGTGTTCCAGCAATGTTATGAAGTCAGGGATGTCCCTCATTCTTGGAAGGGCAGCGTTATTGTCCCTTTGTATAAAAAAGGGGATCAAAACTGTCCTATGAATTACAGCCAGATTGCACTCTTTAATGTGGTCGGAAAAATGTTTGCTAAATTTCTGCTATCACAGATTAATGATTTGGCAGAAAGGTGCAAAATTATTCCCTTAGAGCAGTCAGGTTTTAGGAGAAATCATGGCACAATTGACAACATTTCCATTTTGCAAGTAATTAATGAAAAATATGTCTCTCTGAAAGGGGAGCGGATCTATGCAGCCTTCATAGATTTCTCCACAGCATTTGATAAGGTTGACCGCGCTCTGTTATGGAAGAAGCTTTTAAGATTAGGCATGCCCAGCCCCCTCTTTGAGCTCGTGGTTGCTCTTTACTCTTCCACCTGGTGCAGAGTTTTGCTAGGAGGTGAACTAGGTCTATCCCAGGTTATACTAACAAAAAATGGCCTAAAACAAGATTGTATGTTGGCTCCACTCTTATTTTCTCTGTATCTCTCAGACTTACCAGCACATTTAACTTCATGTGAGGGTTTTGCCCCCAAATAAGGAGGCAGATCGTTATGCTGTCTACTCGAGGAATATACTGAAGCGCACTTTTTAAAGATTAATTATTCTAAAAGAAAAATCCTGTGCTTTCACAGGAACAAAAAATTAAAGTACAGCAATTTTAATTGGACCATGGGAGCTCAACGGCTTGAAAGAGTAACCTCTAACACATTTCTGGCTAAAATTGTCTGTGGGAATCTCAAAGAAAGAGAGCATATTGAGCATAATCAAAGAAAGGCCCAATCTCAAGCCAATGGTTTGAATACCCTCTATAGAGCAAAGGGCAGAAGGCATTTTAAGCATCTCTTAGAGGTATATTGGGTAACGATACCCCCATCGTTACTGTACGGTATTGAGCATATTGCAGTTTCTAAGTGGATCTTTCTCGACAAACTAGACGGACGTGTTTTAAGAAATATTTTAACTGTAAACTCTGCTTTTTCTTCACAGTTCCTAAGACTTGAGTTGGGCCTGTGTAGCGCTTTTATGCAAGGCCTGGCCGCAATAATCTGTTGGATGTTTAATGTGATGACGAGCTGCGACATTCCTTGCGGTCACTGCTAAAAAAAATAATATTAGCTGGTCACAAAGTAAAATATACCATCAGTAGGAACTTCTTATATGCCATGGATCTTTCACAACTAGATCCATCTGCAATCTTTACCCTCTCACCAGTACAGCTTAAATTCGCTCTCAGGAAAGCAACTTGGGCAGTGAGTTTCAGCCAGGATAGTCAGGCCTGTTCACATAGATAGAGTTTCCATGTAATAGCTGACTCATTAAGGCCAGGGGTCACACAGCCCTACCTTATCCGGAACTTGCCACATGGGGTGAGAAGATTCTGGCTCCTGCTGCGACAGGGGCAGTTTCCCCTGAACACTTTACAAGCAAAATGGTTTGGCTCTTCCGCCATTTGTAATCTATGCTATAATGGTGTTCAGGATTTGACGCATGTTGTCTTAATTTGTTTGACCTTATTGCCTTATCGTCGCAAGTGGTTGTGCCCCAACTGTCTATCTCTTTCATTTAGATCTGCTTCTAATTTATCTCAGGCCCTATTTATTCTGCCTAATGAAATGTTTTGTTCTAAAGTTTTCAATTATTTTAAGTGTTTTTTAACATTGTATTAATTTATTTCACTCTGTCCATCTAAGTTTAATTCATTTGTTATTTCTAATATTTCTTTTCATTGTGTATATTATGTTTTTATTCTTATGTGGATCTCCATCGGAGTTCCGTTACATAATAAACTTTGAACTTGAACTTACATAGGTACCCAGGTAGAGGGAGGATGTGACAACCTCCTGTCTACCTTCCATTGCCAGACCTACAGACCATGGAAGAATGTCACATTATCCTGCTGAACCATCTGAATAGGCAAACAATAGTGGACTTATGTCATCAGTTGGAGCCAGATCTGATGCCAGCTATTAGTTATCCAACCAGCATACCACCCGTTTGTACAAGTCATGTCAGTATTGAACTTCCCAGCCACAGGGTCCTTTAAACATATGGGGGGTCATTACAACATTGGCGGTAAAAGCCACTTACCGCCGTGCAGAACACCGTCAACACACCGCCGCGGAATTCCGCCACAGCTATTACGACCCACATCTCGAAATCCGACAAAATTCAGACACCCACACAAGTCCGCCACACCAAAGGTCAGTGATAAACTGGCGAAAACAAAACCTCCACCTTCACGTCAACAGAAATACGCCCATGCTATCACGACCCACGAATCCACGCGGCGGTCTTTCAACCGCGGTATTCCATTGGCGGTACACACCGCTGTGCTCAAAATACACACATTTCTACAAAACACCGCCACATTGGACAATTCGAAATACACACACCTGATACACATACACACACCACTCCCACACTCCCAATACAATATAAAACACACACCCACATCACCCACAAACCCTTACGACAACAAATCACGAATGAAAGCCAGAGAGAGACAGCACCAGCAAGAACACTAGCATCCACAGGCACACAACACCATCACCCACACTACTTCCACGCACAAAACACCACACACCACTACATATCACCACACTTATCACCACATACACCACCCCACACATCACCTACACCATCCCATGGCACGGCAAAGACACCCCAGGTTCTCTGAGGAGGAGCTCAGGGTCATGGTGGAGGAAATCGTACGGGTAGAGCCACAGCTATTTGGAGCACAGGTGCAGCACACCTCCATAGCTAGGAAGATGGAGCTATGGCGAAGAATAGTCAACAGGGTCAACGCAGTGGGACAGCACCCAAGAAATCAGGACGACATCAGGAAGAGGTGGAACGACCTACGGGGGAAGGTGCGTTCCGATGGTCTCAAGACACAACATCGTGGTACAGCGGACTGGCAGCGGACCCCCACCTCCTCCCCCACAACTAACAACATGGGAGGAACAGGTCTTGACTGTTCTGCATCCTGAGGGCCTCGCAGGAATCGGTGGAGGAATGGACTCTGGTAAGTCAAATCTTAACTATCATATCCCCCACCATACCTGCATGCTATCACAGACCCCCACCCTCGCCCCCTCCCCTATTACTCCAACTCCTCACAAATGTACAAATAACACAAACCACCCATCCCAACACCAAGCCCTGCATGACACAACAAAGCATGGACACCCATCACTAAAGCATGCCCACTGCATATACCCATAACACCCCCCTCAACCATCATCACACAAGCCCACACACAGGAATGCTAGCACTGGGGTACAAGTTCACCCACCCATTGCCCACCATGACACACACAGATACAATAATCATGCTTTTATACCCCTGCAGGACCACTACCCAACGTCACCAGACAGGAGGGTCCAGACATCTCCACCCCACCCACAGAAGAGGCCCACAGTGATGACAGCAGCTCTGTCCAACTGGATCCAGATGACCAGCCCGGACCATCGTGGGCCTCGGGACAGTCGGTTCCCCACACCCAGTCACAGGCCACCACAGACCTTCCACCCTCTGGTAACACCAGCACAGCACCCACCCAGCGGGCCCATACCTCCGTCCCCAGGACACGTCAATCAGCTGTGTGTCCACCACTACAGGGAACCCAGGATAACCCACCACCCCAACAACAACAGGGACCTGGGGGCAGTGGTAGTGGGCACACGGTCCACGGGACGGAGGCACAGGAAAACAGGGGAACCGGGAGGGCTGCTGTGAGACATGGGGCAGACAGGCCTAGGGAACCCACTCTCCACGAGACCCTCTCCTCCATCATGGGAGCCTACCACCACTCCCAGGAGACAATGGCAACGGTACTGGCCAAGTTTCAGGAGACCCAGCGGCTGCAGGAGGAACAGTATTTGGGCTTCAGGGAGGAACTCAGAACCATCAGCTCCGCCCTGGGCACCATCGTAGGGGTGCTGAAGGTGATACTTAACACCAGGAGGGACACTGTGCCACTGCAAGGGGCCCCTGACACTAGCATGGACGATGAACTGCCCACCACCTCCGCCGGCGCTAGTGGACAGGATACACCCCCAGAGGACCACCACACCAGCACCCCACCCCCTGCAGACGGAGAACCACCCCGCAAACGGTCCCTGAGATCCAGGAACAAGACAGAGCACGATGCCAAGACCCCCGCCAAGAAATGAGACCACCCTGATTGTCATCCTACTGTCCCACTTTGTAACCCTGTCCATCTTGGAACTGCCCCAGCTCCACTTCCTATGCCCATCTGGGCAATGCACCTGTGAGACTAATAGACTGGATTCTGCCATGGACATTCCTCCACCATCACCCCTCACCATTTTACAACCCCCCTCCAATATTGAGCACTTCAATAAACACCCTTGAACCACAAAACAATCTGGAGTCAGTCTGTGATTTCGAAAATGTGTATTAGCAATGACAGTGACAAAATGTGTTTTCAAATGTAATGTCAACATACCTATGTCACACATCTCAAGTCCATGAGGAATCTAAGCAGATGACACACGTTGTAAACCACACCTGTGAAACCGTAAGGGAAATGTACAACTCAGTTACCATATACTGGGTGAAATCGACAGACAGGATAGAAGTAGGAGTGTGAAAGTACTTGTAGTAGGCAGGAATGTGTTCTCACCTGTGTGTCACTGGAAATATTGCTGGATAACTGAGTTCCTGTTGTCAATGTCTTCTTCCTCTGCTTCCTCCTCATCACTGTCCACAGGCTCCACAGCTGCTACAACACCGTCATCTGGACCATCCTCCTGCAGAAAAGGCACCTGACGTCGCAAAGCCAAGTTGTGAAGCATACAGCAGGCCACGATGATCTGGCACACCTTCCTTGGTGAGTAGAATAGGGAACCACCTGTCATATGGAGGCACCTGAACCTGGCCTTCAGGAGGCCGAAGGTGCGTTCGATCACCCTCCTAGTCCGCCCATGAGCCTCATTGTAGCGTTCCTCTGCCCTTGTCCTGGGATTCCTTTACTGGGGTCAGTAGCCATGACAGGTTGGGGTAACCAGAGTCCCCTAATAGCCACACCCGGTGCCTCTGGAGTTGACCCATCACATAAGGGATGCTGCTATTCCGCAGGATGTAGGCGTCATGCACAGAGCCAGGGAACATGGCATTTACCTGGGAGATGTATTGGTCTGCCAAACATACCATCTGTACATTCATCGAATGATAACTCTTCCGGTTCCTGTACACCTGTTCACTCCTGTGGGGGGGGACCAGAGCTACATGGGTCCCATCAATGGCACCTATGATGTTGGGGATATGTCCAAGGGCATAGAAGTCACCTTTAACTGTAGGCAAATCCTCCACCTGAGGGAAAACGATGTAGCTCCGCATGTGTTTCAGCAGGGAAGACAACACTCTGGACAACACGTTGGAAAACATAGGGTGGGACATCCCTGATGCTATGGCCAGTGTTGTTTGAAATGACCCACTTGCAAGGAAATGGAGCACTGATAGCACCTGCACTTGAGGGGGGATCCCTGTGGGATGGCGGATTGCTGACATCAGGTCTGGCTCAAACTGGGCACACAGTTCCTGGATTGTGGCACGGTCAAACCTGTAGTTGATGATCAAATGTCTTTCCTCCATTGTAGACAGGTCCACCAGCGGTCGGTACACCGGAGGATTCCGCCATCTCCTCACATGTCCCAGCTGACGGTGCCTAGGAATGACAACAGCGACCACAGAGTCAAACAACTCAGAGGTATGTACCCACAGTCTACACAGAACACCATTCATACACAAAATCTGGCCTGTATTTGTGTTGCGCGACAAGGCCTACGTCTGTGTGGAGCAGTTGGTAATGAGGCCATGTGGGCCCCTGAAATGGCGGCTGCCTGACCTCTAAAGTGGGACAATGGGATGTGAGGTAACTGCGCTGGTGCTGTACACCGTCGCGGTAGGCGGTCGAAGACCGCGGCGCAATGCTGCATTGGTTAACATTGGACCATATGGGTCCCAGGAGCCAATGACGATGTACACCGGCGGCGATGGCACGCACCGGCGCGGACGTGACCGCTGTGGACGTGACCGCCATTTTCTATCTGTTGAATCACTCGATACCTGATCTTCGACAGGAGAGGACCTACACTGCAAGTGCTGCTTTGACCTCGGTCTGGAAGAGACAATGGCTTGTGCGTCTGGGGAAAGGGCCCCTGCCTTCACTGCAGAGGAGTTGGAGAAGCTCGGGGACGGGGACCTCCCCCAGTACACGCTAATCTACAGTCCTCCAGACCAACAGGTAAGTACACAGGGAGCACGTTGTATGGGCTATGCCTGTGTGGAGAGGGCTGGTTGTAAGAATGAAGGGGGCACAGTTCTGCGTGCATGAAGGGCTGTGAATGCATGTGCCACATGGCAAGGGTAGGGATGTGGGCCACTCACTTCGACGGTGCAGTTGGTAATGACTTCTCTCCTTCCCCTGTACATGTCATGGTCAGCGCCCACCAGAAGAAGGATATTTGGCGTGCCATCGCCAAGGACGTCCGGACCCTGGGGGTCCACCACAGATAGAGCACCCACTGCTGGAAAAGATGGGAGGACATTCGCCGCTGGAGCAAGAAGACGGCGGAGGCTCAGCTGGGGATGGCCTCCCAATGTGGGAGGGGTGCCCGTCGAACCATGACCCCCCTGATGTTCCGGATCCTGGCGGTGGCCTACCCTGAGTTGAATGGGCGCTTGAGGGCATCACAGCAGACACAAGGGGGTGAGTAGAACATCATTCAGCGGACTTTGCGCGCAGTGAAGGTGTCTGGGTGGGGGAGGAGGGCTGTGGGTTTCCCTAGGCCAGGGCGAGTTCCGTAGGCTAGGCCCCTCCGTAATGCAGGCCATGTGGCACCCCACCCCACCTCTGTAGAGTGGCAAGTACAGGTATACATGCCCCTGTGCCATCTATGTGTGCAGATGTCGACCATAGCCATGTAGGACATATCCCAGGAATTGCATCTGTAGAGCCTAACAGCGCGACTTAGTGCAGGGGGCTGCTGTGTCTGTCTTGTCCGCCAACGGTAGCGGTAAGCCATGCACTCAACCTGTCTTTCTTCTGTCGTCCCCCCCTTTTTGTGGTCTCCCTGTTCTTGTGTGCATCAGCATCATCAGGCGGAGGTACAGTGGCACTGGAGCACGAAGGAGCTGCATCCCACATGGCCATGGAGGGCCACACCACGGATTCGGAATACACCAGTGGGACGGAGGGCGAGGGGAGCTTCACGGCGGAGACAGGATCAGCAACCAGCGACACTGACTCGTCCTCCGATGGGAGCTCCCTTGTGGTGGCGGCAAAATCTGTGCCCCCCACTTCTACAGGTACAGCCGCCACCCCCCCTACCAGCACTGCCCTCCCAGCAGCCCCTCAGCCTTTGCCCCGTGCCCGCTCACCCAGGAGGGTGGGCATCACCTTTGCCCCAGGCACCTCAGCCCCTGCCCCTGTCACCTCTGCTGCCCTCAGTGAGAAGGCCATTGACCTCCTCAGGTCCCTCACTGTTGGGCAGTCTACCATTTTGAATGCCATCCAGGGTGTAGAAAGGGAATTGCAGCACACAAATGCATTCCTGGAGGGACTTCATTCTGGTCAGGCTGCCCTTCATCGAACCCTGCAAACTCTGGCCTCAGCACTGATGGCAGCCATTGTCCCTGTGTCTAGCCTCCCCCCTCCAACTTCCTCCACCCAGACCCAATCCCCTGTACCCCAGCCTATCCCAAGCACACCATCAGACCAGCCTGCACACACCTCACCACACAAGGGAAGCTCAGGCAAACATAAGCACCACACATCCCACAGGCACTCATGCAAGCATCACACACACAGACACACCAACATCCACTGCCTCCATTGTGTCCCTCTCCTCGTTGTCTCCCTCCTCCCTCCCAGTCTTGTCTACACTCTCACCTGCATGCACTACCTCTACAGCCACTACGTCCCGCACCAGCACACCCACCACCACACCCCGCTCACCTGCACTCACCACCCCCACTCCCATTTACACGTCCCCTGTGTCCTCTCCCAGTGTGTGTGTGACGCCCCCTCCGAACATACACAAACGCAGGCACACACCCACCCAACAGCCATCCACCTCACGACAGCCTCCAGCGCATGCACCTTCACCCAAAATCACCAAACGTACACCTCCTACAACCACTACCTCTTCCTCCACTCCCAAACCCCCTCTAGCTACCCGTCCCAGTGTTCCTAAGAAACTTTTCCTGGCCAACCTTGACCTCTTTCCCACCCCCCCTCCAACTCATAGCTCCCGTACTAGCACCTCAGCCAAAAAATCGCCGGGACGAGTGGTGCCTGTTACAGGTATGTGGAGTGCACCGGCCACCAGGCCAGCCAGTGTGGCACGGAGCCACAGCACAGCCAGTCCCCCCGTGAAGCACCAGAAGTTGGACAGTGCCCGGCGGGAGAGGGGGAAGACTCCAGCCAGCAAAGCCGCTTACAAGGGTCCCGGGGGTAGTGTCGACTCAGCTGTGACTCCTCCCAAGGTGGGGAAGGGGCAGAATAAATCTCCAAAGTCTGGGAGGGGCAGCACGGCGGAGAAGACCGCCATCATCCCCGCTGCCTAGGAGGCCAACCCCAGCTCAATCGTCACTGGCCAGGAAGCCACCACCGGAGTCACTGCCCAGGAGGCCACCACCGGAGTCACTGCCCTGGAGGCCACCGCCAGAGTCACTGCCCAGGAGGCCACTGCCAGAGTCACTGCCCAGGAGGCCAGCCCAATCGTCACTGGCCAGGAGGCCACCGCTGGAGTCACTGCCCAGGAGGCCAGCCCAATCATCACTGGCCAGGAGGGCACCGCCAGAGTCACTGCCCAGGAGGCCAGCCTAATCGTCACTGGCCAGGAGGCCACCGCCAGAGTCACTCACTGGCCAGGAGGCCACCGCCGGAGTCACTGCCCAGGATGCCACCGCCAGAGTCACTGCCCAGGAGGCCAGCCTAATCGTCACTGGCCAGGAGGCCACCGCCGGAGTCACTGGCCAGGAGGCCACCGCCAGAGTCACTGCCCAGGAGGCCAGCCCAATGGTCACTGGCCAGGAGGGCCCCGCAAGCCACAGCCCAGATGACCCATGAAGGACCGCCATCCACAGGCCAGCTGGGCAATGAAGGACCGCCTTGGCAAGCACCGCTGAACAGGGCAACGACCACCATGGAAAGCACCGCTGAACAGGGCAAGCACCGCTGAACAGGTCAGAAACTGCCAACCCAAGCACCGCTGACCAAGGTAAAGACCGCCATGGAATGCACCGCTGAACAGGTCAGAAACTGCCAACTCAAGCACTGCTGAACAGGGCAAAGACCGCCATGGAAAGCACCGCTGAACAGGGCAAGCACAGCTGAACATGTCAGAAACTGCCAACTCAAGCACTGCTGAACAGGGCAAAGACCGCCATGGAAAGCACCGCTGAACAGGGCAAGCACAGCTGAACAGGTCAGAAACTGCCAACTCAAGCACTGCTGAACAGGGCAAAGACCGCCATGGAAAGCACAGCTGAACAGGGCAAGCACCGCTAAACAGGTCAGAAACTGCCAACTCAAACACCGCTGAACAGGGCAAAGACCGCCATGGAAAACACCGCTAGCCCATTAGCGGCAGGGGCAGTGACGCAACAGGGACCGTCACGGGGTGAGTGCTGCACTCTGGGCACCAGTCCCCCTCCAGAACCAGTGGAGACATGCATCCACTCCATCTGTCCTGCACAGGATGAAGCACTCTGGGCACCAGTCCCCCTCCAGAACCAGTGGAGACATGCATCCACTCCGTCTGTCCTGCAAAGGATGAAGCACTCTGGGCACCAGTCCCCCTCCAGAACCAGTGGAGACATGCATCCACTCCGTCTGTCCTGCACAGGATGAAGCACTCTGGGCACCAGTCCCCCTCCAGAACCAGTGGAGCCTGTAATCCACTCCGTCTGTCCTGCACAGGATGAAGCACTCTGGGCACCAGTCCCCCTCCAGAACCAGTAGAGACATGCATCCACTCCGTCTGTCCTGCACAGGATGAAGCACTCTGGGCACCAGTCCCCCTCCAGAACCAGTGGAGCCTGTAATCCACTTGAGAGACTGTGGCGTTGCACTCCCCAGGATGGTACAGTGGGCAAGCCCCCATTGTAGAGACTTGAAAGACTGTGGCTTTGCACTCCCCAGGATGGTACAGTGGGCAACCCACCCACTGTAGAGACTTGAGAGACTGTGGCTTTGCACTCCCCAGGATGATACAGTGGGCAAGCCACCCACTGTAGAGACTTGAGAGACTGTGGCTTTGCACTCCCCCACTGTAGAGACTTGAGAGACTGTGGCTTTGCACTCCCCAGGATGGTACAGTGGGCAACCCACCCACTGTAGAGACTTGAGAGACTGTGGCTTTGCACTCCCCAGGATTGATCAGTGGGCAACCCACCCACTGTAGAGACTTGAGAGACTTTGGCTTTGCACTTCCCAGGATACATCAATGGGCATGGAGCCCCCTCGTGGATCTAGCGTGGTGCACTCATCCGGCTGAGGTGCCCCCCTTCCCTTCCCCCTGAGGTGCCTGTTGTATTTCTATCTGATGCCCCTGCAGTGTTCTCTCTGTTTTGATCAGGTATCTAGTGTTGGCCTCGCCCATGCATTTTGGGCCCAGTGGTCCACGGACAATGAATGGTGCATTACCTGCACTACTAATCGTGGTGTATATTTTGTTTAATGTGTATATATATATGTATATATTTGGTTACTGTATTTTGATATATTACAATGGTTCAACTCATTTCCTTTTGTCTTTGCATTCTTCCGAGGGGGTTGGGGGTTGTCACTGTAATGTTTGGTTATGCATTGGTGTGTGTGTTGTAGTGGGTGAGGATCGGGGTGGGGTTGTGATGTTGCTTGTGTGTGTCTCTGTGTTTTTCCCTCCCCCTCCCCTATGTCGTAGGTGCAGTACTCACCGTGGTCTTCGCCGACGGCGTTGTTGATCCTCGTATAGGAGCAGGAAGACTATCGCAGGGAGAATATGGAGTTCTGTCTCCATGGCGTCCGGATTCCTCGTGGGGTGTGTAGAGGTGAGCGTTTCCCCTTTGAAATGGCTGTTTCCGCCGTGTTTTTATCTGCGTGAATCCGCCCCGGAAAAGGTGGCGGATTGGTAGGTTGTGATACTGTGGGCGGTACATTGTCCTCCGCCTGTCTGTTGGCAGTGACCGCCGCGCTGTTTGTCTGTACCGCCTTGGCGGTCGGAGTGTTAAAGTGGCTGTCTTTGTTCGCGGTTTCCGCCACGGTCATAATTCCAATTTTGTTTCTGCCGGCCTGTTGGCGGTTTTACCGCCGCTTTAACACCGACCGCCAGGGTTGTAATGACCACCATAGTGGTGTTATGGGCTGGTATGTCCCAACCTATGTTCAGTCTGGTGTTGAAGGATGTCCTTTCAGCAATGTTGAAAGACCTGTACAGCTATATCCAGTTTTTCCGATGTGCGGATTAACCCTATGTGAAGGCTGACTTTTATGGTTTTGCACGCATGCCACATGTGGCGGGGGCCACTGATGGCACACATGTTGTCTTGGTCCCACCGCAGGCCAATGAACAACTATACCACAGCAGAAAGAACTTCCATTCCATCAACGTGCAAGTTTTCTGTTTGGCGGATCTCTACATTTCGCAGGTCTGCGCCTGTTATCCAGGTTCAGCCCATGATTCCTTCATAATGCAGAACAGCACCATACCCCAGCTGATGTCACAATTGTACCCAGAGAAGGCTTGGCTGGTTGGTAAGTAACATTTGTCCTGTTTGTGTGTGTGCAATGTCCAGTGCTACAATCATAAAGTGAATGACTCATTATTGCACATATGTCTCATTATTTAACAGGAGACTACGCATATGCAAATCGTCCATGGTTGTTGACAGCACTAAGGAATCCAACTACGCCAGGGGAAGTCCACTTCAATGAGGTCAATGGAAGAACAAGACGGGTAGCAGAGCGGGCTTTGGGCTCCTGAAGGCCAGACTTAGGTGCCTTGACCTGACTGGTGGAGCCCTCCTCTACTCACCCAGAAAAGTGTGTCAGATGCATTCTGATTATGCATCTTGAGGCCTTTGGGACCATTGTTTGCACACTGGGTAACCTGTGCTTCTTGCCAACAGTAGTTTCATCTTGGGTTAGCTGGTCAAGATGGAGCAAGGTGGCCAGACACATCTCAGAGTTGAGCATGATCTGTACCTTGGTCCCACCCCGGTGAGTAAACTTCAATTGAGAGTTAGCAGGCAAGGGTATTTGGACAAGTGACCACTGATCTAGTGTTTAAGGGTCCTTAAACAGTACCTCCTGGGAGGCTGTGTTGTCACTCTCCATACTATACACCCTTGACAAATGTTATCCTCCCAGGTAAGTAAACTTCAATTGAGAGTTCATAAATAGATAGATTTCAGCAGGTGAACATTGTTTTTGTGGTTGGAGTTAGAGACACACGGCCTATTGAGCTTAGCATTCCAGTCACTCCCTCTACTTCCCACCACCATGCAAATGTTATCCTCCCAGATGTGTAAACTTCATTTGAGAGTTAAAACACATTGTTATTTTGGCATGTGACTGCTGTGCTGGTGTTGGAGTTACAGGAACAGTGCCTGCTGGGTGTTGCATTCAGGTCACTCTCTCTAGTACACACACTTGACCAATGTTCTCCGCTCAGATGAGTAAACTTAATTTGAGAGTTCACCAACAGATGTATTTGGGCATTTGACCGCTGTGCTGGTGGTTGGAATTACAGAAACAGTGCCTCCTAAGAGTTGCAGTCAGGTCACTCGCACTACACACCAGTATTTGACAGATTGTATCCCCCCCAGGTGGGTAAACCTAATTTGGGAGTGAGTTGCCAAACAGGGGTCTTTGGGCAAGAGAACTCTGGACTGGTGTTTGGAGTAACAGAAACAAGGGCTGCTGACCTTAGCAGTCATGTTGGTTTCTGTACTACACGCCATACAAATGTTATCCCCCCCAGGTGAGTATACTTCATTTGTAAGCTGACAAAGAATGGTATGTGGGCAAGTGAGCACTGTGCTGGTGTTTGGAGTTAGAGAAACAGGACCTGCTGGGAGTTGCATTCATGTAACTCCCTGTACTGAACACACTATACAAATATCATCTTCCAAGGTGAGTACACTTCAATTGAGAGTTAAGACACAGGGGTCTGTTTGAAGATACAGGTACAGGGCCTGTTGGGAGTTGCAGTCATGTCACTCCCTCTGTTTCCCAACACTTGACAAATAGTATACTCCTAGGTTAATAAAGGCTTTGGAGGGATTAGAAACAGGTGTATTTTTGCAAGTGAACCCTGGAGGGACCACTGACCCTCGGGTAGGTCGCTCCCCTGCTCACGCAGCGCCTCCAGTCCCTGACTGCCTTCCTCTCCTGTGAGTGTGCTCCCCCCTTCTTGCCCGTGTACCCCGAGTGCTTGAGCTTGTGCTGGTGCTGACTGAAATCCCTTTTCTCTCCTTGTATCCCATGCGTGTGCCCCCGAGTGACTGAAATTCCCCTTTTCTCTCCTTGTATCCCGTGCGTGTGCCCCCGAGTGCCGTGCGCCGTCCTCCCTTCTCAGCCCCTCCTTTTTAGTAGATTTTAGTAGGCTCTTGTTCCCTTTTCGCCGTCTTGCCGCTTTTCCCGCCGCTCCTACCGCGCTTTTCCCGCCGTTTTTTGCCGCTCTTTTTTGCCGCTCTTTTTTGCCGCTTCCAGCTCCCCTGCCCGCCCACCTCCCGCCTCCCAGCTGACCCCGCCTCCCCACCTACCCCTTAAATGGCGGCCGCTGCGAGGCAGAGGTAGCGACCACTGACCCTCGGGTAGGTCGCTCCCCTGCTCACGCAGCGTCTCCAGTCCCTGACTGCCTTCCTCTCCTGTGAGTGTGCTCCCCCCTTCTTGCCCGTGTACCCCGAGTGCTTGAGCTTGTGCTGGTGCTGACTGAAATCCCTTTTCTCTCCTTGTATCCCATGCGTGTGCCCCCGAGTGACTGAAATTCCCCTTTTCTCTCCTTGTATCCCGTGCGTGTGCCCCCGAGTGCCGTGCGCCGTCCTCCCCTCTCAGCCCCTCCTTTTTAGTAGATTTTAGTAGGCTCTTGTTCCCTTTTCGCCGTCTTGCCGCTTTTCCCGCCGCTCCTACCACGCTTTTCCCGCCGTTTTTTGCCGCTCTTTTTTGCCGCTCTTTTTTGCCGCTCTTTTTTGCCGCTTCCAGCTCCCCTGCCCGCCCACCTCCCGCCTCCCAGCTGACCCCGCCTCCCCACCTAGCCCTTAAATGGCGGCCGCTGCGAGGCAGAGGTAGCGACCACTGACCCTCGGGTAGGTCGCTCCCCTGCTCACGCAGCGCCTCCAGTCCCTGACTGCCTTCCTCTCCTGTGAGTGTGCTCCCCCCTTCTTGCCCGTGTACCCCGAGTGCTTGAGCTTGTGCTGGTGCTGACTGAAATCCCTTTTCTCTCCTTGTATCCCATGCGTGTGCCCCCGAGTGACTGAAATTCCCCTTTTCTCTCCTTGTATCCCGTGCGTGTGCCCCCGAGTGCCGTGCGCCGTCCTCCCCTCTCAGCCCCTCCTTTTTAGTAGATTTTAGTAGGCTCTTGTTCCCTTTTCGCCGTCTTGCCGCTTTTCCCGCAGTTTTTTGCCGCTCTTTTTTGCCGCTCTTTTTTGCCGCTCTTTTTTGCCGCTTCCAGCTCCCCTGCCCGCCCACCTCCCGCCTCCCAGCTGACCCCGCCTCCCCACCTACCCCTTAAATGGCGGCCGCTGCGAGGCAGAGGTAGCGACCACTGACCCTCGGGTAGGTCGCTCCCCTGCTCACGCAGCGCCTCCAGTCCCTGACTGCCTTCCTCTCCTGTGAGTGTGCTCCCCCCTTCTTGCCCGTGTACCCCGAGTGCTTGAGCTTGTGCTGGTGCTGACTGAAATCCCTTTTCTCTCCTTGTATCCCATGCGTGTGCCCCCGAGTGACTGAAATTCCCCTTTTCTCTCCTTGTATCCCGTGCGTGTGCCCCCGAGTGCCGTGCGCCGTCCTCCCCTCTCAGCCCCTCCTTTTTAGTAGATTTTAGTAGGCTCTTGTTCCCTTTTCGCCGTCTTGCCGCTTTTCCCGCCGCTCCTACCGCGATTTTCCCGCCGTTTTTTTGCCGCTCTTTTTTGCCGCTCTTTTTTGCCGCTCTTTTTTGCCGCTTCCAGCTCCCCTGCCCGCCCACCTCCCGCCTCCCAGCTGACCCCGCCTCCCCACCTACCCCTTAAATGGCGGCCGCTGCGAGGCCGCGCAGCGGGCGCGCCGCTGGCGCGCCGAAGGCGCGCCTAAGGCAAGCCCGTCTGCGCCCGTCCGCGCCTGGACCGCGCCTAGTGCCCGAACCCCTGGCCCCCGCGCCCCCCGCTTGACCTATGACTCCGCCACCCTCGCCAACCTCAACCCCGGCCGCGCGCCGGGCTGCTACCGCGCCACCCCCAAACGTACCCACGGACCCTTCACCTGCAGCAACTGCCGCTTCACCTGCCTACGGACCCACACCGCCACCACCAAGAACGACGCCCCCGGAAGCAACCTCGAATGCATCCTGGTCAACACCCGCTCCGTCCACAGGCACGCCATCGAACTGTGGAACCTCATCAACTCAACGAACCCAGACATCGCCTTCCTCACCGAGACCTGGATGAACCCCTCCTCGGCACCTGACATCACCATAGCCATCCCCGACGGCTACAAAATCATCCGGAGAGACCGCTTCAACCGCACCGGAGGAGGCATCGCCATCGCACACAAAAGCTCCATCAGCATCTCGACTCACACCGACAACTCACTTCCCGACGCCGAACACCTCCACTTCGCGATCCACATCGACCCCAAGACAACCCTAAGAGGCACCCTCATGTACAGACCACCAGGACCCCGCACCAAGTTCAGCGAAGACATCGCAGACTTCGTCAACCCCCACGCACTCTCATCCACGGACTACATCCTCCTAGGAGACCTCAACTTTCACCTGGAGAACCACACCGACAACAACACCACCGCCGTTCTAGACAACCTCGCCAACCTGGGACTGAAACAACTGGTCAACACCCCCACCCACTACGCCGGACACACGCTCGACCCCATCTTCTCCTCAAGCAAACACATCACCTTCAGCCACACCACCGAACTCACATGGTCAGACCACAGCTGCGTCCACTTCAGCTTCAAGAAAACCACCGTGCATCACCACACCCGGCAACCACCAAAAAGATACTGGAACCGAATCACCACAGAACAACTCGCAGCAACGCTCTCCCTGAACCAACCCACCAGCACCAGCAACCCCAACGAGGCCGCCAACAACCTCACCAACTGGATCTCCGACTGCGCCAACCTCCTGGCCCCTCTGAAGACCCAAACCAACACCAACAACCACAAGAAAAACTCCTGGTTCACCACCGAACTCAAAAACTCCAAGAAAGAATGCCGCCTCCGCGAGAAGACATGGCGCCTCAACCCAACAGAGGAAAACCTGACAGCTCTCAAGGACACCACCCGCCAACACCACCAACGCCTCCGCACCGCACGAAAAACAGCCTACCAGAACAGACTTGACAACAACGCCCACAACAGCAAGGAACTATTTGGCATCGTCAAAGAGCTCTCCAACCCGGACGCAGAAACCAACCCCATCCCTCCCTCACAGGACCTCTGCGACTCCCTCGCGACCTTCTTCCACCGTAAGATTGCCGACATCTACAACAGCTTCACGACCACCAACATGAACCCGCCCCCGGAAGCCGCAAACAACATCTCCACCATCCTCGCCTGGAACCCTAACACCACCGAGGAAACCACCCGCGTCATGAACTCGATCCACTCGGGATCACCCTCCGACCCCTGTCCTCACCACATTTACAACAAGGCCGACAACATCATCGCACCCCACCTCCGAGACGTCATCAACGCCTCCCTCACCACTGCTACCTTCCCTGAAAGCTGGAAACACGCAGAACTCAACGCCCTCTTAAAGAAACCTACAGCAGACCCCACCGAACTCAAAAACTTCCGGCCTATCTCCCTCCCACCGTTCCCCGCCAAAGTGATTGAGAAAATCGTCAACGCTCAACTCACCGCCGCCCTGGAAACCTCCGACTCCCTCGACTCCACTCAGTTCGGATTCAGGGCCAACCACAGCACCGAAACCGCCCTCATCGCAGCCACGGACGACATCCGAGCCCTGACCGACAAGGGTGAAACCGTGGCCCTCATTCTCCTGGATCTCTCTGCAGCCTTCGACACGGTCTGCCACCGCACCCTGATAGACCGCCTCTGCAGCGCCGGCATCAGAGGCAAGGCCCTGGAATGGGTCATCTCCTTCCTCTCCGGAAGGACCCAGAGAGTCCGCCTCCCCCCCTTCAGATCCGCAGCCACGGAGATCATCTGCGGCGTACCCCAAGGATCCTCCCTCAGCCCCACCCTATTCAACGTCTACATGATCCCCCTGGCAAACATCGCACGCAAACACGGACTCGACATCATATCCTACGCCGACGACACCCAGCTCATCTTATCCCTCACCAACAACCCCACATCAGCAAGGACCAGACTGCACGACGGCATGAAGGAAGTAGCGACCTGGATGACAGACAGCCGACTGAAACTGAACACAGATAAAACGGAGGTCCTCATCCTCGGCCCTACCCCCTCCGCATGGGACGACTCCTGGTGGCCCCCCGCCCTAGGCAGCACTCCCCAACCGACCAACCACGCACGCAACCTCAGCTTCATCCTGGACTCCTCCCTCTCGATGACCAGACAGGTCAACTCGGTGACCTCAGCGTGCTTCAACACCCTCCGCATGCTCCGCAAGATCTTCCGCTGGATCCCCATCGACACCAGGAAGACCGTCACCCACGCCCTCGTCACCAGCCGCCTGGACTACGGGAACACTCTGTACGCCGGCATCACCACCAAGCTGCAGAGGAAACTTCAACGGATCCAGAACGCCGCAGCACGACTCATCCTGGACATACCTCGCCACCACCACATCTCCGGACACCTGAGAAAACTCCACTGGCTCCCGGTCAACAAGAGGATCACCTTCAGACTCCTCACCCACGCACACAAAGCCCTCTACAACCTCGGACCCAAACTCATCAACTCCCGCGTCTCCTTCTACACCCCTCCGCGCACTCTGCGCTCCACCGGTCAGGCCTTGGCAGCCGTTCCCCGCATCCGCAAAACCACCGCCAGAGGAAAATCCTTCTCTTTTCTGGCAGCGAAGACCTGGAACTCCCTGCCCAGTCACCTTCGCGCCATACCCGAACACCTCCCCTTCAGAAGGCAGCTCAAGACCTGGCTCTTCGAGCACTGACCCCCTCCCCCCCAGCGCCTTGAGACCCTTATGGGTGAGTAGCGCGCTTTATAAATGTGATTGATTGATTGATTGATTGATTGGTGTTTGGAGTTACAGATACAAGGGCTGCTGGGAGTTGCAGTCATGTCACTCCCTGTACTACACACACTATACACATGCTAACCTCCCAGGTGAGTCCACTTCAATTGAGAGATCACAAACAATGGTATTTGGACAAGAGTACACTGGGCAGATGTTTGGTTTTACAGACACATGGCCTTCCTGGCCTTAGTAGTCATGCCACTCTCTCTTCTTTCCACATTTGACAAATGGTACCCCCCCGCCAGCTGCGTAAACATAAATTGTGAACTGGCAGACAGTGGTCTTTAGATAAGTGACTGGTGTTTGGTGTTGCTGGAACAGTGCCTCCTGTGAGTTGCAGTCAGGCCACTCTCTGTACTACACGCAATTGACCAATGTTCTCCCTCTAGGTGAGTCCACTTCAATTGAGAGTTCACCAACAGATGTATTGTAGCATGCCACCACTGTGCCAGTGTTTGTAGTTAAAGGAATAGTGCCTGCTGGGAGTTTTAGTCATGTCAGTGCCTGTAGTACACACACTTGACAACTGTTATCTCCCCAGGTGTGTACCCTTAAATTGATAGGTACCAAACTCGGATATTTGGAGAAGTGACCACTGGTCTGGTGTTTGGAGTTATAGAACTGTGTCTCCTGGGAGTTGTAGTTATGTCAGTCCCTGCAGTACACATACTCTACAAATGTCATGTTTCCAAGTGAGTACACTTCAAATCTGAGGTGCCAAATAGAGGTCTTTGGACAGGTGGGCACTGGGCTGGTGAGTGGAATGACAGTAAAAATGTCAAGAGCTGAGCTGTGAGCATGCATGACATAGCATTTTGGTGATATATGTAGTATTGTGACTCCACTCCCCCAAGTATACCTGTCAGGCCTTTAGCATGCAGGATGGCCAAGGCCTTCTTCTCCCAGAGAAAGAGGTGTAATGGGACACTGGGAGGGTCACCACCCATCTTCTTGGCCTGAAGCTGGTGCCTGAAGACCGGGGAAAGGACCTTGCCCCTGAGGTTGTTCCACCTCTTCCTAATGTCCTCCCTTCTTCACAGGGTGGTGCCTACAGCATTGACTCTCTCAACTATCCTGTCCCTCATTTCCATTTTCCTACTGAGGGGAGTATGCTGGACTTCTTCTCCAAAGAATGGTGGCTCTACTCTTATGATTTCATCCACCAAGACTCTTAACTCATCCTCAGAAAAACAGGGATTTTTGGAACGTGACAGTGAAAAAAAGAAGTGTGGCAGTGACTTACTAAAGAGGGGAAGTGCAAAAGAGTATGACAGAACAAATGTGTGTGCAGGGTGTTCTATGGGATGGTGAAATAAGGGGTGCCTAATCTATGCAGTGTTTTGGAAATAATGTGCACTGGCTTCAGTGTTTGGCATTGATAATGCAAAGTATTATAGTTTGGGAAGGGGTGTGTTTTATACAGTAGTGTCCTTTGGAGGTGTGTCCAGTATGGCAATGTGTGTCAGCTGTGTTGTTTTCAACTTCATCCAATTTGCAGTTGTGTATTAGTTTGGTGACCACGGACCGCTGTGGTTCGGACTGCCACTGGCTGACCGTCATGGCGACTGTTTGCTTGTAATACGATCAGTGGTTGGTCGCGGTGCTGGAGGTCGGACCTCCTATTTTCAGCCTTCCGTTCCGCTGCTGGTCTGCCTTTTTTGGTTGGTGGTCAGTGTTCCTGCCGGTATGACTCATATTAGGGTGGTCTGCAAGACCGCCAATATAGCGATCTTTTCAGGACAGTCAATATGGCAGTCTGGCGGCCCAACCGCCATACTCGTATTAAGGCCCTATATGTATTATTAAACATTACTGAACTGCAAAATGTACGTATACATTGCAGCAGAAAAATATGGCACATTAAATTTATGCTGCACAATTCATTTTACTATACTTATATTTTGTACAACATTACTGTAATTAACCTGACAGGGCAGCATGTTTTGTTGGGACAACTAACAGTCTCTTGTAAATTCCAATAGCCCTGCCCTTATCTTACTCTCTCCTGTGACCTGATCTGAGACTAGTCTGAGTCTCCACACTACACCCTCCAATCCAACTTAAAGAAATGTACAACAGATATTTTATACCTAAGCTATGGAACAAGTAAGTGTAAGTGTATGGGTCCATTTTAGATTTGGCTATGGACAGGGTGGGTGATCAATCATATAGTAAGCTTAGTCATGTGGTTAATAGAAGGTAGAGGATGGATCACTAATGGAAGCAATGAAAAGTAGGTACTTAAGCAGAAACTGGGTGAGAGTTGTGGCACATGGCGAGATGGGATAGTAATTTGTAGGGCTGGTGGGAACAGAATGGAGGAGGTGGTAGGACTGCAATCTGGGTACCACACTTTTATTTCTACTGATTAATTTCAACAGTATAGAGGCTGAGACAGAAACAAAGGAAGCTAGATAATTTCTGAAAGATTTGGTATATTCTGAAGTAAGGAAGGAGTACCTTAGGCAGTATGTAACATTAAGAAATAAAAGTAACTTAAAACTAGTCACAGGTGCCACTTCTGCCCCTCCCTCATCTGGATGGTCCATGCCCTCCTCAGCAGCAGTATTGGCCTAAAGTACCAGGGGACATATTAAAAAACACAATGAACATATTTTGAATATTAGTACCAAAACAGTATTTTGCACAAGTTAAAAAACAAACCTAACTAAAATAACATGAAGATATAGCCATACAAACTATCACTTTGAATGGTTTATTTGACATTTTCAAAACCAAGCAGGAAATAATTCAACATTATACGAAACAACTAAATTTAGAGGGACATGGCAAGGAAAGTCTCAGAGAAACAATGCTGAAAGTAGGGGAAATGGAAAAGATGAATTGGATTGATATCCTGCCTTGCTGCTCTTTCATGACATCATGAGCATTTTAATGGGGGGTTCCATAGAGTCGGCAATGTGAGAATTAGATCTGGGGTGAGCTGTGTACAACATCCTGTTGAGGTCCAATATGATGTATGTTTCTTTACTATTGACTGCTTGTTCAATAAAGCTTCCAGCCAACCTACATGTTGTGAGACTGCATTGCATTGTCCTGGACATAAAGGTTGAAATTGTCTTCCTCTTGGTTCTCTTTGGCTCTGCTAAAAGGAGGAAAGATTAACGCTGATTAGTAGTACTCTCTACAAAAGGGCATTTTACAGGCAAAGAAACTTGTAACTGATTGATTTCAGTAGTTTTGTGTTAGGTAAGGTACGTTCTAAATAAAACATCAATGTATGAGCCCATGACACCGCAATAATCATCAGCTTCTTTATTTCCACCAAAAATAGTGCAGTAGTGCAAAGTCAATGCTGCTATCTCCTCCTCCACAGTCCAGTCCGCCCTCTCCCAGTTATATTATTACAATAGTAGAATCGTGACATAAGATGGAACATCTGAGTGTCACTATTCCAATACGCAGTAAATTACAACACATCTCCTCTCCCAAAGGAACCTAAAGAAATAGTAGTTCATCAATATAGGATTGACAACATATCTTACTGCAACAGAAAGAAAATTAGGTATATAACGTATGAAGTAAAACAGGAAAAATAATTATGCACAATGTATATATAAGATGAACACAATAGTAGATAGAATCAATGATAATAAGAATATAACTCTTATCTACAAGAATGACAAGATACAATGCAAGAAAATTAAAACATAAGCAGATATGATGCCACAATTAACATCTTGCGTTAAACGTATATAGTTACACATAATCCTTCAAATATATGTGTCTCTTAATGGCAATGAAACTGTTGCGAATGCCAGCTTGACATGGGCTAGGTTAACTTGGTCCATTGCCCCCGTTGTACTCTCACCACCATCCATACCTCCTCTTTTTGTGCCTTCTAGCTCGTCCTCACCCACACTTCAATGCCTCTCATTGCTTGTACTCCTTGTTAAAAGGCACATGCTCCATACTGTGTCATCGTCCACAACTACCACATTTCTCTTTACCTATATTAAGCATCTTGGGACCATAAATTTTGATATGTCTTTGGGTGACCAATCAGGCTTTTTAATAAAGAGCACAAACCCCACCTTCCATGTGCAGGCTTGTACACTATGGGGGTCATTATGACCCCGGTGGGTGGCGATAATGTGGTGGTAGTAACGCCAACAGGCTGGCAGTACTTACTGCCACATTATGACCGTGGCGGACCCGTGACGGTAATACTGCCGATACCGCCAGGCTGCCACCAGCCTGCAGCCTGGTGGTCCCGGCGGCCGTAATCCGCCAGGGCAGCGCTGCAAGCATAGCTGCCCTGGGGATTACGAATCCCCATCCGCCAGCCTGTCCATGGTGGTAAACACTGCCATGGAATGGCTGGCAGTACGGGAGACTCAGGGGGCCCTTGCAGGGGCCCCCATGCACAGCCCCATTGCACATTTAACTGCCCGAATTACGGGCAACGCAATGTGCAATGGGTGCTGCTGCGCCTGACGGACCTCAACATTGCCGCCGGCTTGATTACGAGGCGGCTTCAATGTTGCAGTGACTTTTCTGCTGGGCCAGCGGGCAGAAATGCTGTTTTCGTCCGCTGGCCCAGCGGAAATGTCATAATAGGGCTCCAAACATACCGCCAACAGCTTCGGAGGTCGTTGAAAAAGACCACCAAAGTCGTAATGAGGGCCAATGTTTGTTATCAAATTGGTGCTTATACCTTGGCTGATGAAGCTTGACGAGCTGTAGATCAATGGTTTGTGTTTGTTTCTTGGAATCCAACCAGGATGGATTCAACTTGCTGCCAGCTAATCTTTCTTTTAAACACTGAAAAGGAGATACCTTAGTAATCAAATTTGGGGAGTTGTGATGTGCCCAGCATTTTTGCCTTAGTATAACCCTTAAAGAGATACCATTCACCACAGAAGTTTGAGCACAAGCCTTAACCAAACGATTCATATTTTCTACTAAAGCCATTGGCTTGAGTGGAGTATAATGCTGTGTGATAGTGCCTAATGGCAGGTCATCCAAAAACTCTCTCATCTCTGATGACTCAGACTGTACCCCATTATTGATAATGGTGTTCTTGGGTATTCCCTCACACCAAAAAACTTCACACAAGAATTCAATCACATTCCTAATTGTCACAGAGCTTACGCAACTTGCTGTAACCCACTTCAAAGTATAGTCTACTCGGATCAACACAAATGTCTCAGACAGAGGTAACAATTCCAATGGATCCACAATTTTACAATCCTAATTTGCTCCAGGGTTAAGTTGGAGCTTCCACAGGGGACAAAGGAGCCGTCCTGATAGTTCTCATCGTATCACTCCCAGCTCATTGTAAGCAATCCCTGTCTACCTTTTTGACTTCACGATCCATACCCGGCTACCAGTATCCTTCCCTCACTCTAGACTTAGTCAAATTTCTACCAAGGTGTCCTTCATATGCCAGATTGACAATCTTACTCTTCGAGCCCCTGCATAACCGCAATACAACTCTTCATTTAGTATACTTAATTCATCTTTTACACCCCAAAAAGGTTTGATGTCCTTATAGTTGCCTCTCATCTCAGACCATCCTGCCACCACAAAATCCATGACCTGTTTTCTCTCCACATCATTTTCCACCTCCAACGCCCATTCAGTCTCATTTAATTTTGTTTCTCTGACCAACATAACCTGCTGCTGCCCTCAGTCCTGTTCAGAGTCTTTTTCCACTGGAAATCTGGACAAACAATCTGCTGGTATATTCCTGGCTACAGACAAATGTTCCACCCTGTAATTATATTCAATTCAGCTTTCTGTCGACCTCACAATGCCTAGTGTGGTGCTATCAATGTTTCTGGATCCGAAAAGTTTGGTCAAGGGTTTGTGATCATTCCTTAACACAAAAGACAATCCCCACAGAAAGAACCTAAAATAGTGTACTGCCCACACACAGGCTAAAGCCTTCCCATCTATCACTGAATATCTCTCCTCTGCTCATCTTAAAAAACGGGATGCAAAGGCACCACTCTCTCTTCTCTATTCATTATTTGGGAAATTACAGCATCTAACCCTCTCATGCATGCATCAGTCATTAAATAGGTTTTCTTTGATGTATAAAAATGTCCCAGTGTCTGCATTTTGGCTATGTTCTGCTAGACCACACAAAGGGGGTTATTCTAACTTTGGAGGAGGTGTTAATCCGTCCCAAAAGTGACGGAAAAGTGACGGATTTACCACCAGCCGTATTACGAGTCCATTATATCCTATGGAACTCGTAATACGGCTGGTGGTATATCCGTTACTTTACCGTCACTTTTGGGACGGATTAACACTCCTCCAAAGTTAGAATAACCCCCAAAATGCCTCCATACATTCTCCTGACCAATCAAAGTTTGCCTGACTTGTTGAAAAGCAGTCTAATGGGTTGTATCACACTAGCAAACTTAGGAATGAACTTGGCATAATTCCCAAAAATCATATGTCCCAAGTAGGAGACTAAACTAACTCCAAATTTACATTTTTCTCTCTTGAGTGTGAGTCCACTATCCCTTAATCTTGCCAACACCTGCTTCAACACTTGATTGTGACTCTGTATGTCATTCCCATACACCAAAATTTCATCTTGAAAGAAAATCACAATATCAATCTCTTCTAGCACTCTCTTCAATAGTCGCTGGAAACATGCTGCAGCCGAGGCCAGCACAAAAGGTAGCCTTATGAATCTGAATGCCCCAAGTGGTGTCATAAATTATGTCAATACCCTAGAGTCCTTGTGTAACTGCACTTGATGATACCCAGCAGACAAATCCATTACACTGAACACATATGCGTTTTTTATTAGGGCTAGGGCTTCCACTATGTTCGGCAGTGGCTGACGATCCACTAAAATGTTTTGATTGAGATTCTCTACGGTCCACCCACATCCTGATTTTGTTTCCTTTCTTCTTGGGGACCAACACAATGAGGGCTAACCACTCTGAAGATTCAATTTCTTCTATCACCCCGATCAACAATAATTTATTAATTTCCTCCTGCAAGGGTTTCAAACATCAAATAAGGTGCTCTCTTCATTTTTGTGTAGCACTGGTTTGACGTGTTTCTTCAAAACAATCTTGTGTTGAAAGCATTTCAAGAGTCCTAGCTCATCCCTAAAACATCTTGAAACTCATGAATCAAACCTGAATACTCATCATTCGTGGCATCTCATGGAACCTGTTTCCTGGAGTTAGCGTTGAGAATAATACCTAGATCTCTTTGGTGCTGCCACCCTAAAAGATTGACTCTCCATCTGGCCACATAAACTTTACCAGTTGTCTCCCTTCCCTTGAAACGCAGTGAATTACAACATTTTGTTTGTTTAAAACGGTATGTTTTAACTGACATTTTGACTTAAATATAATGTGTCTTTAACCTTTGTTTTTAGTGAATTTCTAAGGTTTTGTTTTAATTTAAAGTAAGACATCATTATAATTCCTAACTATAACTTCACTTTCACCTTTTATCCAGTAAATTTCTATAGTTTTGTAACGCAAATTCAGACATTAATTTATATGCGTGATGTGTGGTTGGGTGTGATGTATAGTTACTTAACTATAACTGGTGAATTTTCAATGGCTTTCTGAGCTTAGAACGTTATATCACAACTGACATTCTAAGCTAACTACAACATAACTTTAACCTCTATTACTTTGTGAATTTCTGAACTTTTTTTAATGCAAAGTAATATAATGTAATGTAAGGTGGATTTGTAGAGCACTGCTTGTCACCCATGAGGGTATCCAGGTGCTGAGAAGGTGAATGTAGGTGTGTTGTGAGGCTGGGTATGAATACAGGCAGTCTTGATGACCCCACAAGAAGACCAGATCTTCAGCTTTTTGCAGAATTCAAGAAGTGAGAATGAGGCCCTGATGTGTTGGAAAGGGGTCATTCCAGGATATGATAACTTGGTAGGAGAATGATTGACCTCCTGTTCTGCTTCTGTGGAAGTGGAGTGTGTGTGAGGATGGGCCATACATCATCTGTGGCAGTGATGAGGGCTGTTTCACTGCTGTGGATGTTTCAGAAACCTGATTGTGAGTTGTCCAGGACTTTACGATGTTCTATGTGGTCCGAAAGTCATGCTCTCACTGTTTACATCAGAACCCAAAGACTTAATCTATGGGGTCCCTCATGGATCATCACTCAGCCCCGCACTTTTTAACATATACATGACTCCTCTGGCAAACATCATCAGATCCCACAAATCAACATTATCTCCTCTGTGACGACAGTCATCTCATTTTTTCCCTCTCATACAACACCGTCATTATCAAGACAAACGTAAATTAACAATATTAAAGGGTGTAATTTAATGTAAGGGAGATCTGCTGGCTTCGTCAAAGAGTCAGAACACACTAATATAAAAGGCTGGACTATGGATGTTGTGAAGGGGGAAACACATCAACATAAATAAAGCATACCTATTCACGCTGTGTCAAAATATCACCACAATCATTCACCATTAACTATAAACCAAAGCATTCATTCTTACTACATGCATGGCTATGCTTACTAATTTTCACAAAATTATTTAAAGACTTTTTATTAAAAACAACTATAAACATGTGTTTGAGTGTTTCTTTAACACTTTTAAGTCCACAAAATGCTACCATAAAACCAATCACGAGGGGTCCCTGCATTCCAGCTGAAGAGAACACCCCTCAAGCTCACAGTGTTTAGAAAACATAAAGGAAGCTCTTCTGGGGTCATGGATTCAGGAGACTTAGGGGGTCATTACAAGTTTGGCAGTCTCAGGAACTCCATGTTGGTGGTGACGGTCAAACCCACCTCCAAATTATGACCATGGCGGTACTTCCAACAGAATACAGCCAAACCACTGCCAGCACCGCCAGTGTGGTCATGCCACCAGGGATGACAGTAGCCATCTTCAGGCCAGAGGATACCATGTTTCGCCGGACAGATTACGAGGCTGCACACCACCAAGGTTTCAGCAGAGGTCGCACCACCACTGAAACCCAGGCGGAAACCAACTGTATAAAAGGAGACACTCACCTTCAGGAAGCCAAACTGGTCTGGAGCTGCCATGGGACCAGAACTACATGTCTGCCTGCTGCTCGTGCTCGGCCAATGACTATGGAACCAGTGATGATGACAGCAACCATGAGTACACACACTTACCTGTCACTGTTGTAAATTGTCAAAACACCTATGCAAACACACCATACAAATCGGTAACAGGTGGCGAGGGTGACACACACACGTAATCCCACACACTCTCACACACAGCCACATACACACCCACACATACATAGTACACACACTACAACCATCATACACACACATCAAAAACAAACACCAAGCCCCAGATACACAGTACGGCACAGTCACACACTACACCAAACAACACCATCAAATGACACAACTACACCACAATCGCCACATCCGCATAGCATTGGCAACCCCTTGAAAAAATCATACATACAACACTACATACCAACCTCAGGGAACAAACGCACACAATCACACATCCAAACAGCGCAGCATAGGACATAGCCAGCAAACACACATCACAACGTATCTGACATATCATTCTCCACACACACTCACGCACACAGTCCAATCAAGAAAGGCACACAACACTGCAAATAACACATGTCAACACAAACACCACTCATTATCAACACAACAACATATCCTCAACATACACAAGGCCATCACACAACCCACATACATTACTGGGGGACAAATGCTCTTCACACAACCACACATGCTGCCCAGACAAAACAGGTAGCACAACCACCAGTGATACACAAATGCTCACACACAAGCAATGTAAGCCAAGACCAAAACTGCCCTAGGTAAAGAAATGCGGGACTAAGATATAACATTGAAACCAACAACAGGTTGGTTCAAATATGTATTATTACAAATAATATACTAATATTATCCAAAGCCAGAGGCCAGTCCAATAAAGCACATGTGTGTGCCCCCAACGTGCCTCCTGACTGCCATGTAACCTCCTCAGGTAGGGGCATCAAGGGGGCAGGAAGGCACCTCAGGGTTTATGGGAGGGGCAGAGGAGGGGGATTGGGTTTTGGATTGAGAGGGGGGCCTTTGGGTTTGGGCTTGTGGGGGGGCTTAGGTTGAGGCTTAGGGGAGGGTTGAGTACTCTTGGGAGGGGTTGACTTCTTGGCAGGGGTAGGGGCATGGGTACTTGTAGGGGCATGGGTACTTGCAGAGGGGGCAGGGGAGGTTTTGGAGGTGGAAGAGCCAGACTTGGGGAGGGACACAGAATGTTTAGGGGTATCACACGGTGGGAGAGGAGTAGGGAAAAGGGCAAACAAAAGTCATGTTCCATGAAAGGAAAGTCTTCACATAGTACACAGAACCTAGCCTTCCAATGGCATGTGTACCTGATCCTTCTGTACATACCAAACACAATGGCAACATTCTCTGATGAATACACAACATGTGGCAGTCGCATACAGTGGCCATTACAATTTGACATTCCATGTCTGGAGAACAGCCATGTAAATACTTGTCGTAATACTAACAGGATTTTCTGCAGTCACTATTCAGGGACATTGTCAAATACACAATAACTCCATGTACTGCAATTGGAGGCTACCTAGCACACATGATACATCAACAGACAACCACAGAGAGCACAGTTACAACAACACAACTATAGTCAGTATCCAATTTCCTAGGAGGGATCATAACATTCCACCTGACATGCTCTTTCAGAGCAATGACATGACAACATGAGTACACCTACATCATTTTCGGCTGTCCTGACATGTGATTCCCACTAGCTAAGTCCTGACAAAACACTTACACCACTAAAGACCAATGTACACATGAGTTACACATGCAACTACACAACTGCAGTTTTACTGACAACATATCCCACAACACCCACAGGTGTATGTGAAATGGAAGTGCAGCTAAGCCATTGATTCAGGCTAATATGAGATGAGCCAAAACCAAACTTGTCCAAACAGCCCAGATCAGCTAAGGTAAGTGTAGCAAAGAATAGCCTACTATACATGATCAGCCACCAAGTATCCATTGAGACATCATGTAGGCAGGTAATACCATATGTGGCACTCTTATAGATATGCCACTGGCATAGCTAGCATGGACCATGTACATGGTCAAAGGGTCAGACTGCCTAGCCACCTCCCTTCACTACAACAAAGGCATTTGGATGCAAGTTATTTGGCCACATTTCAATGTAATGCCAAGATATGTTAAGGGCTAATAGACAACATTAGTCCCCCATTCTGGGATGTCCATCCTTCACAAACATTACATACCCCATTGTATGAAAATGAAATGACAATGGGGACACCTCCTCAAACCTCATAGGGACAGTTCTACATTGGCCGTACCAATTGCCTTAATGGGATGGCAGCCTCATATGAAGTGTATAATTCTTTCAGGACACAGGATAAGTAGGCCCTGTAAATAATATGCCAGGCCCAATGTTGCACATAGAGCAGATTCATTTAAATGGGAGTAGCATGACACCTTAGAGCTACATAATACAATTATTGGATGATTGGCCATGGGGACACTAGGTGGGAAGCATGATACCTCAGCTTACAGACATATACATGGCTGGGTAGAGTCACACATGTGGCTCAGTCACATGCGCATCCCCACATGCAGTCATACATTTGGCTGGATACAGGTGATCAACATTTTTCCATGCACGATCCAAAGGCCACATCTCTATTGTATATTGGCAACTGGAGTACCATGTATTCCCATTAGTCAACATACCTTTAGAACCAACTACATTGTCACTGCTGCAATACTGAGACACCATACACAAAACTATCAGAGGAAAGTACATGGATTCAGTCAGTACGTACCCCCTTGTGGCTGCTGTGCTGCCCTTAAAAGCCCGCCCCACTCAGGGTAGGCTACAGCCAAACTGTGAGCCATTGGGGGGGGGTCAGTGTCCAACGGGTATCCCTCCCTTGTTGGGAGGACATTCCCAGGTGGGTCTCAGCAGTCTTCCAGGCCCAACGTCTCAGGTCCTCGCATTGCTTCCTACTATGGGTGCTCCACCGGCTGTGGACCCCAATGGTCTGCACTTGCTTGGTGATGGCACGCCAAACCCCCTTTTTCTGATGGGCGTTGGCCTGCATGAATGACAGAAACAAAAGGAGAACGTCATGTCCACATGCTCCATACCAATAGGAGTGGACAGTACACATCAGTCACAGCAAGCTGACACACATTCCAATCCTTTCAGCTCACACACATTCACAATATACCATCTGCATGCATTAACACCTTCAAAAGTTCACATTAACGGCACACCGTCAAACACCACGCCTATCACACATTGCTATGACATTGGACTCACCTGCTCCTCTGGTGTACCATATAGCTGTTCATACCGGGGTATGACCTCCTCCACTAGCTTTTCCAGCTCTCCAGGGGTGCAAGATGCGGCATGATAGCTCCAAGAGGCAGTACACAGCAGCTTATGTCATGGAGGTCTAGCTGTCAGCACTGTCAGGAGTCAAGTAATCATCAACACTGGCTGACATGGCCATTGGCTCAAGTCCGCCAAAGGCAGCAATGTCTTCTGATTGCAGGTTACACTGCAGTTGTGACCACCTACCGCCAGAATGAATTCTGCTGGTGGACTTAGGCCACTTCCACCTGTCCAGTACAGTAGGTCAGGTGCCTGCCATTTTAAGCACGTTTCATATATGGAGGTGTTTCCTAATCTGAGTAATTTACTTAACCCCCTATTGTGCTGTACATCTGTACATACAACCCACATTTTTGGGTGACATATTGTATATATGTGCGCTAAAAGATGTGTTGTCTGAGGACATGTGGTGAAAACTATGTACAGCTACTCAGAGGTTCCTATTTGGCGGACATTTATGATGAAGTCCAACAATAAGTGTGTATCATGTATAACAGATTAGTCTTAAACACATTGACAGCGACAGTTGTTTCATAAGTTCTAGCCCATTGTTATAGTGGGCAATGTGCACCATTGAGGGTGTGTTTGGATGCCTAGCTATCTGCTGTAACGTATATTTCTGATGTCGTAGCTGTCCTCTACAGCTGTTAGGTGTGAGGGATGTAATTATCTGCACATGATGTGTGTATTGTGCATTTCTCATTCTTTGTTTTCTTTTTTACACATAGTTATCCTGTCATTGGGGAGTAAGAAAACCACCAGTGTACAGTCCACTAGTAGACCTGCACACCATGGAGGAAAGGCATGTCATTCAGACATATCGTCTGAATCGTCATACCATGATGGATCTTTGTAATCAGTTGGAGCCAGATCTGATGCCTGCCATTTGCAATCCCTGAAGCATACCTCCCATTGTTCGAGTCTTGTCAGTGCTACACTTGCTGGCCACAGGATCCTTTCAGAATATAGTGGCTCTAACAGCAGGGATGTGTCAGCCAATGTTCAGTCTGGTTTTGAAGGATGCAATGTGCGCATTCTTAAAACACCTGGACAGCTACATCAGGTTTCCCCACCGAGCGGATTTGGCCTATGTTAAGGCAGACTTTTATGAGATGGGACACATTCCACATGAAGTAGAAGCCATTGATGGCACCCATGTAGACTTGGTCCCTCCAAGTGCAAATGAACAGGTGTATATGAACAGGAAAAACTACCACTTAATCAACGTTCAGGTGGTGTATCTAGCAGACCAGCACATCTCACAAATTGCAGCCAAGTAATCAGGTTCTGCGCATGATTCCTTCATCCTGCGAAACAGCAAAGTCCCACTGCTAATGACACGATCCTACACAGAGTGGGACTGGCTGGTAGGAAAGTTACCGTAGTACTGTGTGTTTGGGATGTATCTCCTGCCATCACAATATAGCATGTCACACATACATGTTTGTGTTTTCTTCACATTATGTTCACAGATGACTCTGGCTATCCAAACCATTCTTGGCTGTTGACACCAGTGAGGTACCCAACCACTCCAGGGGAAGTCCACTACAACGAGGCCCAGGAGAAGACAAGGTGTGTAGGTGAGTGGACTTTTGGACTCCTGAAAGCAAGATTTAGGGTCCTGGACTTATCTGGAGGAGCCCTCCTCTACTCGCCCCACAAGGTATGTCAAGTAATCATTGCCTACTGCATGCTCCACAATCTATCCCTCAGACATCAGATACCATTGATTGCAGATGAGGGAGAGGTAGCTGAACTTGTGGGTGGAAATGCTGATATGCCAAGTGATGAAGAGGAAGATGAAGCAGGTGACTCTAGGGCGGATCTCATCAATCAGTACTTCAACTGACAGACAGGTATGTGAAGTAGACCTCTTGTTGTGATGTTAGTGTACAAGCAGATGTAGATGGCTGGCATCACATCTCCTTTCTTGCATCATATGTGGGGGTGTGGTGAGCTCCAATGCATATGAGTGAGTTTTGAATGCAGATTGAAAGTTTGTATTTTGTACAGGGCAGATTGTTCTGCATTCGCGTGTATTGTTACAGAATATGCTAACTTGCACTTATGGAAATTATTTTTAAGATATGTGGTATATTTTGTGCAATGTCCTATCCTCTTTCCCTTTCACTCACAGATTTGCCTTGACCCTGTTTGGCTCTGCAACCTTGGCATGAAAAATACTGTGTCTGAGGAAGATGGGAACTGCTGACAGGCATGAGAAGTGTACAAGACAGATGCCTGGCACTATCAGTTTTGTTTCAGTGGGGTGTAACAGTTCTTGTTTAACAGTCATTAAACTGGGATGGTAAATGCTTTCTCTATTTCTTTCACCTGTGGGGTAGAGGAGGATGTCTAATGCTGCATTATGTGTCTGGACAAGTGTCTGGCACATGTGTAAAGGTTGGATCATAGCCTTGTACTTCACAATGAGTGGAGTACTTTGTGATCAACATTGGTCCTAGCTATAATTTTGTTCTTATTTTGCAGTCCAAGATTTATGTCACTGTAGACTGACATAGGTGAGTGACAATACTACAAGTATGGGACCTATGTTAGTGAATGGTTTCAGTACAGGGTCCCTCAGTTATTATCTTTGTATGTTCCATGAGATGTGGGATTTAGAAGTTATGGTATGGCTTTATGAAGAGGGTATACCAGGTGATACAGAGGACATATCTTGTCCTTGCTTTGTAGGTAGATTACCCTGAGCCTGACTTCAGTATACTGTGTATTTGCATTGTATGACACCATTGCATACATTCTGATGGAACAGGATTTCAACCTCTTTGACATCTGTCCTATAACATTTCTGTTGTGATGATTCCTCTGCTGATGGTGGCCCCGTTTGATGTCCATTACAATGGTTCTTTGATACAGGGGGACATGACCACACTAGTGTTGGCATGCATGGCTACTGTACATGGCTCTTAAACAACACATACACAGGACCTGTGTGATTCATTGTGCATATCAAAAGGAAATCTGTAACAGTGAGACTAACATAAAGGAACAAAACAGTGATGGGTGAAGTCATGGTGGAGGATTTCATCAGGGTAGCTGCTACACCAGTTGGTAACACAAGTCCTGTGTCCTTGTACCATGGGAAAATGGAGTTAGGTTTCAGATCAGTTAACAGGGTCTATCTGTGGCACACAAGGGGGACTAATCAGGTGAGGTTCACTTCCTGGCAGTGTGTTTGGTCTTGGCATCTGCTCCTCCTGGATGTCTGAGTGGACACCATGTTTTCAGGAGGGTCTTTCAGCTAAAGAGGGAGGGGTGTCTGAGGCATGAACTTCCCCTGGCAGGGCGTCCATTCCACAAGCAGCCACAGATGTTGAAGGGACAGTTGTTACATTTCTATTGGAAGGGACCAGATGTTGTATGGAGAAACTAATCATGGTGGTATTGATGTCCCTCAGCACCCCTGCAATGGTAGCCATGTAGGCATATTGTGTCTGCCATTCCTGCATGACTTCTTGGTGGTGGTCCCTCTGCAGCCTTTGATTTTCCCCCAACATAGTGATGATTTGGCCCATCCTGTCTTGGGAACTTTGGTAGACTCCACGACTTGGGAGATGGTTTCCTTGTCAGCTGTGTCCCTTTGAGGGCCCATCCTCTGGCCCACAGCATCCATCCCCGCACCCTACCCCCACATGCCTGTGCCCCTGGCACAGTGTACCCACTCCCAATGGTTGCCGGTCCATCATTGTCAGTGGTGGCAAGGTTAGAATCAGGTACCAGTACTGTGGGACATACAATAGAAGATACAGTCCTTGGGACACAGGTTTGGGGGCAAATGGTTGCCTGTGATTTCGATGCAACAGGGTTGATAGGAACTGATGTGGGCAGGTTGAGGCTGATAGTCTTTGACTGACCAGGTGTCCCAGATGGCCCAGGTTGTTCATCAGTGTCCAGATATCCAAAGGTATTGTCCTCACTGAGGCCTTCATCTAGAAGTGGACTGACAGTCTCAGGCATCCTCTTCATGGTGGCAATGGCAAGTTTAGCTATGGAGGGAGTGAGACACAGAGTTCAGGTTAAAATGTGTGTTTTGTTACATTTGTGTGTGATGCAGACAGTGCCTTAACATGATTCCCTGCAATGACATTCACAGCTACAGCACAGCATACTTTTGTTGTACATACATCTCTGAAACTTGATTTCCATACTCCATGTTGAGAGTTGTTAGAATACGTTTGTACAGATAGCACTGCAGACGGGATCTGATATTGTCTGATTATTGACATGACTGTTCACCGCTGGTACCTAGTGTACAGTCAGGCTTGCTAGATGTCACACATTAAAGCAGCACAATCCACAATAGGGTCCTAGTATGAACACAGTATGTGAGTATGCAAGGACCATTTTCATGTATCTAGATGTTGTGCATGGGCATCGACTCAGCCAGCAGACTTTCCATCCCAGGTCAATCTATTTCTGGCTTGGGATATTTGATCTCTGGCCATTATGAACAGTCACTCAGCTATAGCTGTGTTTTGCTTTGGTTGTATTCTGAGTGCGCCATTGAATTGCTGTCATTGCCATGTACTGTTCCTCACTTTCTCAATCTAGATGGTGTAGCTAGCAATTCAGGAGTACATGCATTACTTGTGATGTGTTGTGCACATTTCAGGTTTTCACAATGATGGGTTAGTCATTCTGGGAGTCACAGTGATATGATTAGGCAGTAGCTAACATGCCATTTCCAAGGACTGTGAGGGCATGTGGGGCAGTGGCATGCCAGAGAGGGGAATTAGGTGATTTGGTGAGAGGTGTAGTGGCTAAAATAGCTCATTAGGGTAGGTTTGGGTGGTGAGGGGGCATGCAAGACAAGACAATTGTGTGACATACATGTTGTGGGTACTTACAAGCCTCCACTCCCCCAGGTATGCCTGTCAGGCTTTCAGGATGCAGTATGTACAAGATCCTCTCCCCGCCCATGATGTGAAAGTAGGGGGAAGAGGTGGGGGTCCAGCCGCCAGTCTTCTGTATGACTCGCTGGTGCCTGGATGCCATGGAATGCACCTTCTCCCGTAGGTCATTCTGCCTCTTCCTGATATCCTCGCTTGTGTGTGGATGACTGCCTACATAATTGACCCTGTCGACTATTTTTTGCCACAACTCCATTTTCCTGGCAATAGATGTTTGTTAGACCTGTGCTCCAAACAGGCGTGGCTCTACCCTTACTATTTCATCCACCATGACCCTCAACTCGTCATCTGTGAAAAGTGGGTGTTTTTGTGGGGACATGGTTGTGGTGGCGTGGATGGTGTGTGGGGGTGTTGTGCGTGTAAGGGTGCAGTGTGGGGTAATTAGTGAGGTGTGGGTGCTGCGATGTGAGTTGGAGGTGGTTGTAGTGGACTGTGTGTGCTAGTCATTTGTGTATTGTGATTGTTGTACTGATGTGGAGTGTGTGCTGAGTGAAATGTGTATGTGTGCATATGGTGTATAAGTACAAAGATTTTTATTTTGGCTTCTCGTGTATGTGTATGGCGTTGTGGATGCAAAGGATTGTGGGTTGCGTAGGGGTGTGTTATATAGTGCAGTGAGTTGGTGTGTCTGGTATGTGGATGTGTGTCAGGTGTGGGGTATTGAAACTATCCAATGTGGTGTTGTGTTCTTACAGAAGTGAGTTGTGACCGCTGCATTTCGGACCACCAATGGTTTTCCGCCATGGAAGAACCGCTATAGTGATTTGTGGATCGTAATTTGATGGGTGGAATTTTGTCGGGCTTGTAAAAGTAATGGCAGGACTAATGTGTACAAAAACTAGCAACTTCTTTGTTAATTGCAACAAATAAACACATGTAGTAAAGGACAATGGCCAGTCCAATAGTCCAATATGTGGTCCAACACAGTGTTGTGCCATTAAATGTGACTCTCAGAACACTATCATGGGAACCTCCACAGGAAGGGGCATCTAGTGGGCAATCCAGGCACCTCAGTGATGTCATTTGGGAGGGGTGGGGGTGGGTTTTGAGATTGGAAGGTTTGGTTTTTGGAGGGGTAGGCCTGACTTTGGGAGGGATGACCTTGTTTTTTTGTGAATTTGGGGTATGGCTGGGAGGGCTTGGATGTGGAAGGGGTGAGTTGGGGTGTGAACGAGGTTAATTTGGCTTTCGGAGGGGGGTGGTTTTGAAAGGGGTAAGGGCAAATAATAAACTCTCCTTGGGAACATTTGTAGGGTTTCCTGGAAGGATTAGGGGTTGGGAGGTTGAGGGAGGGGAAGTGGCAGGTGTGTATGTTGTTGGTGCTGCTGTCTGTGTGTCTGAAGTATAATGTTTGTGTTTCATAAGTGTCTGTTTTGTGGGTGAGTGTGGGTGTTTGTGTTTCTGGTGGTGTGTGATGTGGATGTGCTGGGTATGTTGGAGGTAGTGAATGGGTCTATTGGTGTGGGTGTGGTGCCTGGGGCTACTTTGGGGTAGTGGATAGGTCTGTGGGTGTGGGTGTGGTGTCCCAGGGTATGGTGGGGATGGTTGTGAGGGGGTGAGTGTCTAGTGATTGTTTGCATGCTTCTGTGTTTCTGTTTTTGTGTGCTGCTTGGGGCTGTTGAGATGTGTGTGCTTATGTGTGAGTGTGCTTGGGACAGGTATGGGAACAGGGAAATTGGACTGGGAACAGGCAGGAGGTGGGGTGGAAATTTGGGATGGGTGGAAGGCTTCTAAGAGGGAGAAGGTCAGAGCCTGAAAAAAATCTCTCTAGGGCAGACACAGAACTGTGGATGCCTTCCAGGTAGGCCACCATCTGTTGCAAATGGCTGTCCTACACCTGGATGGCATTCAGTAGTGCCATTCGACCCACAGAGTTGTTTCTCAGGAGGTCAATAGTGTTCTCACTCAGGACAGTGGGGGGAACAGGGCCAGGGGATGAGGTCCCTGGAGCAAAGGGGACAGCTCCCCTCTTGGGTGAAAGGGCCCGGCCAACTGGATGGGGAGCAACAGGGAGTGTGGACATGGTAGTGTGGGTGGCAGACAAGGATGGTGTAGGAACTAGCCCTGTATGTCCCACCATCACTAGGGAGTGTCCACTGGAGCTTGACTTGGAATACAAGGACGTTGAGTCTGTGTCCTCTGTGGCAATCCCCTCCCCCTCTGGGACACTGGGTCATACCATGTCTATAGTTTCAAGACAGGAGGTACTGTGGCCAGCTGCTTCCCAACAGATGTCGGCCATGTCTCCTCCGCTTGCCTGGGATGATGCTGAAATGACAGTTACTATAATGTACAGTAGACCCCAGCTACAAGGTCCACTAAAGTGGCTCCAACATTAGTAGGGCCACATGCATGCAAGCTACATGATCTGTAAACAGTTGTGTAGTAACTGCGCAATGTAGTATGAGTTGCAGAATTCTTTATTTCTGAAACATTTTCTTGTACAGCTGTAAAAACTCCCAGCTGCCAGCTCCCTCTCTGAGCTTCTCGCCCCAACATTCCATCCACACAACCTTCTGAATTGCATCATCAAGAATGTTCATACAATTCTTTCCTTGTAAGCACATCTCTACACATCTTCCCCTTACCTATTTTAATAATTCTACCAACTTCCAAGCTTAAATATAATGGAATGCTAAACCATAGAAACACTTATAGACATAGAAATATTAATTATATACATTACACAATTTCCTCTACTCACTCATTGGCATTTTAACTTTGCACAGATTTCCTACACTCCATTCCTTACCATCATCCAATTTAACCACAGAATTCATCACTCTTGTTACCCTCTATGGTTTAAGAAACTTGCTTGCACCTTTTTTCACTATGTCAAATTTCCTCACTGCCACTCAATCACCACTTGTCATGCAAATATTCTTCACTCTCTTCCTGCTATCATAACTCAATGTGCTCCTAACACTCTCGCTTTCATACCTTCAGCATCAACCCATACCTGTTTCTTCTCATGCAACCACCAAGGAGAATCTTTCGTTGCTGGCTCCCTTCCCTTGAGATCAATAAAAGGACACACCCCTGTCACTGAGTGAGGTGTTACTCTATGTGCCCACAACATCTTGTTCAACTCCTCTCTCCAATTCAACCCATTTGCCACAGAAAGTTGAATGTTCTCCATAATAATTTGGTTTACCCTCTCTACTAAACCTTTCGCTTGCGGTCGAAATAATGCCTCTGTCTCATGTTTAATTCTCAAACCAGTAAGAAAATCTGTCATAGCTACAGAAACTAGCTGCACCCCATTATCTGTAACCAGGACCTTTGGGTATTCCTTCTTCCGAGAATACTTCTCTAAGACATTCTATGACAGTGTGGGTTATAATCTGCTCCACAGTCTTGATTACAAACCATTTACTATGGTAATCAACAAGAACTATGAGAAAACAATTTCTCCTACTCAATCTATCCACTGGACCCAGAAAATCCAAAGTCAACTTTTCCCATGGTTCTGCCGGAAATACGCACCCCAAAGGCGGTTGTCTGACAATTTTAGCTTTATCACTATTTCCACATGCCTGACATTCATTCACAATTTTTTCTACATCCTTATCCATCCCAGGCCACCAATAAAACTGTTGCAACCTCCTCTTAGTCAAGCTTCATCCAAGGTGTCCTTCATGTACAATTCTTATCAACTTTGCCCTCAATTTCATAGGAGGAACAATCCCATTGCGTCTCAAAACCTTCTCCCCCTGAATACTCAATTCATCCTTCACTTCTAAATACTGCCTCAAATTCCCATGCAAAGCAGTTGTCTCAGGCTCAGAACTACTTATGAATCTCTTTAACTCTTCATATTCCTCATCTGCTACTATCGCATCGTCCCATTCTTCCTGTCCTAAAGCCAATTCTCCCTCAATTGAAAATGTCTGTGATTCCATCACATGCGTCAGTGAAATCTCTCCTGGAATTTTATCAACAGGCATGCGTGACAAACAATCAGCCACCACATTCCTCTTACCTCTTACAAATTCCACAACAAAATTGAAATCAATAACTGTAATCAACCATCTGATAATAGGAGGCATCATACTCCCTCCTAAACCCTGACCACATTTGAAAATTTGCAATACTGGCTTGTGGTAGGTGCGAAGCACAAAAGTTAATCCCCACAAGTAACACTTAAAATGGTTTATACCCCAGCAACAAGCTAATGCTTCCTTCTCAATGGCAGAGTATGATCGCTGAGCTCCCTGCAACCGTTGGGATGCAAATCCAATAATTCTCTTCTCATTATCCACCCTCTGAATCAGCACTGCACCAAGACCCACGCTACTGGCATCCGTCATCAAAACAGTTTTCCTTTTAACATCGAAATGCGCCAATGTGGGAGCAATAGCAATCGATTGCTTAATCTCAATAAACGCCGATTCACATTCTGCTCCCCATTAAAATACCACTCCTTTCTTAAGCATTACTCTCATAGGTTCTACAACATCTGCAAAATTATGTACAAATTTGGAACAGTACTCTACCATTCCCAGAAATAACCTTAGTTGGTCTTTGTTGCACGGTCTTGGAGCATCGCTAAATGCCCTCACTATACTCTTCTTGGGTTTTATTCCTTCAGCAGATATCTCATGTCCCAAATAGTTTACTTGTTCCTTTCTCAATTGACATTTCTCTTTTTTCACAGTCAATCCATGATCCTCAATCCTTCCTAACACTCTTTCTAATAGCTCATCATGCTCTTTTAAGGATTTTCCCACCACTATTATGTTGTCTTGAAAACATAACACGTTGTCCATGCGCTGAAAGATGTTCTACATTATTAGCTGAAATACAGCTGACGCCAGTCCAAAAGGCATTCTACAATAGGGATACGCCCCAAAAGGCATGACAAAAGAGGTCAAGGGACGAGATTCAGGATGCAAGTTAACTTGATAGTAGGCTGCTGACATATCCAATACACTAAATACTTTGCCACCACCCATCATGCTCAACATTTTTGTAATATTAGGCAAGGGTTGCCTATCCACCCAAATATTTTTATTGAGGTCTCTTAAATCTATACACAAACAAATCTTGTTTCCTTATTTTGGTGCCACAACTATAGGCACCAACCACTCGGATGACTCTATTGGCTCTATTATCTTTTCTTCTAATAACTTGTTCAGTTCTTGCTGGAGTGGTTGTCTCATCAGGAATGGCACAGGTCTCACTTTATGTACCACTGGTACAGCACTTTTCTTTAAAATTATCCGGTGTGTAAATTTCTTTAGTTTACCCAATTTGTTAGTAAAAACATTTGGAAATGTATCCATTAATTTTTTACACCATTCTATATCTGTTTCTTGATTTTTCATGTAGCCTGCATTCATTTGTTCCACAATCATAACCGGTTCTGCAGCATTGGGATCAAGCGCTATATTTAGATCCTTTTGATGACGCCACCCTGAGAGGTTTGACCCCTCGTTCGTTATGTATACTTTCCCATGTAAACCATTATTTTGGAACAAAATATCCATCTATCGCATTCCTATAATGTCAATTCTCTTTCCTCCATATCCGACTTCTTTCACATCGGTACTTTGTAAATCTCCAATCTTTGCCTTTAAGATGCTTTCATAGATTTCTTTGGATATCAGGGTAAACAAACTACCCAAATCCACCAATACCTTTACAATTGCAGTCCCTACTATTATATTACAATGAGGTTTCTCTAGTTTACCTGAGCTTTCCCTCTTCATATTCTTACTACTCATAGACTCCTCATTCTGCTGCATTGATTTCTCAGCGTCACTGATGGTTAATACTATTTCCTCATGACCCTCACTTATGTCATCTACAGATTTGACACTGTTGTTTAACATCTTTCCCTTTGACCTACAAACTTTTGCCAGATGGCCCCTTCTTCCACACAACCTACATGTCATGGTTCGTGCCGCACACACTGAACTTGAAGTTATGTGTCCTGGACACCCACATCTATAACATATAACATTTTTCCTCTCCATAACTTTTACTTCTTCATTTCCAACAACTTTCCCTTGTTTTTTTGGCTTAATTTCTTTCACTTCGACCGTAGTTTCTTTGTCAGAATTTCTTACATAGTTCTTAGTTATCTCTATCTCTTTCATCCTAGTGAAGGATCAATAGATAATAATTTTTCTTTCACTTTCTTATTGTTTGTACAAAGTCCGATTTGATCACATATCAAAACGTCATTCAGATCTCGGAAGTCACACGTCACTGCTAATCCTCTTAGAGCTACAGCATACGTCATTACATCCTCATCATTACCCTGTGTGCGAGAAAAAAACTTTTGTTGTTCGAACACCGTCCTTATTTTTGGTGTAAAATGTTTTTCCAACATTTGTAGTGACATCTCATACACATTTACAGGCTGTCCTTCCCCCATACCCAAATATATTTCAGGTAAGTCATCGTAAATTCTCCTTCCCTTCGTTCCTAAATGGTGTAACAAAATCACTATGGGCCTCATTACAACTTTGGTGGAGGGGGTTAATCCGTCCCAAATGTGACGGATATCCCGCCCGCCGTATTACGAGTCCATTATATCATATGGAACTCGTAATGGGACAGATTAACCCCCTCCGCCAAAGTTGTAATCATGCCCTATATTTGTCCCCACCTATAGCCAATAAAGATGTAAATAATATGTTTTTCCAACTAATCGTTGGTTCTCCAGGTAAAGGTAAAAAACATGGTGGTGCTGATAGGTTCTGTTAAGCCATACCTGCAAAAAAAATTACAATAACAAACTACCACAAAATACTAAAATAACAAGTTAAATTAACAATCTAAAATAATTATCTAAAATGACAATTTAAAATAACTCACTATAGTTTTTCTTAGTGTTCAGTAAGAAAAAAATATATAAATATAGTCCTCTTTCCTTCTCTATTACACAGCAGTCCTTTTTCTATTATGATCAGTGCTTCGTAGTAGTCCTTTATTTATCGCCATCAGTGTTTTGTAAACGGAGTTGCACTTTTCCAGGAGGGAGGCCGCAGGATATTGTTGATAAAAATATGCGTTTCACTCATGGGTGCCTCACGCAGCGTAATGAGGAATCTGTGTTTCACCGTAATTAATGCTTATGTATGGCACGCGTAGCATATTGAGGAATCAATGTCCCGTGTGCACTGTCGGGTATTGAGTGTGAAGAAATTTTAAAAATCAATATGTCGCGCCATGTGTAGCGCGCACTGAGGACTACATGTCCAGCGCGCACTATCGGGTAGCACGTGCAAAGATATTTTAAAAGTCAATATGTCACCGCATGTGCAGCGCGAGTAGCGCATTGAGAACTCCGTATCCAAGGCCTAAATTACGGTAATGTACTGTCGGGTAGCACGCGCCAGTGAATTTAAAAATTCAGTTTATCACCGTGCCTCACGGATCGCATTTCTTCAAGAGAGCATTGACATTTTTACATAGCAACACTAGGTTCAAGTAGAAAAGTAAACCGGTCACGTTTAACGGACCAATCTAAATTGAGTCAATTCAAAAATGGAGCTTGTTACAACTATAAGTGATAATCTCATCACTTTAAAAACTCAGCGATGAATGCCTGTCAAATCTATTAATATACAGACACAGATTCACTCATGGTTTCCATGCATCTTTCCTTTTCTTCTTTTGTTTCTTCTTCCTTTTCTTCTTATATGTCCTATTAGTCCATCCAGGGATTGGGAGTTATTAATGTCCTCTCTGCCCCCTGTGAGTCCCTCATCACCACATTTTGTAGTAACTGCAAAGTTTAGTATAAATTGCAGAATTCTTTATTTCTGAAACATCTTCTTATACAGCAATAATAACTCCCAGCTTCCAGCTCCCTCTCTGAGCTTCTCGCCCCAACATTCCATCAACCCAACCTTCTGAATTGTATCATCAAGAATGCTCATACAATTCTTTCCTTGCAAGCACATCTCTACAAGTTGCCCACAGTAAAGTCAGAATTGCAGACAGCTCCAACTGCATGAGTGAAGTTGTCCAATCACAATACCCATGTATCAAGTAGGAGACCTCATCACCTTGAATGGTTTGGCTCTTTTGCCATACCTCAGTAACCTAATATCATCAAATAGTGTGGTCATACTAAATGTAGTCCCACAGGTTCCACACAAGGATCTGCAATCAGGAAATGTCCATATACCTAATACCACATCATGATGACATGATGGTCAACTAATACAGCTATGTTGTAGCAAGATATACAGTAGCAGGAATAAGGTAGAATGGAAAACGAATGTCACACTGTAGAAATTTTGCAGTGGTAACTTCCAAGTATGTCCATTGTCCGAATAGTCTCAAGAAAGTTGTACTAATGTTGCTTCACTATGTAACACACGTCACACAGAAAAGTAGACTGGAGACAATCTGGGCAAAATGTCTGGGTCATTTTTCTACAAATATCCACAGCATAATGAATCAGCTAGGCCTAGGGAAATCACAAGTCTTGTTTGGTACTGGTGAGAACACCATTCTAACACTGTATAACTAAAAACCAATAGCCCATTGAATGTTTTTGAGGCTCAGGGAATCTCCATTAACTGAAGAGGTGGTTTAATCTGTTTCTCAATGGGAAGGCACATTATTGTATCTTTTTTCATTCAAACACAAATGCCATCAATATTACTGAGTGTACACACTCACATATGATTCCCACATTTCTGCATGTCAACCCTTGATGCACATTAAAGACAGTTAATGAGCCTTCACCAATATACATGTGCAAATCACTTAGCTGAATAATTTCATATAAATAGCATGGACATTCACATTGTGAGAAATTACTGTAAGTTTACCTGTCATATTCTTCACTGCTTCAGCAATTGGACATGACTAATGACATTGAGTAATGGCTAAGGGTATGTGTGACCAACCAACCAATGTTTACACACTCCTGTCCATGGTAACACACAAACTGTATACCCATCACATATATTGTAACTAGTTTCCATAGAGTTTGGTCTATACACATATGTGATGGAATCAGACATCATCCTATAAAGAAAGGTTGATCATGTGTGAAACAGTAGTGTAATGAAACTACAAAAGTGACAGGTACACATGCCAACATGTAGGCACAAATACTGATGGCAACAGTTATGTTTGCTAACTCATGTAAATGTACATTCCACACTTACCAACGGGAAGTTGTACTCAGTGACTGCACCCAAAGTGCACTGTATGCTATGTCACATGTAAGAGGGCCACTTTCACATGCAATGCAGTAGTGAGGTAGCATCACTCGTGACACACTGAAAACAAGTGGATTTTGGGTACAAGTGTCACCCACAACATCAAACAACATGAGCTGATTGATCACTGTACTCACTCATGTGTCTGCTCAAGAGAGTATATTGGTAGTGGACTGAACTCTGCTGTGTTCCTGATCATTAGGACAATAGGCAATGCACACCAGCATGTACCTACTACCTACCAAACCTACACAAACAATTGCTCTTCTTGTGCATTTGACGTGGGCCACCCCTAATATTGATGGGAAGATGCCTGCCTGTAACACACAAAGTTGGCAATGTAACATGTATGATTCTTCCCAGGACTCACCCCTTGTAGCTACGGTGATTCCATCAACCTCCCATCAAGCTCCGGGTAGGCCATCGCCAGTATGCTGGCCATTAAGGAGGGTCAGGGTCTGGTGCACACCCTGTTCACATTGGGAACACAGCTCCTGCTGGACCTCCATGATCTTCCAGGCCCAGCGTCTCAAGTCCTACCACTATTTCCAGCAATGGACGCTGCACAGTGATAAACCTACAGAGTTCCAAATGGTTTGCTTCTGATGGATATTGACCTGTACAGATGTAATAGACGAATAAAGAGATCATAATTGCATGTTAGCATTTCTGTTTGGTTAACACACATTTTCTATACACCTGGCACAAGCATGTTTAAACTGTTAGCACACTACATGTGCAAATCTCACATGCTGATAAGTACAGGAACATAAATATACACATTGCTAACATCCTCAACTGCTTATAACAGTATACATACATACCTCCTGCTGTAATGAAAAATACATTAATTTTCTCATTTACCATCAGCAGATCATCAAATATATTATTAGCACCCTGAAAAGTTTACTTGCATAGATATGTAAATGCAACAGAAGGAAGATCTAGGGCTTATCACACATCACACAACACAATGGTGATTTGAAATACACAAAGTACAGGGCTCCACAATCCATAACATTGTCATCCTATGTATGGACCACAAAATGTAACTACAGTCACCTAAAAAAAAGCATCTGGGACTCAGAAGCACATTATAGCCTGTGAGAAAGGAAAGGATGGTCTTGAACACAGTCAAATATATATATATGAGGTAGTTACCTGTTCCTCTGGTGAGCCACAGATCTGACCATACAGTGGAAGGACCTCTTCAACAAGTTTCCCCAGCTCCTCTGGAGAGAAGGCAGAGGCCCTCTCAGCTGGTTTGCCTGGCATGATTGCTCCCAGAGGCGGCAGACAGCAGCTAAAGCGGAGGAGGTATTGATGGTAGCAGTGTCAGGAGGCAAGTGAGTTATTTTCCAAACCATTGCGTACGTGTACGTCATGTACACGGTCATCAGCGTAGGTGGGCACAGCCATTGGGCTGCAACCATCGCAGTCAGCTTCATTAGCCTATGGCTGTGTCCACTGTGAATGAAACCGCCTACCACACGGTTGACTTACGCCAGCGGCGGGAGCTCTTAAAAGTTTAGTATATGAGGGCAGGCATCTGCCATTTTAGCAGTTGAAACTACAGTATTGCTGACTGGTAAATGTGTCACCACCACTACAAATATCTTGTAACATGTACATATGTGCTTACTCCATTGATCTGTCATTTATTCTACACAATCATCAGTGTAGTGCATTACTGCTCATAAATGCCATATAGCTGTGGTGCACTGTACACCGTTGGTGCTAGTATTTTGGGAGAACAAAACATATTTTTCAATATCAGGGTGCACTTGAGGAAGTATAGTGTGCACGTATATGATGTAGAGATGTGTAGACCATAATGGAGATTGTAGCTGGAATTTGGGTAATAGGCAATTGTAATGTGAAATGTATTGAATGTTTTTTCTGCCAGTATTGTTTTGTCACATTACTGTTGACTTACTCATCATATATGTTACTCTGGACATTGTGACTAATGTTCCAATTTACTTGATTCCACAAATAGTTACCCTGGGAGAGGGAGAAGACGACACCCTCTAGTGTAACATCCATTTCCAGACCTTCAGACCATGGGAGAAAGGTATGTTATAAAGTTTTTTCTAAATAGGCAAACAATACAAGATTTATGTCATAAGTTGGAGCCTGATCTCATGCCTCAAAACACTAATCCAACATGTATACCACTTTATTGTGAGACTAATGGCAGTATTACACTTTCTGGCCACAGGATCCTTTCAATATACTGTAGCTATAACTGGTGGTATGTCACAACCTATGTTCAGTGGTATATTAAAAGACGTGCTATCAGCAATGATGAGACACATTGACAGCTACATCAGGTTCCCCAGATGTGAGGATTTAGCCCATGTGAAGGTTGACTTCTAAGGATTTGGTCACCTCCCACATGTGGTGGAAGCCACTGACGGCACCAATATTGCAATAGTACTACTGCAAGCCAGTGAACAAGCCTTTCGAAACAGGGAGCTCTTCCATTCTATCAACGTGCAAGTTGTCTGCTTGCCAGATTTCTATATTTCAAATGTCTGTGCGCGGTTCCCGGGTTCAGTCCATGATTCCTTTGTAATGCGGAACAGCACCATACCCCAGCTGATGTCACAACTACAACCGGAGAGGGCCTGGTTGGTAGGTACCATCTGTCCTGACTTTGTGTGTGCAATGTCAGGTGCTATACCTAGGAAGTGTGTGCCTCATTGTAACACTTATGTCTTATTACAAAAAAGGAGACTCAGCATATCCCATCCGTCTTCGGTTCTTAACACCGTTGTGGAATCCAACTATGCCAAGAGAAGTCCACTTCAATGAGGCCCATGGAAGAACACAGCTGCCAGTGGAGCTGGCATTTGGACTCCTGAGGGCCAGATTTCGCTTTTGCAACAAGATTGGGGGAGTGCTCCTCAACTCACCCAGGAAGGTGTGTCAAATCACTGTGGCCTGCTGCATGCTCCATAACATCACCCTGAGGTGCCACCGAGTGAGAATCTTGAAATGCCAAATGATGATGATAGTGGCGAAGAAGAAGGAGCTGACTTGTGACAAGATCTCATCAACAGCATATTCTCATGAGTGTAAGTATGTCATGAGATATCATAACTGACTGTACAATGAACTCTTGTTGTGATGATGTGTTGAGTATGTTTGTTGAAAATATTAGGAAGCTGAAGCTCTAGAAAAAATTTGGCAAAGGGTGTTTGGTGAGGAAGTTTTTGAGACATTCTCATTTTGTTGCTGTTGCTTTGTTTAAGTCAGAATTGTGTCATGTACTGCGTTCTCCAGATGTTTGCTATGTGAATTGTGTTGTATGTATGGTTTCATAGCTAAACTATTTTTTGTGTTTGTTCAGGTACCTTCACCATGGCATCTTCATTTGGACGTTTCAGAGTTATGACATTAGCAGGTATACGATGCTGTTGGGACATATGAAGCGGACATGAATTGTTCCTGGGAATGTATGTCACAACCTTTGTGTGTAGAAAACCTCTGCCAAGACAGCTTGCACAGAGATAGGATGGAAGTTAAGGAGACTCCATTGGACTTTCTCCTTGTGGTGTGGTGGTCATAGTGCATTATGTGTGTCATTGTGCGCTCAAACAACATGCAGTTGTGAGCAGAATTCATGTTAGTTTCCATTCACATTGGCTAGATATTCTTTTTGAATGAGCTGTATGTAGCTGTTGATGTGTTTCATCATTGAAGGCGTAAGTGCCTGTGGCACATCACTGACATTTGTTTGTGTCAAATCACCAGATGCAGAAGCACTGGATTGTACTGGCCCTGTGGTCAGAAACTGCTGTACTGCCATATGTCTGAGTCTTGCTTTACATGATGCCGGATTCCTTTTGTGAGCTAGGTGATATGGCTCCAGCTGTTGATATCAACCAGTTTCATTTTGCCTATCCTACAGGATAGTGTCTGATATTTCCCTTCCTTCCATGTTGTTGATGTCTGTACCTGTAAATGTGTTCACTTACACAGTATACTTCAATCATGCATGATTTGCTACCTTTCTGACATCTTGCCAGCCTATGATTGGAACAATGTAATAAAAATTGTTATTGGACAAGACACTTGTATGTATGTGTTGGTGTGGCGTGGTTGTTCTCCTGAGCGAAACATTGTTTACATACAACATAGCCATTCTTACACAAGTAGCTTGTTTTGTCATTGCATAGTTCACATGGTATTACACAACTACATTGCAAAATGTGACATTTACTACAGCAAACAATGAGTTTCTGACTTGTGAATTTATTAAAGTGGTAAAGGTGAATACATACTTGGTGCACAAACAAACATAAAAGAAAAGTGAAGAAGTCAGACATGGTGAATACAATCATAGATGTAGATGCCAAATTATGCGAAATCCAAAGTCCAGATTACTCCTCCCATCAGAAATGGAAAAGCGTCCGAAATTAGTTCACAGAGTGAATGTGTGACACACAATGGAGGAAATTAAGGTTGAGGTTTCTTGCTGGCAGTGGTGGGTGTCTTGCCATCTGCACCTCCCGGACATTTACATGGACGTACCTGCTTGAGATGGTGGGGATCTTCAACTGCTGCAGAAACAGTGGTGTCAGAAGGTGTTTCCTCCTCTGGCAGGGCCTCCCTTCCTGTGGCTGCTGCAGATGTAGATGGGCTTGATGCAGTAGCTTTACGGGAAGGGGTAGATGGTGGTAGAAAAGCCCTGCTCAGGGTTGTATGGATGTCCATCAGCACCACTGTTAAGGAGCCCATGTTGGAGTTATGGGTGTCCATCTGTTGGTACATGTGCCTCTGCAGCTGCTTAATTTCCCAGAGTTCAGTAACTACCTGGTCCATCACAATTTAGGACTCCTGATAGATTCCAAAGAATCGCCTGATGGTGTCCTGATCGTGAGTGGTCCTAGTGGCCTCACTCTTCTGACCCACAGTATCCCTCTCACGGACCCTACCCCTACGAGCCTGTGCCCTTGGCCCAGTGTGTCCTCTCCAACTGGGTCAGGCTCCCTCTGTGTCAGAGCTCGTGATTTACACTTCAGGATCCAGGACTGGGGTCAAAAGATTGCACTAACTGTGCTGGGTACACAGATTGGGGGGAATGTTGTTGGCTGAGATGTTGTTGCAGCTGGGGTGGGAGGTGATGGTATGGGCACAGTGAGACTCATTGTTGCTGCATGCCCAGGCTGACCAGATGTGCCAGGTCTGTCACCCACATGTCCAGGAGTGTTGTCATCCCTGATGGCTTCAACCGGGGTGGGTTGGGAGTCTGTTTGGTGAACAATCTCTGCCCAGGTGCTATGCCAGATCAACCTGGTGTGAGATAGAGAACATTGTTATTGGTAGAAGTGTGGAATGTACATCCAAATGTTTTGTGTGACAGGAAGTAGAGACCTAGAAAAATGTTAATAGGTAGTGTATTGAACGTGTGGAAAAGACATTTGTAGAGGTTGCAAAACCTGTATTAGAATTAAACAGCCCATTAGATCTGCTGATAAGTTGCATTTTAGATGAAGGAATAAACATGACATCTAACAAACAGCTAAGCCAACACGGTGGAGAAGTAACTTGTATGACCATTCCAAGGCCCTGTTATGTACGATACAGGCGAACACACAACTTGGTTGTTTATGTAGCAGTAGTCATCATGTGAGCAGTGAGAGTCAATGGGTTACCTGCCACTTCCAGTCGGCTGAAGCAGCTTAATGCCTTACAAATAATTGATGTGCACACTTGGTAAGGTGTCATTCATGCAATCAATAGTTACATTTGGGGATACCAGGAGAACATCAACCTAGGTAGGTAGACACGTCTCTGAGTAAAGCATGATATGTAGATTGATCGATCCATGATGAGTGAAAATCAGTTGTGACTATGGGAAAGAGCACAATGGCCTCTTGTTTTGAGATACAGAAATAGGGCCTTATGGTAATTGTAGTCATGTCACGTTCTAACTCCCAACACTTGACAAACGGTTAGTCTTACATACCTGTTGCACACTGCAGTTAGGTTGGACCATACATTTACATATTGAGACATACCATGGGTCCTGGGATGATATTTTGATATTAAAACACTTACAGGCCCCATTCCTACATATGGCATGTAATGGAGATGCATACACGTGATGTTACAGACATAAATACACAGTGACAATCTAACGTCTCTGATACTTGGGGTATTGCATATTAGGAAAGTAGATGGGCAACAGAATGGCAAAAGCTGAGAAGTGAGCATACAAGACATTGAAGTTTTGTGACCGTTATTATGGTGTAACTTACCAGACTCTGCTCCCCCAGCTATTCCTGTCAAGCCCTCAGAATGCAGGATGGCCAAGACCTTCTCCTCCCAAGGAAAGATATGTAATAGGGGGCTGGGAGTACCACCAACAGTCTTTTGGGACTTCGTGTGTTGCCTGGAGGCCAGGGAACACACCTCCCCCTCAAGTTGTTCCACCTCTTCATAATATACTACATTGTGTGCAAGGTGGTGCCTACAGCATTCACTCTGTTGACTAGCCTTTGCCACATTTCCATTTTCCTACTGAGAGGGGTATGTTCAAGTTGGGCTCCAAACAAATGTGGCTCTACTCTTATGATTTCATCCACCATGACTCTCAACTCATCCTCTGAAAAATGTGGATTTTTAGACCTTTACATCACTGTAAATTAAAGTGGAGGTCAATGACTGAAATATAAGACAAGTGATATTTGGAAACAAAGTTGGAAGAAGTGTGTGGAAAGTGTTACATGGGATGGGAAAAAAGGGCTGCCTTATCTCACAAAGATGAAAGAAAATGTGTGTGGTCTCTATACAGGAAACACACTCCTTCTGGAACACATACCTGACTGGAGCCACCATGGGACCTGAACTGGAAGTTCGCCCACTGCTCCTGCTTGCACAACGACTCCGGAACCAGCTATGGCGATGAAGACACTAACCGTGAGTACAAACATGTACCCGACACTGTAGGGAAAACCCACATTACACGCGCACACACAACATACACATCCGGGACAGCTTGTGACTGTGACACACACATGTAACCACACACCCATGCGCACATTCACACACCTACATAGGCACATACACACCCATACTATACACACCAGGGCCAGTGCTACACACACCACGTCCAACACACACGTGCCATACACACACCAACCCAAAGACACACAGCACGTCACTGTCTAACACAACCATCCACAACAGCACCGATACACACAACGACATCACAATCGCAACTACACAAATGCTTCATCAAGTAATGTCATTGTACACCTCCAACTGACAACACATACTAACAACAGCAAGTAACAACACCAGACAACCAATAAACACAATCACACTGCCAATCAACAAAACATACATCACAACACGCTAACATGACACACAATGCATATGATATAGCCATCTCAACACACGGACACACATACAACAACCATACAAAGGGCACACAACACCACCATAACACATCTCTACACAAACGCTTCACAATTTTGCTACATACATGCATCTGACAAACACAAACATATCTTACACACAATACACAGCAATGACAGCATGACAAATAGCAGGGCAACACCTACACATGCAACCCAGGCACAACAGCTGGCACAACCAACACACACATGTCACACACGCACAAACCAAAACCCACAAACACCAAACAGCCATGTTGAAAGAAAGGCAGGATAAGTATGTCAACATTGAATCCAACAATATGTTGGACCAGATGTATTATGTAAGAAAAATATATAAAAACAAACATATGAACAATTAAAAGGCCAATGCCCATTCCAAAATGCCAAAGGCGCAAATGGCACCTTAGAGTGCCCCAACTTAACTCCTGACTGTAAAATGACCTCCACAGGGTAGGGGCATCAAGGAGGCAGGCAGGCACCTCAGGTATTATGAGGTTGGAGGGAGGGTTGGGCTTGGGTTTGGGAGGGTGGTCTTTGGGCTTGGGTTTGGGAGGGGGGTCCTTGGGCTTGGCTTTGGGAGGGGGCCCTTGGGCCTGGGCTTGGGAGGGGTATACTTCTTGGCAGGAGAGGGGGAATGGGCACTAGCAGAGGGGCGGGGAGGACTTGGAGGTGGAAGGGCTGGACTTGGGGAGGGATAAAGAATGCTTGAAGGTATCACAGGGTGGAAGAGGAGTAGGAAACAAGGGAAACTCTGAGAGGAAATGCTTCTTAGACACACAGGAGCAGTCATGGCAAAAGGGTTTGGGAGTAGAAGGAGAGGGAGTGGTTGTAAGATGTATCGGTGTGGATGTCTTTGGTGCAAGTGCGTGTGTTGAATTCTTGTGGGTGCTGGGTGTCTGTTGGGTGGGTGAGTGCGGACGTATAGGTGTCTTGCGAGGAGGGCGGGAGGAAGTACAGGGAGACAGTGCTGGATGGGTGACTATCTGTTGGGGTGGTGTCTGCAGGTATGGTAGATGTGCTTCATGTTGGGGTGTCTGTGGTTGTGGTGGGTGCGGATCTGGAGACTGGAGTGGATGTCAGCTGGTCTGATATTGTGGTGACTGTGAGTAAGACAGGTGTTGTGGCTGGATCCATGAATAATGGTGTAGTGGCTGCAGGTGTGTCTGGTGTGGTGTCTGTGAAGTAGGGGGTGGTGGAGGAGTCAGTGTAAGTAGTGGATGTTTGTGTGCTGCAGGTGGGTGTTGTTTGTGTGCATGCTGGTGAGGGTTCTTATGGAGCTTGTGCTTGTCAGTGTTTCCCTTGTCTGTTGAGGTGGATGCATGCCTGTGTGTATGTGTGCTTTGGCTTTGGCTGGGTTTGTGATTGGGAAGAGGTAGGTGGAGGGGGGACGGTAGACAAAGGGAGACTGGCTGTCGTCATTGTGGAGGCCAGAGCCTGACAGGATCTATGGAGGCCAGCCAGGGCACCGTAAACACCCTCCAGGAATGCATTATTCTGTTGGACTTGACCAGCCAGTCCCTGGATGGCATTCATGATGGTGGACTGACCCACAGAGATGGACCTCAGGAGGTCAAAAGCCACCTCACTGAGGGCAGCAGGGCTGACTGTGGCAGGGGTAGAGGTGCCTGAGTCAAAGGAGATGCCCACCCTCCTGGGTGAGTGGGCACAGGCAACTGGGTGGGGAGCTAGGAGGGTGGTGCTAGTAAGGGGTGTGGCTGACAAAGATGATGCTAGGGTGGTACCAGATGGGTCTGCCAATGAGTGTCCACTGGAGGAGGATTCTGAAGAAGAGGTGGTAGATCCGGTCTCCCGGTGACACTCCCTTCGCCGTCCGTCCCACTTGGTCCCTTGCTCTCGCTGGTTGCAGGTTCCTGGGTCCCGTGGGCTGCTGCTTCCACACTCGCCTGAGCCCCATCTCCTTCGCCTGACAATGCTAATGCACACAAACAGAGAGAGAGGGAGGGAGAGAAAGAGAGAGATAGGGTGAAAATGGATTAACATTAAGCTTTCATACACACTGGTTCACAAACACATCTGTGACAATACTTATCCTGGCTAAGCCATTGCAATTGCCAGTAAACATTACCTACATCATGCTACAATGAGTCACTACTACTCACACCTGTATGCCAACCCCCACACCTACACCAATATCTAAGTTGGACAGCATAACTGGAGTCATCCTCCTGATGACTACCAAAGCCATTCCTCCTGGCACAGCATGCCCTGAATGCAGTATCAATTGCATGCCTGAATACACATTATACCTCTCCATGCCCCTATCACCCATTGGATGTCCAGCTGATTGAACAAAACACTTCTGGCCAATACAGTTACAACACCCGATCAGACCATGCCCTCTGTAACATAACCATTACATTGAAGACAACTCCACTCACAGACCACACAGCACCTGACTGTCACATTACATGTCAGACCAAACACTCTGTACAGTGATGCTAATATAGAAATTAACACTGATTTGGCCATTACAAGCCAGACACCCAAACAGTTGACATCTGATGTTTAAAATATGAGTCTGTGGTATAGCCATTTGAACAATTTGACACAATCATAGAGCCAGATCAGCAGACACCGAACACATTTACTACAACTGATCATACTGCAAAGTGCATCTACAAAGGGCCATATATCACATGTAACATATCCATACACAATCACTGAGTGCAGTGTCACAACAGATGTACTTCAAGAACACACATATTACATCATGGTCCACTTACCATGCCACAACACATGCAGCTGCACCTGTTAGACTGTGCAACATGACAACTCCACCCTCACACACCATTCAAGAAATGACAATACCTGTCACAGAGTCCAGACAGCACACATCTCAGACGGTAAATGTCAGGATGCATTAGGTACAGATGGACCAACACCACTGCTTGTATACCACTTACACATCCCACTACTACATGAACCAGCCTGGAGAGACTAAATGCAACATTTGATTAACATCCACATGTCATGTGACATACATTCCACCAACATACCATGGTGACATATATGAGATCTGGCAACGGCATTTGCCACCTCTAGTACCATCCCATTGGTTTAACGGTTACATCCCCACAAGTATTGCACCTAGGAATGCATGATGTCTTCAACCAGAACTCATCAATTGTAGATATATCAGTATCCCAGTTTGCCTAACTTCACATACCCTACCGTCAGCAGATCACCCATTTATGGCAATTCAGCTATCAAATCAATAATCCAGTCCCATAAATGCCATATCTGTTGTTGAACTGTAATCGGAGCCCCATATTCAGTCAATACCTTAACCAGTACATGATGTATTTAGTCCCTATGATAATACTAGAGTCACACAGTAGCATTTACAGGTATGCTACACAGATGGGAGTGGACTGACACCTCAGAGCCACAAATGCAGATGGATGGAGCTGGTCATACTCAACGCTTAGGGTGATACTAATACTCATATCCATTGTATAGGCAGGATGGTCTCACACATGTGCCTATGTCATTAGACCATCTCCACATTCCAGAAATGGAAAGGTCTAGGAATGGGAGATGTACATCCCCTGACAGTAAACCATGACAACACATCTACTATTTATACTCAGCCAGGGTGCATAATACCTATTTCCATTAAACAAAACACAGGATGTCATTACTACAATGTCACTTTGCCTGCAGTGAGGCATCTAATCCCTATTAAGCCCAGCCAAGTGCCAAGATACAGTCAGTACTCACTCCCTTGTGGCGGCTGTGCTGCCCTCAAACGCTCTCAAAATGCGGTCTGACCGGCACCCCTCCCTCGTTGGGGGGACATCCTCAGATGGGCCTCCGCGGTCTTTCGGGTCCAGAGTTTCAGGTCCTCCAACCGCTTTCTGCAGTGGGTGCTCCACTGGCTTTGGACCCCCAGGGTCAGCACATGCTTGGCAATGGCACGCCAGATCCCTTTTTTCTGATGAGCGTTCACCTGCACAGACAGAAGGAGAAAGTAAGGTACACATGCCCCATTCCAACAGCATTGGACAATACACATCTGATTCACCAAGCACCCACATATGCCCTTCCTCTTAGCTCACACACCTCAACTCTATGGCCCCTTGCATGCATGTACTCCCTCCCCAGTATGCTTACCCTTTACACCATCAGACACACCCCCATCACACATGACTATGGCATTGGATTCACCTGTTCCTCTGGCGCCCTAAACAGCTGTCAACAAGCTTCACCAGCTCTTCTGGGGTGAAGCCTGGGGCTATTACCTGCAGGACGTGGCATGATGGCTCTCAAAGAGAGAACACAGCAGCTCATGTCGTGGAGGTCTTGCTTGCAAGAGTGTCAGGAGTCAAGTGAGCAAAACTGCGGAGTAGGCCTATGTTGTGCCATCATAGTTTAGCTAATGCATGTGACATGCATGTAACAGTGACGCTTCAGCATGCCCATAATGGTATGTGTCAGCAGGGCAACGCATCTGTACAATGTTAGGTGTGTGTGATGATGACGTTCTGCGTACATGTGTTAAGTACTTATCACATAGTACATTTTCTACTCTCTATCCTAGATACCCTGCCATGAGGAGATTAAGACAAGCTCCAGTGTACCAACCATGACACCAGATGCATGTGTACAGTGTTAGGTGTATGCGATGATGACATGTTCTGCTTAGATGTGTGAAGTGCTTATCACCTAGTACATTTTCTACTCTCCATCCTAGATACCCTGCCATGAGGAGACTGAGACATGCACCAGTGTACCAACCACTAGTTGACCTTGCAACCATGGAGGACAGGCATATCATCCAGACCTATTGTGTCTCTGTTATGGCACCTGTCATCACATTCTTCCCTGTGGTGTGTACCTGTATTGTTACAGTTCCTACCTTTAAGCACAAAGGTGACTCTGACTATCCTAGCCTTCCCTGGATGTTGACACCAGTGAGGTACCCTGCCACGGAAGGGGAACTCTTTTTCAATGAGGCTAACGGCAGGACGAGGTTTGTGATCTCGAAGGACATTTGGCCTTCTGAAAGCCAGGTACAGGTGCCTGGACGTCCCTGGAGGTGCATTGCTCTGTACTCCCCAGAAGGTATGCCAGATCATAGTTGCCTGCTGCATGCTCCACAATCTTGCCGTGAGATGTCAGATACCATTGCTAGCTGATGGTGATGAGGCAGCTGGACCAGTGGCTGGTGATGCAGACATGGAAAGTGATGAGGAGGCAGATGAGGATGGTGCAGCTGACTTTAGGACTGAGCTCATCAATCAGTACTTCCAGTAACATACAGGTATGCTGACTGTGTATTTTCAAGTCATGTATATCCACATTGATTGGTGACATGTGCAAGGAAATGCCTCCTTGGCATGGTTACCCCCTGACTTTTTGCCTTTGCTGATGCTAAGTTATGATTTGAAAGTGTGCTGGGACCCTGCTAACCAGGCCCCAGCACCAGTGTTCTTTCCCTAAACTGTACTTTTGTCTCCACAATTGGCACAACCCTGGCACTCAGGTAAGTTCCTTGTAACTGGTACCCCTGGTACCAAGGGCCCGGATTCCAGGAAAGGTCTCTAAGGGCTGCAGCATGTCTTATGCAACCCTAGGGACCTCTCACTCAGCACATGCACACTGCCTCACAGTTTGTGTGTGCTGGTGGGGAGAAAATGACTAAGTCGACATGGCACTCCCCTGAGAGTGCCATACCAACCTCACACTGCCTATGGCATAGGTAAGTCACCCCTCTAGCAGGCCTTACAGCCCTAAGGCAGGGTGCACTATACCACAGGTAAGGGCATATGTGCATGAGCACTATGCCCCTACAGTGTCTAAGCAAAACCTTAGATATTGTAAGTGCAGGGTAGCCATAAGAGTATATGGTCTGGGAGTTTGTCAAACACGGACTCCACAGTTCCATAATGGCTACAGTGAAAACTGGGAAGTTTGGTATCAAACTTCTCAGCACAAAAAATGCACACTGATGCCAGTGTGCAATTTATTGTAAAAATACACCCAGAGGGCATCTTAGAGATGCGCCCTGAAAACATACCCGACTTCCAGTGTAGGCTGACCAGTTTCTGCCAGCCTGCCACACACCAGACATGTTGCTGGCCACATGGGGAGAGTGCCTTTGTCACTCTGTGGCCAGGAACAAAGCCTGTACTGGGTGGAGGTGCTTCTCACCTCCCCCTGCAGGAACTGTAACACCTGGCGGTGAGCCTCAAAGGCTCACCCCTTTTGTTACAGCGCCCCAGGGCATCCCAGCTAGTGGAGATGCCCGCCCCTCAGGCCACTGCCCCCACTTTTGGCAGCAAGGCTGGAGGAGATAATGAGAAAAACAAGGAGGAGTCACCCACCAGTCAGGACAGCCCCTAAGGTGTCCTGAGCTGAGGTGACCCCTGCCTTGAGAAATCCTCCATCTTGTGAGTGAAGGATTCCCCCAATAGGATTAGGGATGTGCCCCCCTCCCCACAGGGAGGAGGCACAAAGAGGGTGTAGCCACCCTCAAGGACAGTAGCCATTGGCTACTGCCCTCCCAGACCTAAACACACCCCTAAATTCAGTATTAAGTGGTTCCCCAGAACCTAGGAAACCAGATTCCTGCAGCCTTAACAAGAAGAAGGACTGCTGACCTGAAGCCCTGCAGTGAAGACGGAGACGACCCGGCCTGTCTCCCAACTTCGAAGAAAACCTGCAACAGCGACACACCCAACAGGGACCAGCGACCTCTGAAGCCTCAGAGGACTGCCCTGCACCGAAGGACCAAGAAACTCCTGTGAACTCCCGTGCCCTGTTCAACAACCTGTAACTTTCTTGTAATAAAGAAACAACTTTAAAGACTTCACGTTTTCCGCCGGAAGCGTGAGACTTCCCACTCTGCACCCAACGCCCCCAGCTCGACCTGTGGAATACCAACACCTCAGGGAGGACTCCCCGGCGACTGCTAGCCCGTGAGTAACCAGAGACAACCCCCTTGAGCCCCCACAGTGACGCCTGCAGAGAGAATCCAGAGGCTCCCCCTGATCGCGACTGCCTGTAACAAGGGACCCGATGCCTGGAACCAACACTGCACCCGCAGCCCCCAGGACCTGAAGGAACCGAACTCCAGTGAAGGAGCGACCCACAGGCGACCCTCTGCCTAGCCCAGGGTGTGGCTACCCCGAGGAGCCCCCCCTGTGGCTGCCTGCATCGTTGAAGTGACCCCCGGGTCCCTCCATTACTTCCTGTCTAAAACCCGACGCCTGTTTGCACACTGCACCCGGCCGCCCCTGTGGCGCTGAGGGTGAACTTTCTGTGCCTGCTTGTGTCCCCCCCAGTGCCCTACAAAACCCCCCTGGTCTGCCCCCCGAGGATGCGGGTACTTACCTGCTGGAAGACTGGAACCGGGACACCCCTGTTCTGCATTGAAGCCTATGTGTTTTGGGCACCTCTTTGACCTCTACACCTGACCGGCCCTGAGCTGCTGTTGTGGTAACCTTGGGGTTGCCTTGAACCCCCAACGGTGGGCTACCTTGGCCCCAACTTTGAGACTTGTAAGTGTTTTACTTACCTGCAAACCTAACATTTACTTACCTCCCCAAGGAATTGTTGATTTTTGCAGTGTCCACTTTGAAAATATCTTATTGCCATTTTTACAAAGACTGTATGTGATATTGCTTTTTTTCAAAGTTCCTAAGGTATCTAAGTGAAATACCTTACATTTAAAGTATTACTGGTAAATCTTGAACCTGTGGTTCCTAAAATAAACTAAGAAAATATATTTTTCAAAATAAAAACCTATTGCCTGGAGTAAGTCTTTGAGTGTGTGTTCCTCATTTATTGCCTGTGTGTGTACAACAAATGCTCAACACTACCCTCTGATAAGCCTACTGCTCGACCACACTACCACAAAATAGAGCATTAGAATTATCTCTTTTTGCCACTATCTTACCTCTAAGGGGAACCCTTGGACTCTTTGCACACTATTTCTTACTTTGAAATAGTATATACAGAGCCAACTTCCTACATTGGTGGATCAGCGGTGGGGTCTAAGACTTTTCATTTGCTGGACTACTTAGCCAATACCTGATCACATGACTAAATTCCAAAACTTGTCATTAGAATCTGATTTTTGCAATTTGAGCTATTTTTCAAAAAAAAATTAAGTCCTGCTAGGGCCTTGTGCAAGTCCCTGTTAGCATTTTTCTTTTAGAGTTTAAAAGTTTTGTAAAGGTTTGGATTAAGTTCTAGAGATAGTTTTAGATTCTGAAAAAGTATCCCAACTTTTAGAGAAATAATGTCTAGTACAGATGAGATGGTGGTGGAACTCAACCTCACCCCTTACCTGCATCTTAGGATGTCAGAGTTAAGGACTCTCTGTAAAATAAAAAAGATAAAAACTGGATCAAACCCTACCAAAGTACAGCTCCAGGAGCTTTTGGCAGAGTTTGCTAGAGATCACCCTTCTGAAGACAACCTTACAGAGGGGGAAAATAGTGACCAGGAGGATAATTTCCATCCTCCTGTCCTAGTTAGGGAGCCCAGGGTTCCTCAAACCCTGACTCCACAAGTGATAGTCAGAGATGCTGCTTCTCCCACAGGGGAGTCCAGCAACTCTGGAAGCATTGAGGGCAGCCTCAATGAAGATGACCTCCTGTTAGCCAGTATGGCCAAAAGTTTGGCTTTGGAGAGACAGCTCCTAGCCATAGAAAAGGAAAGACAAGAGATGGGTTTAGCTCTCATCAATGGTGGCAGCAACTTAAATAGGGTCAGAGAGAATACTGACATGCTAAAAATCCCCAAAGGGATTGTAACAAAATATGAAGATGGTGATGACATCACCAAATGGTTCACAGCTTTTGAGAGGGCTTGTGCAACCAAAAAAGTAAACAAATCTCACTGGGGTGCTCTCCTTTGGGAAATGTTCACTGGAAAGTGTAGGGATAGACTCTTCACACTCTCTGGTAAAGATGCAGAATCCTATGACCTCATGAAGGCTACCCTGATTGAGGGCTTTGGATTCTCAACTGAGGAGTACAGGATTAGGTTCAGGGGGCTCAAAAATCCTCGAGCCAGACCTGGGTTGATTTTGTTGACTTCTCAGTCAAAACACTAGATGGTTGGATTAATGGCAGTGGTGTAAATGATTATGAAGGGCTGTATAATTTGTTTATGAAGGAACACCTTTTAAGTAATTAGTTCAATGATAAACTGCATCAGCATCTGGTAGACCTAGGTCCAATTTGTCCCCAAGAATTGAGAAAGAAGGCAGACCACTGGGTCAAGACAATAGTGACCAAGACTTCCACAGGGGGTGACCAAAAGAAAGGGGTCACAAAGCCTCCCCAGAGGAAGAGTGTTGAGACATCCAAGGGAAAAAGTAAAGAGTCTTCTACAGGGCCCCAAAAACCTGCTCAGGAGAGTGGGTCCAAAGCCTCTTCACAATCTTCATTTGGGTACAAGGGTAAAAACTTTGATTCTAAAAAGGCCTGGTGTTGCAGCTGTAGCCAGCATGGACATCAAACTGGAGACAAGGCCTGTCCCAAGAAAGGTTCCACTTTAACTACTGCTCCAGTTAGCACTGGAATAGCCAGTCTCCAGGTGGGATCAACAGTGTGCCCAGAGCAAATCAGGGTTCACACTGAAGCTACATTAGTCTCTGAGGATGGGGTGGACTTAGCCACACCAACTGCCTGGCCACCTAACATGCAAAAATACAGGCAGCAGCTCTTTATTAATGGGACTAGAGTAGAGGCCCTGAGGGATACAGGTGCCAGTGTCACTATGGTGACAAACAAACTGTTTTCTCCAGGAAAATACCTGACTGGACAAACTTGTCCAGTCACCAACGCTAACAATAAGACTTAAGTGCATCCCATGGCTGTGGTAACTTTAGAATGGGGAGGGCTCACTGGCCTGAAACAGGTGGTAGTCTCTTCTGCTATACCAGTTGAATGTCTGCTTGGAAATGATCTGGAGTTCTCAGAATGGGCTGAGGTAGAACTCAAAACCCATGCAGCCATGCTGGGTATCCCTGAACTGGTGTGTGCCAAGACTAGGGCACAGTGCAGAGCTCAGTGTGAAAAAGAGGTGTTGGGGTCTGGAATAATAGCCCAACCCTCCAAGAGAAAAGGAAAGAAGACTGGGGAACCAGCTTCAGCACAGAAAAAGAAAAAGAACCTCTCTTCTCAGGAAGAAGTTCTATCCCCTGAGGGAACTGAGCCTATAGAGTTAGAACCTTATCAGGTTGAGCTCTTGGGCCCAGGGGGACCCACAAGGGAACAACTGTGCAAGCGGCAAGAAACATATCCCTCTCTTGAAGGCCTTAGGCAGCAAGCTGCTGAGGAAACCAAAGGAAATGTCAGTGGAACCCACAGGGTCTATTGGGAAGATGGACTCCTTTACACTGAGGCAAAAGATCCAAAACCTGGTGCCACTAGGAGAGTGGTAGTGCCTCAGGAGTTTAGGGAGTTAATTCTGACCTTAGCCCATGACATTCTACTTGCTGGGCATTTGGGACAAACCAAGACATGGGAGAGGTTAGTCAACCATTTCTGTTGGCCCAACATGTCCCAGAAAGTAAAGGAGCTTTGTGCCTCCTGTGCCACCTGTCAAGCCAGTGGTAAGACAGGTGGCCACCCAAAGGCCCCCCTCATTCCACTTCCAGTGGTGGGGGTCCCCTTTGAAAGAGTGAGAGTGGATATAGTGGGTCCACTTGAACCTCCCACAGCCTCAGGGAATCAGTATATCCTGGTAGTAGTGGATCATGCTACTAGGTACCCTGAAGCAATTCCCCTTAGGTCCACTACTGCACCTGCAGTAGCCAAAGCACTCATTGGTATTTTTACCAGAGTGGGATTTCCTAAGAAGGTGATTTCTGACAGAGGTACCAACTTCATGTCAGCTTACCTAAAACACATGTGTAATGAGTGTGGGGTGACTTACAAATTCACCACACCATACCATCTACAAACCAATGGTCTTGTTGAGAGATTTAACAAGACATTGAAGGGCATGATCATTGGGCTCGCTGAAAAACTCAAAAGGAGATGGGATGTCCTCTTGCCATGCCTGCTTTTCGCCTACAGAGAGGTGCCTCAGAAGGGAGTAGGGTTTTCCCCCTTTGAACTTTTGTTTGGCCATCCTGTTAGGGGACCACTAGCTCTTGTGAAAGAAGGCTGGGAGAGAACTCTTCATGAGCCTATGCAAGATATAGTGGACTATGTACTAGGCCTACGTTCCAGGATGGCAGAAAAGGCAAGTGAAAACCTTGAGGTCAGCCAACAACTTCAGAAGATGTGGTATGACCAAAAGGCTGCTATGGTTGAGTTTCAGCCAGGGCAGAAAGTCTGGGTTCTGGAGCCTGTGGCTCCCAGGGCACTTCAGGACAAATGGAGTGGCCCTTACCCAGTGCTAGTGAAGAAGAGTGAGGTCACTTACCTGGTGGACCTAGGCACTAGCAGGAGCCCCAAGAGGGTGATCCATGTTAATCGCCTAAAACTCTTCCATGACAGGGCAGATGTAAACATGCTAATGGTTACAGATGAGGACCAGGAAGCAGAGAGTGAACCTCTCCCTGCTCTCCTCTCCACTGACCCTAAAGATGGCACAGTAGATGGAGTGATCTACTCAGACACCCTCTCTGGCCAACAGCAAGCTGGCTGCAGGCAAGTCCTCCAGCAGTTTGCTGAGCTCTTTTCCCTAACCCCTGGTCAAACACACCTGTGTACCCATGGTGTGGACACAGGAGACAGCATGCCTGTCAAAAACAAAATATTCAGACAGTCTGACCAAGTTATGGAAAGCATCAAAGTGGAAGTCAACAAGATGCTGGAGTTGGGAGTGATTGAGCACTCTGATAGTCCCTGGGCTAGCCCAGTGGTCTTGGTCCCCAAACCTCACACAAAAGACGGCAAGAGAGAGATGAGGTTCTGTGTGGACTACAGAGGGCTTAATTCTGTCACCAAGACAGATGCTCATCCCATTCCAAGGGCAGATGAGTTAATTGACAAATTGGGTGCTGCCAAATACTTGAGTACCTTTGACTTGACAGCAGGGTACTGGCAAATAAGAATGGCACCAGGAGCAAAAGAGAAAACAACATTCTCTACACCTGATGGGCACTACCAGTTTACCGTGATTCCTTTTGGCTTAAAGAATGCCCCTGCCACTTTCCAAAGGTTGGCGAATCAAGTCCTTGCTGGCTTGGAGTCCTTTAGAGCAGCTTATCTTGATGATATTGCTGTCTTTAGCTCCAGCTGGCAGGATCACCTGGTCCACCTGAAGAAGGCCTCTCTATCAAGGCATCTAAATGTCGGATAGGTCAGGGTACTGTGGTTTACATGGGACACCTTGTAGGTGGAAGCCAAGTTCAGCCACTCCAACCCAAGATCCAGACTATTCTGGACTGGGTAGCTCCAAAAACCCAGACTCAAGTCAGGGCATTCCTTGGCTTGACTGGATACTATAGGAGGTTTGGTAAGGGATATGGATCAATAGTGACACCACTCACAGAACTTACCTCCAAGAAAAGGTTACCTGGACCGTGGAATGTCAACAGGCCTTTGACACCCTGAAACAAGCTATGTGCACAGCACCAGTTCTAAAAGCTCCAGATTACTCTAAGCAGGTCATTGTGCAGACAGATGCCTCGGAACATGGGATAGGAGCAGTCCTATCCCAAACAAATGATGATGGCCTTGACCAGCCTGTTGCTTTCATTAGCAGGAGTTTACTCCCCAGAGAGCAGCGTTGGAGTGCCATTGAGAGGGAGGCATTGCTGTGGTCTGGTCACTGAAGAAGTTGGGACCACACCTTTTTGGTACTCACTTCCTAGTTCAAACTGAGCACAGACCTCTCAGATGGCTCATGCAAATGAAAGGAGAAATCCCTAAACTGTTGAGGTGGTCCATTTCCCTACAGGGAATGGACTTTATAGTGGAACACAGACCTGGGACTGCCCATGCCAATGCAGATGGGCTTTCCAGGTTCTTCCACTTAGAAAATGAAGACTCTCTTGGGAAAGGTTAGTCTCATCCTCTTTCGTTTGGGGGGGTTTGTGTAAGGAAATGCCTCCTTGGTATGGTTCCCCCCTGACTTTTTGCCTTTGCTGATGCTAAGTTATGATTTGAACGTGTGCTGGGACCCTGCTAACCAGGCCCCAGCACCAGTGTTCTTTCCCTAAACTGTACTTTTGTCTCCACAATTGGCACAACCCTGGCACTCAGGTAAGTTCCTTGTAACTGGTACCCCTGGTACCAAGGGCCCGGATTCCAGGAAAGGTCTCTAAGGGCTGCAGCATGTCTTATGCAACCTTAGGGACCTCTCACTCAGCACATGCACACTGCCTCACAGTTTGTGTGTGCTGGTGGGGAGAAAATGACTAAGTCGACATGGCACTCCCCTGAGAGTGCCATACCAACCTCACACTGCCTATGGCATAGGTAAGTCACCCCTCTAGCAGGCCTTACAGCCCTAAGGCAGGGTGCACTATACCACAGGTAAGGGCATATGTGCATGAGCACTATGCCCCTACAGTGTCTAAGCAAAACCTTAGTTATTGTAAGTGCAGGGTAGCCATAAGAGTATATGGTCTGGGAGTTTGTCAAACACGGACTCCACAGTTCCATAATGGCTACACTGAAAACTGGGAAGTTTGGTATCAAACTTCTCAGCACAAAAAATGCACACTGATGCCAGTGTGCAATTTATTGTAAAAATACACCCAGAGGGCATCTTAGAGATGCGCCCTGAAAACATACCCGACTTCCAGTGTAGGCTGACCAGTTTCTGCCAGCCTGCCACACACCAGACATGTTGCTGGCCACATGGGGAGAGTGCCTTTGTCACTCTGTGGCCAGGAACAAAGCCTGTACTGGGTGGAGGTGCTTCTCACCTCCCCCTGCAGGAACTGTAACACCTGGCGGTGAGCCTCAAAGGCTCACCCCTTTTGTTACAGCGCCCCAGGGCATCCCAGCTAGTGGAGATGCCCGCCCCTCAGGCCACTGCCCCCACTTTTGGCAGCAAGGCTGGAGGAGATAATGAGAAAAACAAGGAGGAGTCACCCACCAGTCAGGACAGCCCCTAAGGTGTCCTGAGCTGAGGTGACCCCTGCCTTGAGAAATCCTCCATCTTGTGAGTGAAGGATTCCCCCAATAGGATTAGGGATGTGCCCCACTCCCCACAGGGAGGAGGCACAAAGAGGGTGTAGCCACCCTCAAGGACAGTAGCCATTGGCTACTGCCCTCCCAGACCTAAACACACCCCTAAATTCAGTATTTAGTGGTTCCCCAGAACCTAGGAAACCAGATTCCTGCAGCCTTAACAAGAAGAAGGACTGCTGACCTGAAGCCCTGCAGTGAAGACGGTGACGACCCGGCCTGTCTCCCAACTTCGAAGAAAACCTGCAACAGCGACACACCCAACAGGGACCAGCGACCTCTGAAGCCTCAGAGGACTGCCCTGCACCGAAGGACCAAGAAACTCCTGTGAACTCCCGTGCCCTGTTCAACAACCTGTAACTTTCTTGCAATAAAGAAACAACTTTAAAGACTTCACGTTTTCCGCCGGAAGCGTGAGACTTCCCACTCTGCTCCCAACGCCCCCAGCTCGACCTGTGGAATACCAACACCTCAGGGAGGACTCCCCGGCGACTGCTAGCCCGTGAGTAACCAGAGACAACCCCCTTGAGCCCCCACAGTGACGCCTGCAGAGAGAATCCAGAGGCTCCCCCTGATCGCGACTGCCTGTAACAAGGGACCCGATGCCTGGAACCAACACTGCACCCGCAGCCCCCAGGACCTGAAGGAACCGAACTCCAGTGAAGGAGCGACCCACAGGCGACCCTCTGCCTAGCCCAGGGTGTGGCTACCCCGAGGAGCCCCCCCTGTGGCTGCCTGCATCGTTGAAGTGACCCCCGGGTCCCTCCATTACTTCCTGTCTAAAACCCGACGCCTGTTTGCACACTGCACCCGGCCGCCCCTGTGGCGCTGAGGGTGAACTTTCTGTGCCTGCTTGTGTCCCCCCCAGTGCCCTACAAAACCCCCCTGGTCTGCCCCCCGAGGATGCGGGTACTTACCTGCTGGAAGACTGGAACCGGGACACCCCTGTTCTGCATTGAAGCCTATGTGTGTTGGGCACCTCTTTGACCTCTACACCTGACCGGCCCTGAGCTGCTGTTGTGGTAACCTTGGGGTTGCCTTGAACCCCCAACGGTGGGCTACCTTGGCCCCAACTGTGAGACTTGTAAGTGTTTTACTTACCTGCAAACCTAACATTTACTTACCTCCCCAAGGAATTGTTGATTTTTGCAGTGTCCACTTTGAAAATATCTTATTGCCATTTTTACAAAGACTGTATGTGATATTGCTTTTATTCAAAGTTCCTAAGGTATCTAAGTGAAATACCTTACATTTAAAGTATTACTGGTAAATCTTGAACCTGTGGTTCCTAAAATAAACTAAGAAAATATATTTTTCAATATAAAAACCTATTGCCTGGAGTAAGTCTTTGAGTGTGTGTTCCTCATTTATTGCCTGTGTGTGTACAACAAATGCTCAACACTACCCTCTGATAAGCCTACTGCTCGACCACACTACCACAAAATAGAGCATTAGAATTATCTCTTTTTGCCACTATCTTACCTCTAAGGGGAACCCTTGGACTCTTTGCACACTATTTCTTACTTTGAAATAGTATATACAGAGCCAACTTCCTACATTGGTGGATCAGCGGTGGGGTCTAAGACTTTTCATTTGCTGGACTACTTAGCCAATACCTGATCACATGACTAAATTCCAAAACTTGTCATTAGAATCTGATTTTTGCAATTTGAGCTATTTTTCAAAAAAAAATTAAGTCCTGCTAGGGCCTTGTGCAAGTCCCTGTTAGCATTTTTCTTTTAGAGTTTAAAAGTTTTGTAAAGGTTTGGATTAAGTTCTAGAGATAGTTTTAGATTCTGAAAAAGTATCCCAACTTTTAGAGAAATAATGTCTAGTACAGATGAGATGGTGGTGGAACTCAACCTCACCCCTTACCTGCATCTTAGGATGTCAGAGTTAAGGACTCTCTGTAAAATAAAAAAGATAAAAACTGGATCAAACCCTACCAAAGTACAGCTCCAGGAGCTTTTGGCAGAGTTTGCTAGAGATCACCCTTCTGAAGACAACCTTACAGAGGGGGAAAATAGTGACCAGGAGGATAATTTCCATCCTCCTGTCCTAGTTAGGGAGCCCAGGGTTCCTCAAACCCTGACTCCACAAGTGATAGTCAGAGATGCTGCTTCTCCCACAGGGGAGTCCAGCAACTCTGGAAGCATTGAGGGCAGCCTCAATGAAGATGACCTCCTGTTAGCCAGTATGGCCAAAAGTTTGGCTTTGGAGAGACAGCTCCTAGCCATAGAAAAGGAAAGACAAGAGATGGGTTTAGCTCTCATCAATGGTGGCAGCAACTTAAATAGGGTCAGAGAGAATACTGACATGCTAAAAATCCCCAAAGGGATTGTAACAAAATATGAAGATGGTGATGACATCACCAAATGGTTCACAGCTTTTGAGAGGGCTTGTGCAACCAAAAAAGTAAACAAATCTCACTGGGGTGCTCTCCTTTGGGAAATGTTCACTGGAAAGTGTAGGGATAGACTCTTCACACTCTCTGGTAAAGATGCAGAATCCTATGACCTCATGAAGGCTACCCTGATTGAGGGCTTTGGATTCTCAACTGAGGAGTACAGGATTAGGTTCAGGGGGCTCAAAAATCCTCGAGCCAGACCTGGGTTGATTTTGTTGACTTCTCAGTCAAAACACTAGATGGTTGGATTAATGGCAGTGGTGTAAATGATTATGAAGGGCTGTATAATTTGTTTATGAAGGAACACCTTTTAAGTAATTAGTTCAATGATAAACTGCATCAGCATCTGGTAGACCTAGGTCCAATTTGTCCCCAAGAATTGAGAAAGAAGGCAGACCACTGGGTCAAGACAATAGTGACCAAGACTTCCACAGGGGGTGACCAAAAGAAAGGGGTCACAAAGCCTCCCCAGAGGAAGAGTGTTGAGACATCCAAGGGAAAAAGTAAAGAGTCTTCTACAGGGCCCCAAAAACCTGCTCAGGAGAGTGGGTCCAAAGCCTCTTCACAATCTTCATTTGGGTACAAGGGTAAAAACTTTGATTCTAAAAAGGCCTGGTGTTGCAGCTGTAGCCAGCATGGACATCAAACTGGAGACAAGGCCTGTCCCAAGAAAGGTTCCACTTTAACTACTGCTCCAGTTAGCACTGGAATAGCCAGTCTCCAGGTGGGATCAACAGTGTGCCCAGAGCAAATCAGGGTTCACACTGAAGCTACATTAGTCTCTGAGGGTGGGGTGGACTTAGCCACACCAGCTGCCTGGCCACCTAACATGCAAAAATACAGGCAGCAGCTCTTTATTAATGGGACTAGAGTAGAGGCCCTGAGGGATACAGGTGCCAGTGTCACTATGGTGACAAACAAACTGTTTTCTCCAGGAAAATACCTGACTGGACAAACTTGTCCAGTCACCAACGCTAACAATAAGACTTAAGTGCATCCCATGGCTGTGGTAACTTTAGAATGGGGAGGGCTCACTGGCCTGAAACAGGTGGTAGTCTCTTCTGCTATACCAGTTGAATGTCTGCTTGGAAATGATCTGGAGTTCTCAGAATGGGCTGAGGTAGAACTCAAAACCCATGCAGCCATGCTGGGTATCCCTGAACTGGTGTGTGCCAAGACTAGGGCACAGTGCAGAGCTCAGTGTGAAAAAGAGGTGTTGGGGTCTGGAATAATAGCCCAACCCTCCAAGAGAAAAGGAAAGAAGACTGGGGAACCAGCTTCAGCACAGAAAAAGAAAAAGAACCTCTCTTCTCAGGAAGAAGTTCTATCCCCTGAGGGAACTGAGCCTATAGAGTTAGAACCTTATCAGGTTGAGCTCTTGGGCCCAGGGGGACCCACAAGGGAACAACTGTGCAAGCGGCAAGAAACATATCCCTCTCTTGAAGGCCTTAGGCAGCAAGCTGCTGAGGAAACCAAAGGAAATGTCAGTGGAACCCACAGGGTCTATTGGGAAGATGGACTCCTTTACACTGAGGCAAAAGATCCAAAACCTGGTGCCACTAGGAGAGTGGTAGTGCCTCAGGAGTTTAGGGAGTTAATTCTGACCTTAGCCCATGACATTCTACTTGCTGGGCATTTGGGACAAACCAAGACATGGGAGAGGTTAGTCAACCATTTCTGTTGGCCCAACATGTCCCAGAAAGTAAAGGAGCTTTGTGCCTCCTGTGCCACCTGTCAAGCCAGTGGTAAGACAGGTGGCCACCCAAAGGCCCCCCTCATTCCACTTCCAGTGGTGGGGGTCCCCTTTGAAAGAGTGAGAGTGGATATAGTGGGTCCACTTGAACCTCCCACAGCCTCAGGGAATCAGTATATCCTAGTAGTAGTGGATCATGCTACTAGGTACCCTGAAGCAATTCCCCTTAGGTCCACTACTGCCCCTGCAGTAGCCAAAGCACTCATTGGTATTTTTACCAGAGTGGGATTTCCTAAGAAGGTGATTTCTGACAGAGGTACCAACTTCATGTCAGCTTACCTAAAACACATGTGTAATGAGTGTGGGGTGACTTACAAATTCACCACACCATACCATCTACAAACCAATGGTCTTGTTGAGAGATTTAACAAGACATTGAAGGGCATGATCATGGGGCTCGCTGAAAAACTCAAAAGGAGATGGGATGTCCTCTTGCCATGCCTGCTTTTCGCCTACAGAGAGGTGCCTCAGAAGGGAGTAGGGTTTTCCCCCTTTGAACTTTTGTTTGGCCATCCTGTTAGGGGACCACTAGCTCTTGTGAAAGAAGGCTGGGAGAGAACTCTTCATGAGCCTATGCAAGATATAGTGGACTATGTACTAGGCCTACGTTCCAGGATGGCAGAAAAGGCAAGTGAAAACCTTGAGGTCAGCCAACAACTTCAGAAGATGTGGTATGACCAAAAGGCTGCTATGGTTGAGTTTCAGCCAGGGCAGAAAGTCTGGGTTCTGGAGCCTGTGGCTCCCAGGGCACTTCAGGACAAATGGAGTGGCCCTTACCCAGTGCTAGTGAAGAAGAGTGAGGTCACTTACCTGGTGGACCTAGGCACTAGCAGGAGCCCCAAGAGGGTGATCCATGTTAATCGCCTAAAACTCTTCCATGACAGGGCAGATGTAAACATGCTAATGGTTACAGATGAGGACCAGGAAGCAGAGAGTGAACCTCTCCCTGCTCTCCTCTCCACTGACCCTAAAGATGGCACAGTAGATGGAGTGATCTACTCAGACACCCTCTCTGGCCAACAGCAAGCTGGCTGCAGGCAAGTCCTCCAGCAGTTTGCTGAGCTCTTTTCCCTAACCCCTGGTCAAACACACCTGTGTACCCATGGTGTGGACACAGGAGACAGCATGCCTGTCAAAAACAAAATATTCAGACAGTCTGACCAAGTTATGGAAAGCATCAAAGTGGAAGTCAACAAGATGCTGGAGTTGGGAGTGATTGAGCACTCTGATAGTCCCTGGGCTAGCCCAGTGGTCTTGGTCCCCAAACCTCACACAAAAGACGGCAAGAGAGAGATGAGGTTCTGTGTGGACTACAGAGGGCTTAATTCTGTCACCAAGACAGATGCTCATCCCATTCCAAGGGCAGATGAGTTAATTGACAAATTGGGTGCTGCCAAATACTTGAGTACCTTTGACTTGACAGCAGGGTACTGGCAAATAAGAATGGCACCAGGAGCAAAAGAGAAAACAACATTCTCTACACCTGATGGGCACTACCAGTTTACCGTGATTCCTTTTGGCTTAAAGAATGCCCCTGCCACTTTCCAAAGGTTGGCGAATCAAGTCCTTGCTGGCTTGGAGTCCTTTAGTGCAACTTATCTTGATGATATTGCTGTCTTTAGCTCCAGCTGGCAGGATCACCTGGTCCACCTGAAGAAGGCCTCTCTATCAAGGCATCTAAATGTCGGATAGGGCAGGGTACTGTGGTTTACATGGGACACCTTGTAGGTGGAAGCCAAGTTCAGCCACTCCAACCCAAGATCCAGACTATTCTGGACTGGGTAGCTCCAAAAACCCAGACTCAAGTCAGGGCATTCCTTGGCTTGACTGGATACTATAGGAGGTTTGGTAAGGGATATGGATCAATAGTGACACCACTCACAGAACTTACCTCCAAGAAAAGGTTACCTGGACCGTGGAATGTCAACAGGCCTTTGACACCCTGAAACAAGCTATGTGCACAGCACCAGTTCTAAAAGCTCCAGATTACTCTAAGCAGGTCATTGTGCAGACAGATGCCTCGGAACATGGGATAGGAGCAGTCCTATCCCAAACAAATGATGATGGCCTTGACCAGCCTGTTGCTTTCATTAGCAGGAGTTTACTCCCCAGAGAGCAGCGTTGGAGTGCCATTGAGAGGGAGGCATTGCTGTGGTCTGGTCACTGAAGAAGTTGGGACCACACCTTTTTGGTACTCACTTCCTAGTTCAAACTGAGCACAGACCTCTCAGATGGCTCATGCAAATGAAAGGAGAAATCCCTAAACTGTTGAGGTGGTCCATTTCCCTACAGGGAATGGACTTTATAGTGCAACACAGACCTGGGACTGCCCATGCCAATGCAGATGGGCTTTCCAGGTTCTTCCACTTAGAAAATGAAGACTCTCTTGGGAAAGGTTAGTCTCATCCTCTTTCGTTTGGGGGGGTTTGTGTAAGGAAATGCCTCCTTGGTATGGTTCCCCCCTGACGTTTGCCTTTGCTGATGCTAAGTTAGGATTTGAAAGTGTGCTGGGACCCTGCTAACCAGGCCCCAGCACCAGTGTTCTTTCCCTAAACTGTACTTTTGTCTCCACAATTGGCACAACCCTGGCACTAAGGTAAGTCCCTTGTAACTGGTACCCCTGGTACATGCCACCCTAGGGACCCCTCACTCAGCACATGCACACTGCCTCACAGTTTGTGTGTGCTGGTGGGGAGAAAATGACTAAGTCGATATGGCACTCCCCTCAGAGTGCCATGCCAACCTCACACTGTCTATGGCATAGGTAAGTCACCCCTCTAGCAGGCCTTACAGCCCTAAGGCAGGGTGCACTATACCACAGGTGAGGGCATATATGCATGAGCACTATGCCCCTACAGTGTCTAAGCAAAACCTTAGACATTGTAAGTGCAGGGTAGCCATAAGAGTATATGGTCTGGGAGTTTGTCAAACATGAACGCCACAGTTCCATAATGGCTACACTGAAAACTGGAAAGTTTGGTATCAAACTTCTCAGCACAATAACTGCACACTGATGCCAGTGTGCAATTTATTGTAAAAAATACACCCAGAGGGCATCTTAGAGATGCCCCCCTGAAAACACACCCAACCTCTAGTGTAGACTGACCAGTTTCTGCCAGCCTGCCACACACCAGACATGTTGCTGGCCACATGGGGAGAGTCCCTTTGTCACTCTGTGGCCAGGAACAAAGCCTGTACTGGGTGGAGGTGCTTCTCACCTCCCCCTGCAGGAAGTGTAACACCTGGTGGTGAGCCTCAAAGGCTCACCCCTTTTGTTACAGCGCCTCAGGGCATCCCAGCTAGTGGAGATGCCCGCCCCTCCAGCCACTGACCCCACTTTTGGCGGCAAGACTGGAGGAGATAATGAGAAAAACAAGGAGGAGTCACCCACCAGTCAGGACACCCCCTAAGGTGTCCTGAGCTGAGGTGACCCCTGCCTTGAGAAATCCTCCATCTTGTGAGTTAAGGATTCCCCCAATAGGATTAGGGATGTGCCCCCCTCCCCACAGGGAGGAGGCACAAAGAGGGTGTAGCCACCCTCAAGGACAGTAGCCATTGGCTACTGCCCTCCCAGACCTAAACACACCCCTAAATTCAGTATTTAGGGGCTCCCCAGAACCTAGGAAACAAGATTCCTACAACCTTAACAAGAAGAAGGACTGCTGACCTCAAGCCCTGCAGTGAAGACGGAGACGACCCGGCCTGTCTCCCATAGCGACGCCTGCAGAGAGAATCCAGAGGCTCCCCCTGATCGCGACTGCCTGTAACAAGGGACCCGACACCTGGAACCAACATTGCACCCGCAGCCCGCAGGACCTGAAGGAACCGAACTCCAGTGCAGGAGCGACCCCCGGCAACCCTCTGCGTAGCCCAGGGTGTGGCTACCCCGAGGAGCCCCCCTGTGCCTGCCTGCATCGTTGAAGTGACCCCGGGTCCCTCCATTACTTGCTATCTAAAACCCGACGCCTGTTTGCACACTGCACCTGGCCGTCCCTGTGCCACTGAGGGTGTACTTTCTGTGCCTGCTTGTGTCCCCCCCTGTGCCCTACAAAACCCCCCTGGTCTGCCCCAGAGGACGCAGGTACTTACCTGCTGGCAGACTGGAACCGGGGCACCCCTGTTCTCCATTGAAGCCTATGTGTTTTGGGCACCTCTTTGACCTCTACACCTGACCGGCCCTGAGCTGCTGGTGTGGTAACTTTGAGGTTGCCTTGAACCCCCAACGGTGGGCTACCTTGGCCCAACCTTGAGACTTGTAAGTGTTTTACTTACCTGCAAACCTAACCTTTACTTACATCCCCAAGGAACTGTTGATTTTTGCACTGTGCCCACTTTGAAAATAGCTTATTGCTATGTTTACAAAGACTGTATGTGATATTGCTTTTATTCAAAGTTCCTAAAGTATCTAAGTGAAGTACCTTACATTTAAGGTATTAACTGTAAATCTTGAACCTGTGGTTCTTAAAATAAACTAAGAAAATATATTTTTCAATATAAAAACCTATTGGCTTGGAGTAAGTCTTTGAGTGTGTGTTCCTCCTTTATTGCCTGTGTGTGTACAACAGATGCTTAACACTACCCTCTGATAAGCCTACTGCTCGACCACACTACCACAAAATAGAGCATTAGAATTATCTCTTTTTGCCACTATCTTACCTCTAAGGGGAACCCTTGGACTCTGTGCACACTATTTCTTACTTTGAAATAGTATATACAGAGCCAACTTCCTACAGTGGGTGTATGTGTGTCTGTAGTTGTGGTGTCTGTGAGTATGGTTCTTGTGGTAGATGTCTGGGGTCTCCTGGGGTGGTGTCTGTGGGTCTGTGGGTGGTGGGTGTGTCACTAACTGTTGGTGTGGTGCCTGTGGATATGCTGGATGGTGTGTGTGTGATGCTAGAGGTAGTAGGGGTGTCTAGGGAAGTTGTGGCCATTATTGTGTCTGTGAGTGGCTGTTGTTGCTTGTGTGGTACCTTTCTGTGCTTCTCTTGTGTGTTGATGTGAATGCATGCAGATCTGTCTGTGTGCTTTGGGTATGTAGGGGAAGGGGGGATTTGGAGTGGGAAGAGGAAGGTGGGGGGGGGCACGCTGGGGGGATGACTGGCTGCCATCAGTGAGGCAGACCGAGCCTAAAAAGATTTCTGTAGGCCAGACATTGCACCATGAAAGCCTTCCAGGAATGTATTGGTCTGTTGTAGCTGACTTGCCAATCCATGGATGGCATTCACAATGGCTGCCTGACCAACAGAGGTATTTCTTAGGAGGTCAATAGCCTCCTCACTGAGGGCAGCAGGGATAACAGGGCTGGGGCGGAGGTGCCTGCGGCAAAGGAGATGCCTACCCTTTTGGGTGAGCAGGAAAGGGCAACTTGGTGGGAAGCAACAGGGAGGGCGGTGATAGAAATGGGGTGACGGATAAAGATGGTACAGGGAGATGCCCAGATGGGTCTGCCACCATGAGGGAGTGGCCAGTGGAGGAAGAATTTGATGATGATGATGATGAGATTGCTGTCTCCCCTGTGGCACTCCCTTCACCCTCCAGGCCACTGGATTTCTCTGTGTCTGTGGTGTCTTGACCCGAGGTCCCATGGCCAGATGCTTCCCCACTCGGCTGTGCCCCGTCTTCCTCACTTGCAGGTATTGATGCTGCAAAGACAAAGAGAAATAGGGTCATGAAATGTCTATGATCACACTTGAACAACAGCTTTGATTAGCATACAGTACCATGATGTCAAGTAGGCCCCAGCAACAAAGTCCACCTAAGTGGCACATACATGTGCCATACCCTATACATGCATGCCATCTGAACTGTTAACAGTTACCCATAGGAAAATCAGGATCTCAGACAAATACAATTTCATGCCATCACAATAACTATTCAACCATTAGTAGACACCATCACCCTAAAACCTTTGCCCCAGGGAGCAGACCTCAGTCACCTGTTGGCATACAATAGCAGACCAATGCCAACTATATTTCCACAGATCCCACACAAGGTCATGCACACATCTCTTTGTCACATACATGATGACCCAACAATAAGAAATGATGAAACAAATTCATGCCATGTTGATGACAATAGCACAATATCCTGTAGAAGGTGAAATACCCATGTCCCACTTGAAACATATCAACAATGCACACTTTACCAAGTGATATTTGTCCCAAAAGAGTTATTGACATAATATTAATGTTGCTGAGATAGCACGGAAATGGACACTGTAGACATAATGTGCAATATATCAGGAAGAGATGTCGCTAAATTCCACAACACAATGAAGCAGCAAGCCCCAGCGTAATCACCACTACTGTCTGCCACCCCTTTACAATGGCATACTCTGAGTGCATCAGTAGAAGACATCAGTTCTTTACATTCTAGAGAGACACAGAGATGGCAAGTACCTTTGGAATGCCCTCAACATATTGCCCAATGGGAAGCTACATCGCTGTCCACATTTTGGTCATGCAAATCCAGAAGTCTGTCTGTGGATGAATACCTGTATCCAAACACATGATTTCAACAGAACAGCAGTTCACTCCATGATGCATGCCAATAGTCAGGGCACACACCTTACCCATTACACATGTGCAGTGCACTTTACCACATGATGGCACATCAATGGCATGGAAGTTCACACAGCGGTTCGAAAATCTAGGCCTACCTGTTATGTCCCTCATTGCTACTGCAGTTGTACATGCCACATGACATGCTGTGATGGGTGAGGGTGTGTCAGCCAATGAATAATGGTGACACACTCCTGTATGTGGCACAACACAAAATATATCTCCATTATAAATGTACTATTCCTCTAACAGTGTGCCATGCACAAATATTTGAGGAAATATAGACATCCCATTAACCTAGGTCGACCATGCATGAAACTGCAACTCAAATGTTTTCTAAAGAGAAAGGGATGCATGCTGACATGTAGGCACAAGAAATGTTGGCAAGAGTGATGGCAATAAATCATGTCAATGGGCATTCCCCACTTACGAAGGGAAAGTAGTGATCTATACCTGCATCCCAAAAAAACAACGTAAGCCCTGTCACACGTATGCTGAACATCTTCACATTACATGCTGCAGTGAGGCACCAGCACCCATTATACGCTGAAGATAACTAGCTTCTGGGTGGCAGATGCCTATATACACATTTCCCAGACACATGGCAGAGGAAAGCGATCCATAACTTACTAACCTTTGGCCTGGGATGCTTAGGAGTAGTGGTCTGTTACATAGAAATTATACCCACTACAACAATGTACACAGCCATATGTTGTCCCTGCAGAGCAAGTGGTTTGTGGATTCCATCCAGTTGTATCCTAGGTCCCTGGGTCAATAGGCAAAGCATGTCAGTATACAACACATGACAAGTCTGCACAAACGACCACTCATCTACTGTGTGACACCTGGCTCATCCCTAATTGTCATGGGGAGCTGTCAACCCAACTCAATCACTTGGCAATGGGACAGGCAGGGATATGCCCTGTACTCACCCCCTTGTGGCTGCAGTGCTGCCCTCAAACACCGATCAAGCTTCGGATACGGGCCATTAGGGGGTCATGGTCCGATGCGCACCCCGTCACGTTGGGATTCCACACAGACTGCACCAACAGGCACATGAAAAGTCAACCTGGCATACATGGGCACATTCTAGCCTGTGAGAAGGGAAAGGATGGGAAAGAACAGAGAAACCTGTACACATGAGGGAGTTGCCTGTACCCGAGAACTGTCCATACAGGGATAGGATCTCATCCTATAGCCTCTCCAACTCCTCTGGAGAGAAGGCAGGGGCCCTATCTACTGCTGGATGTGGTATGATACCTCCCGGAGATGGTACACAGCAGCTCAGGTCATGAAGGCCTTGCTAGCAGCAGTGGCAGTAGTCAAGTGGATGAATCTGCGGAACATGGCGGTCACGTCTGCCACATACACGGACGTCACTGCTGGAGGACACAGCCATTGGCCCGCGACCACCACTGACAAGAATGTTAGCCTATGGCTGTGTCCACCACTGTTGCAACTGCCTACCACCATGACGACTTCTGCAAGGGGTCGGGGTGGTTCCTAATGTTCAGTGGAGTAGGTGAGGCAGCTGCCATTTTAGAGGCCTGAAGTGCGTTATTGGGCTTCAAAAACTGTGTCACACCTCCAAAAATGTTGTTTTGAGCTCACAAACATGCTTATCCTGTCTGGTCATGCAGGTCCTACTACTTAGAAACTAAGGGCTGTGCATGGTTGAAAAGAACAGTGAAGGGTTTAGCCATGGTGGATGAAATTATTGGAGTAGATGTCACACCATTGTAAGTCCAAAGTCCAGTGTGCGTCTCCCATTGGACATGAAAGATGGTTGTAGAACAACCAACTGAGTGAATATGTGCCACACAAAGGAGTTGCTTTAGGAAGAGGTCACTTGCTGGCAGTAGTAGGTGTCTTGCCATCTGCACCTCCTGGAGCCTTTGCTGGATGTCCCCGCTTGCGTGGAGGGGGAGAGTCTGCTGCTACAGAGGTGTCTGGGGCAGGTCCTTCCCCTGACAATGCCTCCCTTCCAGTGTCTGCCACTGATGAAGGGCCTAGTGTTGCTGCACCAAAGGAAGGTTTAGAATCTTGTTGATGATCCCTGATCAGGGTACTGCTGATATCCCTCAACACTCCTGTGGGAGGCCACGTTGGTATTCTGGGCCTCCGACTGCTCAGGCATATCTTTATGGATGTCCCTCTGTAGCTGCTTGATTTCCCGGAGTTCTGTAAGTACCCAGCCCATCACACCTTGGGATTCCTGATAGACCCCCCAAGTCGGGGCTGTCGGTGTCCTGGCCAGGAGCAGTCAGAGTGGCCTCACCCCTCTGGCCCACAGTATCCCTCCCATGCACACTACCCCTATGGGCCTGTGCCTTTGCCACAGGTTGCCCCCTCCCACTGGTTCCAGGACCCCGATTGTCCAAGGTGTTGTGCTGCAACTCAGGATCCTGGACTGGGGGCACAAAATGGTAGGCGCTGTTCTAGGGAGACAAGTTGGGGGGGCGATGGCTGCCTGTGATGTCGAGGCAACCGGGCAGGGAAGTGTTGATGTGGGACAGTGAGATTCACTGTTGGTGTCTAACCAGGTTGTCCAGATGGCCTTGAACCGTCCTTCATGTCCAGATGTCCAGGAGTGTCTTTTTCTCTGAGGGATTCATCCATGGGGGTAGTGGCAGTCTATTCTGTGGCCTCTGTGTGCCCAGTGGCAGGTCAGCCTGTTGATATGAAAGATACAATGTTACTGGTTGTATTGTGACATCTACCTACAAAAGTTTACAGTGATATTTTACAAAGACCTTGTACATAGTTGATTTGCAGGTTATCCTATTGTAACAGATACACATGGTATTGGTTGTATTGACCTGACATATATGAAGTGTGCCAATTCCATTTAAGTCAGGCAGGTGCTGAAATGTGCTGGTCATTAACACTTGGGAGGATGGGCTGAGAATGGCATCTTGCTACCACTGCAGGCAAAACAGTGGCTATGCAAGATATGTCTTGGTCCAGTTTGATGCCTAGTTGATTACGATGCTTTCAGACCCAGGACTTTGTTGTATATGTGATTGGTGTCATCATGTTGTCAGTGCTTTGTAAATGTGTCTGCTGCCAATACCATTCTGGTAATGCATCTTGAGGCCTTTGGGATCCTTGTTTTGCACACAAGGTAAGGTGTCCTTCCTGTCCTCAATATTTTAATCTTGGGTCAGCATGTCAAGATGGAGCTAGGTAGCATGACATCCCAGAGTTGGCCATGGTCTGTATCTTGGTCCCTCCCAGGTGAATAAACTTCAATTGAGTGTTAGCAAACAAGGCTTTTTGGACATGTGACCACTGTTCTGGTGTCTGTAGTCACTAAAACAGCCTGCCATTCTCACTACTCCCCAATACTTGACCAATGTTATCCCCCAGTTGAGTAAACCGCATTTGGTATTGACAAACAGTGGTCTTTGGACAAGAGAACACTGTGCTGGTGTTTTGAGTTACAGATACAGTGCCTGCTGGGAGTTGCTGTCATTTCACTCTCTCTAGTACACAAAGTATACAAATGTTATCCTCCCAGGTGAGTAAACTTCATTTGATAGTTCACTAACAGATGCATTGCAGCAAGTGCACACTGGGCTGGTGATTGGAATTACAGGAACAGCCCCCCCCTGGGAGTTGCAGTCATGTTACTCCCTGTACCCCACACAGTATACAAATGTTATCCTCCCAGGTGACTACACTTACACTGAGAGTTAACAATCATGGGTATTTGAACAAGTAAACACTGGGTTTGTGTTAGGAGTTGGAAAGACAGAACCTCCTGGCCTTGGCAGTAATTTCACTATCTCTATTTCATACACATGAGAAATATCACCCCCCCCCACCCTGTTGAGTGCACTTCATGTGCAGTTCTAAAACATATTTTTTGAAGAAGACAACACCAGACTGGAGATTGGAGTGAGAGTAAGAGAGCATCCTGTGAGTTGAAGTCATGTATCTCCATGTACTAAACACATTATACAAATGGTTTCCTCCCAGATGAGTATACGTCAGAGAACACTGTTCAGGTGTTTGGAGTAATTTAAACAGTGCCTCCTGTGAGTTGCAGTCCTGTCACTCTTAATACTCCCCAATTCTTGACAAATGTTATCTAGGCCCTCTCACACCCCAGGTGAGTAAACATCATTTGGGAATTGACAAACAGTGGTCTTTGGACAAGAGAACACTGTGCTGGTGTTTGGAGTTTCAGATACAATGCTTGCTGTGGGTTGCAGTCAAGTTGCACTCTCTAGTACACACAGTATACAAATGTTATCTTCCGAGGTGAGTACACTACAATTGGGAGTTAACAAACAAGGGTATTTGGAGAAGGAAACACTGTGCTGGTGGTTTGGGTAACAATAACAGTGCCTGCTGGGAGTTGTAGTCAAGTCAGTCCCTGTAATACACACACTGTACACAAATGTTATCCCTGTAGGAAGCTGGCCCTCTACGTAGTGTGCAAAATTAGGCACACTCTAAAGGGGGTCCAGGCAGCCACACGTTGGTTTCCAGAAATTAAAACTAGATCACCCAATGCTCTAATTTTTATGGTAGCTTGGTCGAGCAGTTAGGCAAATCTTGGAGCAGTGCAAAGCATTTGTTGTACTCACAGTATCAATCATGCAACTCACACATTTGAAGGAATAACTTGAGACCAATTTATAAAAATACTTCGGATTTTTATACACATTTTAAGACCAAGAGTATCAAAACTGGTTAAGTACTTTTTAAGATATGGATTTTTGAAGTTTTAATAAATACAGTCTTTCTGTGTGTAATTACACACCATAAGAATCAATAGGAAGACATATTTAAAAATGCATATAAAATCACACAGTTGCTTTACCAAGTTACACTTTTGCAGGTTGGTCGAGGTCATTGGTGGGCACGCTGTGCCAGCTGGAGAAGTTGAAGCAGCTCCCAGTTCCAGCGAGAGCAATGGTGGAAAGTTTCTTGGAGCTGGTGTAGGGCCACTGAGGGGGACCACTTGGAAAAGGTCTGCTCTTGCACGTTTAAGGGAGGTTTCTTGGGGTCCCCTTGGAGGGTCAAGGTTGTGAGGGGTGAGGGATGCTTAGTGCACAGCTGGTTCTTTGTTCCAGGGCACAAGGTGGCTGGGTGCAGAGTGAATCGGTGAGCAAGAGGCTGTGCGCAAAGATGCCCTATGGATCTGGCGGTAGGTTTTTTTGAAGGTCGCTTACAGGACAACAGGGGCACTCTGGTGAGCAGTCTAAGGTGTTCCTGAAGGCCCTTGATGAGGGCTTCCTCCTGGTCCTTTTTCAGCTTCGGGAGAAATGATTTTCCTGGTGTCTGTTGACCAATACCTAGGGTATTAGTGCGGTCCGGCCACTGGAGGGTGCAGTGCCACCAAACTTGGCACACATGCAGGGTATGTCCACTTGTTTGTTGGTGTGTTGTCAGGTTTGGCTGCAACTGCTGGTTTGGGCAATATCAGCTGGTCAGTGAAGTGACCCTCACTTGGTTGCTGGTTCTTGGGTTGTTGCAGAGTGGTACCTCCACTTTGGAGGGAGTTCTTGGACAACGGGTGAGGCCTGGAGGTCCTCTGGGTTTCTTGAGGTCAGTCGAGTGTCCAGCTTCTCCGTGGTCGTGATTGTCAGGTCCTGGGTGCAGTAGGCAGGGTTTGGCATTCCATGTGAGTACACTACAATTGGGAGTTAACAAACAATGGTATTTCAAAGAGAGGATACAGGGCTAGTTGAGTGGAGTAACAGTGCCTCCTGGCCCTAGGAGTAATGTCAGTCCCTTTGCTGCAAACACTATCCATATGTTATCCTCCCAGGTGGGTACACTCCAATAGGGAGTTGACAAACAAGGGTATTTTGAGAAGGAACACTGTGCTGGTGGTTTGGGTAACAGTAACAGTGCCTGCTGGGAGTTGTAGTCATGTCAGTCTCTGTAATACACACACTATACACAAATAGTATCCCTCCAGGTGAGTACACTATAATTGTGAGATGCCAGACAGGAGTCTTTTGACTGGTGGACACTGGCCTGGTGAGTGGAGTGACAGTAAAGGTGGCAAAGTGTCAGCAGTGAGCTTGCACATGGCATTTTGATGACATTATTAGTGTTGTGACTTACCAGACTCCACTCCCCCAGGTATTCCGGTCAAGTCCTCACAATGCAGGATGACCAAGACCTTTTCCTCCCAAGGATAGGGTTATAATGGGGCAGTGTGGGGGCCACCACCAGTCTTCTTGGCCTGCAGCTGGTGTCTGGAGACCAGGGAATGGACCTTTCCCCTGAGGTTGTTCCACCTCTTTCTAATGCCCTCCCTTGTGTGCAGGGTGGTGACTGCAGCATTCACTCTGTTGACTATCCTGTCCCACATTTCCATTTTCCTACTAAGAACAGTGTGCTGGACCAGGGCTCCAAACAATTGTGGCTCTACTCTTATGATTTCATTCACCATGACTCTTAACTCTTCATCTGTGAAACGGGGATTTTTGGAACGTGACATGTTGGAAAAAAAACTAAAAAATATAGAAGAATGACAGTGACTTACTAAAGAGGGGTAGTGCAAAAGGGTGTGACTGCACAAAAGTGTGTGCAGGGTGTTGTATGGGATGGTGGTAAAAAAATGTTGCCTAGTATCCGTGCAGTGGGGGAAAAGTCACTCTGTCCTGCTGTGTCTTGCTGTGAAAATACAGAGGATTGTGTTGTGTGAAGGGGTAGTGCCCTTTGCTGGTTTGTCAAGTGTGACATTGTGTGCCGGCTGTGTTGTTTTCAAATCCATTCAATGTGCTATTACTTTGGTGACGGTGAACTGCAGTGGTTCGGTCTGCCATTGGCTGACCGCCATGCGTGCCGACCACTGCGACTTTGGACTTCTAATTGTAATGCGGTCAGTGGTTGGTCGCTAGGCTGTTGGGGCTGGAGGTCAGAGCACCTATTTCTGGGTCTCCACGCCATTGCTGGTCTGTCTTTTTTGGTCTTGTCTGTATAACTCGTAATAAGGAGATCTGTAAGATCGCCAGCATGGTGGACTTTTTCAGACCCCCAACATGGCGGTCTGACCGCCAAACTTGTAATCAGGCCCTAAGGTCCTGATTATGAGATTGGCGGGCCGACCATTGCCCACCAGCCCCGTGGGGAGAAGACCACCACAGAGCTGTCGGTCTCCCCCACGGCCCTATTACGATGTTTCCACGGGGCTGATCAGTGGAAACCTCCATATTAGGACAAACAAGGTCAGCTCAGGGGAAACAGAGGGGGTTCCTAGCACCCTTGGAATGCGCATTTTCTGCCGTAGCAGACCGTGCGCGTTCTGAGGGTGCTGGGCAGGGTGGCCCCTGCACAGCCCACAACCTGGTCTTGGGCGGTGCAAGGGCTGCCTGTGGCCTCCAGCACAGCCTTTCCAACAGCCTTTTCAAGGTGGAGATCCCGCCATGAAAAGGCTGGTGGAAAGAGAACTCATGATCAGCATGTTCCTGCAGTGGTGGCGGTCTGACCACCAGGGTCGTCATTTGCCAGTCGGACTGCCAGGAGTGCGGCAATCCAACCACCACCACGAGTCTGGAGGTCTTGAGACTGCCAGACTCGTAGTGAGGCCCTAAAACAGCAACATAGTAATATATTGTTATGTTGGACTGACCTCCTGGTTGCAGCGATATTTAAAATTTGTAGGTTCCTGAAAAACATGTGATAGAGCCAACTACTGAGCTGCACTTAACAACAATTCATATGGCAAACCAAAAAGAATGAGAAATGAGTATGAAGGAAACCAATGTATTTCTGAAATATACGTACTGAGTTTAGGAACAGTGGTTATTTGTGCACCTCTGACTTTGGGGTACCCACACTATCAATGTAATTTAGAGGGTATTTTAACAAATATTTTCTTTCTTGCACATCGGCTTACCTTTGGGAGCCACAAATGCAGAGAAATCTAATTGGTAATAACTGTTCTATAGTCTGTGTTCTCACACTTATCCCAATAAAAACCTGTGCCACAATACGTCTCAAAATGTGACTTGGAGACATTGTATTCACCTAGCAGAATACAGGCTCTTTTATTAATGTGGGTAGCTGTGGATTTTGGGCCCTATCTCACTTGCCGCTATTGTAAATCTACCATACCCAGGCATTTGTGAAAACTAGACACCTGTGGGTATCCAGGGTGGTGTTACTTGTGTGGTTGTCTTACCAAGAAGCCGTTTCAAACCTCAACTTTGGCAGAGAACAAACATTTTCCTCACATTTCTGTGAGGAGAACATTCTGGTATTTGTGTGGGTCCACACATGTCCTATTACTAATAGTATCTAACTTGTGTGAGTGGAACTTGCGTCTGCCACTAAAAAGGTCTCACAACATAACATGGACACATCAAATTTCTCCACTCAAAATTTACTCTTTTTTGCAAGGTTAGCTTAGCCGTCACCTATGGTAATCTACTAATCCCACACATTTTTGAAACCTAGACATATGGGAGAGTCCAAGGCGGTACAATTGTGTGAGCAAACCTCAAACGTTAGGTAAAAACACACATTTTTCTCAAATTTCTGTAAGGGAAATGTCTGGAATCGGAGGGTAACTACAAATTTCCTACCTCTTGATGTTCCCCCATGTTTCCTAATAAAAATGGTACCTAACGTGAAAGTGAGCCTAGCGCCTGTGACAGAATTGTGGCCAAAATGCAATCTGGAGACATCACCAAAAAGGGTTGCTGCGGTTTTTGGTCCAGGCTGGCGGCCACCTAGGGAAACCTACCAAACCCTACCATTACTGAAACAAGACATCCAGAGGAAACATCCAGAGATGTCAAGAGTGGTATGGCTCCTGTAGATCCCATGACTTCTTCTTACCCAAAATGCCCTGAAAATCTCAAACTTTGCCTAAAATTGTGCATTTTGCTTGCAATTCTATGATGTAAACGTCCGGAATCTGCATTTTTTGTTTTGCTAGTAACTTTGGCACGATTTGAAATATCTTCATGAATTTTTCAAAACTAGATTGCCGCTCAATTCAGCTGTTGTCTGGACATTTTTGGGGTGATTTATCAATCAGGGGCAGAGAATAAGGGGGGTCCCAAAACATGTTTCCCCATGCAATTTCCCACAAGGATTTTAGACATGACTATAGCCCAAACTGCTAAGTGGAATTACACCAAACGTGGCAGAAAGCTGAATCTTGGCCTGGAAAGAGTGCTATTCATGTATATCTAGACATATGTATCCACTACGGTGGATTCGCGGATCCACTTGCCAACAGCAATGCCGTGATTGGAAGGCAGAACCCTGACAGGAAAATTGTGGCTGACATTTTATGATCCGGGACACAGTTCCTGAGGCGTGAATAAAAATGAAAAAGGACATAAAGAGTCAGGATAGAGGTATTCTGACCCAATGGGACTAATGGAGGAGTCTATGAGGGACCTCTCATGGTCAGGAAATTGCCCATGAGGGGCTCACAGATCTACTACAGTGCTCATCTCAGTTCCCCCATGTGTGACAGATCCACAGATCCAGAGCCCAATTAAAAAAAACACCAACTTACAGACCCACTCAACCACTCACTCACACAGCCACTAATACACCCACTCACACATCCATACAGCCACTCACCCACCCACTCACACATCCATATAGCCACTCACACACCCACTCGCATCCTCATTCACACACACCCACTCATACACACATTCAGACACTCACACACCCATTCTCACACTCACAGACCTACTGACACACTTTCTCACATACCCACAAAACCACTACAACACCCATTCACACACTCACTCACATTCCTCCACAGATCTGTCATAGATCCTCCCACAATATAACAAGCAGACCCCTTGTTTGGCTGAGGATCTGCCACAGATCTGCAGATTAGAGTGAGAAATTAACAAAAAGAATTTGAAAACAAAAAAAGAGGGAAGATTGGCTCTCATTCAGAGCCTTTGTGTTTATGATATGTAAATGATAATTACACATAGAACAGGATGCAGTCTTTTAAGTTGTTGAGGAACAGTCTGTTGCCTCCATCTGTGAAATGGGCTCCGTCTTTCAATATATTTCATCCATATCAAAGGGTAAGTTGTTATGGTATTTAAAGCACATCTTGTGGTCTTAGAGGAATACAGAGACAGTTTGTATTGAAATATGTCCTGCATTTCCCTATCTGTGGACAACAATTGGTTGACCACTGCTACTTCTGACCTTGGCAAATGTTGGAGAACACCAAGGCAGTATGTGGTAAAAGTGTCATTAATTCACCAAAGGCATCCTTCATTAGGATTTCGAGTCCTATCCTAGTAATTGTGCCTAAGTCATTGCCACCACAGTGCACAATCATGAGGTCTGAATACTGGCAATCTAAAACCAAAGGCAGCAATTGATGCCACTTTAATCCTCTTTGGACTACCCAATTAGGTTGCATTAGGTAAAACTAGGTCCCTGTCAATGTTACTCTTTTTAGCACTCTATCTGGCCCAAAATACAAAACTATGTCTAACAATCCTCGCTTTGACCATTCTGGAGAGAAGCAGGAATAGCACACAGTAAAATTCAGAATGACAGAATGAGGCAAATTTTAGGATGAAAGGTAGCTAAAATGGAGGACAGCTACTAAAATATAAAAGAGCATATTTGATTGAAGGGTGCAGGTGTGCAGGAACTAAAATTTGGTAGTGACTTTCAGGCTACAATTAACTAACTTAGTGATTGACTTTGGGACATTAAAAAAAAGTTATGTTGTTTGGGATATGCTTGAAATTGCAAACGGCCAACCACACTTGCTACAGTAAATGTGGAGTTAGTATGATGTTGAGAGAAAGTCTTGTGAGCTTTTAACCTACCAGTAGGCGGAGACTATTGGAAACATGGTTATTATGGAAACAGGGCTAAAAGAGTGTGGGAGGAAGGGAACCAAAGAGATTGCAGTTTGAAACTGAAAAGTGGACTGGTGTACACAAATCACTCAGTAGGTACTGTATTTCTTGTAATTGACAATATTTTATAAAGTGAGATAAAATGAAAAGCATTGAATGCTTTTAAGGGCTGCTGCACGGATCCATGGATCCCCCATGGACCACATGAACCAGGAAACATGGAAAAGGTTAACAAATTCTGACCACTTAGAAGTAGTATAACAGAAATTAAAGATGAAAGGAAGTCTGTTATTTTCCAAGTACAGCAGTATGAGTGATAGGAGAGTTGGAAGGGTAGTGTAAACAAACTCCGGTCCACACGCCGAGTGAATTTAATAAAGGAAAAGGTTTATTCCGCTCCGTACAAACACATCCGTAATCCTGCTTAACCGCTCCAAGAATGCCCTTCTTTTCTACATTCCTTTTCCATCCACATTCCTTTCCAAACCCCCAAGGTTTCTTAAAGGAAACCACATATCCTCAAATATAACACATTTCCCCCATTAAACAAACTAAAACGAAAAAAACACATAGGAAAATTCAATGACATATAATTAAAGTACATTAATTCTCCTTATTCACGCATAGTCCACTAAACGAGTAGACATTTGTCTGGAACGACCCTCAAGCTTTACTCTTGAGGCTATGGAGTCTTCCTTCCAGCTCTCCTCCATACCACTTGTCCATCACTCTCCCCACAATCAACACCAGAGGAAATCTCACACTCCTCAATTCCAGTACATGCACTATCCTGGCTTACGTCCTCAAAATCAGGCTCATCACCCCTTTTGTGTACAATAGGTCCCGAAACAGCAGAGTGTCCATTCTGTGTCCCCCCATACTTTGAAATACTCTTAGCCAGTCTACTTACATTCCAAACTTTGCCATCTTGTGTAACAACTTTTTGTTCTAAACACTTTTACCACTTTCATGGCCTTACCATATCTAGACATACCTTTCCCCAGCAATCCAGGATTCCTTACCCTAACCCAATATCCCATAAATGGGATCTTTTACCCTCTACTTTCTATCATACGCCTCCTTGCTCTTCTCTTGCTTCAGTCTCACATGATCCCTTATAATTTCCACATTAACACTCTCATGCTCTTTGCTGTGTTTCTTTTTAAACCACCATGGACACAGTTTGGATACAGTATCCCCACCCCTTAGCAGCCTGAACGGGCTAACTCCTGTGCTACTGTGAGGAGTGATACGATAATACCATAATTTCTCTCTCACATTCTCCTTCCACGACCCACCAAAACCACGTGCCCAACAAATACACCCCTTCAAAACCCGATTAAACCTCTCAACCTGTCCATTCTCTTGTGGTTCATAGAACGAAGTAGTAGCATGCTTAATATTACAATACTTGAGAAACTTTTGCATCTCCTTCGACACCAATGGAACACCATTGTCCGATGCTATAGTCTCTGGATATCCTTCTTTGGCAAACACCTCTTTGAAAAACTCAATCACAACTGTCGTCGTGACATGTGGTACCAATTTCACCTCAGGCCACTTGGAGTGATGGTCCACTAACACCAAAGTAAACCAAGCCTCGTAAGGCAAAAATAAAAACGGACCAGAAATATCAAAGCCCAGTTTATGCCAAGGAGACTCCGGCCACTGAACCGGATGCAACGGGGCTGGCACTATCCTCAACATCTTGTCATCACTCACACATACTCCACACTCCCTGACCGACCTCTCCATCATCTTATCCATTCCTGGCCACCAAAAGGAAGTACGTATTAGCCTTTTCATGGACGACATCCCAGAATGCCCTTTGTGTGCCAACTTCAAAATGACAGCTTGCATGCCTTCAGGTGGAACACATTTCCCCCCTTTGAATACAAGCTAATTTTCCATTTCTAATTCATCTTTTACCTTAAAGAAAGGCATCACTTCTCCCAGAATACATTCTTTCCTTGGCCAACCAAACCTCAAATATCGTTTCACCTCTTGTAAAGTCAAATCTCCCTGATCTTTATCAAGCTAATCCTTTTCTTCAATAGCTTTAAATTCTTCAGAAATAAACTCAGACACGACAGACACAATATCAGAATCACCATATCCGCACTCCTGCTGAACATCTGAATCATTCTGAGGAAGTCGTGACTGACAATCAGCCACAGCATTTGTTTTTCCTGGCACATACTCCACTTGAAAGGAATACTCTTGCAACTTCGTGACCAATCTTGCAATACGGGCTGTCGCATTCCACCCTCCACTCGAAGACAGAATGCCCATCAAGGGTTTGTGATCTGTTTGGAGAATAAACCGTGAACCCCAAATGTAATTCTGAAAATGCTCAGTCACCCAGACAAAAGCTAATAACTCCTTCTCGATTACTGCATACCTTCTTTCCGCATCGGTTAAAGTACATGAAGCAAAAGTAACATTCCACATATCTTTGCCACTCTTCTGGGATAACACACCACCCACACCATACATGCAAGCATCCACCGTTACTACACACTGAGCCTGAACGTTAAATGGTTTGAGCGTAGGTGCACTAGCAATCTCTCTTTTGATAGTCTCAAATGCACTCTCCTGCCTTTCAGACCACACATACTCCACATTTTTCCTCGTCAGTTCCCTAAAAGGTTCCATTTTAGTAGCAAAGTGTTCAATAAACTTGCTGTAATATTCGCACAATCCTGCAAATGACAACAGTTTTTCACTGCAGTCTGGGGCAGGTGCATTGATAATGGCTTTGACCAGAGACTGTTTAGGAACAACTCCCTCACCTGAGACAGTATGTCCCAGATAATCAACAGATTTAGCAAAGAAATGACATTTTTTAAATGTCAAAGTCAATCCACTCATACTGAATACTTCACACACCCTAACTAGGTGATTTTTGTGTTCCTCTTCATCTTCAGAATAAATCAACACGTCATCTTGGAAGCACTTCACAAACTTGTCCATGTCCTTGAATAAATTAAACATGGCCCTCTGAAATACTGATGCCGTAGGCCAACCCGAAAGGCATTTGTCTTAATTGAAACAATCCCTGTGGAGTAATAAAAGCAGTCAGATGTCTGGAATCCTCAGTGAGCTCAATTTGGTGGTATGCTGACCCCAAATCTAGTGTGGAATTTTTTTTCGCTCCATCCAGCAGACTAACCACTTCATTTATGTTGGGTAACGGGTGACAATTGATTATAATATTAGCATTCAGCGCTCTCAAATCCACACATAGCCTCAAGGAATTATCCGATTTCCTGGCTAAAACAATAGGTGAAACCCATTCAGATGACTCAATCTCCTCAATAATTCCTTCCTTAGCCATTTCCATCAACATATCTTTCAATTCCTCACACACCCCAATAAGGACCTTCCTTAACTTTTGCACTACAGGTTTAGCATTTTCCTTCAATCTAATCTTGTGACTATAATCTTTCAGCTTGCCCAAAGTATAGGAAAACACATATGGAAATCTAGAGACAATCAACTTAGCTTTATCACTTTCCTCAACCAACATTATGGGTTCCCGAGCCCTGGGATTCAAAATTATCCCCAACTCTGCCTGGTCTCTCCACCCCAACACATTAACTCCTCTCTCAGCCACATACAATTCTGTGCAGAACGGTCCTTAAAACAGATCATATTTTTTACACACCCAATGATATTAATAGCAGTACCCTTGAATCCTTGTGCAACGATATCAGAGCATGCTAAATTGGACATATCCCACACATTACTACATTTCTGAATAAAATAATCTCATGTGATGATAGTCCAAGCCAGGGGATCCAGAATCTGCCATAAATTCCAGCTACTGACCCTCAATAAAAACTACATTCCTTTTCCATCCACATTCCAATCCAACCCCCCAAGGTTGCTTTAAGGAAACCACAAATCCTCAAATATAACAGGTAGCCATTATTGGTACTTTTCTACTGAGAGTGGAAGAGGATTGCTATATTTCTGTCTTGTGATTTACTGTGAAAATAGATATTAACTGATATTTATATAAAACCTGGGTAGCAGCAACCAGTTTTTACATGTGTGTGAATTAGGTTGTACTATAAAAAAGTAAATGTAGAAAAAAACGTATGATTGTAAATACGTTGAAAGAAAATGAGTAGCTTCTAGACACTACAGTAAAAGGAAAAATAGAAGGGATGTTAGATGAGAACATTAAATAAAAAAATAGTGAGCAGCAAAGGAGAAAGAATAATTGCTAAACTGAAAATATAGTAGTTTTATTAAGCCAGTATGAATGAATGTGTTTGAAATTTGAGGAGGGTGCTTGCTTATAGTATATAATTTAATTTAATTGTATGTAATTTATACCCACTCAAAGTCAGGCAGGCACCTATACACTTACAGAAAAGCACTTATGTACCCACCACTCATATAGACAGTCAGTGACTGAAACACTCAGTCAAACACCCACAAAACTCTTCACACCCCCATTTACTTACCTACACATCCACTTACATAGTCATTCACAAACCCATACAGGCACTAGCAAACCCACTCACATCCCTTTACAGCCATTCTTGTACCCAGCACTCAGACTGTCAGTTACACATGCATAGCTACATAGGCACTTATACATCCTCTTACACACCCACACAACACTTATGTATCCACCACTAACAAAGCCATCTGCACGCACAGTTACACACACAAACACCCACCAACACAGCAAGTTACCAATCCATGGAGCCACCTGTATTGCATACCCATTTAGGCACCCATACAGTCACTAACACACCCATTTACACACCCACACAGCTACTTACATATCCAGTGAGGCACTGACACACTCACTTACATATCCACTCAGCCAGTCGCACACCCAGGCATCCAGCCGTACAACCACTCATATACCCATTTATACATCTACACTCAGGCACTTACACAGCCTTTTGCATACTGACATAACAATTTATGTATCTACCCACTTGCTTACAGTATAATTTAATAGTGTGTAACGTAAAGGGAACTGTATTGTATATTTCGTTTTCAGATATCTACTTGTGTTTAAAAAGGATTGAAAGATGGAACCATGAGGCCATTCTACACAAGGTTTACCGACTGAAAAGCTGTTTGTAGAGGTGCAAATCTGTCAATATAGCTTTTGAGAAGTAGACATTAGTATGTACAGCTAATTCAGCAAGTATTACACTTTGAGTTAAAAAATGAAGCGTTTAGTCTGTATGTTGCTTCTCTCAAACTGTAGAAGAAAGAATCTGGAATCTGTTAATAGAAGGCCTTGGGCCTAATTAGGAGTTCGGTGGACAGGAAGACTCATCTGCCGAATATCAGATGAGGAGTTTGCCGCCACACTAGCTACCACCCCACCAGACCCATAAAGACTTTTCTGCTAGGCTGACTGGCGGAAACTGAAGTTTCTGCCAGTCAGCCTAGCAGAAAAGTGGTGGCAGAATTGTCTCCTGCTCGTAATCAAGGCAGCAGCAATGCTGTCACCTGCAGGGTGCATCAGCACCCTCACAATGTTCACTGTCTGCACACAGACAGTGAACATTGCGAGGGTGCTGGGCAGGGGGACAAGTGCCCTGCACCTGTTGTCCGCCAGCCTTTTTAGGGGGGTAAAACCACCATAAAAAGGCTGGCAGAGAACCAGGTCGTAATCAGCAGGGCGGAGATGCATGCCGCACTGCCCTGGCTGATTCCGACCTCTGTCACCATCAGTCCATCAGGATCACTGATCCTGGCGGAGATGCCAGTACCCTGGTGGTCTGACTGCCAGGGTCTTATTGTGGTGATCAGACCACCACATCAGTGGTCCTGACCCCCACCGCGAGGCTGGCAGGCTCAAGACCCCCAACTTCCTAATGAGGCCCCTGGTGTTTTTATAAACCTTACTGTACACATACTCTACCCCTATGAAATGTTTGAATGGAGATATTGCTATTTGTACAGCAAAACACTGTGCTCACTATTAGCAAAGGTGTCTCAAGAGAAATGTGTTACTTTATAACCTTTTATGGAACCAGTGTTGATAGCATGTTATAATTTAATTGTGGAAAAATTAAAGTACACTGGTTGAGAGTGTGGAATTTTTTCAGGATAAAGGAATAACAAGTTACTGGCGCACAAGATATAAATATGTGATTGTAGGTGAAAAATGAAGAAAAGGTTTAGCGAAACAGTGTAACTAAAAATGTATTTGCATAGTTAATAAAAGCCATTGCGTTCAGCTAGTAGCAACTGCAATTTTTTTACAATGATGGCAAGCAACACTCAAATAAAATGCATGAAACTGATGACACTCAACTTTTTTGTTTTTAAAATGACCCATAATAAATGTATGGACTAATGCGCATGTTGCATGTGAGAATGTAAATGACTTTATGTCACTGTACTGTTTGCCTTTTGTACCGTTATTTTTTGGGTGTAAAGTGCATGTGCACTTAGAAAATATAGTGATGCGTCACTGTTATCAATTATTGATCACTATATAAATTTTATGTTTTTGGTTATTTTGTCTTTTTTTAGGATAAATAGGAAAGCAGAGATTGAAATACAATGTCAGAAAATATGAAAAGAAAAAGAAAACTTGTTCACTTTGGATGAAACAGGAAACAATGACTGTGTGGAAAGTCAGGAAAAAATTAATTGGAGAACCAATTTTGTTTTTAATGCCTAGTACATTTATGTTCTTGCAGAAGCTTGTTCTGTTCAGTTCTACTTGTTTGTGATGTGAAATTGATCTAAATACTTAAACAGCAAAAAAAAGGGCTTTGTTTAGGTAAGGAGAGTTGTCAGCCTGAGCAGTAAGTACCTGGGAAGAGACAGTATCTGCCATTTGAAAGGACGTCAAGGCACCTGAAAACAATTCCAACTTGGCTGCTCAAGCTAACTTTGTTTGAGCTAGCCGTTGTGAATCTCTGGATCTTAAATGCTTCCACATTCCTGGAATGGATATAATGTACTGCTTGTTTCTACTTTCCCGGCTGAACTTCTTTTGACAAAGTTTATAGATGTAATACTTTGCTGAAGCTATTTTGTCACCAAGCCTGCTATGAAAAAAGTAGCAAACTGAAGACTCTTTGGCAAGCTGAGATGGCTGAAAGAAAGGAAAAGAGAAGGTCTACCTACATCAAAATCCAGTAGACAAATGAAGCAAAATAGGTTGAGACATTGATGTTTGCTGATCAGAGTCACAACCAATGTTATAAATTAGTAAGGTTGGTTGTTGTGTTTGTTTTACAGTTGTTGATATAGTTTAATATAATTGTTGTAGTTTTGTAATGCTGTTAAATTGTTTTATTGTAATAAATAAATGTAAAGTTACGATTGATTTCTTTGTTTAATAATAATTATAGTTTTCTAATTTATTATAGTATTGCAATATTGACTTAAACTGGCAGTTCCATCATCAGGGACTGTAAATGTGCCACTGCATATATATGCACCTATATGGTACTATGCACATGGTTTCTGCTGCAGAGACTTGGTAAAGTAGAAACCAATTATTTCACTATCCAACTATGGTGACTTGTCATAGAACAGTGAGGTGTCAGTAGAGAGATCAGTCCTTGTACACACTGTAGTATACAGGAGAAAGGTCTTGGCACAGAGGCAAGCGCATCTTCGTACTCTACCATACCCTCTTGTTAGCTGGTGAAGATGTGATAGTGGAGAAGGCAGTTGTTTTGCATATTACTATGTATGCTTGTGACTCTGAAGAAAAGTTTGGGCGGAGAGGAATGTCCATGTGCACACCATACTACGTATGGTTGTCCCTATTGGGAGACATCTGAAAAAGAGGCGAGTACGTTCCCACATTCAAGTATGCACACCAGTTGTCCATGTAACAGTTGTCAACAGAGAGAATACTCCTTTTTATACTCTACTATGGACATCCATCGCTATGAGAAGTATGAGCAGAGAAAGCAGTCTCTACCTGTAGCCTATTTAGCACATATGTTACTCTGGGGAGATGTCTGAGCTGACAGGGCAGTGTGTTTCCATACCTAGGCCCATAACCATGGGATCGGTGGCAGAGGGAAGTGGAGCAAGTCACCTTGCTTCACTGCCCTGCATCACAAGAAAAGGACATGATTGTGTGAAATTTGCATTCCTGTCCTTTACCCTTGTGTTGGCGCCCTTTTGGCATCCTAGTGCCAATGCAGGCCCTCTTGACCCATGGTGCAAGGGTGCCTGAGTTGCATGCATGATTGTTTTTGTAGAGGAAGGGACACCTTCCTGCACAAAAACAATCCTGAGCAGTTTCTTCCTCTTTCTATGTGTGCTGCAGAATACAGCACACATAGAAAGAGGAAAATGAGGAGAAATAAACATATTTCTCCTCGTTACACCTCTCATAGAGGGGGGTATATTTTTAGCACATTCTCAGGCTTACAAGTTCTTGAAAATCTGGAAAGGCGTCAAAATCCATGGATGTTGCAATGGAACACCCATGCAACACCCACAGAAATGCCTCCATGGAGCAGAGTAATGTAACGCAGTGATTTGCGCTGCATTACATTACTCAAATTTATGAAGCCACTCAGGGCCACACAATGTGGCCTTGCGTGGCTTCATGAAGCTCACTTAAGGTTTAAGCTGCTCTTGCAACATGCTGTGTGGTGCAATAGTGAAACAAACTAGGCCATGGGAAGAGGTTTGGTAGAGAAGTAAGTTTTTCTCAAAGCCTACTACAGACACCTCTCACCCTGGGGGGATGTGCTAGTGGACACACCACTCCCTTCCCAGATGCTACTACATATCCAGGCTGCTCTAGGGAGAGGTGTCACCAGAGAGTCCACTCCTTGCCCACACCGTAGTGAACATCCATGTTGGAGATAGGCATTAGTGGAGAGGACAATGTTTCCGTACACACCACTGCTTATGTGTGTCATCCTGAGGAGAGGGAAATCCATTCCAAGACCCTAACATGCATGGCTGTTGCCCTGAGGAGAGGTCTCAGTGAAAAGACGAGTACTTCTTATACATGCTGTGTAATAGAGAGGTCTAGCCTGTAGGTTCCTCCCACACCCTACTATGCATTCTATGTAATCTGGGGAACGGTGTGAGTACAGGGAAAGCCTCTCTTTACACTCTACTCTACATACAGGTCACCTTGATGCAAGGTGTCACTGGAGAGACTGTCTCACTCCCCACACCCTACTATACCCACTTGCTGCCCTCGGAGAAGTGTTAGTGAAAAACTCAGTCTCTCCTCACCCTACTATGCACTCCTGTCATATTGTGAAAAGGTGTCATTGGAGAGGCTATTTTTCCATATACCCTACTAACGGGGACAATAAGATGTAAGTACTGTAATGAAGAAAAGTATAAATTCCAGCCCAAAAAAGATACAAATCTTGAAAGGCTCTTGCGGGATTAAAAACAAAGTAGGGGGGGCTTAGAAAATCTTTCTCAAGAATGCGGTTTCAGTGCAGAAGCAAGTGTGTTTGCACAGTCTACACACACCATACAATACAGAGTTATTATGTGTGAAAAAAAGGTTAAATGTTTGAGCTCGTGAGCATCTTGCTAAAGTCTGAAAAATACATTAGTGGAGCAGGCATTTGGGTACTCCCACTCTCACAAGACTCTCGGATTGTAAAGAAAATAGGGAGTAAGGAAAATCTGTCTCAAGACACAGGTTTCAGTGTAGATGCTTGTGTGTTTGCAGACTGTTGTATGTACACCCTTCAATGCACAGTTGTTATCCATGAAATATAAGTTAAATGTTTGAACCCGAGAGCCTCTTGTGAGAGTTGGAACAGGTGAAGGCAGGAGTTTAGGTGCTCTCACGAGAGTCTCGCGGGTGTTAGTATACAAAAAAAATAACTTATAACAGGAAAGAATGACATAATGTTGGAATAGGGTGGCTCTAATAATAGCCTTTGTGTTTATGGTATGTAATGTTCAGTTACACATAGAAGAGGATGCATTCCTTGATGATATTAAGGAAGATTCTATTTCCTTCTGCAGGGGCAGTTAAGTTCACAACATCTCGCCAATAGACACCTGGCATATAGAACTGGATGTAGTTATGATATATAGAGTCCATGCCATGGTCAAAAAGAAATACAGAAACAGTTTTATTGGCATCTTTCTGGGATTTCTCAATCTTAGACAAAACTCTTTTGACCATTGCCATTTTTGCTTTTGATATATATTAGAATGTACAAAGGCTGTGTGAGGAAAGACAGGCATCAATTGTGAAAAAGTCTCCTTCATTTGGATTTCAAGCGCTACACCTGTGATTGTGATCAGGTCATTGCCACCACAGTGCACTTTCAGCAGGTCTGGGTGCTCACATTTCAAAATGCTCTCAACCATTAGTAACAACTGATGCTACTTCATACCTCAATGGCCAATCCAAGTTATGTCCAAGTTTGGAAATCCAATATTCTTGTCAATATTGCAAATAATTGCATATTTTCTAGCCCAGTGGATGAAGCTGTGTCCTGAAATCCAGCGGCAAATCATGGTGCAGTATGGCTATCTCAGTCACAAGAGGAGTGCTGAGCAGAATGAGTAAGCTGCAGGAGCAAGATAGGGCTATATCACCAGAGGAAAAATGGAAGAGTGCCAAATTATAAATGTAATTGGTAGATTTTTGGCAGTTGCATTAGTAGGTTAGGTTGTGACCAACTTCTGTTTGTATGGTGCACAGTTACTTGATAAATAGTATGAGCTTTTCTATTGACTGATTTTCCAAAGAAAAATAGCTTCTGTAGGTGAAGCTTGATGTGAGAGCACGCCGAGAACACATCTCCCAAAACCTGAGGACCCTCCACTGGCTACCAGTCGAGAAGCGAATGACCTTCAAGCTACTCACCCACCAGTACAAGGCCATACACAACACAGGACCAGCCTACCTGAACCCCCATTGTCTCCATCAACACACCCCCTCCAGATCCCTCCGCTCGACCGTGATGGCACTGGCATCTGCAAAACCATGGCCGGAGGACGATCCTTCACCTACATTGCAGCAAAGAGCTGGAACAACCTCCCCCTGCACCTCAGACAAAGCCCGTCGCTCACCATCTTCAGGAAGAACCTCATGATGTGGCTCTTCGGATGAGGCCTCGGCCCCCCACACCCCTGGTGCCTTGAGACTCTCACAGATGAGTAGCCGTGCTTTACAAAAACTGGTTGATTGATTGATTGACACGATCCCACGAGACTCTCACGAGAGCTGCATTGGAATTGGACTGTGACCCTACCAGGAGGTCTTTTTTCAATCTCACAAGAGTCTTGTGAGTCGGATTGTACCGGGAGAGAAAAGAGCATGTATCACCACATTAGAAGTGCCAATAACTGGTTAAAACAAAGATAAGCCAACAGAAGTAAACCACAGTTAGTCAATGTTAATAATTAAGCTACAATAAAAGCTTACAAAAATAAATAAAGAGGACTATGATACATATAGTACATGTACTGTGAAACAGATATATTTCTTCTGTGTAGAATGCAAGACTGAGGTTATAATAGGGTCAACCAATACTTGACTTTCCTTTGCAGAAATTTAAGAAAAAGCAACAATGTGATTGAGTGCGAGGCTTGAGGGTTCAGATACTTATATGTGTTGCATAACCTCACACATCTAAGATTGCCCTTGATGGTAAGGAGATGAAGCAAGTTGAACCTCTTTGACTTGTGCTGAGGAGAGGTCATTTGACTTTAATTAAAGGTGACTAGCATATTCAGCTACCTTGAAGATACAGCTTCATTTTCAGGTAATTAAAAATACAACGTAAATTAAGTATGAGGTCTCTGACTGAATAGTAAAATAATGTATTTAGAAATAACTTTCAATATATTTGTTTAAAATGCTAAATAGAAATTAAAAGTGCTTGCTATTGAACAACAGCTTATTTTATCTTTTATAAATTCTTGACTTCTTTGCTGGCTAGGGAGATAGTTTTATTTTGAGATCTAGATGTTTCTTAAACATGGTTGACATATATATTCTTACTTTTGCACTTACTATATATATTTTGGACAGTGGATGTCCTAAATACAGTTAAACATATACCAGAGTGTTTTTGTACTAGAGAGTGTGAGCTAAGTGACCTGAATCATAGATGCAGCTCACTCAGAGAAAACGTGCTTGCATGACAAATGAATTTATTACTAAACTGTTTGACATTGAGCTTTCACCTTCTACAAAAGTGTTTTGTAGAGAGTGCATGGTGAATTTAAAGTGAAGCATTCATAGTCTACAAAGTTGTATGATGTACACCCCAGGTTTTGTCAAATTGCACTTTATTTGTTATGTATACACTGTTAAAATGTGTTGTGTTCTGTGCAGTAATTATATGGGGTTGTGTTTTATAAAACAATTATACATGTGGTTCACTGACAGAAAAATACTTTGTAGAGGGGTGGCTTTCTAACAAGAGCCTCTTACACACAGCATTTAACATGTGGAGGGGTCTCAGTAGAGAAAACATTTTGTTAGTAAATTCTTTCACTGGCACTGTTTATTTTGCAGAGGAGTGTCAGGGCAGATGGCGTGCTCTTATAATTGTGTACCAGTCACTACGTATTAACTTGTATAATAAGTAGTTACTCTTTCATGAACACTAACACAACCAAACTGAACCCTGTTTAATTCTAGCAGGAGAGGGCATAGTGTTAATCTAAAACCTTGTACACTAAACCTTTGCTCTCTTCAGAGGTATCAGTAGAAACCTTGTTATCTGTAAACCCATTCGTACACCCTGTTCTCTCAGAGGAGATACCTTTGGGCAGGAGTGAATTACTCAATGACAGTATTACACCCAACATATAACATCTACACACCCATTAGTAGAGAGGGAGATTTGCGATAGAAGTGAGCTATTCACTCTGTATACAAGTATATCAAAAACCTCTTATTTTACACGTAACTTTACTACACCTCATCTCCCCTCTGGTAAAATGCAGTAGCACAGGGGCTAGTGTTTGTCTAAGTCCTTTTACAGATGCCCTTTACTCTGCTCACTAGTAGTAGACCGCTTGCTCTTTATAAAGATATGAAATGCAGGCGTTGCTGGCTTCCAAATGTCTTCTACACAAAATATTATCTGTCTTGAGCTGTCACTTAGAGAGACATATTGTAGGGCGGTATGAGCTGGGGTCATCCTTTGATCTAACTGCACCATGCAGAATGTATAGCATGCTAAAATATGTTTGCACAGGGCCTACTTATTCTGTCATAGCTTCTACAAAGACTCTTTATTCTGCTCAGATGAATCATTACGGAGGATAGTGTTCCTGTACTGAACTAAATTTCCTATTCACACAGACAAGACATCTTTAGAGAGGGGTAACTTTCTCAGTAAAGCTTTTCGTACTCATCTGTGAAGAGATGTCTCACCAGAGAGGCTATGTTGTCATAAAAAAAGAAGCAATCAGCTTGTATATACTTACCCCCTTTCCTGAGACTGAACCATTCAAAATCTGTGATTTGTTAAAGTGTGATAATAGCTCTTGCCTAGATCATTCTACCGACATCCCCTTCAGAAGTGTCAGTGCACAGATACCTCTTTCTGATCTAAACTAAACACCCTGTTCACTCTGAGAAAGCATCTGTTGAGAGATGTGGGCCTACTACTAAATTCTTAAATTCTTTCACACCTTCTCTCTAACCTATACAGGACTGTCAGGAGAGACGTTGTGCTCTTATAAATGTGAACCATTCACTCTTTATAGGCTTGTGTAAGAAGGAGTTACTGTTTCATGAAAAAAGTACCATAACCAAATTGTACCCTGTTTAAATCTGGTGTGGGAGGGCCTATTGATTGTCTAAAACCTTCTACACTTACCCTTTCTCTCTTGAGAAGTATCATTAGAGACCTTGCTGTCTGGAAAGCCTTTCACACACCATGTGATGACGCAGAAAAAGAAGGTCCGACATATATTCATACATATCGAGTAATCAAAATATAATGAAGTGTGATTTTAGTAAAGAAAATAATGTACGAGGGAAATTGTGCCCTCGGGGTAGTTCGCCATCATTGTAAACAAGCTTTATTAATCATGAAGTATTGAAAATGTAGTAATCCGTCATAATTGCAAATGTATGCCATGATTTCTTGTTTAAAAACTGTTTTGCTTCGCTTAAATTTAGTACAGGCTTTGGCCTAGTTGCCTGGTTTCAAATTCTAACTGCGTGGTTTTTCCTTGAACTAATGAAACATATATTCTTGCTTGAAGTTGTATTTTTCCAGTAGAGCTGACTGATACACTTATCTCCAAGGTTTCGTACTAGGCCGGTTTCATTCCCTTTGATACAAGGTCAGTCTCTGCAGGTGCGGACAATGAAGGTACAGATAGTAAAATAATTGGCAAACCATGTTACAATTTGTGTTCCAAGGCTCCAAGGACAGTGTATGCATAAATGAGCACTAGTAAAAGACAATTTTCATTGGACAATTTGAAGCCAACCTATGAACCCTCCAATGGAAGACCCTGCAGAATTTGGAATGTTTCTTACTTAAACACACCGGACAAAGAGAAGTCAGCCATTTTCCTCGATGCCAGTTTGAAGCCTGATGCCAGACTCCATTTTGGACGACACCCTGATGCCCTTTTCTCTATCTGAGAGAAAGAGACTTTAAGAATTCTCACCCTAGAGACTTTAACTTTGATTTGCCCCCGTCTTGCCCATGCAGTAACTTTGCCCCATTCTCCTTGCCGCTGCAAGGAAGCTTGCCCTTAACTTTGCCCCTTTGAAATTTGCCCCATGCTGATCAACCGGTACCTGAAGGACGAAGACTTTTCTTGAATGCTGATTGTATTTGGTAAATATGAAAGGATAAATGTATTATGCATTGTATTTCTCCTTTTAGGTACCAACTGCTATTTTGATAGGGTCCTAGCTAGAAGTTTTCCAAATTTGTGTTGACTAAATTTGTTTTGCATGAAGTCCCACATGCCAATGCTAATTAGAGGTTAGTCGAGGTATTCATTCGATGTATCATGCTAATTTGAAATCTTGTTATGCTGACCAATGTATGAAATTAGTCAAATACAGTTAGTCATATTAGTGATTTGCATTGCGATAACAGAGTGTATCATTATTCAGATTTTGCGTAGATTGGGTTTCTTCCGCCGTTATGGACAGCTAGTAATGTTCATATACATATATCATTTGGTTTTGAGACATATATACATCGTGCTAGCTTTGTTAATATAGGGAAATAAATTCACTAACTTTTAATAAACTGGTGTGGTTATTCATGACTGAAAGGTCATGGTGCGCCGAAATACCAACTGTTATTGATTTCTGATGTGCTATATTGATCTATTAATTGAGTATTGATTACCGATTACAATAGTTATTGATTATTGATCTGAGTGACTCGACTTTTAGGATGAGGAGAGCCCGACTCGGTTAAAAGATTCACCGACCTCCAACGTGTCCAGATACAGGTAATTTATAAGGCCTGGATGCGTTATCAGTAGATGGTAGCAGAGGATGGTTTAGCCCTTTGGGACCCCATCCGAACAATAGACAGAGTCAAGTTAGAATTTTCTTTAATAAAACAAGTTGGAGAGATGATGATGCCCTAAGTCCCCAATGACTTTCCCGGAATCTCTGAGCTTGCGAATGAGGAACATGGAGGTATGAGAATGGTCTCGGCATTTCTAGTGACGGTATGAGTGAAGTTAGGGTTTTGCGCTTGCACAGCAGATTAATTGAGAAGTTTGTGAGGATTTTAAGGGGGGTTAAAAGATATTAGAGGAGTGTTACTCCAAAGGTGTGAGAGTAGGGAAGTCGTCGAACTTCACGTGTGTGTGTAGCGCTTTGAGCAGAAAAAAAAATTGTCCACGTGGTTGTTGATGTTGAGACGGGCCCTGCGAGGTCAAGAGACTCCGGAGTATGTTGAAAAGTGTATGTGACACTTGTTTGATGTTGTGATCTGGTCAGGTTTAATAGGTTGATCGGGCGTGGTCAACAAGTCGGTATGAATGTTGCGGAGTGAAAGAAAACTTCGACTTTGAGATTTGACGAATTCTAAAGTGCACTAGAATAGTTCATTGATCAGTTGAGAGTAAAGTTTGCGGGCCAAATTTTGCTTGCGAAAGTGGGAAACCGAGAAAGATGGAATAACTGCTGAGGCTAGTTAAAAATCCCTAAGGTTTCTGAAGCGATTGTATTACCTTTCCTGTAGTAAACCGACAGATCTGTTTTATTCTTTTGGTTAAGTGCTCGCGTTATGTTGCAGAAATTAGTTTATGAGTGAAGCCGAATGAAAAGAGGATAAGCCGCGGGACTTTGTCAGCCGCAGAGTGTGAGTGTGACGTCACTAGGAGCCGCGCTGGGATAGGTCGGTTGGTGAGAAGGGTCGCGCATGGATTGGACGCAGTCCGTGAAGCGCAATTGGAAGGGGAAAGGCAAGCGAAGAGTATTCCGGGAATTAAAGTCACTTATTGACTACATATTTTAGAAAAACAAAAGACGGAAAGATGAAATTTTTCAAAGCATTCAAGAGTGCCATGAGGGGAGATGTTTATATTAAAGCAAATGTAGGAGAAGAAACACCGCCTGAGGGTACACCAGCTTACATTGTCATTGAAGAAAAGGGTGTAGCGCCATATCTTTGGTTAAAACAATGGTGCAAATTAACAGAGAAACATGGAAGTGTAGCGTTCCCTATCCACGGGTCGTTTAATCTAAGAGTTTTAGAAAATCTGAGATTTGCGCTATACGACATGAAAGTACCTCCAAGACCAGCACAGTTTGAGGCACTAGCAATTTGGGAGCTAATAGCTAGAAACCAACAACAAAAGAAATTTGAGACAAGAATAAGAAAAGTAGAAAAGACACCAGCGGATGCTAGATGGGACAGCACACAAAAGGTTTGGAGATCAGACGTATTGCAGGGGATTAAATTGTTTCCAGCGATTACTGATGAAGCGGAGACGGAAGGAAGGAAAGCCACCTATAAGACAAATAGGAGTCAGTCCAGAGAGAGAGAGAACAATAGAAACTCGAAAAGGGGAGACGAGTCAGATGATGAAGAGTTCATTATACAATTGCTGAATGATCGCCCACCACCATACGTGGAAAGCGAAAAAGGCTCAAGCATTAGTACTGCCCCTCCAGAACCAATACAGGGTAATGTAACACCAAATTTGAGAATATCTCAGAGGCCGAGCAGCTCCGACATGCCTTTCTCACCACAAATACCACAGATTCAGAGAATATACCCAGACGTGCCTACATTGAAACCTGCTGATAACTATCAGCCACAGGTTCAAAGGCACTGCTGTGATGAGCATAAAATGGGAATGACTTCTGATTCAATGGCGCAGGGAGGACAAAACTATCAGAGACCGACATTGATTCAAGCTGAATCAACACAGTTTTCGATGCCCCAAAAGCAGACACAAGAAGTGCGAGTAGTAGAAAGCCAGTTAGGTATGCCAGTAATGATGAACCACAATGTGGGGATTAACATGCCACAGAATTCGGGGAACAGACAGAATCCAGACGCAATATCTCTACCTATCACTGTAGGTCCACCAGTACCACTGTACATACAGGCAAATTCAAGCACAAGCGACCAAGGGTTAATGATACAGAATGGGACAGGGAGAAGATGCATAGAAACCACTCCAGAGACAACTCCGATAGCGACACTGCCAAATGGATCTGGGTCCTTGTCGGAATTTAGTCCAATTCCAATTTGTGCTCCGTCAACCGTGGTAAGGTCACATCCACCACTATTAGTACCGTTAACCTCACAGACTGAAACATTACAGAAACCGTCAGTGGCAGTTGATGTAACTGCTTCACTGATGGGACTGAACGCGCAACAGTTAACATAATGGTTCAAAAGCCTGAACTCCCCACAGAGTGCATCTAGCGGGAAGGGAGAAGAATACCTGAATAAAATAAGGTTGGGTATGGAGGCAGATGAACTGTTTGAGGGAACAATGGGTTTGAACAGATTAGAATCATACACAGAGGAAGAACTAAGATACATGTGCCCTAGGATTACAAGAGAAGTAAGCAGCATACATAAGAAGTTACAAGAAATTGCAGACAGAAACGAGATCGATATAAGTAAGACTAAACACCTGAGCAGAAGTTACAGGTTAGACTTTGAGACAAAAGATTTTGAACACATGAGATCCGCAGGGATGAAAACACACCTTAAAGAGATACTGCAGAGTGCACAGGTCTGGAGATGTTTAGACAAGTGGGAAAGCAGGTGGGTTAAGAAAAAGGACAAAAAGAAAGATAATACTCCAGAGCGGAATGAGAAAAAACATCAGAATGACGATCTGATAACCATGTTACCAATGAGAGAGACAGCAGGGGAAAACTTGTACATGTACCATGGCACAGGTGCGATATTCAATCCTTTACGGATGACTTTCCCAAATTGAGAGAGAAGCCGATTGAATGGTATCAACAAACGGATAGATTTGTGAAACTCGCGAAGTGTCTCTGGGAAGACTTGAATACTTTGTTTGAAATTGTGGTTCCGGCGGATTTGTGGGAAGATTGTAAAAGGGCTGTAGGTTGGCCGACGAGTGAACCAGAGAGAGACAGGGACACAGGTGCGCCATCACCCACGGTAATGAGCTTGTACCACAAGGTGATCGAGCACTTGAAAACCACGGTTGCGCCGAAAAATGTGGATTGGCAGAGGATTGACAGGACCGCCCAAGAGGTTAAAGAGTCTATACATGCGCATTATGAGAGGTTGTTGAAAGCGTTTAAAAATTATAGTGGCACAGAAACGATTGAGGCAAAGGACATGTTCCATTTTGTGTTCAGGTTTGTGGAGGGTTGAGACCCGAAATCAGCCAGATGATTAAAACGCATTTGATTTGTTGGATGTCGAAGTCGATCGATGAAGTGTTGAATTATGCGAAATACTGCAGTGATGAGATTGAGACCAAACAGAAAAGATTGAAAGAAAAGGTGATGGTGATGCAGCTCAGAGCAGCTCAGACAGGTTTACAAGGTTTGCAAGGTTTTCAACAACAGATGCCGCAGCAGCAGCAGCAGGGAAATGCTATGTTTCAGCCGCAGATGAGAGGCAGAGGCCGAGGAGGTTTTGTGAATAATGGTCCTGATTTGAATACCGTTATGATTCCAAATGGTATACAGCCAATGAAGAAGGTGATGCCATGTCACACGTGCGGAATCGTCGGGCATTGGAAACGGGAGTGCCCAATGATGGTGCAGGAAGGTGTAGGTCAGCAAAACAATGATGTCAATGCATTCCAGACTATGAGAGGACCAAAACTGAGAGGTCCAAACCCAAATTTCCCAAACAATATAAACCAGCTGCAGGGTTTACAACCCATGCAACCGCAACAGGTGCCAATGCCCCGTGTGCAAATGACACAATTGCAGCCAATGCAACAGCAGTTTCCTATGGTACCTAATCAGCAAATGCAAATACCCTTAGCACCAATGAATCAGCAGCAAACAATGCTTCCTCAACAGGTCACGGGTCAGGGAATGAGTCAAAATGACACAGTACACCAATTCCCACTACACAGCGAGAATGGAATAAACGATGTATGGGAGAGTGGAAGTTCAGATGAGGAGGGAAATTGTGTGCTTGCAGCATCTTTGGAAGTTGATCAAAAGGGTCCGTATGTGGAGGGAAGAGTTATGGGTCATCGCGTTTCATTCTTGGTTGACACAGGAGCTACACGTTCCACTGTTAGGAGCATTGAAGTGCCAAATTTGCCACTTTCAGGGAGAACAGTTCAAGTAGTGGGAGTAGCAAACAGGTACCTGACGAACCCAATCACAGATCCAGTACAAGTCAGAATTGGTAACTATCAAGGGACACATAATTTTGTGGTATGTGACTCAAGCCCGATATCACTGTTAGGGAGAGACCTATTGTGCAAATTGGGATGTTCGATTATGTGTTTGAACGATGGAATTAGAATTCAGACGAGCAGTGATGGGGAAGAAGAGGACAGTGTAGAAGGGGATGAGATGGAGACTGTCGATGAAGAGTATCCCCTGATTACCCTTTATCCGATGATCACTGAAGCAGATATTCCTGCTGAGTTACAGGAAACAGTCGGAAAAGAAGTGTGGGATATGACAGGGAAAGAGGTGGGATTGGTGAAAGGAGTGGAACCAGTGAAAGTGACCGTAAAACCCAATGTAACCTTTCCCCAGACCCCACAGTACCATATGGCACAAGACACCCTCATGAAAGTCGCCCAACTCATTGATGAGTTTGTAAAACAGGGAGTACTGAAAGAAGTGTTAAGCAGTCCATGTAATTCACCAATTATGGGACTAATAAAGCCAAGTGGAAAGGTCCGAATTGTGCAGGACTTGAGGAAAATAAATGAAATAAAATGTTGCCCTGTAGTACCAAATCCAGCTGTGATAATGTTTCAAGTCCCTTGTGATGCTGAGTGGTTCTCAGTCATCGACTTGTCACAAGCATTCTTTTTGGTGCCTCTTCATGAGGACAGCCAATTTCTCTTTTGTTTCAAATTCTTAGACAGAGTTTACAGTTGGTGTCGAATTCCTCAAGGGTTTTCGGAGTCACCGTCAATTTTCAATCAGATTCTAAAGAAAGATTTGGAAGCGTTAGAATTGCCATTCAAGTCAACCCTAGTACAGTACATTGACGACTTACTGATTGCATCCAAGACAGAAAGTGACTGCACAGCCGACACCATTGCCCTATTGAACCATTTGGGAAGGAATGGACACAAGGTGTCTCCTTCGAAATTACAATTCTGCCAGAAGAAAGTGAAATATTTGGGTCACCAAATAGAGAAAGGGTCACGAAGGATTATGAAGGAAAGGATAACGAGTGTACTCCAAATGAGTCCCCCAAAGACGAGGAGGGAGGTGAGGAAGTTCTTGGGAATGGTGAGCTACTGTCGCCAATGGATTCCCAACTTCTCAACTCTAGCAAAACCTTTACTGAAACTGACCCAGAAGGATGCATTGGATGAAATTGAGCTGAAAGGAGATGAGATGGATGCTTTTATTGAATTGAAAGAATGCATGTGCAGGGCTCCAGCTTTAGGTATGCCTGACTACACAAAGCCTTTAACATTGTTTTGTCATGAACGAGATGCATGTTCCTTGTCTGTCTTGACCCAAGCCCATGGTGGCGTAAACAGACCAGTAGCATATTTTTCAGCTACTTTGGATCCGGTCGCAGCAGCACTGCCAGGGTGCTTGCGTGCCGTAGCCGCAGTTGGTATCAGCCTCACTCAGAGTGAAGGAATAGTGATGGGACACCCTTAAACAGTCATGGTCCCTCACTCAGTCGAGATACTTTTGACACGTTCCCGAACACAGCACATGACTGGTGCTAGACTCACAAGGTATGAAACAATAATTCTGGGATCACCTAACGTGTATCTGAAACGGTGCACTACGTTGAATCCAGCAACCTTGTTTCCCAGTGAAAATGCCGAAATTGAGAACGCTAAAGACATCGAGCACGACTGTCTTCAGGTGACTGAATTTTGCACCAAACCAAGACCTGATATCAAAGATACCCGATTGGAAGAAAATGATAAAATTATTTTTGTTGATGGTTCATGTTTAAGAGATGCACTGGGTATATTGAAAGCAGGGTACGCTGTATGTACGGTAACAGGTGTTTTGGAAGCATCTTGGCTTCAAGGAGTTTACTCTGCACAGGTAGCAGAATTGGTAGCCCTTACTAGAGCTTGCCAACTCTCTGCATTAATGAAAGTTACCATTTAAACTGACAGCCAGTACGGGTTTGGAATAGTGCATGATTTCGGACAATTGTGGTCACAGAGAGGCTTCATGACCTCTTCAGGATCACCAGTGAAAAATGGTGAAAGAATAAGAGAATTGTTACATGCCATCCAACTACCAGGAGAAGTAGCAGTGGTAAAATGCAGTGCACACTCGAAGGGACAAGATTATGTTTCTCTGGGAAATGGATATGCAGATCAATTTGCAAGGTTTTGCGCATTGAACTGTATATTGCTTAGGGACGAATGGAATTTGATAAGTGAACCAGAACTCGAACCAAGCGAAATATTTGCTCTAAAGGTGGTAGATACGATGGACGAATTGAAATCCTTACAGAATGATGTCAGTGAGGATGAGAAACTCTCGTGGACCAAATCACAATGTGTAAAGAGACTAGATGAATTATGGGTTTCAAGTGAAGGGAAATTCGTTCTTCCAAACAGCCTTTTGACACAGATAGCCAGATTTTACCATGGACAAGCTCATCTTGGGAGGGATGCCATGATTAGATTGTTTAAAACTGATTGGTTTAACCCCAAATTCCGTCAAGTTGCTGAAGCAGTTTGCCACCGTTGCGTCATTTGCCAACAGATGAACGCAGGGAAGGGAACCGTAGTAAATTTGAGCCACATTGGAAGAGCAGGGGGTCCATTCAGCAGGATGCAAATGGACTTCATTGAGATGCCTGTGCATGGAGGCTTGAAGTATGTGTTGGTGGTTGTGTGCATTTTTAGTCACTGGATTGAAGCATACCCTACACGCAGAAATGACAGTCTCACAGTTGCAAAACTACTCTTGAGAGAGTTAATACCACGTTTTGGATTCCCAATCTCTTCAGAATCAGATAGGGGAAGTCACTTCAATAATGAAGTAATAAAATTGCTTTGTGCAGCACTGAACATTGAACAAAAGCTGCATTGTAGCTACCGCCCTGAAGCATCAGGTCTAGTGGAGCAAATGAATGGCACATTGAAATCAAGAATGGCGAAAATATGCGCATCAACAAACTTGAAATGGCCTGACGCATTGCCTTTGGTACTAATGTCAATGAGAAACACCCCTGACAGAAAGACTGGACTGTCCCCACACGAGATTCTCATGGGCAGAGCTATGAGACTTCCAGCAGTTCCTGCAAATGCGCTTTTGAATATTACAGATGATATGGTGTTAGACTACTGCAAAGGTCTAGCTGATGTGGTTCGCTCTTTCTCTCACCAGGTGGAGGCAACCACCTTGCCACCGATCCAAGGTCCAGGACACGCCCTGAAAGCAGGTGACTGGGTCGTGATAAAGAAGCACGTGAGGAAGTCGTGTTTGGAATCCCGTTGGAAAGGACCTTTTCAAGTGATTTTGACGACTACCACCGCTGTGAAGTGTGCGGGAGTTCCCAACTGGATTCACGCCAGTCACACAAAGAGGATATTGTGTCCCACAGACGAGGAAGTTGAAGCGCTGAAGTTGCCAGTACCTGATAACAAAGTACCAAGCGCTGAGACAGAGCGAAAAAGAACTAGAAGCGAACAGGCAGAAATAGAGGAGGGAGAAATATTCTCTGAGGACGAAGCAACTGATTCACTTGGGGAAGACCAAGGAGGAGCCTCAGAAAGCTACGAAGCAGATGAAGGTAACAAAGAGCTTGAAGCAGCTGAAAGTGACAAAGAGCCGGAAGAAAGTAACGGTGACAAAGGGCTCGAAACAGGTGAAGAAGCAGGAGAGCCTGATCAGAGGAGGGCTTTCCCAGAAGCAGACGATACAGAAAAAGAAAAGGAAAACCTGATTGACTCCCCAGAAGGAGGGGACAAGGCAGAACAGAACGAAACTGCTCAAACTCCTTCAGAAGAGATTGCAGGTCCATCAAGTGGACACAGTGCAAAAAGAAGACCAAGCATATCGCCAGTAAAATTAAGAACTAGAGAAACGTTGAACGACAGTGAAGGGCCAAGAGTGAAAGAGAAAAGAAAGGAAGTGTCTGTCGTAGTACCAACACCAAGTGAAGAAAAGGACTTGGCCAAGGAGGAAAGTACCAGTGAGAAAGAATCAAAGAGAGATGCAAAATTGAAAAGAAAAAGGATACCGAGCAGGAGGTATTCCGGTCCGGAGTGGGCATACGTAGCCAATAACGATTGGTCAGACGAATTCGTATCCCTCAGTCTTGAGAACGAAGAGGCAGAACTTCATTTTGGAAATAAAAACTTTATGGACTCTGTTGATTGAAGACATTGATCACCTGATTGACTTTGAAACCGATTTTGAGACAACGCTGCTAACCGATAAGAGACTAAGCTGCTAAAGAAAACTGTGTGAACATTGAACTCGTTCAGCTTTGAAAATACCTGCAAATACGCTTTGATAAAGTGTCTTCAACTTTCTGATTCTATACAGATCATGACTAGCTTGGCTACACAGGGGCGTAAGATGAAGTGTTGTAAATACATGTGTATCGGTCTAATAACCGCATGCGTACTAATCATTGTAGCAATAGTTCTTGGAATGCATGGTAAAAATGAGAGTGAGACGAATGATGCTTCTACTTCTAAACCTATTATCGTTGCTGAACTAACAGCTCTGAAGAGACTCGAGCAAGACGAGAGACACTTGCATGATAAGAAGGAACTTTCATCTAACGTTTTCTATCGCTTACTGAGTGAGTATGTTGAGACCATGGATGCGAAAGATTGTTATGTGTGTACACAAATACCTACCTCAGTAGTGGAAGGGGTAACGTATCACAGCATGCCTCTTACATATGGAATTACATGTAGTATAATAGCTTCCAGATTTTATGGTCAAAAGGACATTCATTATTTCTACACTAATTATGATGTTACTTTTGCATATGTCCCCATAATAGGGCACCTAAGTAAAATAGCTAGAGATTATTATGCCAAATTAATGAGGGAATTCTTCGAACCGATGTCACCTTTTCACACAGCTCACGCACATAGAGAGAACCTTACATGCTTGCTTTCACCAGTAGAAATACATTTTTTAGACCGCACTGATGATAGGAAGAATGAAATGAAGGAGAAATTAGAGAGGGAATTACACGAAAGAACATCTGTAGATAATTATGCTTTTTCTGCAATAAAGACACAAGGGAAAATAGCTTTAGATACATTGCACGTAGGGAGATTTTGTATATATAGAGCTGAATCATATTATGACACAGTTTTTGTGGGAACGAGTGAATGCAAACATACGTATGCATTTAAACCTAAGTGGACGTTCATGCTGAATGGACAAGACCCAGTTATTCCTGGAATATATTATATTTGTGGACTCAACCCAGCATAATTAACCTAGCCTGATTGACACCTACCTAATGGAGCATGGTACACATGTCACAATCCAAGGTATGAGCGGATAGGCCACTCTCTCCCCCACACTGTACTATACACACTTGTCATCCAAGAGGGTGATCTCAATGGAGAGAACAGTACCTCCACACACCCTACTATGCATAGTCATTATCTGAGAAAGAAGTTTAAAAAAAGAGGGCAGTCCCTTCTCACACCCTACTGCAGACACCAATTATGCAAGAGAGGGTTTTCAGTAGAGAGATTAGTCCCTTTCATATACTACTATTTCCCCATAACACATTATTGTTATCTTGCACGAGCATCATGAGTGGAGAAGGCAACCTTTGGAGAGTGATGCCGCACAAGGCTCGTTAGATATTGCAAGCTTCTTGCAAGACCTGGATAAAAAGTTAATAAGCCTTGCACAAGGGGTTTGCAATTCTGCAAGTGTCTCCTGAGACCCGCATGGAAAATTGCTGGGCATTTCATGAGGTGCCAGGGGCTTGTATGGAGAGAAGTTGAAAAAAAGGGCCAAGGCTCAACCAAGAGCTAACATTCTTATTACATGTTTGAAAAACTGCTGTGATGTAATTGGCTGCAGAGCCATAAATAGCTCAGATTGTCCTTGGTGCTTTGGAGTAGAAGGAATTTTCTTTGAGTTGTGCTCAGCAGATGTGACTTAAGTTGGACCGCAAAGAGACTGGTGTTTTCACCTGCATTTAAGAAACAGCTCCAAGTTCAGGTATTTAATAATATACTTTAAAAACTTTGTTGAGAAGTGTCAGTAAGTGCACTACTGTTGGTAAACTTATTCTACACAAGGTTTACTGACTGAAAAGCTGTTTGTAGAGGTGCAGATCTGTTAATATAGCTTTTGAGAAGTAGACATTAGTATGTACAGCTAATTCAGCAATGATTACACTTTGAGTTTAAAAATGAAGCGTTTAGTCTGTATGTTGCTTCTCTCAAACTGTAGAAGAAAGAATCTGGAATCTGTTAATAGAAGGCCTTGGGCCTAATTAGGAGTTCAGTGGACAGGAAGACTTATCTGCCGAATATCAGATGAGGAGTTTGCCGCCACACTAGCTACCACCCCACCGGACCCATAAAGAATTTTCCGCTAGGCTGACTGGCGGACACTGAAGTTTCTGCCAGTCAGTCTAGCAGAAAAGTGGTGGCAGAATTGTCTCCTGCTCGTAATCGAGGCAGCAGCAATGCTGTCACCTGCAGGGTGCATCATCAGCCTCACAATGTTTACTGTCTGCACACAGACAGTGAACATTACGAGGGTGCTGGGCAGGGGGACAAGTGCTTGGGCAGTGCAGGGGCCCCCTTGCAGCCCCCTGCACCTGTTGTCCGCCAGCCTTTTTAGGGGGGTAAAACCACCATAAAAAGGCTGGCAGAGAACCAGGTCGTAATCAGCAGGGCGGAGATGCATGCCGCACTGCCCTGGCTGATTCCGACCTCTGTCACCATCAGTCCATCAGGATCACTGATCCCGGCGGAGATGCCAGTACCCTGGTGGTCTGACTGCCAGGGTCTTATTGTGGTGATCAGACCACCACAGCAGTGGTCCTGACCCCCACCGCGAGGCTGGCAGGCTCAAGACCCCCAACTTCCTAATGAGGCCCCTGGTGTTTTTATAAACCTTACTGTACACATACTTTACCCCTATGAAATGTTTGAATGGAGATATTGCTATTTGTACAGCAAAACACTGTGCTCACTATTAGCAAAGGTGTCTCAAGAGAAATGTGTTCCTTTATAACCTTTTATGGAACCAGTGTTGATAGCATGTTATAATTTAATTGTGAAAAAATTAAAGTACACTGGTTGAGAGTGTGGATTTTTCAGGACAAATGAATAACAAGTTACTGGTGCACAAGATATAAATATGTGATCGTAGGTGAAAAATGTAGAAAGGTTTAGCGAAACAGTGTAACTAAAAATGTATTTGCATAGTTAATAAAAGCCATTGCGTTCGGCTAGTAGCAACTGCAATTTTTTTTACAATGAGGGCAAGCAACACTCAAATAAAATGCATGAAACTGATGACACTCAACTTAAAACACATAAATGATCATGATTGTGTTTTTGTTTTTAAAATGACCCATAATAAATGTATGGACTAATGCGCATGTTGCATGTGAGAATGTAAATGACTTTATGTCACTGTACTGTTTGCCTTTTGTACCGTTATTTTTTGGATGTAAAGTGCATGTGCACTTAGAAAATATAGTGATGCATCACTGTTATCAATTATTGATCACTATATAAATTTTATGTTTTTGGTTATTTTGTCTTTTTTTAGGATAAATTGGAAAGCAGAGATTGAAATACAATGTCAGAATATATATGGAAAGAAAAAGAAAACTTGTTCACTTTGAATGAAACAGGAAACAATGACTGTGTGGAAAGTCAGGAAAAAAATTAATTGGAGAACCAATTTTGTTTTTAATGCCTAGTACATTTATGGTCTTGCAGAGGCTTGTTCTGTTCAGTTCTACTTGATTGTGATGTAAAATTGATCTAAATACTTAAACAGCAAAAAAAGAGCTTTGTTTAGGTAAGGAGAGTTGTCTGCCTGAGCAGTAAGTACCCGGGAAGAGACAGTATCTGCCAGTTGAAAGGACGTCAAGGCACCTGAAAACAATTCCAACTTGGCTGCTCAAGCTAACTTTGTTTGAGCTAGCCGTTGTGAATCTCTGGATCTTAAATGCTTCCACATTCCTGGAATGGATATAATGTACTGCTTGTTTCTACTTTCCCAGCTGAACTTATTTTGACAGAGTTTATAGATGTAATACTTTGCTGAAGCTATTTTGTCACCTAGCCTGCTATGAAAAAAGTAGCAAACTGAAGACTCTTTGGCAAGCTGAGATGGCTGAAAGAAAGGAAAAGAGAAGGTCTACCTACATCAAAATCCAGTAGACAAATGAAGCAAAATAGGTAGAGACAGTGATGTTTGCTGATCAGAGTCACTACCAATGTTATAAATTAGTAAGGTTGGTTGTCGTGTTTGTTTTACAGTTGTTGATATACTTTAATATAATTTTTGTAGTTTTGTAATGCTGTTAAATTGTTTTATTGTAATAAATAAATTTTAAGTTACGATTGATTTCTTTGTTTAATAATAATTATAATTTTCTGTTTTATTATAGTATTGCAATATTGACTTAAACTGGCAGTTCCCTCTTCAGGGACTGTAAATGTGCCACTGCATATATATGCACCTATATGGTACTAAGCACATGGTTTCTGCTGCAGAGACTTCGTAAAGTAGAAACCAATTATTTCACTATCCAACTATGGTGACTTGTCATGGAACAGTGAGGTGTCAGTAGAGAGATCAGTCCTTGTACACACTGTAGTATACAGGAGAGAGGTCTTGGCACAGAGGCAAGCGCATCTTCGTACTCTACCATACCCTCCTGTTAGCTGGTGAAGATGTGATAGTGGAGAAGGCAGTTGTTTTGCACATTACTATGTATGCTTGTGACTCTGAAGAAAAGTTTGGGCGGAGAGGAATGTCCATGTGCACACCCTACTATAGGTAGGATGTCTCCCAATAGGTTATCCCTATTGGGAGACAACTGAAAAAGAGGCGAGTACGTTCCCACATTCAAGTATGCACACCAGTTGTCCATGTAACAGTTGTCAACAGAGAGAATACTCCTTTTTATACTCTACTATGGACATCCATCGCAATGAGAAGTATGAGCAGAGAAAGCAGTCTCTACCTATAGCCTATTTAGCACATATGTTACTCTGGGGAGATGTCTGAGCTGACAGGGCAGTGTGTTTCCATACCTAGGCCCATAACCATGGGATTGGTGGCAGAGGGCAGTGCAGCAAGTCACCTTGCTGCACTGCCCTGTATCACAAGGAAAGGACATGATTGTGTGAAATTTGCATTCCTGTCCTTTACCCTTGTGTTGGTGCCCTTTTGGCATCCTAGTGCCAATGCAGGCCCTCTTGACCCATGGTGCAAGGGTGCCTGAGTTGCATGAAGGATTGTTTTTGTACAGGAAGTGACACCTTCCCGCACAAAAACAATCCTGAGCAATTTCTTCCTCTTTCTATGTGTGCTGCAGAATACAGCACATATAGAAAGAGGAAAATGAGGAGAAATAAGCATATTTCTCCTCGTTACACCTCTCATAGAGGGGAGTATATTTTTAGCACATTCCCAGGTTTACAAGTTCTTGAAAATCTGGAAAGGTGTCAAAATCCATGGATGTTGCAATGGAACACCCATGCAACACCCACAGAAATGCCTCCATGGAGCAGAGTAATGTAACGCAGTGATTTGCGCTGCATTACATTACTCAAGATTTATGAAGCCACTCAGGGCCACACAAGGTGGCCTTGCGTGGCTTCATGAAGCTCACTCAAGGTTTAAGCTGCTCTTGCAACATGCTGTGTGGTGCAAGAGTGAAACAAACTAGGCCATGGGAAGAGGTTTGGCAGAGAAGTAAGTTTTTCTCAAAGCCTACTACAGACACCTCTCACCGTGGGGGGATGTGCTAGTGGACACACCACTCCCTTCCCAGATACTACTACATATCCAGGCTGCTCTAGGGAGAGGTGTCACCAGAGAGTCCACTCCTTGCCCACACCGTAGTGAACATCCATGTTGGAGATAGGCATTAGTGGAGAGGACAATGTTTCCGTACACACCACTGCTTATGTGTGTCATCCTGGGGAGAGGGAAATCCATTCCAAGACCCTAACATGCATGGCTGTTGCCCTGAGGAGAGGACTCAGTGAAAAGACGAGTACTTCTTATACATGCTGTGTAATAGAGAGGTCTAGCCTGTAGGTTCCTCCCACACCCTACTATGCATTCTATGTAATCTGGGGAACGGTGTGAGTACAGGGAAAGCCTCTCTTTACACTCTACTCTACATACAGGTCACCTTGATGCAAGGTGTCACTGGAGAGACTGTCTCACTCCCCACACCCTACTATACCCGCTTGCTGCCCTCAGGAGAAGTGTTAGTGAAAAACTCAGTCTCTCCTCACCCTACTATGCACTCCTGTCATATTGTGAAAAGGTGTCATTGGAGAGGCTACTTTTCCACATACCCTACTAACGGGGACAATAAGATGTAAGTACTGTAATGAAGAAAAGTATAAATCCCAGCCCAAAAAAGATACAAATCTTGAAAGGCTCTTGCGGGATTAAAAACAAAGTAGGGGGGGCTTAGAAAATCTTTCTCAAGAATGCGGTTTCAGTGCAGAAGCAAGTGTGTTTGCACAGTCTACACACACAATACAATACAGAGTTATTATGTGTGAAAAAAAGGTTAAATGTTTGAGCTCGTGAGCATCTTGCTAAAGTCTGAAAAATACATTAGTGGAGCAGGCATTTGGGTACTCCCACTTACTCGCGAGACTCTCGGATTGTAAAGAAAACAGGGAGTAAGGAAAATCTGTCTCAAGACACAGGTTTCAGTGTAGATGCTTGTGTGTTTGCAGACTGTTGTATGTACACCCTTCAATGCACAGTTGTTATCCATGAAATATAAGTTAAATGTTTGAACCCGAGAGCCTCTTGTGAGAGTTGGAACAGGTGAAGGCAGGAGTTTAGGTGCTCTCACGAGAGTCTTGCGGGATCCCTCCGCTCGACCGTGATGGCACTGGCATCTGTAAAACCATGGCCGGAGGACGATCCTTCACCTACATTGCAGCAAAGAGCTGGAACAACCTCCCCCTGCACCTCAGACAAAGCCTGTCGCTCACCATCTTCAGGAAGAACCTCATGATGTGGCTCTTCGGATGAGGCCTCGGCCCCCCACACCCCCGGTGCCTTGAAACTCTCACAGGTGAGTAGCCGTGCTTTACAAAAACTAGTTGATTGATTGATTGACACGATCCCACGAGACTCTCACGAGAGCTGCATTGGAATTGGACTGTGACCCTACCAGGAGGTCTTTTTTCAATCTCACGAGAGTCTTGTGAGTCGGATTGTACAGGGAGAGAAAAGAGCATGTATCACCACATTAGAAGTGCCAATAACTGGTTAAAACAAAGATAAGCCAACAGAAGTAAACCACAGTTAGTCAATGTTAATAATTAAGCTACAATAAAAGCTTACAAAAATAAATAAAGAGGACTATGGTACATATAGTACATGTACTGTGAAACAGATATATTTCTTCTGTGTAGAATGCAAGACTGAGGTTATAATAGGGTCAACCAATACTTGACTTTCCTTTGCAGAAATTTAAGAAAAAGCAACAATGTGATTGAGTGCGAGGCTTGAGGGTTCAGATACTTATATGTGTTGCATAACCTCACACATCTAAGATTGCCCTTGATGGTTAGGAGATGAAGCAAGTTGAACCTCTTTGACTTGTGCTGAGGAGAGGTCATTTGACTTTAATTAAAGGTGACTAGCATATTCAGCTACCTTGAAGATACAGCTTCATTTTCAGGTAATTAAAAATACAATGTAAATTAAGTATGAGGTCTCTGACTGAATAGTAAAATAATGTATTTAGAAATAACTTTCAATATATTTGTTTAAAATGCTAAATAGAAATTAAAAGTGCTTGCTATTGAACAACAGCTTATTTTATCTTTTATAAATTCTTGACTTCTTTGCTGGCTAGGGAGATAGTTTTATTTTGAGATCTAGATGTTTCTTAAACATGGTTGACATATATATTCTTACTTTTGCACTTACTATATATATTTTGGACAGTGGATGTCCTAAATACAGTTAAACATATACCAGAGTGTTTTTGTACTAGAGAGTGTGAGCTAAGTGACCTGAATCATAGATGCAGCTCACTCAGAGAAAACATGCTTGCATGACAAATGAATTTATTACTAAACTGTTTAACATTGAGGAAAGTGAAGCATTCATAGTCTACAAAGTTGTATGATGTACACCCCAGGTTTTGTCAAATTGCACTTTATTTGTTATGTATACACTGTTAAAATGTGTTGTGTTCTGTGCAGTAATTATATGGGGTTGTGTTTTATAAAGCAATTATACATGTGGTTCACTGACAGAAAAATACTTTGTAGAGGGGTGGCTTTCTAACAAGAGCCTCTTACACACAGCATTTAACATGTGGAGGGGTCTCAGTAGAGAAAACATTTTGTTAGTAAATTCTTTCACTGGCACTGTTTATTTTGCAGAGGAGTGTCAGGGCAGATGGCGTGCTCTTATAATTGTGTACCAGTCACTACGTATTGACTTGTATAATAAGTAGTTACTCTTTCATGAACACTAACACAACCAAACTGTACCCTGTTTAATTCTAGCAGGAGAGGGCATAGTGTTAATCTAAAACCTTGTACACTAAACCTTTGCTCTCTTCAGAGGTATCAGTAGAAACCTTGTTATCTGTAAACCCATTCGTACACCATGTTCTCTCAGAGGAGATACCTTTGGGCAGGAGTGAATTACTCACTGACAGTATTACACCCAACATATAACATCTACACACAGTAGAGAGGGAGATTTGCGATAGAAGTGAGCTATTCACTCTGTATACAAGTATATCAAAAACCTCTTATTTTACACGTAACTTTACTACACCTCATCTCCCCTCTGGTAAAATGCAGTAGCACAGGGGCTAGTGTTTGTCTAAGTCCTTTTACAGATGCCCTTTACTCTGCTCACTGGTAGTAGACCACTTGTTCTTTATAAAGATATGAAATGCAGGCGTTGCTGGCTTCCAAATGTCTTCTACACAAAACATTATCTGTCTTGAGCTGTCACTTAGAGAGACATATTGTAGGGCGGTATGAGCTGGGGTCATCCTTTGATCTAACTGCACCATGCAGAATGTATAGCATGCTAAAATATGGTTGCACAGGGCCTACTTATTCTGTCATAGCTTCTACAAAGACTCTTTATTCTGGTCAGATGAATCATTACGGAGGATAGTGTTCCTGTACTGAACTAAATTTCCTATTCACACAGACAAGACATCTTTAGAGAGGGGTAACTTTCTCAGTAAAGCTTTTCGTACTCATCTGTGAAGAGATGTCTCACCAGAGAGGCTATGTTGTCATAAAAAAAGAAGCATTCAGCTTGTATATACTTACCCCCCTTTCCTGAGACTGAACCATTCAAAATCTGTGATTTGTTAAAGTGTGATAATAGCTCTTGCCTAGATCATTCTACCGACATCCCCTACAGAAGTGTCAGTGCACAGATACCTCTTTCTGATCTAAACTAAACACCCTGTTCACTCCGAGAAAGCATCTGTTGAGAGATGTGGGCCTACTACTAAATTCTTAAATTCTTTCACACCTTCTCTCTAACCTATACAGGACTGTCAGGAGAGACATTGTGCTCTTATAAATGTGAACCATTCACTCTTTATAGGCTTGTGTAAGAAGGAGTTACTGTTTCATGAAAAAAGTACCATAACCAAATTGTACCCTGTTTAAATCTGGTGTGGGAGGGCCTATTGATTGTCTAAAACCTTCTACACTTACCCTTTCTCTCTTGAGAAGTATCATTAGAGACCTTGCTGTCTGGAAAGCCTTTCACACACCATGTGATGACGCAGAAAAAGAAGGTCCGACATATATTCATACATATCGAGTAATCAAAATATAATGAAGTGTGATTTTAGTAAAGAAAATAATGTACGAGGGAAATTGTGCCCTCGGGGTAGTTCGCCATCATTGTAAACGAGCTTTATTAATCATGAAGTATTGAAAATGTAGTAATCTGTCATAATTGCAAATGTATGCCATGATTTCTTGTTTTTAAAACTGTTTTGCTTAGCTTAAATTTAGTACAGGCTTTGGCCTAGTTGCCTGGTTTAAAATTCTAACTGCGTGGTTTTTCCTTGAACTAATGAAACATATATTCTTGCTTGAAGTTGTATTTTTCCAGTAGAGCTGACTGATACACTTATCTCCAAGGTTTCGTACTAGGCCGGTTTCATCCCCTTTGATACAAGGTCAGTCTCTGCAGGTGCGGACAATGAAGGTAGAGATAGTAAAATAATTGGCAAACCATGTTACAATTTGTGTTCCAAGGCCCCAAGGACAGTGTATGCATAAATGAGCGCTAGTAAAAGACAATTTTCATTGGACAATTTGAAGCCAACCTATGAACCCTCCAATGGAAGACCCTGCATAATTTGGAATGTTTCTTACTGAAACCCACCGGACAAAGAGAAGTCAGCCATTTTCCTCGATGCCAGTTTGAAGCCTGATGCCAGACTCCATTTTGGACGACACCCTGATGCCCTTTTCTCTATCTGAGAGAAAGAGACTTTAAGAATTCTCACCCTAGAGACTTTAACTTTGATTTGCCCCCGTCTTGCCCATGCAGTAACTTTGCCCCATTCTCCTTGCCGCTGCAAGGAAGCTTGCCCTTAACTTTGCCCCTTTGAAATTTGCCCCATGCTGATCAACCGGTACCTGAAGGACGAAGACTTTTCTTGAATGCTGATTGTATTTGGTAAATATGAAAGGATAAATGTATTATGCATTGTGTTTCTCCTTTTAGGTACCAACTGCTATTGTGATAGGGTCCTAGCTAGAAGTTTTCCAAATTTGTGTTGACTAAATTCGTTTTGCATGAAGTCCCACATGCCAATGCTAATTAGAGGTTAGTCGAGGTATTCATTCGATGTATCATGCTAATTTGAAATCTTGTTATGCTGACCAATGTATGAAATTAGTCAAATACAGTTAGTCATATTAGTGATTTGCATTGCGATAACAGAGTGTATCATTATTCAGATTTTGCGTAGATTGCGTTTCTTCCGCCATTATGGACAGCTAGTAATGTTCATATACATATATCATTTGGTTATGAGACATATATACATTGTGCTAGCTTTGTTAATATAGGGAAATAAATTCACTAACTTTTAATAAACTGGTGTGGTTATTCATGACTGAAAGGTCATGGTGCGCCGAAATACCAACTGTTATTGATTTCTGATGTGCTATATTGATCTATTAATTGAGTATTGATTACCGATTACAATAGTTATTGATTATTGATCTGAGTGACTCAACTATTTTAGGATGAGGAGAGCCCGACTCGGTTAAAAGATTCACCGACCTCCAACATGTCCAGATACAGGTAATTTATAAGGGTTGGACGCGTTATCACATGTTCTCTAAGAGGCGATGCCTTCATGCAGAGATGAATGACCAACTAAATATTATGTGTATTTATTTTCTTTCTGGGGCTTCCAGACATTTGAAGATGCCAATGAAATAGCAGACGAAAAAGAAGAGAAATCAACAGTAATGCAAAGATGTCTCCAAACATGAAACACAGCCAGAAAAAGGGAAACATGGTAAACAAAAATACAAATGAAGTAAGAGCACCCAGAAATTAAAAAATATATATATATTAGCATCATGTAAACATTCTTCTACAGGTGAGATAAGTATGGGCGATGTCCCAACAGCTAACAGAAAATCATATTATTCTTCAAAAAGATAATGCCACAAAAAAGCCCAGCCAGTCAGATTTAAGAAAAAGAAATGTAAAGAACTAAGTTAGACATTTCTTTCATAGAAGAGTATTCTCTCATATTATGGGATGCATGAAAACCTTAAAAAGCAGAAGAGCTCTCCAAAACCAAAAAGAGCTTGTAAAGTGTCTAGATTGCCAGGGTTTTGTAGTAAAAAGAAATCTATTTATTCTCATTTTGAAGAGAACGAGATGCTTAGATGAACTGGTTAATACGCTGGAGGAAAAAATATTGCCAAAAGATTTAAGCGAGTAAAGCAAACTTTGACAGTGTTTTTCAAGGAAAGTGGAAACACACTGCTAGTACGGAGGCATTTTTTTAATGAGGAGAATTACTTACAAGGAAATCAGTTAATGTTTACAATTGACACAGATGGTTGTGGATATGAAATTCAATGAATGAAGGTATACTGATTGAAAAAGAAAAATGAGTGCATAGGAATGTAGAAGAAGAAATAACTGATCAAGTATTAGGTCAACCTCCTCAAAAAACAGTTTTTGAGTGGAAATGTAGAAACGTATGCAACATAAGACAACAGTCTATAAACAAACTTAGACTTTTCTTAAACAAATGCAGAAAATGAACTGTGAAACAAGAAACAGAACTACTCCAAAGCCTTGATCCTTGTCAAGTTAGGAAGCTGACAATCCTTCAAGGACATTCAGTCGCTTGCTTATCACAGCAGAATAATGACATTACTTTCCATTATATACAAATGCTATCTCTGCACCACACTAAAATGCATACTCTTGTGAGAAGATTGTATTATGTAAAACGTTAAGCTCTTCAATTTCAAAAACTTAAAGATATGCTATTAAGATTTAGTGATTCTGAAGTCAGTTGTGTTACAGATGACAATCAGATGCAATACTAGGGTCTGAACGGGCAAGTTAAGAGATTGAGATGGTTGTGGAGAACAGCACTGAAAATGTTAATGCCAGCACAGTGTTAGAGAATTTCAAAAAGGAAATTCAAGCATTTGCAAGAATAACTGCGGAAATCACAGAAAAGGTGTGTGGTGTGTGTTTGTGCTGTAGGTGAATTCTATGTCATGACCGGAGGCTCCGGTTATTCTTTCTCTTTCTTTACTGACTTAAACAGCAGCCAATCAAATACAAGTAACAGAAAAAACTACACATCCCAAGATGCCTAACATCCTATCACATGGTCCAATCACTAGCCATGTCCTCTGCATTAAGTCCTTTGACCTTTGATGTCACTTCCTGTTTTTTTGCTGCTTCGCAGCAGATAAGTACACGATTTATTTCTCTCCGATATTTTCATGCTTATTTAATGTTAATTACTGTGATTGTTTCGCTTTCAAGCATCGCGATTCAGCGCGCTTTTCATTTGTGTATTTAAGCGCTCGTGCGCTTTGGATTCTGGCGTTTTGCCAACTTTTGAAGCCCGTTTATTGTAGTGGAGCGGAGCTGCTTTCTGCAGTCTCCTTTCTATTTCTCACTCTCGCGTGCGCGTGTCTCTACGAGCCAATCCACTTTCCCTTTTGGAATCGATCGGCTCGTGGACTTGCAGCGCGTGTGTGCAGGGGCCCCCCAAGTCACCGCAAATTGCTCCCTGACGCCCAGCAGCATCTAAGCTGACTGGGTTGTAAAGTAAAACTAGGCTACGGCCGAGAGTGCCTTCAGGCAGCTCCCTCCACATTCTAATCAAGGGCATTTCATTTCTGGCCTGAATTTGGGGTTTTTGAACTCCCCCATTTATAGCATCTTTGTCTACACGCTATATATTAATATATTAAAGGTACTGCACCTTAAGACTCCGATCATGGCTCAGTGGGATGACCAGGAGACAGAATATTATACGGAGGAGTTGGGCAATCAACTAGAGGTAGATCTAGTGGAAGCCCTTGACACCAGGGTCCAGCAATCGGTAAATGATGCCCTGGTGAGAGCATTGGGCCCCTTTTCGGGGCATTGATTTGACTACGCCCAATCTCAGGGCTGGATGCAAGGACAACAACAACCACTAACTGAACCTAAAAAAGTTAAGGACAAAACAAAAAATCTAGAGTCCGGAGCCGGGGTTAGTGATATTCATGCGGACGCATTTGATAAACTACGCAAGAAACGTAGTGGGGAGCATAATTATAGCTCTAAAAAGGATGCCTCCTTCTCTCCCTCCTCCTCTGATAAGAATTCCTCTTCTGATGACTCTGATGACTTGGATCCCCCGATACCTAGTAAAAAGATTAAAAAAGCGACCCCCCCCCCACCGCCAGGTCTTGGACTTCGACCCCACAGAAATCATACACCCCAGAGCTTCCAATTGGGTCCCGCCACCCAAAGTGGCTCAATATGTCCAATGTAATCTAAGAAAGAGCTTTGATAAAGAAGCCAGATCTCGATTAAAAGCTGAATGCCCCAGACCTGACCTAGAAGGCAAGGTATCTGACACACCAGAAATAGACCTTACCATGGTCACCTTTATGAGGAAATTTGCGAAAGATCCCAAAAAAGGTTTGGATCGATCCTGCCGTAATTGCCAAGACAAACTGTTGGATCTGTCAGGACCTCTGACCAAGATCCTGGAGATGGCCCATGTGGCCAAGGAATCAGGCTCTCCTGTGGACACGGATGTCCTTATCGGTTGGGCACAAAGATCCATTTGTCTATTAGGAAATTCTAATTGTGCTATTTCTGCGGAACGCAGAAAATCAGTACTAATGCACATTGACCCAAAATTGTCGGATCTTGCAACCTCGGAAGCGGGCCCTTCGTCTGAAGGACTTCTTTTCGGATCATCCTTTATTAAAGACTTGGCTAAGTTTTGCTCTACCTTTTCTTCGCTAGACAAAGCCCAAATGTCCCTCAAGAAGGTTTTTAAACGAGGCCTTTTTGTCAGGGCCGGTCGTTATGGGGGACGTATGCCCGGCCGAGGAACATACATTAGTCCCCAAAACTATTATCCGAGAGGCAGAGGTGGTTGGTACGGGGAACAAGACTCCACCTTCTATCCCACCCGCCCCAGAGGAGGACGTCCTCGATTCCGCAAGGGCCATCGCAGAGGGCAGCAAGGAGCCATCCAGGACTCAAGTCTCACAGGTGAGCATTATCCATTGCTCTCAGGTAAAGCTTGGAGGCAGAGTAGCATTATGCTTGGAACATTGGAAACGGATCTCTGGAGATCCATGGGTTCTCCAAACAGTCAAAGGGTTTCGACTGGAGTTTATCAGTACCCCCTCGCAGCTCTCTCCTCCGTTACAGATGTGTTTTTCCCTAACAAATCAAACTTTTATAGACAAAGAAGTGCAGGCTCTTTTAGACCAGGGAGCCGTCCAGTTTACTTCTCCTCATCCTTACGGTTTCCTCAGTCATATTTTCGTTGTAGACAAGAAAGGAGGAGGTCACCGTTTAGTCTTGAACCTAAAGGAATTCAATCAGTGGATCCTCTACAGACATTTCAAGATGGAGGGCATCCACATGTTAAGAGATATCCTCTTGGAAGGAGATTGGATGGTACGTCTGGACCTAAAGGATGCCTATCTGTTGATTCCAATTTTTCCTCCTCACAGGAGATTCGTGCAATTCCAATGGAAAGGGCAGTGCTTAGAGTTTCGTGCCCTTCCATTCGGTCTGTCGTCAGCCCCTTGGTGCTTCACAAAGCTCCTGAGACCTGTGATGGAATGGCTCAGGGCCAAGGGAGTCAGATTAATTATATATCTGGACGACATTCTGCTGATGGCCCCATCCCCTCAAGTCCTTCTAGATCACTTGAATTGGACCGTCAGCCTTCTGCAGGATTTAGGTTTCCTTATCAATGTGCAGAAGTCACTGTTGAAACCCTCTCAGGTGATAGAGTTCCTGGGGTTCCAGATAAATTCTATTCTATGCCAACTTCTTCTTCCCTCTCAAAAGATTCGCAACATCAAGAGGGAATTGAGATCGATACTTTCCAGTCAGACCGTCTCATTGAGGAATATAGCCAGAATAGTGGGCTTGTTAGCTTCGTCTATTCAGGCGATCTTCCCTGCTCCCCTACACTATCGAGCACTCCAGAGACTCAAGATCAGACATCTACAAAACCAAAATTTTACAGTTGGCGTCCAGACCCTTGTGCGATAAAGACAGATGCCTTTCTTCAGGATTGGTCCCAGTTTCGAGGTTATGCTTTTCCTCCATTTCTGATGATTGCCAGGGTTTTGTCTCAGGTGCGGAGACAGAAGACAGAGATTGTTCTGGTGACACCCTTTTGGAGAGCACAGCCTTGGTTCCCCATAGCTCTTCATTTAGCTTGTGCCTCTCCTCTTCTAATTCCGCCTCGTCAGAATCTTCTAGTGAGTCCGGAGGGCCTTCAACATCCACTGGTCTTGTCAGGGAAGTTGACTCTACTAGCCTGGTTAATTTCAGGTCTAGATGGAGTACCCCAGACGTTTCGAAGCAAGCTGCGGAGTACATTAAGCAGGCCTGGGCCGGTAGCACCCATAAAAGATATGACTCAGCCTGGCGCAGATGGTCTAGTTGGTGTGATGGAAGTGGTGCCAATCCAGTGGAGGCACATATTGGTATGATTGTTAACTTTTTATCAGAGCTAGCTAGTTCTGGTTTGGCTTATCGGACGATTAATAACTTTCGATCAGCTATTTCTGCAGGACATTCTTATCTAGAAGGTAAACCCATTGGAGAACATCCGTTAATTTGCAAACTTTTGAGGGGTATAAGTCTTTCTAAACCTCCTCAACCTAAATATTCTGTATTATGGGATGTTAGCATTATTTTAAAAAAAATTGATTCTTGGCCTACCAACAGGTATTTGTCTCACAAGCAGCTTTCAGCTAAGCTGACCATGCTTTTATGTCTTATCTCTTGCAAAAGGGTTTCAGACGTCAGAGCTTTGGATTTAGCTGGTAGAACCTTTTCTCCAGATGGAGTCACTTTTTCAGTGACAGGAAGGACTAAAACAAATTACAGGTCAGTATCCTATCCAGTTTATACTGAAACTTCGAAATTATGTGTAGTCCAATGTTTAAAGGATTATGAAGTTGTCACAGAAGAATTTCGACAGGATGTTAAAGGTCAATTATTAATTTCTTTGCAAAAACCTTTCAAACCAGTTACCTCAGCCACTTTGGCCAGATGGATGAGATGGTTGATGAGTGAAGCAGGTATTGATACCTCTATATTTGGGGCTCATTCTGCTAGAGGGGCTATGGCTTCTAAATCTTTTGCCTTGGGATCCCGGTTAGAAGACATTATGAAGGCAGCAGATTGGTCTTCAGAAAATACTTTTCGTAAGTTTTATCACAAACCAGTATTGGACATAGCTACTGTAGTAATGGAACAGCTTTAAACTAGCATAATCGGAGCCTCGGGTCCTGACATAGAATAAAAAAAAATCTAGCTATCGCGTCAAGAATTTTCAATTCTATTAAGGACACGGAGGCGAGGATTATCCCTCCCTTCTATACAATGAATATTGAATATCAATTATTGTGAATATTTATGATTTATTGTTATTTCTCCCTCCCATTTTATTGTCAATTATAGAAACATCAGTTTATTGAGACATTTTCGATTTCGTTGGGATATTACCTGCCTGTTTGTTGTTACAGGTTCTGATCAGAAGAATTCCTGAAATTCTTATCTTCAGGGAAAAGTTTGGTTTTAATGTTTTGCCCGGTTGATTCTCCGGTGTTGAGCTATCCAAGAAACGGATTTCCAGTAAGAAGAAGATGTTCATGACTCCGAATTTCGAGATGGCATAAGAAGTTTCGTTTTAAAGTTGATCTTATCTGTTCTAACCAAAGAAAGAGGAAGTGACATCAAAGGTCAAAGGACTTATTGCAGAGGACATGGCTAGTGATTGGACCATGTGATAGGATGTTAGGCATCTTGGGATGTGTAGTTTTTTCCTGTTACTTGTATTTGATTGGCTGCTGTTTAAGTCAGTAAAGAAAGAGAAAGCATAATCCTCGCCTCCGTGTCCTTAATAGAATTGAAAATTCTTGACGCGATAGCTAGAAAAAAATATATTCCCCTACAAATGACAAGTCAAAAAAATTGATATTTGTGAAAAAACAGAAGAGAGCGATCTAGTACAGTGCTCTAAACTTGCTCTTTATTTGATCGCTGAAGAAAAGTTTGCCTTGGGCATAAACTAGATTGCCTGTATAGATTAAAAAAGCCCTTGCACAGATATATATATATATATATATATATCAAAAACGAAGTTGTCCTCATGTGAAAGCGCACTCCCAACAGGTTAATTAAACGGGAAGAAAAAGCAAAGCCAGCAACTCACAGTGAATTTCTTTAAGCTGTTTCATTATTCCAGGCCTTTGGTTATAAAATCATCTCTGGACACGTGTTTCTAGGTTAATCCTTTCTTCAGCAGAGAAAAATATAGAAGTGTTTCACCCTCGTAGGTGCAGCCAGTGCTGGAAGTGTTCCAGGCATTTCTTTCTTGTTGAAAAGACCGGCATGGCTTCAGCTTGTCTAATTGCAGGCACCTGATTAGTCTCTTTAAATACCAGTCCGCCCCAGTGGGCCTCTCAAGTGAGCAGTGCATGCTGGTTATGGTGGTCCTGCAATTTTTTAATTTTGCCCCAAGTGGGTTGCTGGAGCCAAACGAAATAATGAACCCAAATGCAAAACCTATGTAGGCGAATCCAAAGTAAAATTGACAGATTTGCTGTGAATAGCCCAACCTGAATGCTCTTATGTGATATATATATTTTGTTCCCAGGCCTCACAACATCTACTCGCCCACTCAATATTGCGAGTCAGATTTTCAGGTCGAGCTAAATTTAGAGCCTACTCCCTGTTCTGGAGTTGACAAAAACAGGTGTTCTGTGTTGAGCTCACTCTGAAAGTGAAGAAGCAATAAAGGGGCTGATTCTAACCCCGGCGGGAGCACCGCCGACAGGCCGGCGGTGCCCCGCAGGGCATTCTGACCGCGGCGCTTTGGCCGCGGTCAGAAAGGGTAAACCGGCGGTCTCCCGCCGGTTTACCGCTGCCCTCAGAATCCCCCATGGCGGCGCAGCTTGCTGCGCCGCCATGGGGGATTCTGACCCCCCCCTACCGCCATCCTGTTCATGGCGGGAAAGCCGCCATGAACAGGATGGCGGTAGGGGGGGTCGCGGGGCCCCTGGGGGCCCCTGCCGTGCCCATGCCAATGGCATAGGCACGGCAGGGGCCCCCGTAAGAGGGCCCGCAAGGTATTTCAGTGTCTGCCTTGCAGACACTGAAATATGCGACGGGTGCTACTGCACCCGTCGCACCTTCCCACTCCGCCGGCTCGATTACGAGCCAGCATCCTCGTGGGAAGGGAGTTTTTCCCTGGGCTGGCGGGCGGTCTTTTGGAGACCGCCCGCCAGCCCAGGGAAAAACTCATAATACCCTCCGCGGTCTTCTGACCGCGGAGCGGTATTATGGGGGCGGAATTCTGGCGGGCGGCCTCTGCCACCCGCCAGAATTAGAATCACCCCCAAAATGTCTTTAAATGTTCTTTTTATCTCCTCACATTTGCTCTGTGTTCAGAGAAAGAGGTCAGAAGCAGGTTGACTTCTCTAGCTGCAGAGTTCAAGGATTTTGTAAAGTGAACTGCCCGACCCGCTATACTAAGAGTGTGAAATGAGGGGCTCCAGGGTGTTAGATTGTTCCTAACACACAACATTTAAATAACTAAGTCAAATGTACATACTTTTCAAAATATATTTCAGTAGTTGTGAAAGCCCATTTTTTGTACTTCTGTGGGATGTTTAGTAGGATGCAAACACATCAGAACACTTTACTTGGTGATGTGCAAGTGATAAATGTTTTCTGAATGTTTTCACAGATTATTTTGAATACACTATATAGTTTTATCATTAAAGCTGCAAGTTCATGGGAAAGTTTTTGGGCCAGTTCGGTCTGTAAATGACAGTATGCTACCACACCATGCTTTAGTGATGTATTTATTACAATTGAGTGTTTAAACATGAACTGAGAAACACTCCTGCCCCTGCCCTAATGGAAATGCTATTGGTAAACTAAGAGGCAAGTCAGGGATCATGTGTACCCCATATGTGGGCTAGATTCTTACTATACGTGAAGCAAACGTTTAGTCTATTTCATCAAACAAAAGAGTTTTTTGTACAGCAGAAATGCTGAACTCACATATTTGAAGGGCCACTTTTATGTGAGAATGAAGAAAAAAGCAGCTCTGTAAAATAAAATATTTTGCCTAGGATTACACAATAAGAGACCAGTTTGTAGGTCAAGTACATTTCAGTTAGGTTGAGTAGCTTATTCAAGTTACTCGACCTGCAGGTCTTGTAACGTTTTTATTATTTTTAGAGGCCTCTTCCCACTAAAAAAAACAACAGTCACAAGGACGTTATAGTTTGAAAATAAAATTTAAAAAGCCTTTAAAAAAGTTGTGCTCTAAAGTAGCTATAACTTGCGCCCCCACCATGGACAGTTTTCTAATCAATAACTTTATTGCAAACATTGCGGTGATATTATCAATGATGTCATAGAAGATGTCATTACTGATGTAATAGGTCAAGTAAGCAGCAGTGCATGGCGAGGGAGTGAGTTATAGTTGCCTTAGAGCATGAGTCTCCTCCGCCTGCTTCAACACCATGCGCATGCTCCGGAAGATCTTCAAATTGATCCCAACCTAAACCAAAAGAACAGTCACCTAGGCCCTCGTCAGCAGCCGCCTAGACTACGGCAACGCACTCTACACCGGAACCACCACCAAGGTACATAAAAGAGTGAAACGCATCCAGAACGCCTCTGCCCGTCTCATCATGAACACCCCCATACACAGCCACACCTCCGCTCTACTGAGAAAACTGCACTGGCTCCCAATAGACAAGAGAATCACATTCAAGTTTCTCACGCACGCCTACAAAGCCCTCCACAACGCCAGACCAGAATACCTCAACCAAAGACTCCACTTCTACACACCCACCAGACAGCTCTGCTCCTCCAACCTCGCACTCGCTGCCATCCCACGCGTCCAGAAGGCCACAGCCGGAGGAAGATCCTTCTCCCACTATGCCGCCAAGACCTGGAACTCCCTTGCCATCCACCTCAGAAGATCTCCCACCCTATCGCAATTCAGAAAGGACCTCAAAACTTGACTTTTCGCCTGATCCCCTCCATTCTTCGATGGCCTCCCACTTACTGACCCCCTCCTGTGTTAACTGTTGAACTTCTATGGGTTTGTGCATCTAAAATCTGAAACTAACCATAATATCCCTCAACTTTTGTTTTCTTTCAGTGAATTTCTAAGATTTTTTTTTATCTATTTCCTAACTATAATGTCCCTGTCACCTTTGTTTTTTTCAGTGAATCTCTAAGGTTTTTTTTAAAGTTAAGTAATATTAAATTACCTTGCCTTAAATTAACCCTCGGTGCACACAGCCTTCAAGAGTGCACAACGGGGGTTGGCCACAGGGCCCGGCCTCGGGCCTGGCCCTTCAGGCAAACCCAATAGGCAACCAGCCCTGTGCCATGCACAGCCTTCGGCCATGCGTGGTGGAGGTTGCAGCCAGGCCTTGTAGCCAACCCCGCGGGCTCCAAACCCCAGGCCATGCACGGCCTTCAGCCATGCACAATGATGGTTGGCCACAGGTGCTTTTCAATGTGTAACTGCAAAGAAAACTTCTTTCTTTTGCATTGGATAAGTTCAATAAGTTGGGAAGATTTGGCCTTTACAGAAGAGGAGCTTCAACTTGGATACTGTTATATTTGTAAGTGCTTCACATTGAGGCTTAATTTCTGTGATATGAGCATCAGTGCCAGAAAGGATCATCACCTGCTTAGTTATCCAAGAAGAGTCCGCAGTATTGCACAAAATGTCTACCCAACTGGAATTCTTTATAGTGGTTAATTAGTAAGTCCTACCTTGCTGGGTACATGTATAGCGCACATTGTAGGATACCACTGCATAAAGGACCACGAGGTAATGCACCCAGTGACCATGTCTGGTATAATTTTGGCACTGTGACTGTTCCTCAAGCATCTTCCCACTAACATTAGTGCAAACATGCATCCTTGTAGACTGTGGGGGGAGCCTGAGTTCCCCAATGGTCTCATTGGTCCCACATGCAGGGACCAGCAAAAAATGATGCTCCCTGTGTGCGGGAGCAATTGTTTCATCTGTTTTCCTGCCTGGTTGACAGCGGGCATGATAACAGGTGAAAATTCTGCTCCCAGCAAGCGGGATCAGTTTTCCTGCTCCCATAAACTGGGAGCGGACTTACAGTTTGCTCTTGCTTGGTCGGAGCTGTGATATCTTCCCACGAAGCAACAGCAAACTACTATGTCCCGAGGGCTGGCACCTCAGGACACAGGTAGCTGGCCCTCGATGTGGTGGTACCCATTAGGAGTGGGGCAGTGAAGCCCCCTCCTTTCTGTTTCTAGGGCCAGCCTCAGGGAGGTGGTGGTCCCTGGGGCTGAAAATAGCCCAGGAGTGGGGCCGTGCATCCCCCACTTATAATTTGGCCATGCCCTGGGGAGGTGGTGGTCCCCCTTTTAAAATAACACTAGCCCCAGGGAGGTGGTGGTCCATCGGGCTCTAAGTGGGCAACCGAGGGGGGCCAGATGGCCCCCTTCTTATTATTAAGGACAAGCCCTGGGGCGCTCCCCAGGGCCCTCCTGTCACTTATTCATCGGCCTGGACCTAGCTAAGTGGCGGTCCCGGGCCCATATCAGCCATGGAGAGGGGGGCAATATGCACCTCCTCTCCATAATATATTTTTAAAAATTGCGCTGGGACCTTACCCACCCGGGGGGTTAAAAAAAAAGAAAAACAGGCATGGGAGACCGCACTTGTTTTTTTTTCTTTATTCCTGAGATCAGCAGATTCTATGGGTTTTGAGGATAAAATTTGGCCTGGCGGGGTCTCTGGGCACCCCAGTACCAGGCCTAGGGGTCAGGGTATTCCTACCATGGCCCCTTTTTCTTATCTTTAACTTTATTACTGGGACTCGGCTGAGTCCAAGTCCCAAAATGGCTGCCAACACTTCATTTTTGAAGTGTTGGCAGTCAAACAGATAACAGCATGAGGACTGTCAGATCTGTGGAGGATCCGTGTCCCTCGATTTATGTACTTTTTTAACTTTAAATATCTCAGAAACTACTGAACGAATTTACACCTAATAACAAAAAAGGTGCTTTCTGGACTAATGGAGCGGGTGCTTTCTGGCTACTTCAGTCCAGCGGTTCGGGCTGTAGTTTTGTCTAAAAATCACTGTGAAAATTGCATGGGGGAAAAGCGTTTTGGAACCCCCCCTTTTCTCGGCTCCTGCTTGACAAATTACCCTGAAAATTTCAAGAGAGAAGCTGAAGTAAGCAGCGTACTAGTTTAGAAAATTTCATGAAGATTCATCAAATGGAGTTATTGGCTAAACAAAAAACACTTTTCATTTGAAAACTTGGTCCTAACTATAACTTCCTACTGAGGACCGACAGTAAGTACTAATATATGTATATATATACACACACATACACTCACACATATTCAACACTTACCTGTGAAATACTTCCATTTCCGTTGTAATGGCATGCGTGGTAACATTTAGTGTGATAAAGACATGCATGGTAAAGGCATATGCATTGTAATGGATGCATGGTAAAGGTATTGTGTGGTAACAGCCAAGCTGTAAACGCTGTTTCCCGTTTTATAAAGTTATTGATGGAGAGAAACATGTAACTTGTCTTAGATCCGAAAATTCCACGTCAGCTCCTTATGCACGGTTTGAAAAAGTTGATTTAGGTAAAGCAAAAGAAATATATGAAGATTACAGCATTCACACTACATTCCAGCGATAAGATGGGTGATGTTTGAGAACTGTACCAAATAAAGCAAGCAAAAGGAGAACCAGTAAGTGTGTGTGAAAAGCGCTTAGAAGTACAGTGTTTTCCAGTGTTGTTTCATGCAGAAGAAGGTGGTTGTCATGATGAAAGTCCAGTACAGATTCCATCAGATTATAGATCCAGTAGATTGTACTCTGAAGATCTCTATTTTAGGCAACATATACCATACATTCTCCACCTTTTGTTTGAGAGTGATCTGTTAGTCCTATCTTATGCTGGGTGCCATGTTAAGAGATTGGGGAATTTTTTTAATGACATCACTGTGAGAGATTTTGTAGAAAAAGTACATGATAATGATGAGGTACTAGAAAGTAATTTGATGAATATTATGGCTTGCCATTGTGGTAGCAAAGAATATTGGTTTCATCGTCATGGTAAACTAAAATGTAGATTAAGCAATCTAGGTGCACCAACCTGGTTCGTTACGTTAAGCTGTGCAGAGTATGGTTGGAACAAATGTTGCTTGAATGTGGATTTACTTGAAAGAAATGAAAGACAAGAGGCATTTGGCAAATAGGAACAGTTGGTTTAAATAAATGCAGTGGCCAGAAGAGCAGTACAGAGTTGGGGGATGATGACTGTTTCAAAGCACTTTTGTTCTGAGCAAACTTATATACATTTCTCGAAGCGCCATAAAACAATTCGATCCATTCTTTTGAGAAAGGAATCTGGCCTAGCCACAGAGTCATAAATCTGACCATCTGATAAAGTGTCCGGGTGTGCCTCGACCTTGAGTGGACATAATGCGGGCCAGTAGGTAACATGTCCAGATGTTTGGCATGGGGAGCAGGTGATCACTGCAGGTTGTGTGTGTATTGTGTTCTGACTGGCTGAGTGTACCTATCTTTATGTGGTATCTAACTTTTATGGCGTTTTAGAAATGCGCACCCCTTAGGTGTTTTATTGGGGGCCAATCTCCAAGGACCATTGTGGTGTTGGTGCCTATCTGAGGAATCGATCTGGGTTTTTCCTGTTTGTGCGTTTGTCTACGGGCTACGTGTCACCCCACCTGTGATCTGTAAATGAGTTGCTTCAAGCCTAGGTTGCAGGGCTTGCATATGACTAAGTATTTCTGACTCTGGGTTGATGAGGAGGTTGCATTGGGTGGATTTGACAACAATGATTTGGGTTTGTTGTTACGTGTACACATATCATGGCTTACAATTACATTGTTTTTATCAATATTAACATTATCTTCATGACTTTCTCAAGCAAACTAATGCAAACATTCCAAGAATGGATTTTAAGTCCGAAGGTGAATTGTGTTCCATCAATGCTGAAAATGTTTGTAAATACTTCAAGCACACATTTGAAGCCAGGCTTCATTTTATTTGTGTTGGACTTGACAGCCTTACGGTGGTCTTCCCCCCAACTTTTTGCGTATCTCTTCCACTTTTCTGACCTCGTTTGTGCTGGCTTTAGGACTATGGGCACTTTATCACTGCTAACCAGTGCTCAAATGCTTGTGCTCTCTCCCCTAAAGATGGTAATATTGGTTCATCCCCAAATTACATATTAAATTTACTCATAAGTCCCAAGTAAAGTGGTATAACATGTACCCAGGCCCTGTAAATAAAATGATACCAGTGGACCTGCAGCACTGATTGTGCCACCCACATAAGTAGCCCTTTAACCATGTTTCAGGCCTGCTGCCACATAGCCTGTATGTGCAGTTTTACCTTGCAATGTCAACCTGGCAAAACACCCTCTTTGCCAGGCCCTAACATTCCCTTTTTATACATATAGGTCACCCCTGAGGTAGGTCCTGTGCAACCAAAAGGGCAGGGTACAAAGTATTTTAAAGGAAGGACATATATTTTCAAGTTTTACATGTCCTAGTAGTGAAAAACTAAGTCGTTTTTCACTACTGCAAGGCCTATCACTCCCATGGAATAACATTGGGATTACCATATTACATGTTATAAGTGTAATTCACAATCTGGAAGTCATACTTTTTTCAAGTTGGGTGTCTTTGGAATCACAATTTAAAATCATAAATTATGGTGAAGTTGAATTTTAAATTACAATTCTGAAAGTAGCACTTTAAGAAAGGTGGCATTTTCTTAATTTAGTCATTTAGTGCCTGCTGCCTGTCTCTGATCACTTATGGGTGACAGCTGGGCTTTGTGTATTCCCCTAGACACCCACACACAATTGGAGCTTAGTTGCGACTTGATGGGCCATCACAAACATGACTGATAACCCGCCCTCTGTTTTACAAGTTCCAGAGGATCTAATGGAACTTGTATTATGGTGGGCGGGATATCTGTCACATTTGTGATGAGTATCCCACCCGCCAAGGTTGTAATCAGGCCCTTAATCCTTGAGACTTGTGAAAGGTGACGGCATTGACCAAACACAGAGGAAATTGTTGTCTTTTCACATACAATTTGTTTCTGAGTATTCATAAGGTATTGCACTATAGAACCTAGTGACTTCTTGTGTGGTAATAGAGTTCGAACTGTGCGAACAGCAACAGCTTTCTTAGCTTGTTTGCTAATTATTCCCTTTCTCATGTCTTAATGTATTCCCATACTCTACATTTGCAGTCTGTCTCATATTTCCTGTCAACTCAGCATATTGAAAATGAAACCAAATGCTAACATTTCCAAATAGTCCGTAATTACTTTTTAGTTTCTTCATTAATGTTTTTTTTTTTTTTTAATTGGCTTACATTTGACAGGAGTCAACTGTAGAAGGTCACCAAAAACTATGATGTGTTTCCCACCAAACAGATCATCATAGTCTGTTATTGCATCCTCAGAGGAATGAAAGCTAGCATAAGGTTTGAGACCATGCTAACCTCTTTAGTAATGAGAACTTTAATGTTTTAAGAACTCTGGACACTTCATGACAAGCACCACCAGATAACTTTAGGTATTCTAGTCTGTTGTAATGTTCCACAGGCAACATAAGTAGTATGTGCAATGTGATTCCTTTAATGTTGTGGGCAGCTAGTCCATTAGGAGCAGTCACAACACGATAGATCATAGCTAGTTTTTCTGTGAACAAATACAGTCAGCACTTAAATCAGAAAATGTTTGCCTAGACCTGCCTGACCACTAATGTAGAGAAGGAAAGGCTTGAATGTTTTACAAGTACATTCAGACTTATCATGTAGTGGTCTATGCTCTACAGATTTTGTTTTTGCTCAAAAATCTTTAGCTGTTCTTAATTTAGTTATTTTGAAACTTTCTAAATTGATGCTCTCACTCTCCACTTGACACGTAGCATTTTCTACTTCATTCATAGCTATGGATGCCTTGTTTTCAATGAAAGACTGGCCACATGGATCTTGAATTTTAGGTCCTCAGCTCTGGTATGTCTTGTGAACTAGCCTTTGCAACTCTTATAGCAATTGTTTCCTCCTGTTGGATTTCATCCTTTAACATTTTTTGATGTGTAGGAAACACTTCACATTGAATGCTCTTTTTGACTGCATTGAAAGCATCTTCATAACAGTCATAGTCACTATAAGTTCACTCTCTGAATGCTAAGCTTTAAAAAAAATGCAAAGTAGTCAGGTAAAAGAATTATCTTTTCTCACCTGTCTTACAGCTCAATTTACAATGATTAATAAGACTTGGTTTTGAAAGTCTCACAAACATCCGTTACAGCCAGTCACCACAAACTTTCCTTGCTCAATGTTCTCATCTATGTTATTTCTGTATATATAGTACTGCAGCATTTCATTTAAACAGAAGTTTTCTAGATGGACACTTCAATAAGGTTAATAAGTGCCAATAATATTTGTTTTAAGGAGCTCAGTGCTTTCTGGATCAAACTGAGCAAGATACTCAATTTCAGGAAACTGCTTCAACACACATTTTCACCTTGATGCTAGGCCTAAACTAGCCTAATTATTGATCTGGACTTCTTGTATATGCTTGAAGAACTGAGTGTCCCACCTGCTTCATAAGATCCAATTTCCCTGTGTGAGAGGAACTGAAACTGTAAAGCTTTTTACTTAAAGAGTTCTCTACTGCTATCTCTTCCAATACATCCTTAATTTCTGTCTTCCATGACTTTGTGATATATGAAGTGACATATGGAGCTACAGCAGTATAAACGCCTGCTAAAAATTGAATATCCATGTTAGTATATCACATGGACAGGATTACAGGATAAGTTTTGAAGCCTCACTTCTTTTCAGGTTGTATATATTTTAGGTTATTTCCCAGTAACAGTGTCTGTGACCGCAGACATAACACTGTTCACTCTTCTTTTGGAAATTGCAGGCCTAGGGAATCCAAAACACCACTTAGTGTAGTATTTCTGTATCTCAGCCAACAATATTTGCCACATTTATGTGACTGTAATTACAAGACCTGTTACCTAAGAGTTCTGTTCTGAGACTCTTCTGAAAGGCAACACCGAGACATCAGTATCTTTACCAATCTTTGATGCATCTTTCACCCAAAATAACATAAGTATATGTGGAGTTCCTCTAGCTAAGTATTCTTTTCTCCATAAGAAGCCTGGAACCTCACTTGTGGTAGGATATTTTGTTGCTGACTGTTAGAAATTGGGTTGTTGGCTGCCTGGGGTGGGAACCTTAATCAAACAGCAACCACAATCCTAGTCAGGGTAAGTGTCAGGCAAACCCTAAATTAATCTTTGCTCACCATCTGGAAGCTTGAAACAGAGCAGTAAGGCTTAACTTAGATGCAGTAAAGCATAGGTTACCCTGGAAACATCTAAATTCTTATCTTCTTTTTCTGCATACAAAGTTCTAGAGGAAATTATATTACTAACTTCTATGTAGATACAAACAGAAAAAAGCATTAATGTTGTTGTTATGTGGCCTACCAAAGAAAATTATACGATTGAACGTTTTCTAATGTTATTAAATGGGCTTAAAACAAATAAATGAGTGTCAAAGTGTGCTATGTACCTTTGTTGGTCTCATGCACATAAAACATGTTGTTTTTTTCCATAAATCGAAGACATATTTTTCCCCACAATTATATAACAGTTTGCTTTTCATTAAACTAACACACTGTTAGTCTTCTGGTGTGTATAAATTATACACAGTACATCAGGATATGTTAAGGGAAAAATGCAAACTATAAAAAGTATGTTCTCGCGAGAGGCTCATGAGAGCAAACCAGGAAGCTCTGCCACCTCGGACTGAACGAGAGGGATTGTCTTCCTTGATCTCGAAAGCTGCTTGTGAGACTTGCGAGATTCACCAATTATGATAGACTTTCTTGGCTCTTGCAAGCATCTCACAAGAGCTTTTAAGAAGGAAAAAAGGGAACATACTACAAACATCATAGACAATGAAAATATAGAGTAGCTCTGAAAAGAGCTGTTTTTTGTTAACATTTTCCAACAACTTAACATGTTTTTGTGTTTTTTAACATTTTAACTTTTTTAATTTTATAAAAGGGTAGAACTAAAACATACAACTCTGGGGGACAGCAACAGCTCATTAACAAAAAGGAGAAAAATCTAGAAAACAATAACTGTTCAAAAGAAGAAATTAATGCCTGGAGGGCATTTGTGATCTTGTCCATGTTTGTCCTGTGGAGACTTGCTTCTCTCTGATGAAAAAATTATCTGCTTACAAAAATAACTTGAGCCCCCACCATGCACTGCTTATGTCCTCACATATGACATCATGCATGACATGTTGTATGACACCGTTTACGACATCACTCATGGCATCTCAAATGACGTCATTGATAACATCACTGATGGAACCCCTCTCCCTTTCATGAACGCAGCCCTGGGAGTGGACTCCTCATGCAATAAGGTAATTAAATGCAGTCGAGCTGCCAATTTATTTATTTTTTGATCCCTTGAGAGTCTCACTGGATCATGGCATTTCTTGGCAATTTGTTTTTCTTTTTGGCCACAGCGAGGTTTACTTTCAGTCCCCCCATGGGGCTTAGCTATTCAGGGTAACCCGACCCTGCCCCCTACTAAGTTAAGGAAAGCAGACTAAGTGGCAGAGTTCTGTATTGGCTGCCAGCAAATTATTTCTCACTGGAGCAAGATAGCCCAAGGCAAATAAAGATCACTGGGCCAATCAGAACTCTGGGCCTGATTATATCCTATGGAACTTGTAAAACGGTGGGCAGGATATCCGTCACGTTTGTGGGGGAAAATCCCATCCGCCAAGGTCGTAATCAGGCCCTCTGTTGTTAAATTGGCACTCTTGTGAGAGTCTTTCGGGGTTCAACCATCCAGCTATGCAATTGTTTTTTATCCTTAATTTCTCAAACACTACTAAACAGATTTCCACCAAATCACAAAAAGCACAATCTGCTGACCAAATCTGGCTTCCTGCCAAATTTGGTGTAATTCTGTTCAGCATTTCGTGCTGTAGGCTTGTCTAAAGAAGTCAAGGAGAAATGCATGGGGATTTTGCATTTTGAGCCCTTCCTTTTTTCTCAGTCCCCGCTTGATGCATCACCTCGAAACATTCCCGGAAGGAGCTGAGGTGGATTAACTTTTTTTGGAAAGCTTTGTTAAACGGAGCCAACGTTATTAGCGAACCCAAAAATGCTCTTTCTATGGAAAAGAAGACTTAACTGTAACTACCTAATGGTGACCTCCACTAGGAAATGCCTGTGTTGTAAAGGCTGTTCCCTGCACGCCCAACCTGTGGAATCACTAAGCTCCAATAATGGTTCCATTCTGCATGTTATTTCTGCAACATGCAGGTATGAATTGTCATTTGCCCTAGTAGGTGATAGTAACTTTCCTGAATTAATTATATGTTCTGGCACACTGCTGAAATATTCACTGGGTGTGTGAACAGTGGTGGACATTATATAATCTCACAAGTAATTACAATTGGGTTGTATCTCTCAGCACGGCATCGTTTTTTTTTTTCTTTTTCGACAATCTGTATCAGCAGAACTTTTGCGCCAAAGGCACACACATATCCCTAGTCTGCAAAAATGTTCAACAGGTGAACAGTATTCTCAGGGGCGTAGCTTGGTCGGTAAGACTGGGGAGACGGGAGCTTCAGATATTCCCACTATGTAATGTTATAATACATTATACCACAAGCAGGGCCCATAAAACTGGCTTACGGGGCAGTGAAAATGGAGAGGAAGGCCAACTGGTAGGGGTACTAAGAGAGAAATCACAATATTTTCTAAAATAACCAACATTTTTTAAGACTTTCAAAACTAAGATGAAGAGAATGTGGATACGTTTGTGTCTGTGAGTTGATCAAATCCGACAGACACCTCACCAACCAGCACTGCTGTAGAAGAGAAATGCATTTCTCGATCCATTCCCGTAAACAAATATTGCCCTTGGTTCCCCTTCCCACGCCCTTTACCCCATCCTAAACGGCGCTCCCCCCCCCCCGCGCCGCTCCCCTCCCATCCCTAGTTCTCTAATGGAAAGCGTTGCTTCGAAGCACTGGCTCGGTAATTGTAGATTATTGGTGAAATTGGAACAGAACCAAAAGGACTTGTCAGTAGGAGTTATGTATCGCTGTCATATGGGGAATGGTCGTCTGTCAACGCGCTCCTCCTCCTGAGGGGCTCTACGGCCCGACATGTCGTGGTGCTGGGATGCCCCTGTCCTAGTATTAGGAATCCGCGACCTCCTCGTAGGTCCGGGTGCTCGTGCGCTGCAATCCCGCCCAGATGCATACATTCAGTCCTTGGGCAGGCACGTTCCTCCGGGCCCAAAGCTGTTTTCCTGCTCCTTCCTGCACGTCTTGGTGTCCAATACAGGTCTGAGAGGCCAGTCCCCACAGCCTGTGAGGCACTTCTGACAAGGCTGCGCCTAGACTCCTCTAGAAAGACGACGTAAACGCTCCGTGGAGTTCGGCGGGTCTGCACCGCCCCTCCTGCATGGGTCCTGGGTCATGAGGGCTTATCCCTTTCTTCTCCAGATCTGCATCCCTCCTCCTGCAGGCTGCTGTTCTCGCAGGCGTGTGCCGCTCTTCCGCCTCCAGGAAGGCGCGTAGCTTCCATTGGTGCAGCGGGTGTAGTGGCACCGGGACCCGTGGAACCCTGTTTTTTTGCTGCGCTTTACCATTCAAACAGCAGCGTGTGGGAGGGGTTGGGGCATTTCCTTCCTTGCACTAGGGCCCAGGACACACTGGCTACGGTGCTGCCTCGATGCCCACCATCCTTCAGGTGACCCCTCTTTAGCACGCGCGTCTCCTCGGCAGGTCTGAGCCACTCCTCCTCTGCAGGTTACTCCTCCTCACTCCTGCGGCCTGGACCGCCCTCCTGCTGATTACCACCTCTCCATCAGTGCTGCGCCCTCCTCTTGCAGCTGACCCTCCTCGTCGGGTCCGCACCCTCATCCTGCAGGTCCGAACCCTCCTCCTGCACGTGGCCTCTCCTGCTCCAGGTCCCTGCGCCTCCTCCTGCAGGTGCCTCCTCGTCAGCCCTGTGCCCTCCTCCTTCAGGTGCCCCTCCTCGGCGAGTCTCCGCCTCCTCTCCCCCTCACGCTGCTCGCACTGGCAGTGCTGAGATTAGCAGTGTTGCAGGGATCTCGCTGGTGCTGCAGAGCTCGCGTGTGCTCACTGCGGCGGTTGCCCTGGCAGTGCTGGTGCGGCTGGACGCTCTCTCCTGCATGAAGCTCGCCCGCCCGCCTGGCCCTCGCTCCAGGGAGCTCCTTCCCCTCCGCGCCCCCTCGGACATGCCTCTGCAGTGACTCCGTGGCCGCTCCTGGGATCCCTCTCTTCATGGACGCGATGTCTCCGCAGCAGGACAGCGTGGGGCAGCAGGCGCGTTCCGCCTCCCTCACCGGGGACAGCAAAGTGCCGGCGCTGCCCGAGGGCAGGAAGGTAAGCCAGAGGGCTACGTAGGTGTGGGCAGTACGGGTAATGTCACTTTCATGATGTCTGCCTTTAAAATGGGTTCTGTCTCTTGGTGGGTTTGCCTTGGAAGCGATGGAAACCAGCCCTGGCTCTGCGATGCCCTGGCAGGGGATACAGCCTCTCGCTCGCGGTGCCCTGGCAGCGGCCGCGTTATCTTATGCCAGACTGTACTAGCAGCGCGTACCTTCTCTGGAGCGGTGGTACCCCTGGCGGGGGTGCAATCTCCTGCTTTTGGTGTCCTGACAGGGGAGCATTCTCTTGCACGAAGACACATTGGCAGGGGTGCGTTCCCTCACACGAAGGTGTAATTGCAGGGGTACATTTTCTCACATGAGGGTTTAATGGCAGTGATAACTTCTCCCACAAGAGGGCGTAATGGCAGGGGTATCTTTTCTCACATGAGGGTGCCTTGCCAGGCTTACATTCTCTCACAGGAGGGTGTAATGGAATGGATACCTTTTGTCGCAGGAGGGTGTAATGGCAGGGGTACCTTCTCTCGCACGAGGGTGTAATGGCAGGGGTACCTTCTCTCGCACGAGGATGTAATGGCACGGGCACCTTCTCTCACATTAGTGTGTAATATCTGGGCTACATTCTCTCGCATGAGGGTATAATGGCAGAGGGACATTCTCTCAAATGAGGGTGCCCTGGCAGGGGTGTATTCTCTTAAATGAGGGTATCTTGGCAGGGTATTCACTCACATGAGGGTGTAATGACAGGGGCACATTCTGTCACATGAGGGTGTAATGGCAGCGGTGCATTCTCACACGAGGGTGTAATGGCAGGGGTACCTTTTCTCGTATGAGAGTTTAATGGAAGTGATACCTTCTCCCACAAGAGGGCGTAATGGCAGGGGTACCTTTTCTCACATGAGGGTGCCTTGACAGGTGTACGTTCTCTCGCACGAGGGTGTAATGGCAGAGGTACATTCTCTCATGCCTTCTCTTGCATGATGGTGCACCTGTCGAGGTAGTGCTGCTGGTGATTTCCGTGTGAAGCATCTACTAGTTGGTAGCGCCCGGCAGCAGGTATAGCGTCTTGGTTGTTAAGCCATTACTGTGCACACACGTTTAGTTGGCGATGCCTCGCAGGGGGCGCACGGTCTTGTTGAAGTTGGGGTTCGTGTAACTGGCAGAGTCTGCACCGTGCCCTGTGGACAAGAGTCCCTTACATCGTGCCTCGCTCCGCTCTATTAGTCTCGGTGGCGTTCCTTGGGTACTCTTAGGTATGTGCCCCCCTGAGTGGACCTACGCTTGCGGTGGACAAGACCCTTGCCGTTCTTGCGGTGGGCTCATTCTTGTCCTTGGGAGAGTCCAGTATTATGTTTGTCTGCGTGGGCAGTCAGTGGTGTTTCCCTAGATTGGTTCGCATTGTACAGTCTCCCGTTTAGAGATGCCCTTCCAGCGGGCACGTCTCCTGTTCAGCGCTTTTCTTGCAGAGAGCACAGTCTCTCGCTCAGAGCTGCGCGTGTGTGTGGCGCACAGACCCCGGGTGAGAGCTCCGGTTAGAGTGGGCACAGTCTCTCGCTCAGAGCTGCGCGTGTGTGTGGCGCACAGACCCCGGGTGAGAGCTCCGGTTAGAGTGGGCACAGTCTCTCGCTCAGAGCTGCGCGCGTGTGTGGCACACAGACCCCTCGTAAGAGCTACGGTTACAGTGGGCACAGTCTCTCGCTCAGAGCTGCGCGTGTGTGTGGCACACAGACCCCGGGTAAGAGCTACGGTTACAGTGGGCACAGTCTCTCGCTCAGAGCTGCGCGTGTGTGTGGCACACAGACCCCGGGTAAGAGCTACGGTTACAGTGGGCACAGTCTACCGATTAGAGCTGCCCCTGCGTCAGCGGGCAGCTTTCTGTTTAGATCTCCGCTTACTGTGCGCACAATCCCCCGTTTACAACTGCCTTTACTGTGGGCACACCCCCTGGCTGGCAGCTGCCCTTACTGGGGGGACAGCCCTCCAGTGAGTGGCCCCTCTCAAAAGGCCAGTTGCAATATCTCTGGTACGAATCGTGGCGGGCATAGCCCTTCAGCAGGGTCCTTCTTCAGCCTGCGGTCCCTCAGAGTGTGTGCCAGGGGCTGTGCGAGAGCTGCCGTGACAGCGGGCCAGAGACCACTCCTTACCTGGCAGAGACTGACAGACAGAGGCGCCTCTTCGGGATATTGCCTCACGAGGAGGCTTTCGGCGCTGTGCTTGAAGGGCGGTAGAGGTGTTCTGCTGGAGCCGCGGATCTGAGAGCAGTTCTGAGCCCCAGCAAGAGCATACCAGCATCATGGTGGAGCCCCACAATTAGGGTGATCAGACGTCCCGGATTTGCCAGGACAGTCCCCGTTTTTCACCAGATGCCTAGGCGAATTTCGGAAAATTTGGCTCATGTTCCGGTTTTTATAGAGGGTCGACTGAAACAGTGGTTTTATGGATTTTATTTATGTTGTTAGTGCCTCTGCTTTAATTGTGTTGATGAGCGCTGTCATTCTGAGGCTCGGTTGAAGTAAAATTGTCTTTTTTTTATTTTTATTAAATGTCCCGTTTTTTTACGTTAAAATTCTGGTCACCCTCCACACAAAGCTTTCGGCAGAGTGCGGTACTCACCTGCCCAGTACATTGTTTTTACAGATATACCGCAGATGGTCATAGGCAATATCAAATCTTCTCCAGATGGGCCCTATCATACCCCAAGCATGGTGAAATCGTGAGCTAAGGGCGCTCTAAAATCGAGATCACAGGTAAAGGTCTGATGTGTGCCCAACTTTGGAGGACTGGCAGGTTTAAGGGGCAACAGTCAGCCGCCCTGTCTGTGCCGTGGCTCCTGGCTCCCAGCCAGGGCCAGCTTAAGCGTTGGCGGCGCCTTGTGCAACAGTCATTTTTTTGACGGCCCCCTCCACCCCATGACCACCTCCTCAGATCCCTCACTACCACCCAGCAAGTGTACTACTCCTCTCTCCATAGCAAACCCTTTCACATACATTCATTTGTTTTAAAGCGCTTGTAAAGGCTGGCTGTACTAATCCACTCAGCTATCCGCACAAAATATATTTCTGTTGTTTGTAGCAAGCTATTAACCCTCTACGCTACCTTATGGTGCGTCAAAGCTGGCGCTAGACAAACCTCCGATCGCTCTCTCTAGCAAGAGCATTAATAACAAAAGGTATCTTGACATTTTAATTGCTTTCTTAAAGCTGGACGCACAAGAAACTTTTCAGCAGGTGCTTTTAAATCGCAAGTTTCGTAAGTTGCTGCTAAACGCAGCGCCCCCCTGAGGTCAGCACCGCTCGCACCGCCCTAGAACCGGCCCTGCTCCCAGCAGAGCCTGCTAGTGCTGTGAACACCGGCTTTGCAAGCACTTTATGCCACGGTTCAGAGGTCCGCTCTCTGTGATGTATGCAAACCGTGTAATCACTCATACGCAGCCTAACCTATATCAACGTATTTAATGCGCGTTTTATTTCTGTGTGTTCGCTGTGCATTCTGTCAGTGTATTTCATGAGCACACGCACAGCATCTGAATGAGTTAGGTGTGCATTGTGTAAATGTTTTTAAAGTGTGCGATATTTGATGGCGTGCAATGCTGGCATGATTTTATTTCCACGTGAACAGTGTTATTGTGTGCTTGATATGGCCGTCCTAGACCAACAGGCGAATCGCCTGGTCAGTGGTGACGTCATTTCTTCGGGAGACAAACAGCTCGCATTCGCACGTACACGTTTCGCACTAGAAATCGGGATCGACTTGTCTGTGGGTTGTTCCCTTGACGTTGATTGCGTTTTGGTTAATCAACCAAACAATGGCTTGTTGGGAGGTCACGGGTAATGTGCCAGGTGTCCGAGGCTGTCGTGGCATGCTGACGCTGGCACATGGTGTTCCGTTCTGTCAGGGGATTCCTTGTAAGTGGATTACAAGACAGGGGGCGCTCTGAGCACATCACGCGCCATGTCTAGGGCACGTGACTTACAGGGTTTGTACCTGGGCTGAAAAAAAAAAAAAATTGCATCCTCCTACTGAAGGTTATTACAAATCCTTTGTGGAGCTGGTGCGGTGGCACCGGGCCCTGGGATGGAAGGGATCCATCTGCACCTCAGTTATGGCTGCCTTCCAATACCCAACTGGTTGTCAGGGGTTGGCATTTTCGTTGCTTACTATAGTGCCCACGTCCGGGTGGTAGCCGCTGCCCCACCGTGTGAAGGGAGGCATCTTCACAAAATCAACAGAACAGATCGTCGTGGAGCACCAGTCATGCCGTAGAAGGCGCCTGTGTGGACTCTGCGTGTCATCGATGTACTTAAAATGCACTGCGATGGCTGGAATGCTTCGTGGTAACCCCAGGGCTCGGATCCTGCTTCCTCCTCCCAGTCTACCCATGTCAGAAAGACTAGGGCGAGGAAGTGAAAAGGATGCAATCCCAATACCCTGATTTACAGTCACTTATGTATAGTGTGTTTGCTGTGCTTTCTTGTGTACATGATTATAGGGCATTTTGTGTTAAGGGTGTGTTACGTTATTTTTTGTGTTTTGGTATGTGGCTATGTTTTGTTTGTAGTGGGTTTATGTAATGCTAGTCATTTGTGTGTGTTCGTATGCATTTTGGACTGTATTTCGTGTGTTGTTTCGATGTGTTATTACTGTCATTTTTTTAGAAACTGCATGTAGAATTGTGTCTGTGGGTATGCCGAGTATGAGGTGTTTGTGCGCTGGGCGTGTAGTGGCAATGTATATAGTCTTTGCTGCATGCACCCTGTGTGCATTTGGTTTGGCTTGAGCATTTGTTTCCAGGGCTGTGCACGACGCGTTCCTTCTGTGTTTGCCGTCGGTATGCACAGGTTGGGTGAAGCTGCTGTGGGCATGACCAGCATTCTGGGCAGACGAGGTAAGCGGGCGCTGGGTGCCATAGAAACCACACACGGGCTCGGCGGCTCCCCGCGGCACTCCCTGCATGTACAGCACGCTCATTCGAGTCAGTTCGTGGGGATTGAGAAGACACCCCTGGGTTTGGGGGTGGCGGGGGGAGTCTACTTTTACACCGCAGTTTGGAGCCGCCCTGGGTCCTGGAAATGAGGACATTATGTGAGTGATAATGTATATCTGTAGGGCCCCCAGGCGCTATCGCAGCGGAGATAAGCACTTTAGAGCTGACCCTGGTAACAGCCTCATCCAGTCCAAGTGTGTGGGGTTCAATACCTTATTGCCCTGGGCACGGACTCTTCCGGCGGACAGTGTCTGCGGCCCCTAATATTGTGGGGTGCTGCAGAGGAGGGCACAGAGCTTGTGTAGCCCCCCCCTCGCGCCCCGCTGTCACCTGAGATTGCTCAGTTCGGGGCACAGCCACAGATGTTGCTGCTCTGTCCACTTGACATCACCGCGTCTCACAGATGGATGCAGCCCTGTGTGTTTGTGTTGTTAACACATGAGACATTACATTGTGGACATTGTAGCGACTAGCTCAGTTCCTACCAGCATAAACAGGCGCACACAAGACCCAGCATATTCAGTGCTTATCCCGTTCCACCGAAATATAGACTGTGGAATCGTGTCAGCCCCTCCCGCCTAGGCTAATTGGGAGATAATGAGGCAAAGGTTTGCTGACTGTCACGAGGGTCTTTCTTCTCCCATTTTGCAGCAAATGCATGCAGATTTGACATCACAGATCTGCGTAGTGCGACATGTTGGTTTTCCACAGGGGGTCTTTGGCACACCTCAAGGCTCATGTTTCTTGGTTCACTCCCCACAACATGGCGCCCGCTCCGGCACACTTTTTGCTGTGCACTAAGGTTTTTTTTGTGGGGGGGGGGGAGGGGGTGGAGGTCGGGGCGGCGGATGCTGCGGCGCAGTGGAGCAGCACCTCTTGAGAGGTTGAAGCGCAGCGCACCAACCTGCACGGGGCAAGAGTGGAGATGCACAGTGCGGCGCAGCGCCCCCTGCTGGAGGAAGTAGTGGCCGAGGAGGTGCCGGTGCACCCCCTGCTGTAATGACATTGTGATGTGACGTCCGCTGGGACCACGATGCCTTCCGCAGTTCACATTGCGCTGCCCCTGTGAATTCTTGTTAGCCTACAAAGTGTAGACTGAACGATAAGAAAATGTGAACCTTGTTTTCGCCTCATAGCCAATGTCGTCGCCCCGGCCAACCTTCTATTAGAGCAGAGGTCTCCAAACTGGGGGGGCTCAAGTGATTGGCGGGGAGGGGGGTAGACTCTGGCCAAAATAAATATTATACAGATAACAGGCCTTGTAACAGTACTTAACTGCAAAGTATAGGTTTAGACATCTTTAAACATTGCCATGTTTATAAAATAATTGTGAAAAATTCTGAGTGGGGGGCCCATTGATTTTGATTTTTCAACTGGGGGGCCGCGGCATTAAAAAGTTTGGAGACCTCTGTATTAGAGGGTACCATGTCTGAATATAGAGTCCCTCCCCTGCTCCTTTTGGAATCCATCCCCTGCTCCTTTTGGAATCCATCCATCCCCTGCTCCTTTTGGAATCCATCCCCTGCTCCTTTTGGAATCACTTTAACCCCGAGTACCCACGCCCTGCGTGAATCCCAGGTGCACAATGGGACGGGTGTTACCTTTGGCGTTTAATGGGACAGCCTCTAGGCTGCGGCCACACACAGTCAGGGCAGCACGTAATTTATCACAGATGTGCACGTGTGGCAAAAGCGAATGGGCTTGTTCACCACTGCGGGAAATACCTTGCAATAATCTTAAACAGAAATGCCAGGAAGTAACTTTGTAAATGGAGGTCTCAGATACCTCGTCCCTGTGGTCTTCCTCCAAATTAGCGACTGACCTTCCTCATTTCATTTGATTTATTGAACTGTATCATGTGTTTATTTATTGGACCGAGTGTTGTTTTTGCACCAAACAACTCCTATTTATGGTATGTTTCTTAATTGGATTACCACGTAACTGTTAATTTTGAGTGTGCCACACAAATACCCTCGCAGCTGAATTGACACCTTTTTAATAGCGTTACTCCGTAGCTTGTTTTATAGCGCTAATGTAGCTTCAATCGGACTCGAAGCACCGAGAGCGACCCGTAGAGGACACAAGAGGCACGAGAAGGAAACAGGAAACAGGGAGTGTAGAGCAGAGGAAAGTCCCAGACTTGATTTACTGTGTTGTCCTTACATGTGTACAGCCACATACCTCTGACGAGGAGTCCCACCCAGTACATTAGTCAGAGGGTAGCACTGCTAGGTTGCAAGGGATGCCTTTTAGTGTGTTCTACGTGGGAAGCTTGTGGCGTCTCCTGGGATGACCAGAGTGGGCTTGACATTGGTCCCTGGGCTGAACGCTGTATTTGAAAGAAGGGGAGTGAGGGATAGCACACAACCCTTGCACATTTATTTTAATGTTGTATCTGGTTGGAAAGGTGTGGGTAAGTAATGTGGCCTTTGTGGGAAGTATTTTAAAGTCATGCGTGGAGAGCAGTGACATGCACTGGTGGCAGGCAGCTGGGGAAATGCACTCCAGACCCTACCCAGGAGCCACAGAGAAGTAACCACAGAAACAAACCGGTCACTGGCAGCTTCAGAGTCTACCCATGAAGCATCTCCAGGAATGCACTGCTTGCAGATAGTTATTGAAAAGCCCTAAACAGGCTGTCCAGGACCAAGCCATAGCACAGGAATTCAGTCACTTAAGAGTCCACCCAGCAGCAACAAAGGAGCAATCCACAGGAATGCACTGGTTACAGGCAGCAAGGGAAAGGTGCAACAGTCTATTTAAGAACGACAAAGGAGGAGCTCAAAGCACAGGACTGTGCCCACTGTAGGGTCCACACAGGAACAACCTGTAGGAATGCACTGACTACAGGCAGCAAATGCAGTGCCCTACAGAGCCCACCAAGGAGCAACAGGAGAGCAACCATAGGAACGTCCACCTAGAAGTGACAAAAGAGCAATCCACAGGAATGCACTGGTTACAGGCAGCGCATGCAATACTCTACAGCAGTGGTTCCGAACCTTTTAACTTCTGTGGACCCCCACTTTATCATTACTGGAACCTGTGGACCCCAACTTAATCATTTTTGGAATCCGGGGACCCCCCCACTGAGACATTACTAAAGGCTGGGGGTCTAATCTGTTCATATTATTGAATTTTCTAAGCAGTCGCGGACCCCCTGAGGAGGCTTTGCGGACCCAAGGTGTCCCCAGACCAAGCTGGGAACCACTGCTCTCAAGAGCCACCCAGGAGCAACCTGTAGGAATGCACTGGTTACAGGCAGCGAATGCAGGCAACCGTAGGAATGCACTTGTGCTAACATCAGCCTAGGAGTGATAAAGGAGCAATCCACAGGAAGTCACTAGTTACAGGCAGGTACTGGAAATCTCCGTACAGTCTATCCAGGAACAACAAAGGAGCAACTTCCAGGAATGCACTGGATACAGGCAGCTATTAAAAAAAATTGCTAAACAGTCCACCCAGGATCAACCCATAGCACAGGAATGTATTCACTATAGAGTCCACCCAGTAGCAACAAAGGAGCAGTCCACAGGAATGCACTGGTTACAGACAGCAAGGGAAATGCACTACAGAGCCTATTTAGAAATGACAAAGGAGCAAGTCAAAGCGTAGGGCTGTGCTCACTGTAGTGCCCACCCAGGAGCAACAAAGGAGCAACCTGTATGGACGCACTGGCACAGGCAGCCAGGGAAATTAGGTACAGAGTCTACCCTGGAGCAATAGTGGAGCAACCACAGAATTGCGCCGTGTACAGGTAGCTATTGGAAAGCTATAAATTGTCCACCGTGGAGCACTAAAGCAACCCATAGTGCAGGAACTCTGTCTATAGAGTCCACCCAGGAGTAACAGAGGAGTGACGCATAGCACAGGAAAGCTCTCACTATAGAGTCCACCCTGGAGTAACAAAGGAGCAATCCATAGCACAGGAAAGCTCTCACTATAGAGTCCACCCTGGAGTAACAAAGGAGCAATCCATATCACAGGGAAGCTCTCACTATAGAGTCCACCCTGGAGTAACAAAGGAGCAATCCATATCACAGGGAAGCTCTCACTATAGAGTCCACCCTGGAGTAACAATGGAGCAACGATAGCACAGGAAAGCTCTCACTATAAAGTCCACCCTGAAGTAACAAAAGAGCAACCCACAGCACAGGAAAGCTGTCACTATAGAGTGCACCCTGGAGTAACAAAGGAGCAACCCATAGCACAGGAAAGCTCTCACTATAGAGTCCACCCTGAAGTAACAAAGGAGCAACCCATAGCACATGAAAGCTGTCACTATAGAGTGCACCCTGGAGTAACAAAGGAGCAACCCATAGCACAGGAAAGCTCTCACTATAGAGTGCACCCTGGAGTAACAAAGGAGCAACCCATAGCACATGAAAGCTGTCACTATAGAGTGCACCCTGGAGTAACAAAGGAGCAACCCATAGCACAGGAAAGCTCTCACTATAGAGTGCACCCTGGAGTAACAAAGGGGCAACCCATAGCACAGGGATATCCTCACTTTAGAGTCCACCCGTGAGCAACAAAGAAGCAATACTCAGGAATGCACTAGTTACAGTCAGCAAGGGAAATGCACTGCAGGGTCTACCCAGGAGCAGCAGAAGAGCAACCACAGGTAGTACTTGTGCCAACATCCGCCCAAGAGGGACCAAGGAGCAACCCAGAGGAAAGCACTGGTTACATGCAGCCATTGCGAATCTCCATACACTCTATCCAGGGACAACCGGGGAGAAGCTCAGAAAAATGCACTGGTTCCAGCCAGCGAGGGAAATGCTGTATAGAGTCCATCCAGGGACAACATAGAAACAACCCATAGAACAGTAGTGGTTACAGGCAACTATTGGAACGCTCTATAGAGTCCAACCAGAAGCAACAAAGGAGGAACCCACAGAAATGCACTGATGATGGACAGCCAGGGAAATGCACTACGGAGTCTGTTAAAAAACGACAAAGGAGCAACCACAGAAATGCACTCGCTATAGCATGGATGCAGGGGTAGCTATAGAGTAATGCACATAAAAGCACTTGTTACAAGCAGTTATTGGAAACCTCCATGCTATCCACCCAGGAAAATAAAGTAGCTCACAGGAATGTACTGGTCACAGGAAGCTTGGGAAATGCTATAAGGAGTCCACATAGAGGTGACAACGAAGCAGCCTACAGCACAGCATAGGTTACAAGCAGCCACTAGAAAGCTGTATGCAGTTTACCCAGGAGTGACCATGAGCAACTCGCAGGAATGCACTGGTTACAGACAACCTTTAGGAAGATGTATACAGTCTACCTAGGAGCGACAATGAAGCAACTCGCAGGAATGCACTGGTTAGAGACACCCATTGTACAAAGTCCACCCAGGAGCTACAGAGGAGCAGCACACAGAAAAGCCCTGGTACCAGACAACCACCTGAAAGCTGTATACCGTCCACCCAGGAGCTACAAAGGAACAGTTCATAGGAATGCACTGGTACAGGGAACCATTGGAAAGCTGTATACCGTCCACCAGGAGCTACAAAGGAACAGCTCATAGGAATGCACTGGTACCAGGGAACCACCTGAAAGCTGTATACCGTCCACCAGGAGCTACAAAGGAACAGTTCATAGGAATGCACTGGTACAGGGAACCATTGGAAAGCTGTATACCGTCCACCAGGAGCTACAAAGGAACAGTTCATAGGAATGTAGTGGTACAGGGAACCATTGGAAAGCTGTATATAGCCCACCCAGGAGCTATAAAGGAACAGCTCATAGGAATGCACTGGTACAGGGAACCTTTGGAAAGCTGTATACAGTCCACCCAGGAGCTACAAAGGAACAGCTCATTGGAATGCACTGGTACAGGGAACCTTTGGAAAGCTGTATACAGTCCACCCAGGAGCTACAAAGGAACAGCTCATTGGAATGCACTGGTACAGGGAACCATTGGAAAGCTGTATACAGTCCACCCAGGAGCTACAAAGGAACAGCTCATAGGAATGCACTGGTACCAGGGAACCACTGGAAAACTGTATAAAGTCCACCCAGGAGCTACAAAGGAACAACTCACAGAAAGCAATAGTTACAGGTAGCCAAGGAAATGCTTTTTGCATTCCACCCAGAAGTAACCTTGTGGAACCTACATAACCGGTGGCTGGCGGGAGGGGGTAATGCTGTGGAAGGATTATAGCTAATAGGTTAGTTTAATTAAAGGAAATATGGAATTGGAAGAGGGTCATAGAGAAAGGAAGGCCATATTGGTTGTTTGTATAGTGCTTCTGCGTCCTAGGGGTAGAACCTAACAATATTTTTATTAAATGCATTGAAACTGCTTCTGTGTAGCTGGCCATCAACAGGGACTTTATTTTAGAAACAGTTTTTTTAAATTATACTGTGTAAATTAGGAGTTCTACTGGTTTTAATATCTACTCACTGAGCAGTGTAAACATAACTTTTAATGGGAAAGGAACAGCGAGTTTCTGTCCAACTCCCATCTCATCCAAATAATGTCATGCATGATATATTATATACGTACATTTGACGTCCAGTTATTCTTGATGTATTATTGTTAAGGAACTGGTGGTAGTGGGATGACCTCATAACCAAGGTGTAAGTCCCTGTGTAACACAATGGGAGCACTGGGATGGAATCAGGCTACATATGCACATGTTCTTCGGATATGCTGCACTAAAATAGGCAACGTATTCAAAACAACCCTGCGAGCACCAGCCTACATGTCGCAGCCTATTTTATGGGTCTCTAGCAAAAACCCTGCTGATCTGACAGTCCGCCTACCTGTCTACGCTAACACGTGCCTTCCGGTTGTATTTCACTCAAACCTGTGGTACAGGTGTGCAGCCCATGTCCTGTCTTAAGCGTTCTGTATCTAAACATCTCAGCGTTTATGTTCATTGGGGAGTCGCTAGTACTTTGTCTTCTGTTTGGGTTTCAAGAGTTTTTAAATACTTTTTATATATAATGGACATGACAACTTCACACCTTAGGCATGGAAGTTTGTAATAAAATTACTGGGCATGAATGGTTTAATGGGGATGACTTTTCTGAAGTATCAGAAACGCAGTCGCTTTATTTGTCGGCCTTTTTCAGTTTCTTGACTTTCTACAGTAAACCACTCTTACAAAGACATCAAATTTACCGAGCTCCATCGGGTGGTGATCTGCAAGCCTGACAGTATTCATACTATACTTTAAAAGTGATCGCTTACGTCCAGAGCTGGCTTTAGAGCTCTAGGCGCGACAACCTTTGGTGCCCCACTCCGCCCAATCATCACTTTCTCAATGGATTCCCTCACAACCACCCTCCAGCTGTGTCCCTCATCTCTACGTATAGCGCTACTCATGCTAGTGTAGATTGTCACAGCACTTTACATCACACACACATAATACTGAGAAAATGAATCATACTTGGGTAGAATGTGACATTACACAAAGAGGTGTGTGGGTCACATGTCGTCCTTGCTGATAGGCATTATATTTCAAGAGTGCTTTGTCTGGGGAAGACCAAACTCAGGATCTGGGGCCATATGTACGAAAGCTTTTTCCCATAGACACAGAATGGGTAAAATCCTTTCGTACATCTGGCCTTTAGTGTCTAACACAGTGGTTGGAGTTAGCTTTACTAATACGAATTAATTTCTACCCACTGAAATGCTTTTTAGCAACATTAGGATAATGGAAGACTGGGGGGAAAAAATGACTTTCTAATCTTTGTTGACAGTTCATAGCTCACTGTGTTATATTATAATTGTAACTTTTGAACTGCAAGTAACAATAGGATCTCTGACAAAAACAGTAGCCCTCTGAGCTATCTACATATACTACAACTCTGTTATTTGCCTGGTACACGCAGCCGTAGCAAACCTCTGCACTAGACAAAACTCCGATCTCACTCAGCAGGTGCATTAATGACCCGAGTTATCATGACATATTTATTGTTGCCTGGACAATGCTGGATGTACAAGGAACTCTGCATTCAGTTCTTTTAAACTCATGAGATATTCAACACTCAGTGCCTTCTGAGCTTGGTGCCTACGGCAGTGGCACAGATCGCACCGCCGGCGCTGGTTACATCTTTAAAACCATATGCAAATCAATCTACAGCATACTTTGATTGCATCCAAACCCATTTTCATTTTCTCACAAAGTCCTTTAAGTATTTTAATAGGCAGGTGTTTCAGCCTGTGTGTGTTTTTTTTCTAGAATTATTTTCAACATTTTATAAATCTACCCTTCCACTGATGTTATGTGCTATAACTGCACACATTGATGGGGCTGCAGGCATGTTCTGTAGGCCAAGTGACGACAACAAAGAAGAATGACTACGGCACTGGCGTAGATGTTCTATATTTCTGTCTGCAGGAGGTATTCTGCTAAATTGGAGATACTACTCACTCTAGGGCGTGGATACCCAAAGTACGGCCCGAGGGGCGCATGCGGCCCCCATGACCTCTGTATTCGACCCCTGGACAACAGGCGTACAGGGCTGCTGTTCACACCATTCAGCTCTAACAGAACAATCTTTAAATAGAGAAGCAATCCTTTATTTCAAGGTTAACTTGTGTTAAGGAAAGGAAGTAAGTAGGGAGTCCTGAGATTCACTTCAGAAACACGTTCATTTTTAAAGACCTCTTGCAGCAAAAGTGTAAAAATATAACAGCCAATTCAAAAAGTGTATTAAGTTAACATGCAGAACCTTTTCACCTAAGTATAATTTATTATATCATTGCAATGAGAAGTATTAATTTAAAAGTGATAATTTTCAAACATGAATTTAGAAACATTAATTCTTACCCCTACCCTGACAAATACGCAAATAGTGAATTAAGGAGGCATGGCAGATGTTATGTGCACTTTTTGAGTGGCCTGGGTTCTTTTTATACATGAACAACATTAAGGTTCATTAAATAAAATACTGGAGCAGATTTGTACAGTGCAGACCCTGAAATGTCACTGTCCTCATATGTGATAATGAAAAAAAAAGAAGGGAAAGTGAAATTAGGCAATTGCCTAAGATCACACAATTTGGAAAAGTGGGGAAGCCAAAATTAATCCCAGGTTTTCTAGTTTCATATTACTCAATTATAGTCACTAGATGTATATCCTTCTCTTCACCTACCTGTACCTAATCACCAATCCTCGCCTGAACACCAGTCCACTGGTATCACTGCGGCCCTCAGGCTCATCACAGACCAAACGTTTTGGCCACTGAGAAAATGTTTGTGAGTACCCATGCTCTAGGGTAAATTGCCACCCCCTTGTACTATCTAATTCAGTGCATTTGATCTCAAGTCTTTAAGCCTGAAAATCCGTCCTCCACCCTGTAGAAGGAGACCTCCCAATGAAACGTTTGGTCACCTAGTTTACCCATTTACCTGTATCCGTGCCCTCAACCAGCAATCGGTTGTTGCCGCCTCAAATGCCAACATAACCTACACTACAGGTTTGGAAAGTTTGGCACTTCACACCTTACTACCTATTATGGAGTAAACAATATATTGCAACACTTGAGAACTGCATACTAGCTTTCTACTCACAATTCAACCACAGCCATTCCCTTGACTACATACAATGCACAGCAACGTGGATATGCTACTTTTATTTTCTACATCTATAATTATTTTTTCACTGCAGTAACTCAGATTTGGTATTGGAAACATATGTAATTTAAATCACCAGATTTCCCCAGGTGTGATTGGGCAGAACCAGTCCTCCCTACGCCTTGCACTTTTGAATGTTTAGTCCACCCACTTTATTACATGTGTTTCTCATTGGGGGAGATTCCAGAAATGGAAGGCTCCAAAAATACTTATCACCCCACCCCTTGCATTACCTGTACATAACTCTGAGTGGAATCCGCAATTTCCATTGCTGAGATTTATTTAGAGTGAAATAGGCCAGGAGGACACCCAGTTTGGATCTCAAATAGTCTTTGCCCACCTCCAACTCCCGTTCAACCAAGTCAGAGACAATACAGAACTACTCTATCTGGATTCATCACACAGATCATGTGTATTCAAAATGTAAAAAAAGTAATCATTTACAATAGTTCTTAAAAACAATATAAATATCACAATATCTTCACATGACTAAACATTAGAAATTTTGTTTTAATCCTAAAGTATGCAAATGCCACATGGTATATATCAGAAAAAGGCTCACTGATTTCATTTTTCACAATACTAGGGTATTAATTTCCACTCCATCCATTCACAAAGGCAAACCAATCATATGGAGAAAATTGTGGGAGCCCCCAGCCCTGAGCAGTAAAGCAGTGGAGGATACACAAAGACTCCATCACACAAAGAAAATTGTTCACAAACAGAAGGGGACAAAGCACACCCAACAGGTGTTTTCCTGCCTTCCTATCCGAGACCCGTACCACATGTTGCTTAGGAAGGCCTGAGGACACCAGACTAGAAGTAGGGGTAGGTGGACCGCCCATCAACCACGGGAGGCTCAATGACAGAGAAGCGGGCCTTTCAGTGATGGCAAAGAGGAGAGCAGCATCTTGTCCAAGCTCTGGGTCACAAAGAGGATGGCCACTGCCTAAACAAGCATTTGCAATTCAATGGGTCTCGCGTTTGCTCGAGTTAGAGCTATTACCCTTGTAAATTCTTAACTGGACTTTTCTTGCCATATAAATTGTAAATAAAAAGTAAAACAGTTGACATAACCGAGCCGATTCAAAGCACCACGGCCGCTATGAACATGAGCACGAAGGAGAGACACAAAAGGAAAAAGAAGTTTGTGCGCAGTCAAACGTAACAGCAGTCATCCATGTAACCAGGTTTGCCCCCAAAGCAGTTACCAAACCGCCTCAAGGCAGGACAAACGTGAAGCGTTTACCAATGTCATTAAAGGATTTTTGAAAGGCAAGTTCACGAATGAGTGGGTGTGAGGTGGGCCTGGTTAAAAGCCCCCGTAGATACCAATACGTCAGAAAAGCAGCGCTTGTGCGCTGCTATGCTCGATCTAAAAACTGCTACCCCTGGCCGGGTTATCGCTGCTCCTGCGGTATGCTTCCTGCACATCCGCTCATACAGGGCTTTGCTGGCCCTTCTGCATTAGCAAGGAAGCGAGATACTACCTGCTTGTGTGATCACCACCTCTGCCCTGGCCAAAGAATTGCGAGGCTGGAGTAGTGGGGCAGGGTTCCTTGGCAACCACCAGCCTAGTGCCTCTACCCACCCCCTCCTAACGGCTCATCACATACCTGGAATCTCTGAGCAAAAATACAAACTTTTAAACTTTTTTTTATTTTTTATAAGTCTCAAATGTCAAGACGACTCCCCATATTGCATGTTGAAACCCTGAACAGAATAGACTTGTTCTGCGACAAAGTGGGTGATTGAACGAATGGAAAAAACACATCACTAAATAAAATGACGACAAACTAATGCATGTTAACTGCCCTAAGGTGTCTGACAATGCGTCTGAGGCTGGGAACAAGTGGAGGGGACTTGTCTGCAATTTCTCGGAAAAGGATTTGGCTTTATTTTGAAATGCAAGTGAATTTTTGGAAAGCATCGCTTGCTAATTGGGCTAGTGGAACACATCCTGCCTAATGTCCTACCCGCCTCCGCGCTCACAGAAATGATTTTAAATCATTTTCCAGGCATTTTTATGGAGAGTTTGTGAAAAGGCATCTATAATTTACACCCAAAAGAAAGCACAGCGTGTGTTCCGTGAAAAGAGATTTGCGATTTCATGTTCTCCTAACCAGACATCATAATTTCCGTGATCTCAGAATTTCAAGCACCTTCTCTTTAGTGAGGCACCCGGCTGAGTGACAGACAGGTTTTCATATTCTCCCTGCTATTCCAGCTAGCACAGTCCCTGACAAGTTAACTGCCAGCATGCAATTTGGAACACACTCAGGGATACATTTTCCCTGTCAGGTGGTAACGTTAGTCTTAAAAACACTTTATTTCACTTTCCAGCATGTTAGAAAGGCTGGTTTAAGATTTTTTTGGATTTAACTACTATTACTCGGTCATCCAATGTGCACTCCCAAACCAAGGGCCATGTGTTCCTTGTACATTTACGAAAATACAGTGGTTGCACATAGAGAGGACTACAATTTCATTAATACTGTTTACAAATAATTGATTCGATGTTATTCTATACAATCAAGGGCATGGGTTTTTCAGTTTTGTTGCAAATGTAGTAAATTGAGTTTTTTTTTTTTGTTTTTGTTTTTTTATGGTCACCCACTTTCAAGCTGATTCAGCGAGCTAAATGCTCATTCCTAACATCTGGTGTGGCCTGCAGTTTAGGACCCCAACCGGGGCATCTCAGCCTTTCCTCCTTCCAAGGTGAATACATTCAGCAGCGCTAACACTTGTTATTCACAGCACATAGGATCATCAAAAACGGCGGTAGTTGGAGATTTACAAAAATGTCTTCTCTGTCCACTGCAATGTTATTTTATAGTATAAATACATAAATCCGCTGCACTTATCCATGGCACAAAACGAACATTCTCTAGCTCTATGATCCATCCACAAATTTTGATAGCCACGCTAGTCCCTCTCTATGTTGTTACTACTTCTTGGTGGAAATGTTAGTTGAATCTTATGGTCCATAATTAGGTTTTCATCAGATTCCCAGCAAGACTTTACACTCAGTGCCATCACACACCGTCATTCCAAACACGCCTTCATATGGCCACCCTCATATAGCACCGGTTAGATATGTCTTTTACACCACCACCAACACAACACTGTACCATAGCCATGTAGCTGACAAAAACGCTGCCCAACGAACATTATTCTCCTGCATGTCAGTTACTTATACAGTGGGATCACTCTGATCATTTCAGCATACACCCATCACCGCTGATGCACAAAATGGGGCACCATATTTTCTTTTACCTGGACTGTGATGGATAAAAGATGCTATATTCAGCTTTGGAAAGGACAACCAACCACCCAATGCAGAGAATTGCTAGAGTCCTTTGGCACACACGGCCATTCACATAAAAATTTACAAAGATCTTCCAATATCGAACACTATTTACCTTCACTCTAGCACCCTAAAATCCCTTCTAATCTAAGTATTGAACATTCACTCTACTAATCTCTCTCATGCAAACACCAAATGCAATCGATTGATGGTCTTCTTCATCAGCACGGAAGGGCAGCAAGTTTATGGTCACTGCTTCCTACCTGAAGAGTGCAGTTATGACACCAGTAGTGGTTGGCACTGGCCCTAGCCCTCAGGGCCTGATTTAGATTTCGTTACATGGGTTACTCCATCACAATGGTGATAGATATCCCGTCCACTGAAATATAAGTCCCGTTATTTTCTATGGGATCTATATTTCAGTGGACGGGATATTCATCACTATTGTGAAGGAGTAACCCATCCGCCGAAATCTAAATCGGGCCCCTCAATCCTGATATGATTGCCTTTTCATATGGTGATGATAGGGAGCATAATGGTTTCTGGTTAATCACAGTTCTAAGTCCCGCTGAATTCAGCGGTGTGATCAGTGACCTGTTATTTTAGTGGTGAAATAGCTATGTCTTATTTTCTGGACTTTTGAGATGAAGAACTATAGACCTTTGCCAAATGTCCCTAAGACATGATGGGTTTGTGTTAGACACTTTTGTGGCCCTGGTTCTGAAATAATTCAGGTGAATTCTCCAAATGTATTTTTAGGAGTGGAAATATGGTAATACCCGAAAGCAAGTGCCATTGTGAAAGAAGCGCCCCTTTTTCCAATTGATTGGTCACCAATCTCTTCTTCATGGGGAATAGCTATAGAGGAAATACATAATAAGTATATGCATCACTGGGGGTGTGGCTTAACCGGCAAAGATGGCGGACCCGTGAAACCCTTGCTCAGCTGTGGCCCGGTAAAAATCCTGTTATTATTGCCCCGCCAGTGATCAGGGACTATCACCGGCAACATGGAAGCGACGGGGGCCCAGCGGAGAGGCCTTTGATGCGGCTCGGGCTGCCTGGAATGAGCCGCGAGCGAGCCAGATCTCCGGAGGCGCAGGCCGTGTCTGACGCGGCGTGGGTGATGGGAGGCGTGCGCCCGGAGGAGACGCCCGTACAGATAAGGACCAGTATGGCGAGGAGAGCCCAGAGGCGCCTGAGGGAAGGGCTGTGCGGGGCTGCGTGGCAGGAAAAGCACTGACGCCCCCTGGGCCCCAGGACGAGTCAATGGAGCGGTGCGGTGGTCCCTCCGTCAACGGACACAGAGGACGGCGTCAGGCCCGGTGGGGGCAACTCGGGCTGGACAGAGGGCCAGATCGCTGCACTCGTGGCCCACAACAAGGAGCAGAGGGGGGCACCCCTGGACAGCGATTGGCGAGACGATAGCACACGCCGGGAGGTACTGTGAATGCAACGTGGCCCCGATTGGGGGCCCCCTGATAACCTCAGGGCCCAGCTGGTGATCTAATGGACTTGGCCCCTGATACACCAACTATACCATCGCAACTTATTAAAGGGGTTAGCGGCGCTCCCCTCGAGGGGCATCAGACAGCCCCTCTTGTTGCAACAGGTCGTGCCTATACTTTCCCACCCTTTCACGCTACATCAGAGGGGAGTGAACAGAGTAGCGGGAAAGGGCCCTATCGGCGATGGTTCACTCAGTGAGATTGAACCCCCATCGATTAGCCCAGTCCTAAGGGGAAGACAAGTGACTCTCAAAGAGGACACAGGGCTGCCATTGGGCGCCTTCCAAAGACAACATCTATCACACTGGATGACCACCAAAATCCGGAACAGGGTCAAGGCACAGGGCCGGTGTCGAGCAAGTGACATGGCCCAAACAGACATGACGAACCCCGTCCCTCACTCCTTGCAGGCTACGCTGGACAAGATCCAGGGAGCCATAGAGAAATCCAAAACAATGCTAAAGCGGGAAATCGGCCAGGTGTCAGCAGAACTGGAGTTGCTGAGAGCAGACCACCAGAAGCTGGTGGATAGGGTCTTAGGCACCGAAACCGCACTCGCGGATGTTTCACCGGCGCAGCAGGAAATTAAAGCTACCGTCCTTCAGTTGACCGATCGAGTCCAACGCCTGGAACTCCGTGCCAAAGACTCTGAAGGCCGAAATTGAAGGAACAATGTGCGCATTATTGGCCTTCCAGAAGGTATTGAGGGAACCAACATGGTGGCCTACCTGGAGAAATGGCTAAAATCAGAGGTCACTCCGGAGCAACTTACCTCCTTCTTTGCACTGAAGAGGGAGCACTGAGTGCCATCGAGATTGCCTGCCCTGGGCTGGCCCCCATAGGTTGTCGCGGCTAAGCTGTTGCATTACAGGGACAGGGACGTGCTACTGCAACGAGCCAGGGAAGTCGGGCCCTTCCGCATAGAAAATGGAACAGTAACTCTCTTCCCAGATTTCACGCGGAGGTACAGAGCAGGCAGGCCTCCTATGTAGCGGTGAAACGAGCACTCCGAGAAGAGGGTATTCCGTACTCCCTCCTATTCCCAGCCAGACTGAGAGTGATCACAGAAGAGCACACCACTTTTCTTCAGACCCCTGAGGAGGCGTGGGAATGGCTGGAATCGAATTAAATGGGTGGGGACTCTCACACCAAGCTGGGATAGATGGCACGGTATGGACGCAGGAGACAACGAAGTAGGTCCGTACTGGCATTGGACTGACCCCAGTGCAAATGAATCGGACAGAAAGGCAGCCCTGGAGGCAGTGGTGTCACTACGCAACGCAGACTCACCTGAAGACGTCGGTGAGAGGGACTCTGACCACCACACTAACTCCTCAGATGCGGACTCCTGTCACTCCGACGAGGCTCCAAGAGTGACTCCGCAAACCGCTGATGACCTGGGTTGTCTTTGGCCAGGCGGTCTTCACCTGAATACGGGGCAATGTTGGCTACAGACTTCCCCTCCCCCCCGGATTATCGCCGCTATAGCACGAATGGCGAGAACACGACACGACCTAATGCTACTGTTATGTTTGTTTTACACAGATTGGGCAACCAACAGTTGGAGTGTTGCCCTGGGGATTGGGGGTTGGGGATCAAAGTTCCATGTTTTTGTTGCGCATAGGAGATTGGGTGTTTCTGATCTAAGATTGATTCTGGTGATTAGGGACTGGGTGGTGGAACAGAGAAGTAGCTTCTGTTGGGGGGAGTTGTTGTCCCTCTCCGATACTGTCTCCACACAATGGCAGACTACAAGCTGTGAACCTCGAATATCCGACGGATGGGGATGATGACCAAGCGACATAAGGTCCTGACTTATCTGAAAAGGAGAGGGGGTACATATAACACTGCTCCAAGAAACACACATTACCTCCAGAGAAGTAGACAGGCTTCGACGTAGATGGACAGGACAGATATTCGCCACCACATAGTCGGCATTTGTAAAGGGCGCACTAATATGGGTGAGAGACATAGACCAGGACGGTACATTCGTAATGGTGGAGGGCAGATTGCGTGGTAGACATGTTGTGCTGAGCTGCGTGTATGCCCCAAATCAGAAGCAGATCCCTTTCTTATAGACCCTCTCAGGCCGCCTTTCTAAACCCCTGGGAGGGCGGTTACTGATCGGAGGGGACTTTAATTGTGTACTTGACACTGTGATGGACCACTCCCTCCCTCCCTTGCCTGGAGCGGCCTTGCACAAGACGGCTAAGGGACTGAGGGAGTGGATGACGCATTGGGGACTGAAAGATGTTTGGCGGATCCAACACCCAAGGGATAGGGACTACTCATACTATTCAGGCCTACACCAGTTGCATACTAGAATAGACCGGGTGTTGAGTACTGGGAATCTAACTCCTGAAAAAACCCACTCAGAGTACCTAGGCCGCACTCTCCGACCACAGCCCATTGATCGTCACCTGGCATTGTGCCAGAGCTGGGACTCCCATCACGATGTGGAGACTCCAGCCAATGGCGCTCGAATACCCAGCCTACAGGGAGGCACTTAGATCTCACCTTCTGGAACACATTAGTATCCACAAGGGATCTCCTGCATCACAACACATAGAATGGGCAACCTTAAAAGTAGCGACTCAAGGCCACTGTATTGGACAAATGGTAGGGGTTAGACGGACACTGGAGCTCGAACTTAACCATCTGGAAAAGGTAATCCATGATGGAGACAATGACCAGAGCAAAGATCAGATTGCAAGGCAAAGGCTTCATAGAGCTAAAGAGTCCTTTAACCAGTCCCTGGAGAGGTTGCACTGTCACTGTTACCAGAAACACCTGCCATCCTTACGCGCAGAGGAGGGCAGATCTGGTAGGATGTTGGCATGGATGGTGAGACCTAGTGGGGAGGGTGCTCCGATCACGAATATCCATGGAATAGAGGGGGACCAGGTATATGCGCCGTCCGAAATAAATGGGGCATTTACACTATACTATACCTCTCTCTATGGACAACCAGATGCGGACCTGCCACGATCTCTGGGTCCCCATCTACGGTCTCTGCCGTTGAGAACTTTGCCCCCGAGGACAGAGACCCCTTCGGGGGGCCTGGTAACTCTGGAGGAGGTAAAGACCGCCATCACACAATTGGCAGCGGGTAAAACACCGGGCACGGATGGACTCCCTATGGAGTTTTATAGGACATAGTCCGATGTCATTGCACCCATATTAGTTGAGCTATACGCAGAGGCATTTGAGCTGGGTGTGCTGCCTGAGACGCAGACGCAGACGGAGGCATAGGTGGACCCCTTTCCCAAGACCGAATCACGCGAGGCCTTGGTGTCTGACTTTAATCCTTTGTCCATGCTGAACTGCAACTTCAAGATCTTAAGTAAAGCCCTGGCCAACTGGCTGATCCGGCATGTTCCTCACCTCATACATGAGGACCAAAACAGTTTCATACTGGCGCGTAACACCTCCCTGAATCTTAGACGACTATTCTCACTTCTCCACATGCCACAGGCCGATCGACCCCCTGGTGCTGTACTCCTCTCAGTCAACCTCGAGAAGGAGTTTGACGCAGTAGGATGGGATTATTTACGGGCAGTAATGGTTCGAATGGGACTGGGGGAGAAATGGGTGCGATGGGTCGATTTACTGGATTATCTCCCCGTGGCAAGGTTGCGAACAGGCAGGACAGTGATGGCTACTTACCCCATATTCCGAGGCACCAGGCAGGGTTGCCCTCTCTCTCCCCTGCTATTTGCTCTCGCCATCGAGCCACTTGCAGATCGGTCCCGGATGGAGGGGTAGGGGGGTAGTGTGGGGCCCGGTGGAACATAACATATCACTCCACGCAGATGATATATGGATCTACCTATAGGATGGCACATCGGGGATTCCCTGGGCGCTCGCTTTGCTTGCGGAATTCGGCAGCCCATCGGGCCTCTGACTGAACAGGAGAAAGACATATGTCTTCCCATGGACGGCAGGCGAGGAATACCCTGCCTCCTGCCCTATTGACATTATATGGTCCCCCCACACCTTCAAATACCTGGGACTACAAGTGTTTCATGATCTGGGAGACCTCTGAGACGGCAATCTGAGCAAGACGCTTAGATCCTTAAGGTCATACGTGGCGTTCTGGCGCACCCTTAGGCTCTCCATGATGGCACGAGTGTCCTTATCCAAAATGATTATGCTACCCCGCCTTCTATACTATTCCTCCAACCTTCCAGTGAACGAGCTGGTTCAGGGACGTAAATGTGCTTCTCCAAGAGCTCCTTTGGGATGGGGGCCGACAACAAAAGTCTCTCTCCACCCTGCGCTGTCCCGCCGATGGAGGTGGGCAGGGAGTACCAGAATTCAAATTATATTATCTGTCGTGTCAGCTCCAGTGGATTGCCCGGTGGTTCCGGGTGTGACCCGGCTGGACTTGACTACAGCCCGGGGGGAGGTTGGAGGCAACTTGCTACTGGCACAGATGACTGGCCCTCTGATCATCTTGCCGGCAAGGAATGTCATGCTGACAGTGGCCCTATCCTGTTGGAAAAGATGCCTAAGACGTACAAGTACAACAGTGGCCTATTCCCCTGCGATGCAGCGGACAGCGTTGCCCCTGGGAGCCCCAAACTGCATACTGTCACAGAACCAGTTGAGGGCTTGGACCCGGGCGGGTGTGACGACCTTGGGGGTATGCTTCCGGGATGGGGTCCTGAGGCCATTTGCGAACTTAGTGGAGGAGGTTGGAGTCCCGGGAGGGCAATTCCTCTTATACCAGTCACTGACTAATGCAATAAGGGAACTCTGGCCTACAATGAACGCAGAGACGCATAGCATTCTCCAACTTCTATTGACCATAGGGGACGACACCCACCTTATCACTAAATTTTACAGGGCCCATAATGAGGACATGCAGGAGCCCCTGCAGCCGCTAAGAGCGAAATGGGAGGGGACACTAGATAAGGAGTTGATGGACACAGAGTGGCAGAGGGTACTGGCATATCCCAGTAGGGTATCGAATTTTGTGCACAGAACATACCTCACCCCTTCACAGACTTGAATCACATCTTATGGGTATGCCCTGAGGTACAGAGGTGTTGGCGGGGTGCCCTAGACGACCTGGGGGGAGCTCTGGACACGCGACTGGACTTGGACCCCTCCTTCTGTCTGCTGGGTCTACATTCTAGAACTGCCTCCAAGAAAGTTGGCAGCAGGATTCTAGACCTTTTGCCATGGCCTGGAAGTCCCCTAGGGGCCCCTCCCTGGTAGACTGGAGACGGGATGTCTCGGTCTGGGCTCAGGCCGAACTACACTCACTGGGCAGGGAGGAGGCTCCGGGAGTCAGCGCACATCCCATTGCCCCATTGTTGACCGAGATCCTGGAGGCCTGGGAAATGCAGATATGTGAGATAGCTGGGACCCGGGTGCCCGGGGAGAGTGAGCCGTGCACAAGCTAAGCCGTTGCCTGACCTGATGGGGAGTTGGGATATGACGAAACACAGGTTGGGTGGAGGAGAGAGGCCCTGATACTACCACCGTGGGGAGTGGGGGACTGGAGCCTCAGTGCTGATGCCAATATATATGCACTGCCCCCACTGATTAATGGAGGACTATGACCGAAACTGTTTGGTGTGACCACGAACCCCCAGCAGAATACAAGGAGAAATTGCTGCAGTGACACCGACATCCCTTATCTGGCAGCTCGGGTAATCCTGACCACCCTAACCACATCACAACACAGAAATGCTCCTCTAGCTCACTGTTGCATGTTTTAGTTAGTTGTGTTCCTAGTATAAATGATACGAGCATTGACGTCAGCAAACTCCTACTGACTGAAGAGGGACAAGGGCTACTAAACCATGAAAAGCAGACATGCTGTATATAAGGCAATTACCAGCATTGTACCCGGCAGAACCACGATTACTGTATATGACTGTTTGTAATCCAGTTGCAATGTATGCACATGTATTTGTACTATACATCCAGAAACCCTGCTCCCGGCAGAATAATGTGATTTCATGAAAATACCAATAAACAAAGTTAAAAAAAAAATATATATATATATGCATCACCATAATTTTGATTTAATATAGTGAACTTGTGTCTCTCAGCCAAGTACATGGAATATTACATCTCTTCCTCTTATTGCGCTGACCGTGTATTAAATGACCATTGATGACTGGTTATAGTTGTGCACATGCAACATTTGTAATAGTGAACAGTGGAGACTTTACGGGATGGAAACAAAAAATGGATCTGATCCTAAGCTGTACACAGAGATCTGGATCATAGTATGTTTCGTGGTCTCCGAAATACTTTAAAAAAATAGTTTCTGAGCAGGAAAGTCATGGCTTACTAAAACCTTTTTGGTTACAGAAAACCCTTGGCCCTCGACCCGCGACTTTAGATCAACACTGATAATGGAGCTCTCCTATTCCTAACTCAGGAGAAGGGCTGAATGAAGGTATCACAGGGAGGGAAACGAGGAGGAGAGTTGGAATGAAAGAAGGGCGATGACAGCGGTGAACGAGTGGGAATATGGAGAGGTGGGTTGGAGAAAATAGAAAAAATGGGGAGGGGTGTGAGACAACAACGGAGGAATGGTGGAAGTCAAAAGTAAAATACAATAATCAAGGCCAGTGATCCTGGAACACGAGCCTTTGACCGGAGTGCCTTTATTCATTGTAAATTTATTGTAAATGCAGAAATTGCAAATAAGGATAAAGTCACTGGTACTCACTTTGTGTGTTACAGAGATGCTCCTATTGCGCACCTCCAGTAAGTGACCGCGTTTGGCAGTGTTCTGCTCTCTTGTGTTGTATGTACTAGTTAGTTTTGCTGTGTACTGTTAACACAGTTTCTTTGCTGATTCTTAATTGGCAGCTTGTTTCAGGTTCTCCATGTAAAATGATTGCTCACTGTCTGAGATGTGGCCTTGGCAGAGGGTCTACACTGCGGTCATGCGTTGGAGGAAGAGAGATGGCCTCCTGGAATTGGTATTTCTGCAACCCTTTGATTAAGCCGGTAAAAGAGAATTTAACTTGCAGAGGGATGCATGAGAAGAGAAGCAAAGGTCACATGTGAGGATGCACATGCATGGTGCCGCGACCTCACACGTTTAAGAGACAGGCATGCAATTACTGATCTTTTCTTCTCGAGATTGGCTTCCCTGGTTGATATGACGGATCCTCCAGCCCCACTGGAGACCTTATGCTGACTGACCTTTTTTTCTGTGTAATCTGGCACAGCTGTGTTGTTAACCGCAGGTGTGATTTAATCTTTCCAGGTTGTTACTTTCTAGACCACAGAACTTCAGTTTTTTTAAGTTGACTAATACAGAAGCTTAGATTAAGTAACTGTGCCCTTACGTCTTATCATTTGCGCAATTACAGACCGTTGTTCAACTCCAGTGTGGTGAGATAGTGACATGAAAAGAAATATTGCTACACTCGCTCGTTGGGAGTACTCCATTTTCCTACCACCCGCAAACCTCAAGAGCTCTGCCGTTAATGGACATTATTATTTGAGTCGCCTTAATTTGTGACCAGGATTGTCCTATGTCCAGCTCCTCTAACTCTTTGTTGGTGGCCTGGCATACTTTTGTCTCATTTCATCTTACTGCCGGAGCTCCATGACGTGCTGCTTTATTTGTTAGGCTGGATGAAATTGCCTCCTAGTTTTGCAACCTACTTGCAGTAGGCTGTGCAAAGTTTGCTCCTCCAGTTAACAGCACGCCTTGGAGCTCCAGCAGTAATTTGTTAGGTGAAGGTCTGTAATTAAGCCTGGTAACAAAAGGGACTCCTGCTACCTGTAGGAGCAAACTTTGCACAGCCTCCTGCAATAGGTTGCAAAACTCAGAGGACATTTCGTTAAGCCTAAGAAATAGTACCGTATGTCTGATTTTATGCTGCTGAAATTGACAAGGGTTTACAGTTTAGGATGAAGCTACTCAGCTATATCTAGGGACTGTTAAGTACCATCTCGAGCAGAAATTTAAAAACACCTGCTGCAGAGTTCCTTGTGTTTCCAGCTTTCAGGCATCAATACAAATGTCCAGGTAACTCTTGTTATTAAGGTTCCTACAGTGGGTAGTTTTGTCTAATGGCAGTTTTGACTCGCCATAAAGTAGCACAGAGGGTTAACATGCCTGCTACAAAGGGCGTGTGCCCTGCAGATCACAGATCTGTATTTTACATGGATAACTGGGTAGATTACTGCTTTTGTCACAGAGATCCTTTTGTTACCACAGTTCATAAGGTACAACCCTAATATAGAATAGTGACTGTTACGAGCTATCATCAAAGAGCTGCATGAAAACTGCGTTAAATAGATTAGGACGTTATGTTTTTTTTTCCCCAGTTTCATTATCTATTCCTAATGTTCCTAAAAAGGGATGTTTGGGTAGATATGCATTCTTATTTGTAAAGCCAGCCTTTACCCGTGCTTTAAAACAAATTAAATGTATGTGAGAGAGGGAAGAGAACTTTTGTTCGGTGGCAGTGAGGGAATCCGAGGAGGAGGTCGGATGGGGGGGGCAAAAATGATAGTCGCAGCGGCACTACCAGCTCTGAAGCCAGCCCCTCCTGTGCCTGGTACTTTGTCTCTCAATTCCCTTACTATTATAGCCATAAAGTGATGGTCTTCACTATTGCCTCACCTGCCACATAAACACCTTAGTTGTTGAATTGTGCATTTTGCAATTTGTTATGACATAATTCTTTTTTTTTTCGACTGTCGTACACAAGTCTTCAGTATTTGGATGATCGCTTTAAATAAATACGCAATGAGCCTGGTCATGGGCCAAGCGTGGAACATCTGCCTCCTTTTGCGGCAACAAAAGACATTCATTTAGCTTCTTGGCCTTTGTTATGAATTCTTTTTCTCCTGAGTCTTTGCCAGCCGCTCTGTTATTATTTTTCAACTGAACTCACTGTGTGGTATCGTAACTAGGGTGTTTGTCATTAAGATTGTTCGGATCTCCAGAACAGGACTTTGCAGGCAATGTTGGCACCCTTTTGTACTGGGGAAAAAAGTTACAACATTCAGTTGTCGTCACTCACAAGCATATGTGGTGAGCAAACTTATTCAGTAGCATCGCAGCAGCATGTGAGACCTGTGCACGTGAGACCTGTGCACGTGAAGACACAGCCTGGAGTGAAACCGAATCGGAATGTCTTCTTGCAGAGCGAGAACAGAAGCTCCCTGTGATTTTTGCCTCTGCTCTTAATGGATTACTTCAGTACAGAAGAGGTGAGCACATCCTAGAGGGGCCGCATATACTACTTTTACGGGTGGCAATGGATTGAGAGTCAAAGGGGAGGAAACACTCAGATGTTGAATTTGCGATTTCCCGAGCCCCATCTTTAACATTTGATGCTGTTGGTACTTAGACTAAAGTTGCAAAAGCTTTTGTCTCTGCTGATGTAGACCTTAGAGGTCCGTCGAATTAACTCCGTGGAGTCTGTTGGTCACTTCTGATCAGTGATGCTGATTGCATATAAGATGCCTTGTTTGGTGATGAAGACTGTACTCAGCCGAAACGTGCTCATTTATTGAGTGAGCACAGGCTCTCTTTTGGTCACTTTAACGATATATATATATATATATATATATATATATATATATATATATATATATATATACATATATATATATATATATATATATATATATAATATCTCTCCAAACAGGCATATTTTATGTTCTTTTTTGTGTATTCAGGCTTGAATAACAGACCAGTAGCATTAAATATATCCAACTACGCCCTTCACAGAAACCGGCTTAGACCATGGTTATTCTCGGATAGGGAGGCGGTCGAGGCAGCTCATGAAAATCTCACCCAGCCCATGAAAAAGGGAACCTGTTACCCAGCACGAGGGCAGCGCATGTCCCCCCTCTTGGAAGAGCGTGGACGTGCCACCCACCGCCCTGTTGTCATCCGTCTCCTTCACGGAATCGGCTTAGCAGGACGTCACATGGCCGACTTCACAGATATTTTCTGTACCTACCTGGAGTTCACCCCGCGTCACCCCGCAGTGCCCGGGAGATTCCACCCTCGTTTGTGCTCGTGGTCGTCGGCTGAAGCTTCAGATTCGAGGTGGCCGAGTGTACGAGCGGTGGGTGTTCTCGAGGCCACGGTAACTTCCAGTAAATACATAAGAGAGCAAATGCAGTGCTTAATTTGACCCGGTGGAGGCCACCCTCATTTTTGGAGACCGGCACTTATTGTCCCTCATAGGGAAATTCCCGAGCGCAAGACACTGAAAAACACACAAAAAGGAAAGACGGAAGAGTAAGACCGGAAAACCGCAGGAACTGCGAAATTGATATAATGGGATGCGATTGAAAGGGAACTGAGGGTTTCAGGTCTACGCAGCCTCGGTATGCAGCGCGCGACTTCTAGGCACCATGTTTGGGCCCCGGCGCTCATTATTTTTCAAATTAAGTTTTGAGTAAATGGAATATTGTTTGAGGAAATCAAGTGAAGTGAACATAGATGTAGTGGATTTTCGACGCCAGACTTGAGATGAAGGGGAAGGTTTCTCCCGAAGTTACTAACCTTCCTTACACCATCTGCCTGTAGAAAATCATATCTGCAACATGTCAAAGGGTTTAAGCACGCAACTGTGCAACTTTACAACAACCTGAAGTAGGTACAATGACCGCTTTTATATCAAGTAATTGTTGTAAACATTGTTTTGAAGTTTAGTGGCATACAAATGTTGAATGACTCAAGTTATTTATAATAAATGCGATTGCAGTTCGTTAATATTAAAGTTGGGCTGATGCATATCTGGTGCCCCACAAAAAAAGCGCAAACCATTGCAGTAGGAACTGATGTAAACAAAGCATCAGGTAAAAGACCACCAATCCACCTGTTCTCCCCCTTGATGGGCATTAAAGCCAAGGATCTGTGATGAACACTCGAAAGTGGATTTCATTCAAGACCTAGCAAGATGGCTGCTCATGTCAGCCGGGAAGAGGATGGACAGACAGCGATCAAGGATACATAGAAGCAAGAGTATGTTCAAGGCTTGTCATCAGGAGAGTTTATCCATTTGTTCAAGGTCACACTCGAATTAACCCCAAATCCACATCACTTCATTTCGAGGGGGCACAGGGGTATTTTTTCTTTATCACCCACATGCAACACTTCTGCATGGACATGTGTTTGAATATCAAGTTACTTTCATCACACACCAGGTAGCGGTGAGAGAAATGGCTCAGTATGGGCAGGATCCATGAAGACAGCAAAAGTTGAAAAAAAAAGTTTTGATGAGTTGTTTTGTCCATAAGTAAAGATGCTGCTGAATTTTGAGTTTTGAGGCACAATGTGGTAGGAACATTTCTTTACATATTCTATTACAGAAATCTTGATCTCAAATACACATTGATTTTCAGACACAGCCAAGGTATAGCGGGTCACTGTGGTAATATTCCTTTGTGGAACCCCACAATTAAGACCGGCGTTTGGGAGATGAACAACTTGCAGTTATATGTGCATTTGAGGGATGTTCACATGGAAAATCCACTGTTCCTTTTTGGTGGTTAATGCTGGTCATTCTTTGTGACAGTTCAATCCTTGAAGTAGGTACTTTGAAGGACCGTGGCCAAACGTAGGGTTTGTTTAGAGTTTGGCGGTTAGGTTACTCTATCACAAATACGATGGATATCCTGCCCACCTTATTACAAGTGCATTAAATCCTAGGACACTTGTAATAACATGGGTAGCATATCTGTCATGTTTGGGACAGAGTAACTAAGGGCCATATACGAACACTTTTTCTCATAGACACAGAATGGGTAAAAACCTTTGCTACATCTGGCCCTTAGTCCCCAAGCTCTAAATCAGGCCCATAATTCTCTGCAACATGCCAATTTGGGTGCACTTTTCAGAGAGGGTAGCACCCTTCTAATCATTGTTACCAAGAGGATCATCTCCAGTCACTGAATTTCTACAAAACGGTCTTCAGATGCAGCAAAGTTCTTAGGAAGTGTCCAAATTGTCCCCATTTCATGGATGAACATTTTCTTGGTTGGCCTCTGGAGCTAGCCATTCAGCACCACCTGCAGAATCATCAGCAAAAGTCATCTCTTTGTGTCCCATATCAATAGGAAGGGCATGTCAGTCTGCTCAACCTCTCCAGCTCCCTCATGCTTCGATTCATCTATGACTATCTCCAGCTCACCGTTAAAGCTGAAACGTCTGCTGCATTCTGGATTGTTGGCCCTCTACTGGTTCTTGCCACCACAGCCCTACTGTTACTAACTCTTGCTGTCCTGGTGAGCTGGTCAAGCACAAGATGTAAATACCAATGATGATGATTGGGGTCTAGGTGAGAGGAAGGTTGATGACCTTAGAACAACAATCCAAAGCTCTTGTTGTTACTTGGATAGATCACTAGTTTGTTAAAGCAGCCTGATTTTTATCCAGCTCATTCTAAAATAGGATCTTCAGTAGAATTGTTGCAAGATGTGCTCTCTCCTGCAGGATCCTACTGGTACAGTACGTTTTAGTTACCATGTTCAGCTCCTGTTCCCAAAACAAACCACTGTTACAAGCCACCACCGTTTACAGGGAATAGAATGGTAGAAGGTGCTAATCACAGATATCTACTTTGTTGGACCTATCAGCCTGGATACGAGACAGTGGGGTTGGCATTGGGCAGCACTCTTCATCAGGGGTACAACTTCTAGCCCACAGTCTCCAAATTGTCAATCACTCAGATTGCCTACCAGGATGCTTCCTGTGCCCAGAATGGCCACATGCAGCAGCACAGTTAAGACAATAGTCAACACAAGGAATATCCTTGAATTCAGCCTTCTTCCCTAGAGGGAACGAAGAAAGAGCGATATATCATTGTAACTCACCCAAAGGGAGTGCCAGGAGCCCCATAAAATAACATGGCTACTGGTCATTAGATTGTAGCCAGTCACTTTGACTCTATAACTCCTATATTAAAATGCACGACCCTTCCTCCTGCTGGAGTGGGAATTTAATCGTAATCAAAAATGCGATGAAAAATTAAACTAAATAAGTATGTGTGGGACGCCAAATATAGGAGAGAACAATGACCTGGTGTGTTTGAGCTTGGAAAACGAATTGCATAGCTATGTCATTCTATCTATTAAGAAGTACACGAACCTTTCCAAATATGCCAACACTTTGAGATGTTACAAGAGACAGAAAATGACCAGTCTAAACGATGAAATACTGCCCAGTATCATGCAATTCATTCATATCATTATAGTGGCTACGTACAGAACTGTAGTAAAAATGTGTATTATTTTTATGTTTTTAATGCTCTAATAGGTGCCCCAGTTATGGTAAATGATGGGTACTACATCATTACCAGACAAAGGGGAGATTGATATTGAGTAGAAGATGTGTTTCTAGTGAGGGAAACATGTTTTACCAGTATCCCTGGAAGACTAGTCTGTCGAGCATCTCCATGTCAACCCTGTACATGGGTTGTTTTACTTTTCCTCACCCATGTAAGATGGTGAGATGTGATAAGTGGCGTCGGTATAGTGCATGTGATTGTTTACATTGGGAAGGTGTCTTCCAAAATGACATGCTTTACCACTGAACAGGTACTGAAGCTTTGTGCTGTGAAGGGCTAACTGCTTTCAGATGGTTATTCCGATACTTCTTTGATACTATGAGATAGTTGTATTGAAGCACCATGTAAGAAACCCGATTGCAACATGAATATCTTTAGTAACAGGAAGAAGTAGCATTGAAGCAAACTGTGAAAGTGGACTATCACATGAATAAATACAATGGCCACAATCCTTTGGAAGTCCCGAATTTGGACTATCAAGCAAAGGGCTGGAAGCACATGTGGTGCAGCACATATATTGCAAATCATGCTGCTGTAATTCCACAATGAAGAGGGAGATTAGCGTGAGGGTATGTCTAATAAAGTTAAGAAACACACCTGGAAGCCAATGCTGGTTTGTTAGACTATGGATACAATATGTGTTCATGGTACAAACTTTGTTGAGTCTAGGTTTTCTTCAGTGTGTCAATGAACTGGATAAAATTGTTCTTTTAGACCAGTCAATTTTCATGTGAACTTTTAAAGGGGCTCCGTTGCGAGAGGACTGTGTGGAGGTCATATTGAGGGAATTAGCCCCCTAGTGACTACAAGGCCCTTGCAGCCCGTCTTCCCAGAAATAAACCAAATACAGGGAGTGCAGAATTATTAGGCAAATGAGTATTTTGACCACATCATCCTCTTTATGCATGTTGTCTTACTCCAAGCTGTATAGGCTCGAAAGCCTACTACCAATTAAGCATATTAGGTGATGTGCATCTCTGTAATGAGAAGGGGTGTGGTCTAATGACATCAACACCCTATATCAGGTGTGCATAATTATTAGGCAACTTCCTTTCCTTTGGCAAAATGGGTCAAAAGAAGGACTTGACAGGCTCAGAAAAGTCAAAAATAGTGAGATATCTTGCAGAGGGATACAGCACTCTTAAAATTGCAAAGCTTCTGAAGCGTGATCATCGAACAATCAAGTGTTTCATTCAAAATAGTCAACAGGGTCGCAAGAAGCGTGTGGAAAAACCAAGGCGCAAAATAACTGCCCATGAACTGAGAAAAGTCAAGCGTCCAGCTGCCACGATGCCACTTGCCACCAGTTTGGCCATATTTCAGAGCTGCAACATCACTGGAGTGCCCAAAAGCACAAGGTGTGCAATACTCAGAGACATGGCCAAGGTAAGAAAGGCTGAAAGACGACCACCACTGAACAAGACACACAAGCTGAAACGTCAAGACTGGGCCAAGAATTATCTCAAGACTGATTTTTCTAAGGTTTTATGGACTGATGAAATGAGAGTGAGTCTTGATGGGCCAGATGGATGGGCCCGTGGCTGGATTGGTAATGGGCAGAGAGCTCCAGTCCGACTCAGTCGCCAGCAAGGTGGAGGTGGAGTACTGGTTTGGGCTGGTATCATCAAAGATGAGCTTGTGGGGCCTTTTCGGGTTGAGGATGGAGTCAAGCTCAACTCCCAGTCCTACTGCCAGTTCCTGGAAGACACCTTCTTCAAGCAGTGGTACAGGAAGAAGTCTGCATCCTTCAAGAAAAACATGATTTTCATGCAGGACAATGCTCCATCACACGCGTCCAAGTACTCCACAGCGTGGCTGGCAGGGTATAAAAGAAGGAAATCTAATGACATGGCCTCCTTGTTCACCTGATCTGAACCCCATTGAGAACCTGTGGTCCATCATCAAATGTGAGATTTACAAGGAGGGAAAACAGTACACCTCTCTGAACAGTGTCTGGGAGGCTGTGGTTGCTGCTGCACGCAATGTTGATGGTGAACAGATCAAAACACTGACAGAATCCATGGATGGCAGGCTTTTGAGTGTCCTTGCAAAGAAAGGTGGCTATATTGGTCACTGATTTGTTTTTGTTTTGTTTTTGAATGTCAGAAATGTATATTTGTGAATGTTGAGATGTTATATTGGTTTCACTGGTAATAATAAATAATTGAAATGGGTATATATTTTTTTTTGTTAAGTTGCCTAATAATTATGCACAGTAATAGTCACCTGCACACACAGATATCCCCCTAACATAGCTAAAACTAAAAACAAACTAAAAACTACTTCCAAAAATATTCAGCTTTGATATTAATGAGTTTTTTGGGTTCATTGAGAACATGGTTGTTGTTCAATAATAAAATTAATCCTCAAAAATACAACTTGCCTAATAATTCTGCACTCCCTGTAGATCTGCTTTTCAAGAGTTTAGGGGTCTGCATGGGACATTCCAGGACTGCAGTTGTGGAAGATCTGCATCTCCCTGAAATGACCTGTACCACCGAGGACTCTATGGCAGCTTATCTCATTGCTTTTATGACATGAAAGCGACGTGAGGTTTCTGTTTCACCCTCCTTAGTGGTTATGGTAGGGTCCAGTTAGCTGAAAATGGTCTATTTGATTTCTTAAGTTTCGGAACACAATTTTTACCCCTTGCAGTTTTTAGGGTATTGTTATTTACAAAGCACTGAGTAACTATGGCTATAAGTGTGAATCCCAAAACAGTGCAAGACACTCATATGAGTAACATGATTTTTACAACTTATATTGCACACATCATTGACCACTCCCGCCACTTATCATTCATATCTCTCACACCACTTACAAGATTTAAACCACTAAAGTCACTCACACCATTTGCTTCACCAATTCCACTTAAACAACACCCCACTCGCATATCTCGGTCTGTGCAGCTCTTGGAAACAGAATCTTTATACTTAATAGAGGATCTTTCCACCGGTTAAACATTCCCTCCCTGATGACCACATCCTGGCAGGTGCAATATAGCAGACACATGTCGAGGGGTGAGACACAAGCTCCTGAGGGGATTTTGGGAGCCCCAAGTTAGACTTATTTTTGGGGCCCCTGTACAGCACAAATTTGGATTTCGTGACCCATTCACTACTAATTCAAGCCAGCGTGATGCCAAACAATACTAACTTTAAAAGGCTCACACAAAAACAGTTGAAATATGTATTGCCCGGGACCACAAAAATCTTTAAGATAACAGAGGGTAGAAAGACAGCACCAGTGTTAGCAGTAGGCAGGGAGGGAGAACAGTTTAGAGAAATTTAATAGACAGCTCAAACAGAGAGAAAGTTCACTTTTCCAGAGTGGCCCTTAGATGATGAGGAGTCTTGGCAAATACCTACTTTGCTCATGCCTTAAAATGTCTACTTTTCCCTGCTGCCCTGGTGGAGCTTCCAGTGCTGCCACTAGTCTGGATGGAGCAGTGACTTGCTTATGCCTCCAAGGAAGATTACCTGAAGACCCAGGGTGGCATGTAAACCAAGACTAACAATAGTCCTACTGCGCTTTGAGGCTTGATGTAACCTGATGGAATTATTTCACCCATCCACTCATTCACCCTTTCTTTCATTCATCACCCATCCCTCCAGCCACCCAGTCACATATTCAAGCATATATACAACACTGGGATCGATTATGTAGAGACTGAACTGCATTTGGAGCTGTTAGTGAACTTATGCTACTAAAGACCTTTTTGCTAATGTATAGAAAAATGTATACAAAAATGTGTGGTCCTAAGTCTGACACACAAAGACTTGACAATTAATTATCTTATTCAGAGTTATTTCTTGTCTTTTGGGGAGCTGACTGGACATGTTCTAGGACACTGCTGGGTATTTCCAATCCTTTAAGGGGGTATGTCATGGCTTACGGTGTAGACTACATAAATGAAAAGCAGCTTCAATGCTGCGTGGTAAGGGTTTTCTCACTCTTGTACGGTAGTCTTGTGTTCTAACCCGTGACTACTGGTCATGGTTTGGGGTAAAGTTCTACTTATACTTCTGAATGAGTACTTTTCCTTCTAGGATTTCATTGGCTTACTGAAGGAGTTAAATATCCCAATAGTGCAAGAAGGCCTTAAATGCAAGCCACCAATAGCTAGGAAGTAGGCCTCAAGAAGGTATGGAGTCAGAAGTCACATGCTCTATGATGTCCATTCCTTGATACAAGATGGAGGTCTGTCAGTGGCATAACATAGGGCCACGCAGTCCCCGTGGTGTGGGTTGGGGGGGTGGTCCGAGCTCCAGGGGAGCCCCCTTAGCACAGTACCCTTGCCTGAGAGCTCCTGATTGAGTCTGAAGGGGGGCCCTTCAAGTACTTTGCAGCAGCCCCCTCAATTTTCTTTACGCTACTGGGATCTGTAGGTAGACTTAAAACTTTAATACTATTTGTGAGTTTAACAATATCATCCATGCCTATGGGTTTGAGGGTGGCAGATGATAACGGTGGGTTGTCCCTCCAGGGGTGTCAGGATGGTGCAGATTTTCTCGCCTTCAAATATTTGTGTACTTTAGATGAGGACCATGCTTGACGTTTTGTTGCTTTTTGAGAGAGATTAAAGGATGAGGTGGTAATTGCTGAAGGCGCTCCAGAAGAAGTACAAATATATTGCTTACTTTAGGCCAGTGAATGGGTGTCTTGGGGCAAAGGATCTGAATATGGAGATGGTGGAAGGGAGAATGGGAAGTACTCGGGCTGTTTTGGTTTACAAGAGACCTGTTGTGTATTGTAACCCAAGCTGGCTGTCATTTGAAGCAGGTGGGGGAGTGGCAGGGGGTTAATATGCAGAAGCTGAAGAACGCACAAGTTGTACCGTTTGGTGCATCTCTACAGATAGGAAGGAGTAGTGGTTTGAAACAGATAAACAAAATGTTGTTCAGGGTTCTTGGCCAAGTGACCTGGTGTGGGAAGGTGTAGAAAAGGTAATTGTACGCAAAGGTGGTGTTTGAGGGGATGAAAGTGGTACCATAAGTCAAAATTAACTCCATCTGAGAGATAATAGAGCATGTTGTCAAAAGGGAATGATATGAAACAGAACGTTGTTCTGAACGCTGTGTTTGTTGGGAAGTGGATACCTTTGGTTGGGTTCCTTATCTGACAGAATTGTGCTCCTTCCAGTGACTGAAGCAAATTCCTCGAAGTTGCATTACATGCTGTCATTTAAGCTTTCTGTGCCTTTTAGAGTTGGTGACCTACCACATTCAAATCACTCTTGGCTGTATCCCAAAGGAGCCGGCAATCCCAGACTGCTAAGCTTTGTCCTCCATTTAAAAGGCAGTGTGGATTGGTGCCCTTGGTGTGCATATATCTAAATATGTTTAAGTGTGGTTGTGGGTACCTCTGAGGGGAGATTAAATTTTACAAGCAAATTGTCTACAAATTAATTCACTTTTTGTACACAGCAGTCTTGCTGAGAGACATTTTCTTCTCAAACCGTCTCCTGCAAGTATCTCATCTCACTTTCTTAACCTGAGTATGCCCTTGGGACTTAAAAAAGGAAAAAAAGTGAGGCATGATACCAGTAAACCACATTTCGCTCTGAAAGCTTAACTTTTATTACATTTGCACAAACTTTTGCGTTACATAAAAAAATAACTATTCAACACATACATGGGTTATGTTCTTACAATTCTGCACACATCCCCTCCTGTTCAAATGCAAGGTAGCATTCACCTCGCGTGTAACATAGAAAGGACAGAGTCAACACGATCCTGCCCTCCCCTGGTTTACGTTCCTCTCCTCTTTTGATTGAGGTGACAAACACTTCTGTTGGTGGGATTGGTGGTGCATTGCCAGAACCACTTGTTAAATGTGGGGCTCTTGGCATTTGTATTAACAAAACATTGCAAGCAACCACTTTCCCTCCGCTGCCAGGATGTCCTGTCCTAGTCTTGGCAGTATAATGTATATCCCTTTTTATTTGGCACACTTTCTCCTCCTAATAGTTCAACTTCCTTGTAGGATCCCATGGGGTTGCTTGGCATGTTCTCTGATTGCCTGCGAGGCTCCTGATGTTATTTTTTTCCAGGAGCACAAGTGTGCAGGCCCTGTTGTGTGCAGTCAGGAGTGTGTATACACCTTCAGAGCCACGATGCCCAATTTAGTGGGATTCCGGCGCTGTGTGGCACTTAAAATGCCATGATTCATTACTGCTCAGAGTTGCGCGTCGTACTTTTTCCAGACATCAAGCACAGCACATCACAATCGTGTCACACACACCAAAGCGTGTCACACACGATTCGTGCAGACACATTTTGTTGCATATGATTCATTAATGCACTAAGGGCCAGATGTAGCAAAGGTTTTTATCCATTCTGTGTCTATGGGAAAATGTGTTCGTACATATGGCCCTAAGTTACGCTTCGTACTTTTTCCAGTCTTCAAGCTCAACACAGCACAATCGTGACACAAACCAAATTGAGTCACGCACGATTTGTGCAGACACATTTTGTTGTTACAGAGAAAATTGCATATTGCAAGCAATGGCGACAGCGAAGCGATATGTCCGGCTCGAATTGTTGAACTGGAAGTGTCAACAAAGCGCTCTGCTATTCGCAAACTTTGCCTATGACTGGCCAAGTTTACCTAAACCAGGTTTACCTAAACCAGGCTTCTATAACTGCAGCCAGGGCCTCTGGAATTATGCGAGTCTGCGGCTGCCTCGTTTTCTGCATAATTGTGGATTTGCCACGCGATCCATTATTTGATTAATAACTTGCAGATTTTAAGTGGATCAAAAGTTACTAAAACGCGCTGCTGCGGAGTGGGAGGCTGTATTCAAGTGCTAAACTGTTCTTATTAAAGTGAACCCTATGCCCAAACAGTGTTACCGTGTTAAAAAAAGATAAAATAATGCAAAATACTGGGGCATTGCATTGCATAATTTGCCTTTTCTTTCCACATAATTAAATCAACCCCCACCGAACCCCCACCGCCTGATTCGATCCTCCTTTGTTGTATAATTCCAGGGGCCTTGCCCTTGTTGTAGCCTGGAGAGCGCTGCAAAGCGTGGAATTGGGATAGCATCCATTTAGCCACGTGCAGCATTTCACCGTGTTTATCCCTGACGGCTGTCGCGCCGCTGACATGGTTCAGTGCCACGATTATTTTAAACATGAACTTCTAGGCCAATTTCCTGCCCTTCTCACTTTTTCCCTCGACACATCACGAAAATAATCCCATTGGAGAGCCAGGGTGCTAATGACCTGGTAGAGGGTGCGTGGGAGGTGTTGGCGGGAGTGTGTGATCTAATGTCGGGTGGCAACAGATCCAGCGGGAAGATGAGATTAACACTTTACAAAAATACACGTGCCAGACAAATGTATTTAAACACGTTAGACCTGCTGACGAGCTTCTGTTAAAAAACCGGTCTCCTCTCGTTTTTTATGAGCAGCTTCTCGCTCTGAAAGCGGATTGAAGACAGTAGGTGATACGGAGAGCCCCTGTAACCGTTCCTACAGGAAGCGGTGTATTGTGTAATGCATGTCAGAGAGTTTGCGTGAATATTGTTCCGGAGGACGTACCTTAAGTGTAAATGTACCACAAGACACCGACGAGAGACTGGCTCAAGCTAAAAATGTTTCTCGGTTGTGGAAGACACCACTTTTCAAACTCACAGCAGGGCATTTTCTGCTCCAACCAGTCTGGCAGGCAAAAATAATAAAACAGATCATGATTGGGTGAAAGAGAAAATATTACACAGATGCTTCCCGATAAAAGGCAATTAAGCAAGAATTTGCTCTAATAAAATTCATCTTTGCCCAAAGCGAATCGGTGCCCTTTTCTGTTTATTTTTTCAGTTGAATGATAAATCTTGTTTACCACAACGTTTTGTGTAGATAATTGTGTGTTGGATGCTTTTCCCAGGTCATTGCTATGGCTTGGTTCACTGCTGCACCACAGACCTCTTGCTTTAGGCCCAGCTTTATTCCCTCGCAGTGACTAGAGTCCTTTTTGCGTCTGGCTGGACATCACAACCGTTGCCAGATAATTATGTGAGCATCACTAGAGGGGTTTTGCTCTGCCCACTTTTTGGGACCAGGAGTACATGTTTTGATTGGGCAGCAGTTGTGTGCTTACCCAAACAAAAGTGCTTGCCTTCCCTGTAGCTATTATATTTTTGTTTATTTATCCAGCTGCCTGAGCTTGAACTTCCAGGTGCACACACAACACATTGGAATGCTATTAAAGTCTTAGATAAATAGATCATTTATTGTGTTTTTCTCCGGCAGCAGCACAGATGGGGGAAGGGCAGTCATTAATTTACAATGATTCTTAGGTCTGGCTTGTCAGTGCAACTGTCTCTTGAACTTTTAACCTACACCCATATTATTCTACAGTTCTTTGCTTACACAAAATACATATCTAGTCCAATGACATTTACTTTTAATGCTTTACATTACCAAACAACATTCCTTTATAGCCAGATGTATTGGCATTGTCAGTGCTTGTTATTAAGGTTTAATCTCAATCATGTTAAGTTAAGTAAGGAGCTGCAGGTATATTTCAGATTCACTGCCATATGTAGGGCCTCCTGAATAGGTGGTGCGTGCTGATGTATTGTACAGGCTGTCATTACTAGACAGTGTTGCCTCTGAATTAATAACCTTTAAAAGATTCATTATAAAAATGTAAAAGGTGCAGTACAGAAATTGTACGTACATGTGCATGAAGGCTCTCAGTAAATGGGGCAATACAGAATATGCTGTAAAATTATAACAATTCTAAGTCCAAAATGAGAGCAAAATAAGTAAGAATTCAGGCAGCATCCCTAGTAGCAACAGAAAGTCTTCTGGGTCACCCCCAACATCTGTGGCTGATATAGTTTTATCGCGTGGGAAAGCATTCATTTCTGTAAAACCATCACGTGTGTGTGAACAAATTTACATTTTCTGCAAGTTAGAGCACGGGTCTATTAAATGTCACACTCTTCACCATCTAAGCACTATCCCATTACATGAATATTGATTCTACCCACTCTGTGCTAACGGCCTCTGGAGATGGTAGGGCATGCTAGTTGCAAGAACAACAGCAAACTATTGTGAATGAATGAAGTACAGTGAGCTAGCAGAGTGGCCTTGAGAAACCGAAACATTGCTCTGTCAATGTTGGAAAGTTTTCTTTGAGGGCAGCAAGTGCACTGTCACTGGAAATAAGCAGACACAATTCTGCTTGACTGTATACTGCAGAAATGATGAACAGTGAACATGCAAGAGGAGACATCCATTTTAAAGAAGATGACATTGAGGCCTAACTGACGTCTAGTCAGCATAAGTTAGAAAAAGGCACTTTTAATACATCCTAGAAATGTTTCAAATGCAATAGCATCAGGTCAGTGTGTACATGTACATTTAATAGTAACTCTGTGTGCTGCACATTGGTAATTCACAAAAATATAAACGGCGCAAAAATTCTATCAAACTGTTCAGACTTTGATCTTTAAATGGTCAGCATATTACCTATCATTACGTCTTACCTCTAAACGAAAATATAGGAAAGCACGCACTAATGACAATCGACACAGAGATGCTGACAAGCCTTATCAAGAAACTAAAACTGGAAGGGGCAGCTGGTCAGAACAGAATTCCGAACGCCTTGTTTAGAGGAGAACCTTCATTCTGGGCGCATTATTCGGTGCTGCTTTTTAACGATCTCCAAGGCACTACGGGTCTACCAGATGCTTGGAGAGGCAGCATTATTCACCCTAAATACAAAGAAGGTAACCCCGCAAACCCGTCAAACTACAGGCTAATAGCATTGATAGACGTGGAAGCAAAATTCTACGCATCCTGTATACTGCAACAACTAGCAGAATGGATTCATGACAGACATCTAATTCCACAATGCCAGACAGGTTTTATAGCTGGTATGGGTGCTTTCACTAACCTGGCAACCCTGGCCTTGCTGGGAAACAAAGCCAGGCTTAAGAAGAAAAGGCTATTTGTGTGCTTTATTGACCTAAAGGCAGCTTTTGATTGCGTATTAAGAACCCGCCTATGGGAGAAACTGAAATGTTGGGGCTTACCATGCAGCCTTCTTAGCGCAATGATGGACTTGTACACATGTACTTGGGCGCAAGTAAAAATCGGAGAGGGTAGCCACCTCACCAACAGAATATTAACAGCAAAAGCACTAAAACAAGGGTATGTATTAGCTCCCACGCTGTTCAATTTATATCTTGCTGACCTAGCCGAGGCTCTTGCTCCCGTAAATAGCCATCCGCCAGTATTGGCCAAGAAATCAATTGCTTGGCTACAGTATGCAGACAACATAGTTTTACTCAGCCAAACACCTGTTGGGCTACAGCATAGCATTGATGCACTTTATACATACATAACAATGCAAGGTCGGGAATTGAATTTGAGTAAAACTAAGATTGTTCGCCTAGTTGATAAGCAGTTTAAATCTGATTCATGGTTCATAAATGGAACCCGGGTGGAGGGTGCACCCACATATAAGTATTTGGGATTCACTATGGACCACCTCTTGACTTTCAAGCCACAGCTTGCTGTCGCTCGAGCAAAAGCCCTCTCATTGACCTAAGGCTTTAAAGTTCTAAAACAAAAACTGAGCTGCCCATCACACACTCACCTGCTTTGTCATGGTAGCGCGGCTAATGCCCACCATCACTTATGGCGCCAAAATCATGCTGGGGAAGGAGGCATTTTTTCTCAATCAAGTCCAGACGAAGACCTACAAAACAGTTTTTCAGATACCACGACCAGCATCTCCAGCCCAGGTCTGCCTAGAATTGGGTCTGAAAAACGATGAATTTCAGAGTAAATGTGCTTTCATTCAATTATGCTGGAGGATGCGTAGAGCTGAGATTGGTACTCTAAACAACCTATGTTGGATGGAAATTGAGGAGCAACAGCGTCACAACGATAAAGGCACCTAGGATCATCATTTAAATAACTGCATTAAAGGTTTGCTAGAAGCCTGGGAGCGGAACCCGGACAAAAAGGAGCTTTTTCAGAAGGCAAACGCTGTCACTAAGATGAAATCTTTAAATTCTGACAAACAAAAACTGGCAAGCAGACAGCATGCCTGGACTGTAATAACATCATACAAAACTTTACGGGCACAGGAATATCTAGCAGGAACCTTCAACCAGTCGCTAAAACATCGGTTCATGCGTTTCCGCTTTGGGTTGATGGAGACGAAGGAAATGGTCCCTTCATGGAGACAGCAGGATCTGACACATTTCCTGTCGACTGTGTGGGTACAGACAAGAGTCATTAGAACACATTTTTTGTGTGTGCCCAGCTTTGCTAGGCCACAGGACATTTTATTTGAAAAACATTTTTAAGACACTGAATATACGCTCATGCAGGCCTGCCATTATTAGCTGACATAGTGGACTTTCAATTCCGTTTTCTTGTAGAGGGACCAAATTTATGGTACAGGCCCAGAAAGAATTAGTGAATAAAGTCCAAGCCGAGTGTGCATGGGCTATCATTTTGTGATTAGTAAAGCCCCGAAAGGTTAGATCCAGCCAGAAATCAGCCTTAGGTATAACTTAGGATTCTCCCTGAGCTTCACTCACCCACACTTATAGTGTTCGTAAGGGAGCAAGAAAGTCCTAAAGTTAAGTTCAAGTCCAAGGTTGGAATCAGTGGAGAACATTTTAGCTACGCACAACTCTTTACCATGGTATGTTTTAGATTCAAACTAGCTTTATATGTTTTTTTTTTTTGTGGGTCTCTATTAATATAATGAGTAGGCAAAGTATTTATATTATTATGTATGTCGTAATTGCGATGGTTTTAATTAACCGTGTCAATAAACTTAAATTTGAACTATCATTACGTTGAGCACACATGACATTTGTTAGGCATAGTGCTTTAAAGTTGCAACATTATGGTATCAAGCGCTATGTACAACAAAGAGTTAAAATCCCTGTCTAAAAGCTTGTCTCTAATTTCCTAATTATGCTCATATTGTGATGACTGTATTTCCTGCAATTCTAAAATGATCTAGCTGCTTAACTCTAATAATTTATGGCAACTGAGTTGTAACATCATAATATCTGTTGTCACATCCAGAGGCCAAGATGACAGTTCACAGACCATAATTGCAGCTGGAGTGTAAACGAGAAAAACAAGAACTTCTAAAAATTAACGGAGATCAGCAGAGAAGAGATATTTATGGCAACATGTTTAGCTTCTGCACATCATATGTTATTAACATAAAGAAATTTGCACTACAATTAACTACACATTCTGAGAAACAGCTTTTTATTATGACATATTAAACTGATTATACTATATTTTTTCAACAAATTACTGATCTTTGGTGTTTTTCATTTTCCACTAGAGATTCTACCTTTATTCTTCTTGTCTGCAAATATACTATCCCTTTCAATCTAAACAGTGTAGGGGAAGGAATAAAACACCCATGCCAGACATTAATAGGATATTCAAAGTCACCTCAGTTTCAAGGAACGTGGCCTTCTGGCCGCTCCTCTCTGTGGTCACCTAACTCCTCAGTGACTTGCAAAATCACAGCCTTGGGTACTTTATCCCATATATAATATGAGGAAACCTGCATCACCTCTATGAAAACGTAAGTCTATTTTTGTTGATCCAGTCTAGTTGTGATATTGAAACTTATCCATAATAAGAAAGTACCACCAATACTCTAATACAACAGCCTTGTTTTGACAGATACTCATCTGCAATAAGAAAATACCACCACCAGTCTAATATAATACAGTTAAGTTGTGACATTGATACCCACCTGTAGTAAGAAACTACCACCAATACTCTTCTGTAAAAATGTAGTAGTTGAGTTGTCACCCAAACGCCTCCTGCCAGAGCCAATAGGCAGTAAGAAAAGGAAGTAACTGAGCAGAATTACAGCTGTTTAACCCCTTCTGTGCCGCGGACGTAGTGGTTACGTCCTGCGGCACAGTGCTGCTGTGCCGAGGACGTAACCACTACGTCCTCGGCACACAGCCCAGAGGGAGCGCTCTCGCTCCCTCTGTGGGGTTCCCCCCCACCCCCCCAAGTCAGGGATGGAAGGGGAAGCCCTTCCCCTCCCACCCCCGACCCCCCCCCAACCCCCCCTGTGACGTCAGCGCGCGAGCGCGCGCTGATTAGTCACAGGGTCTCCCCCATCGCGCTGGAAGCAGAGCTTCCAGCGCGATTGAAAAAGAAATGCTTTTGCATTTCTTTTTCAATCCCATGGGGGAGGCCCCCAGAGGCTTCAAAGGGAAGGAAATGTATTTCCTTCCCTTTGAAGTCTCTCACAGGTTTCAAAAGCTGGATTGCTTGCAATCCGGCTTTTGAAACCCCACTAGACACCAGGGATTTTTTTTTTTTTCTTGAAATTGGCAAAAGGGAGCGACCCCTTGGGCAAGGGTCGCTCCCAGGGGGGCATTTTTTTAGGAAGGCCTTTTCTGCCCCCCCTGGGGGCAGATTGGCCTATTATTAGGCCGATCTGCCCCCAGGGGGGGCAGAAACCTCTAGGCACCAGGGACCATTTTTTTTTTGTTTGTTTTTTTGTGATGAATTCTTTTTTTTTAGGTGGGGAGCGATCCCTTAGGCAAGGGTCGCTCCCCTACGGGGCAATATATATTTAGGCCATTTCTGCCCCCCTTGGGGGCAGATTGGCCTATTTTGATAAGGCCAATCTGCCCCCAAGGGGGGCAGAAACCATTAGACACCAGGGAGTTTGTTTTTGCGCGCGAATGTCACGCAACAAAGCGACCCCTTTGGCAAGGGTCGCTCCCAGGGGGGGCAATTTTTTGGGAAGGCCTTTTCTGCCCCCCCTGGGGGCAGATCGGCCTATTATTAGGCCGATCTGCCCCCAGGGGGGGAAGAAACCTCTAGGCGCCAGGGCAAATTTTTTTTTTGTGTTTTTTTTTTTTGTTCTTTTTTTTTTTTTAGAGATGGGGAGCGACCCATCAGGCAAGGGTCGCTCCCCTGGGGGGCAAATTGTATTTAGACCATTTCTGCCCCCCTGGGGGCAGATTGGCCGATTTTAGGTCAATCTGCCCCCAAGGGGGCAGAAACCACTAGGCACCGGGGATTTGTTTTTTGGCGCCAATGTCACGCAGGGGGAGCGACCCCGTAGGCAAGGGTCGCTCCCGGGGGGGGGGGGGCGGGGGGGCAAATTTATTTTAGGCCATTTCTGCCCCCCCGGGGGACAGATCGGCCTATTATTAGGCCGAACTGCCCCCGGGGGGGGGGCAGAACACTCTAGGCGCCAGGGCAATTTTTTTTTTGTGTTTTTTTTTTTTGTTGTTTCTTTTTTTAGAGATGGGGAGCGACCCATCAGGCAAGGGTCGCTCCCCTGGGGGGGCAAATTGTATTTAGACCATTTCTGCCCCCCTGGGGGCAGATTGGCCAATTTTAGGTCAATCTGCCCCCAAGGGGGCAGAAACCACAAGGCACCGGGGATTTGTTTTTTGGCGCCAATGTCACGCAGGGGGAGCGACCCCGTAGGCAAGGGTCGCTCCCGGGGGGGGGGTGTGCCGGTTGGGGGGGGAAATTTATTTTAGGCCATTTCTGCCCCCCCGGGGGACAGATCGGCCTATTTTTAGGCCGAACTGCCCCCGGGGGGGGGCAGAACACTCTAGGCGCCAGGGCAAAATTTTTTTTGTGTTTTTTTTTGTTGTTTCTTTTTTTAGAGATGGGGAGCGACCCATCAGGCAAGGGTCGCTCCCCTGGGGGGGCAAATTGTATTTAGACCATTTCTGCCCCCCTGGGGGCAGATTGGCCAATTTTGGGTCAATCTGCCCCCAAGGGGGCAGAAACCACAAGGCACCGGGGATTTGTTTTTTGGCGCCAATGTCACGCAGGGGGAGCGACCCCGTAGGCAAGGGTCGCTCCCGGGGGGGGGTGTGGGGGTTGGGGGGGCAAATTTATTTTAGGCCATTTCTGCCCCCCCGGGGGACAGATCGGCCTATTTTTAGGCCGAACTGCCCCCGGGGGGGGGGCAGAACACTCTAGGCGCCAGGGCAATTTTTTTTTTGTGTTTTTTTTTGTTGTTGTTTCTTTTTTTAGAGATGGGGAGCGACCCATCAGGCAAGGGTCGCTCCCCTGGGGGGGCAAATTGTATTTAGACCATTTCTGCCCCCCTGGGGGCAGATTGGCCAATTTTAGGTCAATCTGCCCCCAAGAGGGCAGAAACCACTAGGCACCGGGGATTTGTTTTTTGGCGCCAATGTCACGCAGGGGGAGCGACCCCGTAGGCAAGGGTCGCTCCCGGGGGGGCGGTGGGGGTTGGGGGGGCAAATTTATTTTAGGCCATTTCTGCCCCCCCGGGGGACAGATCGGCCTATTATTAGGCCGAACTGCCCCCGGGGGGGGGGGGCAGAACACTCTAGGCGCCAGGGCAATTTTTTTTTTTGTGTTTTTTTTGTTGTTGTTTCTTTTTTTAGAGATGGGGAGCGACCCATCAGGCAAGGGTCGCTCCCCTGGGGGGGCAAATTGTATTTAGACCATTTCTGCCCCCCTGGGGGCAGATTGGCCAATTTTAGGTCAATCTGCCCCCAAGGGGGCAGAAACCACAAGGCACCGGGGATTTGTTTTTTGGCGCCAATGTCACGCAGGGGGAGCGACCCCGTAGGCAAGGGTCGCTCCCGGGGGGGGGGGTGGAGGTTGGGGGGGCAAATTTATTTTAGGCCATTTCTGCCCCCCCGGGGGACAGATCGGCCTATTATTAGGCCGAACTGCCCCCGGGGGGGGGGGGCAGAACACTCTAGGCGCCAGGGCAATTTTTTTTTTGTGTTTTTTTTTTTTTTTGTTTCTTTTTTTAGAGATGGGGAGCGACCCATCAGGCAAGGGTCGCTCCCCTGGGGGGGGCAAATTGTATTTAGACCATTTCTGCCCCCCTGGGGGCAGATTGGCCAATTTTAGGTCAATCTTCCCCCTAGGGGGCAGAAACCACTAGGCACCGGGGATTTGTTTTTTGGCACCAATGTCACGCAGGGGGAGCGACCCCGTAGGCAAGGGTCGCTCCCGGGGGGGGGGTGGGGGTTGGGGGGGCAAATTTATTTTAGGCCATTTCTGCCCCCCCGGGGGACAGATCGGCCTATTATTAGGCCGAACTGCCCCCGGGGGGGGGGCAGAACACTCTAGGCGCCAGGGCAATTTTTTTTTTGTGTTTTTTTTTTTTGTTGTTTCTTTTTTTAGAGATGGGGAGCGACCCATCAGGCAAGGGTCGCTCCCCTGGGGGGGCAAATTGTATTTAGACCATTTCTGCCCCCCTGGGGGCAGATTGGCCAATTTTAGGTCAATCTGCCCCCAAGGGGGCAGAAACCACTAGGCACCGGGGATTTGTTTTTTGGCGCCAATGTCACGCAGGGGGAGCGACCCCGTAGGCAAGGGTCGCTCCCTGGGGGGTGGTGGGGGTTGGGGGGCAAATTTATTTTAGGCCATTTCTGCCCCCCCGGGGGACAGATCGGCCTATTATTAGGCCGAACTGCCCCCGGGGGGGGTGGGCAGAAACCTCTAGGCGCCAGGGGAATTTTTCTTTTTTTTCTTTTTTTTTTTCTTTGTTTTTTTTTTTTTAGAGATGGGGAGCGACCCATCAGGCAAAAGTCGCTCCCCTGGGGGACAAATTGTATTTAGGCCATTTCTGCCCCCCTTGGGGGCAGATTGGCTGAGTTTAGGTCAACCTGCCCCCAAGGGGGCAGAAACCACTAGGCACCGGGGATTTGTTTTTTGGTGCCAATGTCACGCAGGGGGAGCGACCCCGTAGGCAAGGGTCGCTCCCGGCGGGGGAGGGTGGGGGTTGGGGGGGCAAATTTATTTTAGGGCATTTCTGCCCCCCCCCCCCCCTGGGGCCGGCTGAGCTACAGGCCAAACACCACAGGTAGGCACCTTGCAAAAAACACCTCTGTTTTCTGTGAAAAAATATGTTGTGTCCACGTTGTGTTTTGGGCCATTTCCTTTTGTGGGCGCTAGGCCTACCCACAGAAGTGATGTACCATTTTTATCGAGAGACTTAGGGGAACGCTGGGTGGAAGGAAATTTGTGGCTCCTCTCAGATTCCAGAACTTTCTGTCACCGAAATGAGAGGAAAAAGTGTTTTTTGGGCCAAATTTTGATGTTTGCAAAGGATTCTGGGTAACATAACCTGGTCAGAGCCCCGCAAGTCACCCCATCTTGGATTCCCCTGGGTTTCTAGTTTTCAAAAATGCACTGGTTTGCTAGGTTTCCTCAGGTGTCGGCTGAGCTACAGGCCAAAATCCACAGGTAGGCACTGCTTTTTATAAAAAAATGTGATGTGTCCACGTTGTGTTTTGGGCCCTTTCCTTTCGTGGGCGCTAGTCCTACCCACACAAGTGAGGTATCATTTTTATCGGGAGACTTGGGGGAACGCTGGGTAGAAGGAAATTTGTGGCTCCTCTCAGATTCCAGAACTTTCTGCCACAGAAATGTGAGTAACATGTGAATTTTTAGCCAAATTTTGAGGTTTGCAAAGGATTCTGGGTAACAGAACCTGGTCCGAGCCCCGCAAGTCACCCCTCCTTGGATTCCCCTAGGTCTCTAGTTTTCAGAAATGCACAGGTTTGGTAGGTTTCCCTAGGTGCCGGCTGAGCTAGAGGCCAAAATCTACAGGTAGGCACTTCGCAAAAAACACCTCTGTTTTTTTCCAAAATTTAGGATGTGTCCACGTTGCGCTTTGGGGTGTTTCCTGTCGCCGGCGCTAGGCCTACCCACGCAAGTGAGGTATCATTTTTATCGGGAGACTTGGGGGAACGCTGGGTAGAAGGAAATTTGTGGCTCCTCTCAGATTCCAGAACTTTCTGCCACAGAAATGTGAGTAACATGTGTATTTTTAGCCAAATTTTGAGGTTTGCAAAGGATTCTGGGTAACAGAACCTGGTCCGAGCCCCGCAAGTCACCCCTCCTTGGATTCCCCTAGGTCTCTAGTTTTCAGAAATGCACAGGTTTGGTAGGTTTCCCTAGGTGCCGGCTGAGCTAGAGGCCAAAATCTACAGGTAGGCACTTTGCAAAAAACACCTCTGTTTTTTTCCAAAATTTAGGATGTGTCCACGTTGCGCTTTGGGGTGTTTCCTGTCGCCGGCGCTAGGCCTACCCACGCAAGTGAGGTATCATTTTTATCGGGAGACTTGGGGGAACGCTGGGTGGAAGGAAATTTGTAGCTCCTCTCAGATTCCAGAACTTTCTGCCACAGAAATGTGAGGGACATGTGTTTTTTTAGCCAAATTTTGAGGTTTGCAAAGGATTCTGGGTAACAGAACCTGGTCCGAGCCACACAAGTCACCCCTCCTTGGATTCCCCTAGGTCTCTAGTTTTCAGAAATGTACAGGTTTGGTAGGTTTCCCTAGGTGCCGGCTGAGCTAGAGGCCAAAATCTACAGGTAGTCACTTTGCTAAAAACAGCTCTGTTTTCTGTGATATGTCCACGTTGTGTTTTGGGGCATATCCTGTCGCGGGCGCTAGGCCTACCCACACAAGTGAGGTATCATTTTTATCGGGAGACGTGGGGGAACGCTGGGTGGAAGGAAATTTGTGGCTCCTCTCAGATTCCAGAACTTTCTGCCACAGAAATGTGAGGAACATGTGTTTTTTTAGCCAAATTTTGAGATTTGCAAAGGATTCTGGGTAACAGAACCTGGTCCGAGCCCCGCAAGTCACCCCTCCTTGGATTCCCCTAGGTCTCTAGTTTTCAGAAATGCACAGGTTTGGTAGGTTTCCCTAGGTGGCGGCTGAGCTAGAGGCCAAAATCTACAGGTAGTCACTTTGCTAAAAACAGCTCTGTTTTCTGTGATATGTCCACGTTGTGTTTTGGGGCATATCCTGTCGCGGGCGCTAGGCCTACCCACACAAGTGAGGTATCATTTTTATCGGGAGACGTGGGGGAACGCTGGGTGGAAGGAAATTTGTGGCTCCTCTCAGATTCCAGAACTTTCTGCCACAGAAATGTGAGGAACATGTGTTTTTTTAGCCAAATTTTGAGGTTTGCAAAGGATTCTGGGTAACAGAACCTGGTCTGAGCCCCGCAAGTCACCCCTCCTTGGATTCCCCTAGGTCTCTAGTTTTCAGAAATGCACAGGTTTGGTAGGTTTCCCTAGGTGGCGGCTGAGCTAGAGGCCAAAATCTACAGGTAGTCACTTTGCTAAAAACAGCTCTGTTTTCTGTGATATGTCCACGTTGTGTTTTGGGGCATATCCTGTCGCGGGCGCTAGGCCTACCCACACAAGTGAGGTATCATTTTTATCGGGAGACGTGGGGGAACGCTGGGTGGAAGGAAATTTGTGGCTCCTCTCAGATTCCAGAACTTTCTGCCACAGAAATGTGAGGAACATGTGTTTTTTTAGCCAAATTTTGAGATTTGCAAAGGATTCTGGGTAACAGAACCTGGTCCGAGCCCCGCAAGTCACCCCTCCTTGGATTCCCCTAGGTCTCTAGTTTTCAGAAATTCACAGGTTTGGTAGGTTTCCCTAGGTGGCGGCTGAGCTAGAGGCCAAAATCTACAGGTAGTCACTTTGCTAAAAACAGCTCTGTTTTCTGTGATATGTCCACGTTGTGTTTTGGGGCATATCCTGTCGCGGGCGCTAGGCCTACCCACACAAGTGAGGTATCATTTTTATCGGGAGACATGGGGAAACGCTGGGTGGAAGGAAATTTGTGGCTCCTCTCAGATTCCAGAACTTTCTGCCACAGAAATGTGAGGAACATGTGTTTTTTTAGCCAAATTTTGAGGTTTGCAAAGGATTCTGGGTAACAGAACCTGGTCCGAGCCCCGCAAGTCACCCCTCCTTGGATTCCCCTAGGTCTCTAGTTTTCAGAAATGCACAGGTTTGGTAGGTTTCCCTAGGTGGCGGCTGAGCTAGAGGCCAAAATCTACAGGTAGTCACTTTGCTAAAAACAGCTCTGTTTTCTGTGATGTGTCCATGTTGTGTTTTGGGGCATATCCTGTCGCGGGTGCTAGGCCTACCCACACAAGTGAGGTACCATTTTTATCGGGAGACTTGGGGGAACATAGATTAGCAAAACAAGTACTATTGCCCCTTGTCTTTCTCTACATTTTTTCCTTCCAAATATAGGAGTGTGTGTAAAAAAGACATCTATTTGAGAAATTCCCTGTAATTCACGTGCTACTATGGTCACCCCGGAATTCAGAGATGTGCAAATAACCACTGCTCCTCAACACCTTATCTTGTGCCCTTTTTGGAAATGCAAAGGTTTTCTTGATAGCAATTTTTTACTCCTTATATTTCAGCAAATGAATTGCTGTATACCCGGTATAGAATGAAAACGCACTGCAGGGTGCAGCTCATTTATTGGCTCTGGGTTCCTCGGGTTCTTGATGAACCTACAAGCCCTATATATCCCCGCAACCAGAGGAGTCCAGCAGACGTAACGGTATATTGCTTTCGATAATCTGACATTGCAGGGAAAAGTTACAGAGTAAAACGTAGAGAAAAATTGATGGTTTTTTCACCTCAATTTCAATATTTTTCTTTTTCAGCTGTTATTTTCTGTAGGAAACCCTTGTAGGATCTACACAAATGACCCCTTGCTGAATTCAGAATTTTGTCTACTTTTCAGAAATGTTTAGGTTTCTGGGATCCAGCATTGGTTTCATGACCATTCCTGTCACTGACTGGAAGGAGGGTGAAAGCACAAAAAATTGCACAAATGGGGTATGCCCCAGTAAAATGCCAAAATTGTGTTGAAAAATTGGGTTTTCTGATTCAAGTCTGCCTGTTCCTGAAAGCTGGGAAGCTGCTGAGTTTAGCACCGCAAACCCTTTGTTGATGCCATTTTCAGGGGAAAAACCACAAGCCTTCTTCTGCAGCCACTTTTTCCAATTTTTTTGAAAAAAACGAAATTTTCACTGTATTTTGGCCAATTTCTTGGCCTCCTTCAAGGGAACCCACAAAGTCTGGGTACCTCTAGAATCCCTAGGATGTTGGAAAAAAAGGACGCAAATTTGGCTTGGTTAGCTTATGTGGACAAAAAGTTATGAGGGCCTAAGCGCGAACTGCCCCAAATAGGCAAAAAATGGCCCGGCACAGGAGGGGGAAAAGGCCTGGCAGCGAAGGGGTTAAACAGTGGAAGGGATTTGTAGCTTTTTATTTCCCTTTCTTTTGAGCTATCTATCCTGAGAATTCAGTCATTAGCTCGTAAGTTGCTACATTTATGGTTTTGGAATTGTTTGCTGTGCTGCTAGACTTCAGGAAAGCAAAAATAGATCTGCATTTTAGCTGACATTCCGAACCACCAATGTTTTTGAACTTAACACTGATCATGATTAAAACATATTTGAAACCAATTTCAATTTGTATTTTGCTGTGCTTTCTCACAGTTCAGATTCCACATCTATTCTACGTAGCTGCAACTGAAGTATTGCATTTGCAGAGCTAGAGACCAAGGACATAACATAGGGTGGGTGGTGTGAACTTGTGTTGAGGGAATAAAGGTTATTGCTGATCATTTTAGGATTCTTGCCTCCCACCCCACATCAATCTGAACTGAAGAAGGACAAGGCACACATGTTACTGAGAGACTTACACATGTCTTAGAGAACTGTTAATTGTTAACTGTGTTAAGGTATGCAGATTTGTTGCGCACACTATCACCCGGGACAGTGTCCTGGCGCTGAGCAGGTTTGAGTCTAGCCACACCAAGGGTCTCGTGGGACTACTTAAAAAGCCAGGTCATTGGCTTCTTGTGGAGTTAAAGTAGTTAAGAAGAGGCTCTTATGTGTAGGGGAATGTGGTTCCATGCTTCAAGAGCTATGTAGGAGAAGGTTCGACCTCTGGAACTGGGTTTCCGTTTGCATGAAATTTGTGCAAGTAGTGGTGCAGATAAGTGGCGGTGTCTGGAATGTTTGTGAAAGCAGATGAGATTGTTGAGGTATGCTGGACCAGTGTTATGTAGTGCTTTGAAAGTGTGGGTGAGGAGTTTGAATTGTGCTCATTTGTGAAAGGGGGGGGCCAGTGGAGCGCCTTCAGGGGTGGTGTGATGTGAGTCCAGCGTAGAAAGTTGAGAGTGATTCTGGCCACCAAGTCCTGAATGGTCTTCAGCCCTTTGGTGAGTTTTTTGTTGATCCTGGCATAGAGGGTGTTCCCGTAGTCTAGCTTGCTTGTTACCAAGGCATGTGTGATGGTTTTCAGGGTGCTGATTGGGAGTCATCCAAAAATATTCCTTGGCATCTTTAGAGCATGGAAGCATTAGGCAGTGATGGCATTGACTTGGGAAGTCATGGTGAGTTTGCTGCTGATGATGATCCCAAGGTTCTTGGTATAGTAAGTCATAGCTCTGTTGGCCACCAGGTGGAATCCCAGGATGATGTGATCTTCTCGCAGATCATGATTTTGGTGGTCTTGTCAGTGTTCAGCTTTGGATAACTGGTCTTCATGCAGTTTGCGATCCTTGCAAAACTCCACTGATGAGGTCGCAGGCATCAGAGTTGGACAGTGGCAGGCTAACTGACTGAATTCTTCTAGTCAGGAGAAGCAGATCCATTGGAGTGTGTGTCCTTGGATTCCGATGTCATGTAGGTGTTGGATGAGGATGGGGTCTAAGACTATGCCAAATGCTGCAGAGAGATCCAGGAGGATGAGTGCTGCTTTGTCGCCTCTATCCAGAGTCATACACATGTTATCCATGGCAGCAGTGAGGGCAGTTTTCGTGTTATGGCTGGGTCTGAAACTAGACTGAGGTGTCAAGGAGTTGGTGGTCATTGAGGTATTTGGTAAAATGTCCATTAATGATTTTCAGTGATCAATCTATATGGAGAACTGTGTGTCAAATGAATTTACAGTTTAATCCAGTGAGCCCAGGCTCACATGCTGACCATGATCTGGCAGTCCATGTATGAACCTATTAGTAACTTCAAGCGCCTCTAAATTTGATGAAATAATGGACACAGCAGTACATAAAAGGATGTTAAATGTTTTTGTTGTAGGCAAAAGGATAGTGGCATAAAGCATTGGCCTTTTCACTGTCAACCACTTTCTTGCCATGTTCCTAAACAGATTCTCCTTCAACCTCGCTCACCACATCGATTCTACTACCAACAATTTTGTGTTCCTGTGAGGCTTTTTGTCTCCTTAACCATAGTAGTGCTGATTTAGATGATTATTGCTTCACTGTTAGTCTATTGTTTCTTCCAGGATATGCGTGCTTAGTGTTTGGTGGATTACCTGTGCAGGCTATGCATGGTTTGGCAACTGTGTATTTCAAAGCGCTTTTAGGTCAGGAATTGAACTACTCCTTTATTTAGTTGTATTTTCGGACAGCTTAGACTACTCTGTCTGTAATATAAACACCTGACAGGGTTGTTTTCACCGTTAACAAACGGTTTACCACTGGTGGTATTTTCTGAGCACTGTCTAGGTTATCTTATTACTGGTGATAAATTACTACCTGCAAACTTTTCCAAGTAGCATAAGCCTTTGCCACAGTTTTGTTAAGGGGTGTGATGTAGCAAAGCGTATCTTCCTGCTATAGTGCCCTCGTGTCTTGAATGTGGGGTAAATTAACACTAGTGGTTATTTGCCATGTTTCACTGGAGGTTTGGCTGCCTTTCCCTTGTCTGGATAGTGGCTCGCAGTTTTTACACCGGCACAGTAATTCCTAAACAACTAACGAAATGCTCAGACGTCCACTTTTAAAGTGACAACATAGTGATGATGTACAGGAAGCTGCTTGCATAGTGGTAATGTGAGCTTACATAAAGCAGCTGGGCGAGGGGTGTTAGATTCAACTATGTTGGAATCCTGTCTTCCCTGCTTGAGCCAAGTGTGTGATCCCAGGCCAATCTCATTCACTTTCTTTGTCTGCCAAAACCTTTGAGTGCCTAAATAGGTTCCGCTCTTAGGGCTCTCCACAAGAAATTGAATTCACATAAATATAAATTTTGCTTCATTCAAAAGGATGAGTGCGTCTGACGAACTTCAGAATAAAGACTTTTTGTGTAAATAAAAGACAAAAACTGGCTGCTACAATTGGAGAGTAGGACACACACACACACACAAGAACCAACTGCACAGTAGATTCGTGTGTGTGGCTTTAATAGAAATTATTGTATTATAATTACAAAGATACGTTATCAATCTTTCCACAACAGTGTGTTGTATATGATAAAACACCAACAAAAAGAACAGGAAAAAAGAATAAAGTGTACAAAAAATCTACCCAGTGCTATATAGGCTGTGACCAGAAGTCTATTTCAAGTGGATCATATATACCAGAGGAGTGAATGAAGAAGCTTGCCTATGTAGGCTCAGTCCCTTCCCTCCACCTAGCTGAGAAAATGAGATCTGTGTCAACTGACTCGCCAGCATACTCGGTTTCAACATTGATGCTTACCTAGGAGTCCAAAATAAACATGTTTTGACAAGAAACATCTGAATGCTTCATTTACATAAGCCAAACTACTATAGCGCTGCTCGTGTTTTTTAACATGGGAATCGGGGGACAGGCACAACATTCTGTAGGATGGTTCTCATCTGCATAGAAGTGTCCTTACAGATCAGCAAACTGAGAATGGGATTACGATTCTCAATTTAAGGACGTAGATTGTGTAGATCATCCCATTTTTGTGATCATTGCTTCTTGTAGAACATTCATTTGTATCAACACCTGGAGCTAAATGTTGACTCTGCACGGAGGCATCTGATATCACGTACAGTAATGGTGATACTCTTTGGTACGAAGCACTGCCTACAACATATCTGTGCCTTATGTGATGTTGTTGAACATCTGACACATAAATAGTGACTCCCTTATTTTCTTTCATTTGCTTGTAGTACTTGTAACATGCACACTTTAAACATATTCTGTGGCCAGGGAGGTGCTGACGTCCCTGCGATTGTATTGAACCAACTACCCTGCTACCCATCGAAAAATCTCAGCCCATATTTTATTGACCACAAAACATTATTCACATGAAATGTCGTTATTACCACATAAAATCTATTCAGTAACCACATTTGATATCTATATGAATGATACAAAAAGGAGTCTGTCATTAACAAAGCACTCTAATACATTGACTCTCCTAATCATATCTACTTGTTCCTGTGCATCCAAAGAAACCAGCTCCTGAGTGAGATCATGACTGGCTCTGTTAGACTTGGCATCATTGGCATAGTCTTTCCTAACTTTTTGCCTCTACTTTCCAGGTTGTTTCTGTGTGCTGGACTCTGTTTTTGCTGTTTTGCTTGCTTGGACACTTTGGGGGTCATTCCGACCCCGGCGGTCAAGGACCGCCGGGCCGGGGATTGGTGCTCCTCAGGACATTCTGACCGCGGCGGTTCAGCCGCGGTCAGAACAGGAAAACCAGCGGTTTCCCGCCGGTTTTCCGCTGTCCTGCAGAATCCTCCATGGTGGCGCAGCTTGCTGCGCCGCCATGGGGATTCTGACACCCCATACCGCCACAGGAACAGGATGGCGGTATGGGGTGTTGTGGGGCCCCTGGGGGCCCCTGCAGTGCCCATGCCAATGGCATGGGCACTGCAGGGGCCCCCGTAAGAGGGCCCCACTTTGTATTTCAGTGTCTGCTTTGCAGACACTGAAATACGCGACGGGTGCCACTGCACCCATCGCACATACCCACTCCGCCGGCTCCATTCGGAGCCGGCTTCCTCGTGGGGAGGGGTTTCTCGCTGGGATGGCGGGCGGCCTTCTGGCGGTCGCCCGCCAGCCCAGCGGGAAAGCCAGAATGGCCTCCGCGGTGCGGCCATATGGCAGCTCCCTCCAGGCGGGCGGCGACCGCCGCCCGCGGGGGTCATAATGACCCCCTTTATCTCTGCTGACCAGTGCTAAAGTGTAAGTGTTCCCTGTAGAAATTATATGTGTACATTGGCTTATCCATGACTGCCATATTTGATTTACTAGTAAGTCCCTTGTAAAGTGCACTAGAGGTGCCCAGGGCCTGTAAATAAAATGCCTGCAGCACTGGATGTGCCACCCACATTAGTAGCCCTGTAAACATGGCCAATTCGACTTGGTAGGTGTACCCACTTGCCAGGCCTAAACGTTCCCTTTTTATACATGCAAGGCACCCCTAAGTTAGGCCCTAGGTAGTCCCATGGGCAGGGTACAGTGTATGTTAAAGGTGGGACATGTACTTATGTGTTTTACATGTCCTGACAGTGAAATATTGCCAAATTTGTGTTTCACTGTTGCAAGGCCTATCTCTCTCATAGGTTAATAATGGAGCTGCCTTTAAATATTATTAAAATGCAGACTCCCTTTAGGAGCAGATAGACCTGGAGTTTGGGGTCTCCGAACTCACAATTTAAAAATACATATTTTTGTGAAGTTGGTTTTTAGATTGTGTGTTTGAAAATGCCACTTTTAGAAAGGAGGCATTTTCTTGCCTAAACCATTCTGTGACTCTGCTTTTTTTTTCGGATTCACTATCTGGGTCAGTTTGACAGTTGGACTGTTTGCACCTCTCCTCTAGACAGTGATCTGGGGTGTAGCCTGCATATCCTGATCTGGGCTGAAGGGAGGGGAGGGGAGGAGTGTTCACTTACACCTGAAAGGGCTGTGCCTGCCCTCACACAATGCAGTCTCTAACCCTTTGGTGTGTGTCTGGGGCCTGGCCTGGGCAAGGCAGGATCTTGAAAACAACAGAGACTTCTCTTTGAAATAGGCCGGCTTCAAAGGCAGAAAGGGGTATAAGAAGAGCACCCAAAACGCCTGAAAATTAGATTACTTCAGGAACCAAGAGGAACCTCTGCCAAGGAGAAGAGCTGGAGAAGCTGGAGGAGGCGTACTGCCCCTTTGCATGTGACTGTGCTTTTTTGGGTTGGCTTGCAGTAGCTGTTCTGCTTGAGAGAGGACAAAGACTGACTTTTGTGTGACTTCCCACTGGTGAAGAATCTCCAAGGGCTTGAACTGAGCTTACCTCCTGTTGTTGAAGTCTCCGGGACAGCAAAGACTTCTCTCTGCCAGCACTTGGGCTTTCTGCTGAGAGTCCTGCCTGCCAAGTGGTGCCCTAGCCTGTCTCTGGGCCCTTGAAAGGTGCAGCTGGTGGAAAAGAACAGAAATTCACGCAAAGACCGCCATGCGGGGAAACCTTCAACGCACCACCCGCTTTGCAGCTGAAAAACAACGCGCCGCCAGCCTCACGGCTAAAATCGATGCTCCACCTGCATCGCGGCTGGGGATTGACGCAACGTGGCTGAAGAAACGACGTGCAACACCCGCAGGGGCTGCTGTTAACGACACAAGCCCTCATGCAGCGCGGTTTCCTGTCACTGTGTGACCGGATTTCGACGCAACATTGCTGGGCGCAAAAAATCAGCGCAAAGCATGCCCGAGGTGCCCGTCCAGATCGACACATCACTCTCTTGTGGGAGAGAAGAAACGACACACGCCGACCTAACAGGAGGATGAACGACGCACACTCTCGCTTGCGATTGAGAAATTGATGCATTGCTGGCCTTTTTCGATGCACGCTCGCCCGTGCGCCTTTATTGTAACGCTACCCAGGTACTTTTGTATGGTAATATTGTTCTCTCTGTTTTCTAAAGGATTTAAGACTCTTTTGCTTTTTAAATTCATATTCTGACTTGTGTGTGTTGGATTTTTGTCATTTTGGTCTCGTTTTGTTTAGATAAATATCTATTTTCCTAAACCTGGGTTGTCATTTTGTAGTGTTTTCACTGAGTTACTGTGTGTGTTGGTACAAATACTTTACACCTTGCTTCTGAAGATAAGCCTGCCTGCTCATGCCAAGCTACCATGGGGGTAAGCGGGGGTTAACTGAGGGTGATTCTCCTTTACCCTGGCTAGAGTGAGGGTCCTTGCTTGGACAGGGGGTAACCTGACTGCCAACCAAAGACCCAATTTCTAACAGGCTCCATGACTGCTCCTTTCTATCTCCTAGGCCAGAGGGCAGGAGCCTCCATAAGTTAGGTTCCACCTTCTCACTCCCCCTCTGGGAACTCTTGTGCAGGGGGCCCGTATGCCCCTAGTATGCCCAGCCTGGGCACCCCCCGCACCCAACATTTCCTATCCCCCTAAAGGCCAGTGCTATGTCAATACCACTGCACCTCTTCGGGAGGTGACCGGTAAGTACTGTGTGTCAGCAACTGCCCACATCCCTGAGCAACTGCAACTTCCTTACGAGTTGCTGCCAGCACCCCCTGGAGATTCTCATTATGCTGATGTTTTACCCATTGTTTTGCTAAACGATACTGAAAAAGACCTGAGGAGTCCTCGCCAATCATGACCTTCCTCGCCACAGGCCAGCATAGTTCACCTACTAATCCCCCCTTGTAGTGTGAGATGTGTTAGCCATGTGAGTCAGTTCTCAAGAAAAATCAATTTAACTTCTTTGGTCAAATGCACTCCATCTGGTCTGGAGTATAGATGCCAAACTACTGGTGTTCAACAGCCTTGCCCCACCACCTTATTTAAATGTTTTGCAGACTCATTGATGACCCAGACAGACTTACCACCTCTCCTCTTCATCTTTGGGACAATGAGTGACCATGCTACCATGGCACCTAGGAATCTCCTTGCTAGCCAAGTTACCTTTGAAACAATTAGCTCAATGAAGACCTTGTGACCTGACTTGGCTAGGTCATTGCCTCATAAATTACTATTACTACCTCCAGTGGGTGGCAGCTTCAATGGCAACAATATGTCCAGTGATGCTCTCAGGTCCACTAAACGAAGGCCTCCTTGCCCACAAAAGGTCAGATGAAATCCAGCTTGCTTGGAGCATGAGGCATCACCAGCTGCATTCCAGTCCTTTGCTCTCTTCACATAAGCGTGACCCGGCACCAGCAATTCCTTAATGTCTTCCACCTGCGTTGACAGGACAGTACCAGAAGGAAGAGCAGAACATTAGTGCCACATCATATATTCAATCTCACAAATCTCTTATAGCAGTTGGACCTCCATCTCCCTATTCTCTGGAGCTATTACTCCCCCAAGCCTATGGCTGCCACTGTGGTGGCTGCCCCAATCCTGAAAGAATGAGGGCTGTAATTTGTTGGTGCCAACCCTGCTGCTGCCAGGGCCAAGCTGAAAACCCTAGAAAACTGAACTCTAGAAAGGGGTGTTCCATTCTCATGCACCAACAATGTGCCTGTAGCCTCTTGTGGGCAGTGAGCCAAATAGTCCTCCAAATTCCCTTTCAGGCAACACTCCTTTCTGAGGGCCCTGTTGAGCTGCACATGCTCCCCCTACCTAACTTGTCAGTTTTTGAGCGAGTAAACGTCACTGCCAGTGAGCCATTTGACCATCCAATATCTCTTACCTGAAATCCCCCCGCCTGTCCCTCTTGCCACCAGTTTACCTACCCTAAATGCCCCACAAAATGCCAGGCAGAAAACTGCCTTGAACAGTTGTTCCTCAGCATGTGATCAGCTGGCAATGATTCTCCCCCAATATAAGTGGGTCTATGGGGCGCCTAGTATCCGGTTTGGCTACCTCCAGTCTTCAACTAGCTGCTAAGCACCCCCTGCAATATGAATGACCTGGTTTCATCAGTGTGTCCCAACAATTCTGGCAAAAAAGGAGATAGCTGCTGTGTGCTGCCTAGTGTACAATACCGGCCTCCCCTCCTCCCGTAATGATGTCAAAAATTCTATTATGGACTCCAGTGAAAACAATCCACCTGTACCTTCCATCCCATGACACATGCAGTATTGTGAAATGCCCCCTCATAGACATGTCTGGTCTTAGGTGCTAAACCAACAAAGTCTGGTAAACTGGGCCACCAAGCCGCCAAAGTTGGTCTGGGAAATGTGTAGGGTACTCTGGGTGGTGGTGTCTGATATCCTGCATCTTAGAAAGAGACAGCATCTGCTGCATTGTTCAATACGCCTGTTACATGTTTAGACTTGAAAATTATATTGAGATTCAAACATAACAGTATGATTTTTTTTTTCAATAACCTCAAAATGATCGTACACTTTGCTGCTTGGTTTTAATGTTCTCCTCTACCGTCAAGTTGTCTGACAGGAATATAACAGATTGGCTGCAAAACTGATTGGGCCAGATTGTGAGGACCATTAGGATGGGAAAGACCTCTAAGAAACCTATGTTTGCCACCCGACCAGAATGCACCTAATCAGCTGCCCATCTTTGGGCACACCAAGAGGCACAAGGGATTGTGCCAAACCCTACACTGCCTGCTGCCAGTAGACAGACCCAACTCTTTGCTGGTCCTTGTAAAAATGTCTTCCAAATCCTCATGTCTTGTCTCACCTCAAGGGACATACTAGTGTGATTGTGCTTCTGCTTCAGGCCGGGCATGGCATGAGCAATAGAACTGGAGAAAGGGTATCCCATGGGTATAATACATAATGTAAAATTCAGCTGACCCACCACAACCTGGAGCTGATGCCAAGTCATCTTCCTGACTGCCAGGCATTCTTTCAATGCTCCCGTGAAGGCTTTGACCTTGTTCTGGGGTAGCCTAGATACGCCTGCCATGAAATGCAACTCTTTTTCAAGAAATGCAATTGTTGTGACCAGGCCACATGTCTAACCCTGTGCCAAAGGAACTCCAAATGCCTCTATTAGCTCATGAAGCTCACGTGTGCCTCACCACACCCTACTGCGCCCAGTGGAAACAGGAACAGGAAATCGTCCAAATAATGTAACACCCCAGGGTGCCCAGTCTTCTGTTGAAAAACTCACTCTTAAAAAGTGCTTAACTTCTCAAAGTAGGCACAGGAAACCGAACAACACATAGACATGCATTTATCAAAATAAAAGGAGCCCTCAAATTGAAAACGTAGCAAATGAAAATCCTCAGTATGAACTGGTAGCAGCCTAAATGCTGAATCTATATCTTCCTTTGCCTGCAACGCCCCAGGTCCTGGAGCATCCTAATGGCCTGGTTTAGTGAGGTGTACTTGACAGAGCACAGCGCCCCATCAATGGCCTCATTGACTGACTGTCCCTTATGTGCAGACAACTTGTGGATCAAATGATACCCCCATGAATCTTTCTTTGGAACTACCCTTAAAGGGGAACACACAAAAGTGTTCAGCAGGATGGAGTCACATAAGCCTGTTACAACCCCCCCAAGTTTTTTTCTTTTAGGATTTTCTTTCTGGACGATGGACGTAGATTGTGTTGATCATCCCATTTTTGTGATAATTGCTTCTTGTAGATTTATCTATATCAACCCATTGAGCTACATTGTGACTTTGTACTGAGACATTTGGGTATCACCTACAATAATGGCGATTAATCTTTGGTAGGAAGCACTGCCTACAACATATCCATTCCCTATGTAATGTTGTTAAACATCTAGCACATAAATACTGCCCCCTTGTTTCATTTAATTTGCTTGTGGAGCGTATAACATGCATTCTTTAAACATAATCTTCTGCAGGTTCAGTATTGCTTCTGTTGAGGTGTGAAAGTTGAGCATGTTGCAAGAGTGTAAGATGTAGTGGGGTTTTGGAGTCTCTGAATTACAGGTGTATGGACAGTAGTTATGTAGGGTCACCTGATGTATGTGAGAAGCTGGTCCCCAATTTAGGAGGCCTGGGTGGTGGTATTTGAGGAGTAGAGTGCTTTTGAAGCAGAGGTTTTTGGGGGCCAGCCTGTCGGAAGCATTTTTTGGTTGCTCCTGTTTCACGATCTTCATGAAGGACATCTCTGGTTTTCCAGCACCACAATCACCCCCTTCAAAGAGAAGAAATGTTCATTTGGAGACAGCGCCAGGAAATAGCACCACCTAGTGGTGGCTGCCATCACTTGCCTCGTCCTGAATATAGCATAAAGACCGGCAAGACTTACTTTTGTTATGTAAGTACATTTTGCTGCAGTAACGCAGGTAAAAAGGGGTTGTGGGGGCTGGTGCAGTGAGCTGCTGCTGCTCTTCCTTTGAGACATCCAAGCTGTGGTTAATGTAGTAGAAGAGGATGGAGGTCCTATTCCTGGCTTACAACTGCCTGACACTTGGACACCTGCTGACACTGTCAGTCATGCAGCCCAGTATGTTCCAAGTGGCCTGCTCTGTTCCTCTCATACTGACTTCCTGTAAGTCCTAATACCCACATGCATGGGAAGAGGGCAGGCTAACAGCTTTTCAGTGGGGAACACTGGTCCATATAATGGTCTGCTTTCTGCTCTTTGCTGAACCCCTTCCTCTATAGTCATTTTAAGAATTCTGAAAATAAATGTGCAGTCATGTCCACCATTTCACTAATCTTCAAGAAGCAGGTCGACTCTGTTTATTTGCCTGTAGACTAATTTTATTTTATGATTTTATATTTATACAATATTGCACTTTCATGCTTTGTCTTATTTTAAATTGAAATTGAATTGCCTTTTTGCACTGTACCAAATGTGCGGTGTATTATAACCCATATTGTGGATTTCCCAGTGAGGCAAATGTTTTATAGATATTGATGAAGAACATCCGAGTACTTCCCATATTGCCATGTCATATTGGGCCAATTGTAGTGTATGTAGTTTTGATCTTTTGTGTCGTGGGGGATTTACTTCTACACATACAAAAAACAACAGAGTAAATGGATTTATTTACAAATTGCGTAGGATACAGTTTGAAGAAGTGGAAGTGTAGTTTTCTTTTTCACATCTGTGAGGAAGTGCTAGGTATGCTACTAGCATGAAGTACTTTGTACTTATTTAGTTTTTAGGTCAAGCCTACCAGACAGGGCAAGCTGTCTGGTTGCAGAAGACCTATTGTGGGCTTACCAAGAACTTAAGGGGGCTTAAAGCCTGCTTACTACTTACTACTGGTTGGATTTATTATCACACTTGTTTGCTTGCTTGTTATTCAATGGCTTTTCTTGTCCTACCCTGGAGCATCGTCTCTTTACCACCTCTCTGACTGGCTGGCTTCTATCCTTCTACTGCTCCGTTATAGGTATTTTTTTTTCTTTTTGGTTAAGCACTCCATGAGAGTAAATGTGCTTTCGGGATCTCTCCTTTTCTCTCCCAAGTGCACCACCAAAATGCCTATTCCCCCGCATGTGTTGTTTCCACTCGGTGTTCTCCCTGCTACCCGTGTTGCTGTTCTGTTACTTTTGTGTGCTTCTCCCACCAGCCCCCATGCTCTGTTTCTCTCTCCAACCTTCCCGTGCTGTGTTCTTCTCTCCATGTGCTTCTTCCCAACCCGTGTTGCTTTCTCCCTCGCGCGATGCTTTTCCCCCCATCAGCCCCATTCACTCCCCCATTCGCTCCTCTCTTACCCACCTCACACACCCATAACACTTTAAATTTGCACTGCATGTTAAAAAATAATCTTGTTTTATTTTTATTTTTTACTGATCCAAGTGGTTTCTACCATCTTGGATCTGTAAACAAAAAATTAAAGCAAATGGTGTCCTTGTCATTTGACATACATTATTATACAAGCAATCGCAAGTGTAAACTAGAGTGCTTGCTCTTTGAGACATCCCATTGTATTTGACATCCATAGTAGCGAGAAACATTACAGATTCCCTGCTGAACGCATCATATGCCACGTTCAGAATATCATATAGTACATGCCTCAGAAGTTGCACGAAAGCTAGTGGCTTACTTTAGGACTGGGCCAGATAAGGTGCATGTACTACGTCAGTGTGACCCATCATATACAACACTGCGAAAATAAACTGAAATGTTTTGCGTGCTTGTGGCCTATTTTTTTTTAACATATTTTACGTTGCTTGCTTAGTGCCCCACAGAAGCCTTTCTGTTCTGGGGGTGGTCGCCTCCTTCCCATTTAAAGCATCAATGAGCCAGGCCTGTCCAGATTGTGCACGTGGCCTTCAGGCTGCAAGTGAATGCCCTACTGTCTCCTTGACTTTGTAGCTTGGCAGGAGAAGTGTCACCTGGATGTGAAAGCAGCCATTCATCATAATGTGTTGTCAGCACTTCACGCTGGGGCTCTCTGGAAGCCCCGCCCTCCGGCATTCCTTTCCCAGTAGGAGCCTGTAAACAGGCTGGCCGCAAGCAAGGAGAGACCAACACTGTCACCACCGAGAGAATCCCGGGGAGTGACAGCTGGAGCTAGCTGGCGGATTCGGGAAGGCCTGAAGATGGCATCAGGACGGAGGGGCATAAATACATCGGAGCCTGTGTTAGCCTTGTCCACTGTTAGTGTGCAGCACACCACCACGGGTTCTGTTCTGGCCGTAAGAAGCTGGGTATGACACAAGCACACCAAGCCCTGCGTTACTGAAGGAATGGAGACACTTGAAAGCGTGGCATTGTGAACTGGATCACTTCCAGGCATTACCTTGAAGTTAATTCAGAGGAGGATGCGTTTTCAGAATTTGCTGAAAGTCAGTTGTTTTGTGTCCAGTGGGTCAGTCGCAGTGCACTGCGCAACCGTGACGAGGAATATGGAAATCCACCTGGGCTGTGTCCGGGTACTTCCATCCTTCTTCTTTGACCTGTGTGCTGGAAGAATAAAAAACAAGCATTTTCAATGCGACGGGGCTCGCATTTGCTCGAGTTGGAGCTATTTGCGTTGTAAACTCCTAACCTAACTTTTATTGCCACATAAAAAAAAAAAACCACAGCGCGATCGCGCTATGTAAAGTGCAGCGCGATTGCGCTGAAATTGAAAACGAAAAAACAGAGCGCGATTGTGCTATGTAAATCCAAGCGCTATCGCGCTGCGGGGACAATTAACAGATAACATAGTCAAGAAACCAGGCTCAAAAATCGAGCCTCGTATGTTTCTAGTAGTTTACCGGTGCTGCGTAGGCAGGCTAAACACCGGGAAAGGCATGACGTATGCATGCCTTTCACAAATGAAAGCAAGCAGATTTTAAAGAGCAAGCCCAGGAACCAATGAAAGAGACTGACGTGACCTGGGCGTGGTTTGAAGCCCAAAGAGAGATTACTTTATGGATGGAGCGCTTTGCGCTTGCCCATAAAAAATAGGCCATTGCTTTCATTCTCGCTGCTCGTGTTCCTCGAAGGAAGCGAACTGCTTATTTTTTCTATCTCTGCTAAGGTGGCGGAACAGCTGTTACATATTTTGTGCATATGAGCCTGATGGAAACTGTACTTTACATAGCGGGCTATGTTGATGCGGACAGGGCAATGGCACTTTACATATTGTGGCGTACTGGCATTGGGCAAAAGGTGCTTTAATTACTAGTACATTGTGGCTGGTGGCATAGATTATGTCACTGGAGGTTTACACGCTGAGGGCAAGGTGGTAGGAAGGCAATGATGCTTTGCATAATGGGGCAAGGGTGGCCTGAGGAGTCGGTGTGGATGCTGCTCTGGACGGTGGTAAGGAAGGTTTAAGTAATGGGAACATTTTGCCTTTTGTGCTAGATCCAGTAGGAAGAAGAGAGCAGAAGAGAGAGACGGTGGAGCAGCACAACACTTTAATGAAATATATTTTAGACTCCCAAGTCAGGACTACATCTGATCATACTGGTATTTGGACAAACATCCATTATTGTAATTGTCCAAATTAAAGGGCGGTGTCCCTGCAGATCCAAAATGGTAGTGTATCTCACTCAATGCAAGAGGTTGTCTTCTAGGAAATATGTGGACAATACAGGACCACAAACTACTGTGGATCCATTTAAAATATAATGTATTTGTCAGTTTTAATAAGCTATGGCAGTTTGGAACATCAGCAGATTGAAAATGATTAACACTTTCAACTCCAGAAAGGACATATGTTCACTCGAAAGTACCATTTTCCGAATCAGAGTTTATTTTACTCATATCGTAAGGCCTGCGATGACTGTACCACAAAGGACAGAGGCATATAACCCAGCAGCTAAGGGAGGACTTATTCATTTTCTTTCATGTAACCTTTTAACTTCGATGGAGACAGGAGTGAAGCCTACAAGCATAATTTATAGACACAGCACCTTCCCAGCATTGGTCAAACATTGATCATTTGATTACTCTTAAAACATTTTGGGTCGTGCGTGCAAGTGCTTCCGACCTGTTGCCTTTCCATTGGGCATTTAACCATGTCCATGTCACGCCCATCACTTTCATTCGTTCGTGGGCTTGACTTATAAGATTCCCTTGATTTAATTTGTGAGAGGCATGCATACGTCATGCCTTTTCTGGTGTTTGTCCCTCCTCGAGAGCACCAGCCAATTACTGAAAACATTTGCAGCTCCATGTTTTCCTCTTGGTTTCTGGACTACTTTTACTTTTTATTTCCTAAACAGCACGATCTCACTCGCCAGTAATCAAGAGCCTTGCATGACTACCAGTTTACTTCTATTGTTCGAGTTCCCACTGTAAAAAAAAAAAACTTGAATGTGCCATAAGCACGACTGAAAAATGGAAGAAACAATGGCAAGTAACTGAAAGTTACTTTTCATTGTTTTGTTTTTCAGTCATGCTTATGGGACTTTCACGTTTTATACAGCGGTCCCGCTTTATACAGCAGTCTCGCTGTATACAACTTGAAAACGCCATGAGCACAACTGAAAAACAAAACAAACAATGACAAGTAACTGGTAAATACCTGTTCTTTTTATATTTGCAGGGGGAGTTTTATGTAGCACAAACAACCTGACGTTATTGGAGCGCTTTATATAAGCACAAGTTACATTACACAGCTACATATTGATTTCTTCATAGGCACGGTGATATTAAGTAATTTTCCCAAAAGCACAGGATGTTGAGCTGATCACGAGACTCGAAACTAGTTCACCAGTGCTTGCTTTGCCTCCAGCCCTAACAACCTTACTGTGTTCATGGTGTTAGTTAAAGACACTGTTTTTACATTGGCTTATTTTTGTGCTTTCTTTAATTTATGGGAGTTTTTTTAGATTGTTTCTGGTAGAGTCTGCCCTGCCTTATTGCCACATCAGAGGCATTAATCATGTGCTTTATTTGTTTAGCAATGTTTTTTTTTGTGTTGATGGAATTTTTGGAAACCCAGTTTTGCTGTTGTTGATAATAGTGTAGCCACGACTTTAACTAAAATGCTTGCTGCACGCTAACTGCGACGGGAAAGAACCTTCTCTCCTTTATCTTTCTACTGTAATGTTGCTCGTTCGCAACTGACTGTATATAATCATTAACTTCTCACTTACGCTATTCTTTTTTTTTTTTTAGAGTCAAGCCTGCGCGTGCATGTGCTTGCGCAAGTGTCTCGCATGTGACACACTTTTGTTTTCAGTAAAGGGCTTGGAGCCTGCCTGTCTCTCACCTTTGTTGGTTTGTGTGACACTTTTCTTTACAGCCTCATAATTTGTCAAGGCATGTTTGGCATCATTTCCGTTCCTCTGTGTGGAGCAAGGATCAAGCACTTTAATGATTTCAGCTTAATTAGTGCCCATCCGCTGCTCCCAATGTGATTGAGATACTATTTTGTTCTAAATTCCAGAGCCCCACACTCTGAAGGCTTGTGACTAGTTTTGTATCGGATTGGCTCGGTCCCAAACCCTATTGGCCTTTCAGAGGTATTATTCCTTTGATAATTTTTAGACTGTGCACAGATTTTCCAGACACAACATTTTACTTTAATGGTATTTGTAGGGGGAGTTTTATATAGCACAATCTCAACCCTAAGATATTGGAGATCTTTATGTAAGCTCAATTTACATTACACAACTACACATTAATTTTGGAAGGCACAAGGATATTAAGTAATTTGCCCAGAAGCACAGGATGTGGTGATTGTGCTGAGACTCAAACCTGGTTTACCTGTTCCAAAGCCAGCAGCTTTGGCCATTACACTATATACATGTGATAACAGGGTAAAGGAAACAATTTGGTGTAATTTTTCAGTACCATACAAGTGGCTTAGTTCCCCAACTTTCTGGCCTTATTCAACCACTAGTTTATAATTACTGGTTACTGGCCGTTCAAAAGGAGCAGTTTATTATTGATAATCACATTGCTCTCTGCCAGAGATTCCTACAAAAAATCCTGGTCAGGGTTTTCTGAAATGTTATTAGATTCACACTTGCACACACAACTTTATGTCAACAAAAAAAAATATTGATTTAAAAAAAAAAAAAAAAGAGAAACCCCATTGGCACAAGAATGGAGCTGCAGCTAAGTTTTGAAATAGAGTTTGTGGTCATAGTCTTCATGCTAGGCAGGCACACAAAGATGATCTGTTGGATGTTGTGTTGAAAGGGGACTTTGCAAAAACAAAATATGCTAGACTCAAAGGGCAAAGGCTTTAACAAGGTTGTTGGGTACATTACTCACCACCATGAACGTTGAACCCGGCACATTGTAACAACCACTTCAACAATGCAGTGGGTGAACTAGGTGATATGTGTGACCTCTGTTTCAGCCAATAATTTAATCAGAATGGTACCCATAGCCTTTTTTACCATCAGTGTCTGACAAAATACTACACCCAGAAGACAACTATTGCAAAGCGTATATGTAATTGCAGGCTAAAACGAGAGTGTGCATTTTATGTAATATAACTCCTTTACAGTGCTTACATGGCTAACGAAAGCCCTACACCACAAAATCAATCAATCAGGATTTGAAAAGTGTGGCAAATCACCGGTGAGGGTCTTGAGGCGCTGGGGTTGCTAGCTGCTTCATGGTGCTCTGTTCATTCGAACAGCCATGTCTTGAGTCCTTTTCAGAATTCTCAAAGCGGGGTTCCTGAGGTAAAGGGGAAGGTCATTCCAGGCTTTGGTTGCCAGGTGAAAGAAGGTGTGTCCTCCGCTGTTGGATCAGCAGATCCAGGGGGTGTCTGTGAGGAAAAGGGAGGAAGATTGCAGGTGTGTGGTCGGTTGGTGTATGGTCATTCACTTGTTGATGTATGCTGGCCCTTTGTTGTGTAGGGCTTTGTATGCGCAGGTCAGCATCTTGAACTAGCATCTCTTCTGGACCGGAAGCCGGTGTAGCTTCTTGAGTTGTGGGATGATGTGAGTCCATCTGGGGAGGTCAAGGATGAGTCCTGCCACTGAGTTTTGTATTGTCTGTAGTCTCTTCAGGAGGCATGCTGGGATTCCTACGTGAAAAGTGTTATCATAGTCCATCCTGCTGGTGACAAGGGCTTGATTGGCAGTCCTTCTGGTGTGGATTGGGAACCATCTGAAGATCTTACAGAGCATGCGTAAGATTTGAAAGCTGGCGGACAAAGACTGAGTTTACCTGTTTTTACATAGATAACTTGCTGTTCAAGATGATGGTGAGGTTCTAGGCACGGTGTGTTGGAGCAGGGGAAGGGCCGAGGTCAGTAGGCCACCAAGTGCTGTTCCATGGCAAGGTCTTGTTCCTAAGGATGAGAATGTCGTCAATGTTGAGTTTGAGACAGTTGTCTTTTATTCATTTGGCGATGTTTACCATACATCTGTGCAAGTTGGTTTTGGTGGTGGAGGGGTAGTCTGACAGCGAGAGGATGAGCTGGGTGTTGTGGGCATAGGCGATGACGTAGACTCCATGCAATCTGGTGGTGTTGGCTGGGGGTGGGGGGAGGCATGTATGTGGTGAAGAGGGTGGGGCTGAGGGACGATCCTTGTGGGATGCCGTAGATGATCTCCTTGGGTTCTGAGGTGAATGATGGAAGACAGATTCTCTGGGTTCTTCAAGTGAGGTCTGAGGTTATCCAAGCGTTGCTGGGACGCGGTCGGTCGGGTAGGTGCAATAGCCTACGAACCAACATTGAATCATCGTTAGTTCCAGATACTGACTAGCGATCCATAGGAGCCTTATCCTAAAATCGGGGATGGGCGACCTATTTTTGACATAGCAAGCATTGAAGTAAGTGACTGCTTTATTTATTTTATGTTTTTCCCAACTAGGGCATAATTTTTTTTAAAAATTAACTTTTTTCTTTTGGAGAAGTCTTGATTCTTTTGGTCCTGATGAAGCGTCAATGGACCCGAGTGGGCCAATAGACGCGAAACATGTAGACCCAGTGTAAAGAGGAACCATAATAGGTCTGTTCCCCTTACCCTAACTGTTGAGAGCACGTGAACATTACACTCACTTATTGTCTCTCCCCCTGTTTTTAATTTTGGTCTTCATCCAATTTATTCTGATTAAAATACATGATCAATGTTCTAGGATGGATAACCAATTTTACTTTCATCTCTCCATAATTGCATGAGTAGTTTGAAATTAACTACCCATCATTTATCCGCAATACGGTTAAGAGCTCCCGTTTGGGAGCCCGTTAGGCATTGCAATACCGGCCTAACGAGGAGTGTTCCCAATGATGAAACCAGTCATCCAATGTGATGCTTGAGGGTTCTCACTCCTGGAAAACAGAGGTCTTCCCTACTTTTGTTTGGAACAGTGTACTACTTTATTTATTATGTTATCCAATTGAGGCCGTCTCCCTGGATTCTGATTTGGTGGAGTCTGTTGATCAAGATGTGGTGAGAGATGATGTCAAAGGAGGTTGACAGGTCAGGAGGATGAGTGCTGCTGTTTTGTTGTGGTCTAGGAGGGCCCTGATGTCATCGGTGGTTGTGATCAGGGCTGTCTTTGTGCAGTGGTTGGAACTGAATCAGGATTGAGAGCGGTCCAGGAGGTTGAGGTGTTCCAAGTGTTTGGTGGGTTGCTCATTGATTGCCTTTTCAAGTACATTTGCTGGAAAGGGGAACAGGGAGATGGGCCGGTAGTTCTTTGGATCCGCTGGATCAGCGGATGGTTTCTTCAGGAGGGGCCCCATTTCAGCATGTTTCCAGTCTTCAGGGAAAGAGGTTGTGGTGATGGAGGCATTCAGGACATTCTTGAGCTTGTTGCCAATCGTCTTGCTGCAGATGTTGAAGATGTGGTGGGGACATGGGTCTGTGGGTGCTCCCGAGTGTACCGAGTTCACAATGGTGATTGTGTCTTGAGTTGTGAGAGGGTCCCGATGGTTGAGCAGGTGTTTGGGGTTTGTGTTCATGGGAGTGAGTGTAAGTGGGCTAATGCTGTCAGCAGCAGGGGTGAAAAGGGGGGTTGAGGTTTGAAGTTCTCTTAAATGGCTATGATCTTATTGTGAAAGAAGTCCGCCAGGGTGTCGCACAGTTCTTGGGAGGGGCTGATGTCCTTCCTGGTGGCCGCGGGGTTGTCAAACTCCTTCATAATGGTGAAGAGCTTCTTGCTGTTATTTGTGCTGGCTTCCATGCGGTCAGCTAGAGTATTCTTTGTTTCTCTTAGGAGACAGTGGTCCTGTCTGAGATGCTGTTTTGACGGCGGTATGGTCTTCTGTCTTTTCGCTTGTAGGACACTTTCTAAAAAATATCTGTTGTGATTTGTTGTCCTAATGGATTTTACTTTTAGGACTGCATTTCTGAGATTCATAAATCAATTGCCTTCTTTGACAAAACCTATTTAAGAGAGTATGTCTGATGAATGATGTGAGATCAGAAAAAGGTTTTACTTGAAGAGCTTGTACAATTGTGCACATTGGGTGACTTTTTGTTCTGCCCACAACATAAACCGAAATACTCTGCTGTTTAAATGTTTGATGGCTAGAAAGTGCCTTTACTCGCAGGGCATAGACCATCCATAGTTCAGACTTTCAGTTTTGCTTTTGAGCTGCAAGACAATAATGTTCAAAGGAATCTTTGTGCCCTGACCTTTGTGCCATTGCCGCCGGAGGAGGAAAGAGTCTGGCACTCTGAAAGCTAATGCATTGTGACATTACTGATCTTTAATTTGTGATCCATACAATACATCAAAACGTCAAGTGTGTAGATTTTTGGATTGGTCTAACCCAAAGTATAATCTCTTTTTGTACATAAAACATTATGCACCTTTGTAATTTGTTGACTGTTTTGAGCATCAAATCAACCGAGGGATTTTTAGGCTGTTTCAGGGTTTATACAGTGTCGCCCTTGAACAGGAAAATGATGACAAGAAATTGCCCTCCTATGCAGAAGCAAGCAGGAATGTTTTCTTTGGTACAACTAACCGTTTAATCCACACAAAAGTTGCAAGCACTTGTGAAGTAGAACACCTTTTGAGACATTTTGGTAACATCCTAAATTTGAAGTCTTTGGGCGTCATTTAGATATTGGTGGATGGGTTACTCTGTCACAACGGTGATGGATAACCCGTCTGCTGAATTCTAAATACCATAGGAAATAATGGGATTTCGTTTTGCTGAACGGGATAGCCGTCACCGTTGTGACAGAGTAACCCATACGCCAATATCTAAGTCAGGCCCTTTTTTTATTAATCATTTTAGGTTTTTTGATAAATGCTGTTTAATTCATGATATCGAAACATGTGACTCGTCACTCTTATGATCAGTGACTTCACTGCTAGGACAAGAACGGCGATGCTTGGAATGGTAATCTCTTTAAGCAGAAGAGATTGCAGAAGATGGAGGATGTGTAGGTGTACTTTATGTTGATTTTCTAGCAAATTTTCTGACTTAATGCTTTTGAGATTTTTGATGTTGTAAAACAAGATGAGAAGCTCAGCTGAAGGTATGGTGAAGTTGTTAGAGAGGACACTACTGCCCTTTGTTTGACCTTATGACACTATGAACTCTGCGACTTAAAAGCGAGTTTAGTGGAAACAAGATCACCCTTGAAAGAGACAAGTTTTAATTATTTTATAAAGCACAAACCCCATAATTGCTAGAATAAACACAGAAAAGTGGTCAACCCAGTAATGTACTTCAGTAGGGCAGCAGTTTTATTTGAAGATTTCTTTAGCACTGATCAAAATGTCACCAAATTCATAGATACTACCAACAGCATCAACAGCCTCACCATCACTTGCCCTTTGACCTCCAGATGAGGTCGTTGGAAAGTGAGAAGAAACAAGGAGTATTCTTAGGGTTACTTATGATTTGAAAGAAGATGGTATGGGAGAGCAACACCACCGCAGCCACAGCATGGCCGACCACTTAAGGGACCTCTACCTAATCAATGCAGCCTGCCAGTAGCATGCAGTGGTTGTGGGGTGGCTCTCTTCACACTGTGCATGAAAATCACAGTCAGTTTTTCTCTCACCTGTGCACTTGCCTCTGGTTGCCCTGTTTTTAGACGCTTCCTGCTAGCACTCCCTTACCAGACAAGCCACATCATATGGCTAGGAACTCAACTCTTATGCATGTTTTGACATAATATGTCCATGTTCTCCAGGTGCTCAGTCGTGACATACGTCCTCAGACACCACTAGTTCCCATGTTTGCAAAACTCATAAAGTTTGGAAAAAATGAGTTCTAGCTTCCCTTTGCAGCGGCAGGGAACTGCACTCGCTAATGAAAATGTATGCATGGGACAGTTTGTTAGCGATCCACCCCCTGCACTTTTACTTACGTGCTCTGCCTTTGCTTCCCAGTAACACAAACAGAGTTGATTCTGCTTGCCTGGTGACCCTATGCTCCCCACACTTGGACAGTACCCATTTTCTCGTCTTTGAATGGCTTACCCAATTGGTGAGGGACAGGGCTGTAGATTATGGGGAGGGATGGTATCTGGGGTGTTACACCCCTCCTAATAACTTTAGTTTCTGATTAATAGTTGGGTACGTGTGCTTTCAGTCGGGTAATGTGAATTCACCTGGGATTTTTGCATGCACCCTGTGACAATCTCTCCTCTCTGTTTCGAAAGTCCTAAAAAATGATTTTACAAAATATTGTGTTCCTTTCACTTAGTTCTCCTACCAATCTGCATTCCTCTCCCTTTATACTATCCCTTAAGTCAGTCTCAAGCACCCTGCTTGTAATATAATGTATTTTATCATTTTATGCCAGCGTAGTTGTTGAGAAGTCTGAAGCTCACCCCCCTCACCCTCCCAATCTTACTGACCAAGCTACCCCCTGGTGAAAGGTTGCGGAGGCTCTTCACAGCATTTCTTGACACAGCAAGATCTGACCCAGGAAATCATGGGCACCAGACGCTGGATGGGATTTTCTGTGCCTCAGTTGAAGTTGGGCCTCCTGAGGGAAATGTTGTCCACATCTCCATAGTGAAATCTCCCAGCTACACCCGACTTCACAAACATATGTAACATCCTTGCCCACCCTTAAACACAAGCCTACCTAATCCCTCATGTGCACTCATGCATGCAGGCACCTCCATACTTACATAAGCACTGGATCAGCCCGTGAAACATTGTCAAATGTTTTGCTATTTCTTTCCAAGATTACTTGTCAAAACTATGCCCTCATACTATACAAAGGTTGTCCTACATTTACTTAAGAACGTATCTTTTGCTCATTAATGATAATAATGAAGTTAGACATAGAAGCCTCGTATACTAGCATCTCCCTAGAAGCAACCCTGTAGTTTTTCGAAAAATTATTTTTCAGCACTGAGTGGGGAACAGATTCCTTTCATCATGGAATGTGCACCTTTTTGCTAAATACAAAATGTCCTATTCGATGAAAAGATTTACCTTCAAATTTAAGGCATCTCTGTCTGCAATACATTTGCTCTGTGCTTGGCATGCTTGTTTTCAATGCCTGCTCAGTACCAAAGCCGTAATCTGCACAGTACCCTACAATCTTTCCATTGGCATGTATTGACAACAATACTGATGTTCCACTAATATCACACACTATCTGGGCACACCTATAAGAGCCAACATGTATTTACAGGAGTACAAATGTGTCATTATGATTAATTGAAACCCATCCTCGCTCATCTATAGATAGGGCTACAATGTGTCAGGTGACCCAAGAGATTTCAGAATAGATGTTTACTAGCACAGGAATATGTGGCATTTGAACTTGGGGATATAAGTAACCCCTTCTTTTAATAAAACATATTCATAAAACTAGTATTGTGATAAATGGACATTGTAAAGAAAACACATTATGTGCACCCTACACATATCAGGTTGTACCTCACTCCTATGTTGATAGCATTGGGGACATGCAATGGGACATTCGCCCTGAAGAAAGCCAAAGATGGATTGGAGTTCAGGGTCGGTCTTAGCATTGCTGGCACCTGGTGCAAGAGTCTTTTTTTTTTTTTTTTTTTTACACCTTCCCTCCATGACCACCTCCCCCACGGATTCCTCACTACAAGTCTCCAACCCTGCCCATCATTTCTCCTTGGTCCGCCTGACATATATTTCATTTTTTAAGCACTACTCATAGTTCACTCACGCTCAGTTTGGTGATCTGCATGGTACATTGTCTTTGCAGCAGACACATTATCTCTCTGTGCTACTTTGAGTCAAAACCACCACTAGACAATATACCGATCTCTCGGCAGCAGTTACATTGACATTTTTATTGTTTCATGAAACTGGGTTTAAAACACGTGAACTCCCATGTTTGTCCAGCATTGGTTATTTTTAAACACAGCATCCCCACCAAAGTCGGTGCCAGGTGCAGCTACACCTGTCACACCCCCCTAAATCCGGCTCTGTTGGAGTTTATGAAATGGCTGAAACATGTTCACCTGGTTAGGATAGATTGCCACCCTTTATATCCCACATTGCTTTTATCCTTCCCATAGAGAGAGAAAAATAAACAAGCGTTTACGCTTGGGTCAAAAATTTAACTACAGAGGGGTCCCCACATTACCCATACAACTTTCTTGGTTAGGCATAGCATTTCACCATTATTATGTTGCAACTTGGAAAAAGAGCTGCTAGTAAGGATCCCAGTCTCGCATGAAATTATACTAATGCTCTCTGATAAGACATGAACCTTTGGGGGTTATACCAATTGCTTAATATTGACTGTATCTTATATTTTAATTACCATGTTCTGCATTGAAAGTAAAACTCCATCTTTAACATGAGTGTTTGAATCCTATTTTGCTTGTGCCCAACCAAGAGAGATGTTTACTGCTCTCTCTGAGAGAGATGAGCTCACTTTTTGTTACATTTAAGGGACCTCCTTCCTATAGCTGTTCCATAAAGATAGATTAAACCTCACCTAGTAAGGTGGCTGTCTGGATTTCTGCAGTTTGCTGCTAAATTTCAGAAAATATAGTGAAGGTGAGACACAGGACACACTCCTTAAGAGGGTATTTAGGGCCTATGACTCACAACAATGAACTGACTGTCCCTCTACATTTGTTGTCAACCCCCATACACCCTAGAGTGCTAGATAGAGCAGTACTCTATCAAGCCATAAGAATGCGCTCTGTTTTAGGTCAAGTGTGAAGGGAAGCTTTAACGAGGAATGAAAGTCACTGGACATGTGACGATATTCCTGAAATACCTCTACACCCGCTTTGTGTACTCCCATACTCCCTGTTATTCTTGCAAGCATCCAGTACTGCTGGGCCCATTTCTCCTTAACAATTCACCTCTTTAAAGAACCCTGCAACACAATGCATTATCCATCCACAACCCAGCTATTAGGCTTGTCAATGATTTTGTACAGTGCTTCTTTGACTTTTGGCTTGGCTTGCACTATAGAAATACCACATACACTGTGACTGTTCTAATGCAGGCGAGGAGTGATGCTCCGGTGTTCTATATACTGATGGATAGTTTCACATGGTTTACATTATTTTCTTACTTTTCTTCTTCAGATCGGGAGGGAGGAATCCTATAGATTTTAGTTTGAAAAGAGATGGAGCACGATATTTACAATTCTGTAGAGTTTAAGTTGCAGAACAAAAATCGCACCCATTGATGGATTTCATTTAACTGGGAGCTACTGAGATGAAAACGCTTTTAAATGCAAACAACAGTTTGCAGCCTCAGTTTGTCTGAGCTTCGATGAATTGTCTGCAAGAACCCGCTTATAAATCTGCACAGTGTGCACTTCACTTGTTCAGGCAAATGCCCAGTTGTGCCAGTTTATTTCTGCCTGGCATCCGTAACAAAACCGTAATCCCAACTGCAAGTGCTCGGGAGCACAGGTGCCTTCAAGCCGAGGCGGTCTGCTAGTTTCCGAACGAAGCAAGAGCAGGTTTTTTTTTATTTATTCTAGCAGTCAGGGCTGCAACAGAAACCCGGGAATGGGTTAACAGTTTCATACCTCCCGCTCTGTGGACCAGACACCCCAGGCCCACTCTGATGCTGAGAGATGGATGGGCTATTCTCTTTCCATTCCTCATTTTAAAATGAGTACCAAGATTGCCGAGGGTGGCGCTCACAAAGTCGCCCCTGCTGTACACCTATCAGCCCCTCCACAAACTTTGCTCAGGGGTTATCGCTGGTCCCTCCTAATGCCACCTCCTGCACGTTTAAAGCATGCAGGGAAATGTAGTCCTAGCATCCGGCAGCGCCCGCCTTCCTTCCTGCTGACCCACTTTCCCCTGGACCTCTTCCTCCAGCATGCTTTTGGAAGAGAGATGTTTTTCCATTGAATGCTGCATACCTCTCACACCAGTCCTCCTCCTCCAGGGCTATTTCTCAACCTGAAAGCAGGAGGCTGAAGTGAGCTTCTCATCCCTTAATCACAAAACTCTAGAGCAGATTTCATACCGTCTGCACCTAGAGACAATCCCAAGAACCCTTATTTGTTGTACAGTGCTTGAGGCGCTTACAGCCATTTTCATGCTTTGCACTGCAATCTTGAAAGTCTCAATGAAGCATTTGCGCATAGTTGCCATGTTCAGCCAATAGGAGTGCAACACAAGCACTCTTTAGGTGGAGGCACACATCTACCTAATCAAATCCTGTACTCCTGGCTCCCAACATGTGGGCGGAGCCAAAGCCCCTCTCCTTGCGAGTCTCCCATAATTGTCTGCCAACAGCTGTGCTTTTTAGCCAGACCATAAAAACAGTACATCAGGTTTGCATGTGACTGGTTTGTTTCTAACCTGACCAGTGGGGCAAAAAAAAGGTAAACAGAAAAGCAGGCCCAGTATTTAAAGGTGGCTGGGATTAAGTCAACCTTTCCTCCCATCACATTTATGCCTTTTTTTGTTTTGGCATAAATTGTGAAAGCTGGAGTTAAGCATGTCCCATTCATTTTAACCGGTGCAAATCAGTAACATGAATGAAACACTAACCACTTCCAGAGTGTAAAAACTAAGCGCCAAATTATGATTGGACAAAAAAGTATAAATGCAAGAGAGAAAAGAAAACAGACATTTTCAATATATGCACCTTGGCATATTGCTTACGATATCACTCCTGAAGTTAATGAAAAAACCTAAGTGCTATTTTATGAAAGACCATCTCATTATTAACCAACGAGAAGAACCTCAGGCTCATTTGGTCCGATAAACTCACCCAGGAGAATGTTTCCCACCCTCCCCACCTTGAAGACCATGCTGATCGTTCATCTACTGTCATACCCCACAACCAGCAGAGAATTGACCACAGCCGTTTTGCCATGTGCAAGGCTACGTTGTTCACCAGTTAGATTTGCCTTCTCATGGACAACAGATGCTTAACGTTTGAAACCATCAAAATATGTTGAAACACCCATTGGACCTATTTCCATCCCTGACTCAAAGTGATAATGAAGTCTATATCTCTCCTGTTCCTTTTGAGGATTGGAAAGTTACCTCTATTTAATTGTTTTGGCATAAGGCTAACTGTTGTGAAAACCTCATTCAAGTTCTTTCGCCAAAAGTAATATCGGACGTACACCACACTGCCATCTTCCGTAGCCACTTCAGGACAGACTGGTTTTATTTGGCACACAGTTAGGAGGTAAACATTGCCTTTCTATTTTAGTTCCTTGACCGCATTTATTTACGGTAGGGTACTTGGACCCAAAGCATGTTAACCTTTCGAAAGGCAGAAAAATCTGCCCTTGTTGTGAAATCCTTTTTGATAAACAAGTACAGCTTTGACTTACCCCTTATTGTGACTATTTCTTGGAATTGACACATTTCCAGAGCTGAAATATTTCATGAGAAATTGCCAAAGCACTCCTCTTTGCAATAGTGTGGCAGTAGAACACGCCTTATCATTTGCCAGATAGCTGGCCCTTTCCCATCCAGATCTGGCATGATCCCTTCCAACCCCTCCTGTGAAAGCAGCTGAAGACCATTCCCTTCAAGGAAGACCGCTTCCCTCTGTAGCCCCTTGTTACCTAACGCTACACCGAAGAACAGCCTCCCTCCATCCTTGCCAAGTAGCCAGTCTCCCAACTCTTTTGTTAGCGCCTCCTTGCACAGCACTACATTCATACGTATATACAAGTTATTGTATTTGTGAAAGTGGTAGATGCATATTATATAGTTGTACACTAATGGTATCTATTGGAATTGCAATCTATTTTTATTTATTTTGTTTTTTTTAAATAGATATTGATGCAGATCTTGGCACATTTGTACATTTTCGAACCATGTCTAAAATTTCCGCTTTGATAAACCTTCACTGAAACGTCCAAGGTGTATTTTTTTTTGGCATGTTTTGGTTATGTACAGTTACCACTGTTGTGTGACTTGTTTGAAAGGCAGTAGTCACTCTCTGCAGTCCGGGTGTCACTGTGGCCATGGTAATGAAGCAGCCTTCAGTCCATGGCAGATACTTCTTTCCATATCAGGAGAATAACTCTGGCCACTCTGGGACCTCAGGCAAAGTTTTAAATCCAGCTTAAGGCACTGTGTGGAGATGAAGAGACGTTGTAGGGACTGCAGGGGTGCATCCCTCCAGACCTCGGGCTCTCTTCCCGATAGGGACTATTGATGCCAGTCACGGCTACACGGGGGGACCTCACAGATCAGTAGCATACTGGGAGGTTCAGGCAGCCGGATGAGTATTGCAGAGGACGAATATTGTACGATTCAGGCCCAATTCAGGAGGATTTAGAGGGCAGGCAATGACTTTTCCCCAAGTAATTGTCTTTTAAAAATAGGCTAAAAGATAACGTTTATGACACAAAGTTTCTAATCTGTTGGCCAGAAGGCATTGGTTAGGTCGGAGCTAATTCCAATCAATCCTACCCTGAAAGCACCCTTTTTTTAATCACAGCCCCTGCCTCTCGGGGGTCACATTGCCCCATATGGCCGTCCAGTTCTTCTCTAACTAAGGTGTGTTGACTGTCCCTCGTTGACCTGCACTATTCTTTTGATCCACTGATCCAAGTCACTATTATCAAAGGTCCACTACTTACGTGTTTCTACTTGCTATCCCTGCATTTCGTATCTATTGGCAACAAGGGGACTAAATATGGATTAACATGAAAAAATATAGAAAAAAGTTTAATATGTAAACCGAACTGGTGTACATCTCATCTTTAGAGTTGAGTCACATCTGGTAACCATAGTTTCAAAGAGTTCAATTTAGTGCAATCAGGTCCTGGGCACGTGTGGGCATAACTCACTTACTGCATGGACTGGCTCTTCTATCCGTGGGGCGCACTAATTATTTTGGATACCGACTTTGATACTTTATACTTGTTTTCTTCTGAAAAACCTGTCAGCTTTCGAGTGTCTGAATTTTTTGAATTTGGGCTAGTGCACAGACCCCAACTTGCTTACATGCTGCATGTGTGTATTGATGCATACCTTTTCAATGCACTTCTTACTAATCTTCCACTTGTGCATATATTGAGGCCCGATCTTGTGGTCATGCTGCATGGGTGATTTGAAGCACATCCCCTTTCACTGCACTTTTTACTAGTCTTCCACATATGCATGTATTGGGGCCTCCATCTTGTGGTCATGCTGCATGTGTGATTTGGTGTGTACATTTTCAGTTCATTTCTTACTAATCTTCCACGTATGCATGTGTTGTGTCCCCCCCCCCAATCTTGTGGTCATGCTGCACCAGAGACGTTTTAGGGCATGGGCAAAGGGGGTTCTGGCTAAGGGCCCCAGCCTTTCAGGGGGTCTCCTGCTAGAGTGTCTTCTGTTCTGCTGACAGTCTTGCTCTGATGCACTGGAATAAATCTTCAGCATATTGTTATAAATAAATAAATACCGTTTCCCATTAATTTATTTTAATGTAAATGATGTGTAACAGTCTATTACAGACATTTTGCAGAGAAATGTTGTGTTTTAAGTTTCATGCAACATCTACAAATAACTATTTTTTGGATCAAACCAGGACCTCGTATATTAGAAACGGGAGAGTGTCACAGATTATTTGCAGAAATATTAGTGAGCTACTGCTGGGTTACAGTATTGAAAACACACGCCCCTATGCCAGAATATTACATGTAACCACTTTAGAATTTGGACTTGTGCGTCTGTGCACTGTCAGTGACCTGGCCAAAGAGGGCATGAAAGAGCCCTCTGATTGGATCGTATGGAGGTTATGATTGGATCCTAATTCCAAGATGTTCCGAACAGGGGGCTCCGAAATAGGTTCGGCCCCTGGCCCCCAACATCCTTAAGATGTTCCAGTGCCACACATGTGATTTGACGCATACCCTTTGAGTGCACTTCTCACTAACCTTCCACTAGTGCATTTATTGGGGCCCCATTTCGTGGTCATGCTGCAGGAGTGATTTGATGCATACCTTGTGAGATGTCTTGTCAATCTTGCAATTAGGCCCAGCTTGTGCACATGCTGCCTGTGTGACTCGATGTGTGCTCATGTCTTGTACAGTCTGTCTGCCATGGAGTTCAGTGGGTATCCTGTTATAGGTGAAGACACATTATCTGGGATGGTCTGTATAGGAATGTGTTAATGGTGGGATGGGCACCAGATACAGAATTCATGTAAGCCTTCTGTACTTATAATGTACTTGAGGCTCATTCAGCTCATCTGGTACTGGAGGAGGATGGTGAGGAATGAAGGCCTTTCTAGGACTGGATGACACATTTGAAACTTTCCCATGTCTCTGCAGCTCCCTTGTTGGTCTCAAGAGGCCTTACGTATTATGGTTCCTTAGGGCATAGTGAAGATACTGGGAGTGGTGTGTTTTGAATTTTATCTTGATAGCCGGGTAGGATTTACGTTTTGGGGCTAAAATCTTCCTAGAGGGCCGTTGAGGCCTGTTGAGATCAGTGGAATTTCTGTGTTTGAATGTCCTATGTTCAATTCGTGAGAATATATTTTTTAATTCTTCCTTCTTTTCATAGGATGGAGCATTGGCTGCTCTATAAATTGTAACGTTTCGACGCTTCGCTACTGATGTCCGCATAGGAAGGCTGTCATTGTACTAGAGGGTGTTTGACTTCAGCAATCCCAGATTCCACTGCATTGGTGCATACTTGATTTCTGGGATACCCATTCTGTTTACTCGCCGAGGATTAGGAATAACTCAAGCCAACCATATACATAGAACATGTGGGTCCTTGTCTCTTTTTGAGAGGCAGATTCCTTTCTAATGCAGTTTGAGGAGTTTGAACATATGGTGCCCTCTCTAATACCACACAGAAATACCACAATTTACAGCTTAATATTGACATGTAGAGCTATGAACTGATTTTATCCATCAATCACGTGTTATCGACCTATCACATGCGCTTCTGCCACCTCCATACAGAACTGCTGATCCACAAGGCCTATCCTCCCCATCATACCCTGGTCCACACTGTCATGCACGCCCAGATAATGTGTCTGCCTGTGTTCTTCTTCATTTTTCATAAATGTTAAATTTTGAAAATCCTTTTTTTCCAGAAAATGAAGAGCCTGGCTCAGCGGCGTCAGTCTGCGCCATCACTAGTTCTAAGCAAAGCACTTAACAAGTCCAGAGCGGGCAGCAGGTAAGACCTGATCAACTTTGTTTGCTAAGTTGCTTGTTCACTGATGGAAAGACTCCATTCTTTGTCACATAAGAACAGACTAAAATATATAACACCCAAGTATTCCTTCTTTGCGCAGGTCTTGTTTTTCCTGAATTTAGTGTGTATTGGAGGAACCGTGAGGTGTTAAGTTAGGTGACAAAGAACGGGTGATGAGTGTTTTGGGTAGAGCATACTTCTTGCTGCTGGAGGAGATCATTCGTTTCGTGGAAGCCACAGAAACACAAAGTTGTCCAGTCTCTTACTGCGAAGGCCACCGATGTACAGCACTGGTATTTCCTTTTGCTTCTGTCACTCCTTTTCCCTTTCGCTTGACTCCCCTCCTCTTCTGTGTCTTTGCAAGTCGAAGTTTAAAGTTGACTTGTGAGGAAGAACCTTTGGTGAGTTCCCAAGCTGCTGGGAAATAGAGGCCCTGCTGCCAAATTTTAAGTTTGCTACTGTTCAGGTGGCCCTTTCTGCTAAAAATAATTCTGCCGACGCACAAGGACCCTTTCAGTGAAAATGCACAAAACTGAACGGCTTGCCATGCATGGCAGGGCAGTTTGCGTTTTGCTCTTCAAAAATAAACCCCAAATACGGGCTTCAGATTTGAAAAGCAAAATATCAATGTTGCTGCCCAGGACCAGTCAGAAAAAAACAACACTGGAAGCCATATCATATAGGGTGGTCCTTCCTACACCTTAGAGATGGCGGTTACATTTCCACTCCCCCACAAAGAAAGTGAAACTACAGAGAGCGGGTGATGCATCTGGCAGTTGTTGCTGGAATTCCTATAACAACCACCCTCTAAATGATCCACCAGTCTTCTATACTGCTGCTGATCTCTACCACAATAAGCTTCTGCATCATATGATTAATGGAGTGAAACAGTGATGAACATTCAACTTGTGCAATGTGTTCTTGTCCTCAGCCTATCTGCGCTGAAGGAATTCTGTATGCATGTCCCACCTATATTTGTAGTTTATGCCTAGGAACTGCCTTAATTGAAATGCTTTTTGATTTCTGTCCAGTCTTCTGCTGTCATACAGAGGCAATGGGGTGCAGATGAGGGGTTGTTTAAAGCAGGCATACAAGATTTATGCTAAACCAAGCTAATCCTGCTCAGTAGATTTGTGAAACCCATATAACTTCTAAAAACTGTTTGAGTTACCTCGAGCTGTAGATTTGTAGACTGTGCCAAAGAAGGAATTTCGGACACTTTAGATTTAATGACATTCCAGAGGCAGTAATAGCTCTATCTGTGCAGCACGTTTGGTCTTACTACCCTGGAAAAGATGTACAGCTTCCAGCTATTGTGAGAAAACTGGGCTATGTAAATTACAGTAACTACTGATGCAGCTAATCGTACAGCGGAGTGCTCCCAAGTTCTTGCACGACCTGGTCCTTCTATTTGAGGGGTGTTAGCATGAACACAGATGAATTAAAATAGCCAGAAAAAAAAGTTAAACCAGGGCCTGCCGAAGGAATTACTTCTGCCTTTTTCTCAAACTAATCTGCCTCTTGTTGACGTGGATCAGCGACAGTGGTCTGGCTGGAATGTGTTCCACTGTGTTTTCCACTCAGTGCAGTTAAGTTATTGGATATTGTGTGGTATTTTTCATAGATGGAAAAATCCTACTGTACACATTTGTAAATTCTCAACTTGCCCCCCCTCACACACAAATAGAAGATATAGCTATAAATATATTGATACGGTATGATAGTCTACAAAGATTAGTGCAGGCTTTAAATCTAACCACCCCGTCAATTTGAATATTTTGTATATGTCATCAACTACACCCACCTCAACAGAGGCTGGTCTAGATGCACCTGACGTTTGTGCCAGCTGCAGACCCTGGCTTTTCTGCCCCTCTCCTCTGTTATACAAGCTGCACAAGTACTTCTCTGTGCTCCTCTCCTCTGCTGTGCAATCTTCAGACGTACTCCTGTCTGCTCTTGAAAATGTTATATAAGCTGCAGAAGTACTCCCCTCTGCTCCTCTCCTCTGCTGTGCAAGCTTCAGAAGTACTCCTGTCTGGTCTTGTATTCTGTTATACAAGCTGCAGAAGTACTCCCCTCTGCTCCTCTCCTCTGTTATACAGTTTGCAGAGGTGCGCCTCTCTGCTCCTGTTATACAAGCTACAGAGGTGCTCCTCTCTGCTCCCGCTCCTCTGTGATACAAACTGCAGAGGTGCTGTTCTCTGTTACTCTCCTCTGTTACATAAGCTGCAGATGTGCCCCTCTCTGCTCCTCTCTTCTGCTATTCAAGCTGCAGAAGTACTCACCTCCAATCCTCTACTCTGTTATACAAGGTGCAGAAGTGCTCCTCTCTACTCCTCTCCTCTGTTATTCAGACTGCAGCGGTGCTCCCCTCTGGTCGTCTCCTCTATTATACAAGCTGCAGAGGTAAGCCTCTCTGCCCCTCTCTCTTTTATACGAGCTGCAGTGGTGCCCTTCTCTGTTACTCTCCTCTGTTATACAAGCTGCAGAGGTATGCTTTTCTCCTCTGTTATACAAACTGCTGAGGTGCTCCCCTCTGCTATACCAGCTGAAGACGTACTCCTGTCGGCTCCTCTCCTCTGTTATAAAAGCTGCAGAGTTGCAAACATTTATTAGAGCAGAGCACCTGACAGGAAATGAAAGCTGCCAGGCTGTCGAAACAGATGCAAGTTAAACAAGCATTTGCAATGCAACGGGTCTCGCATTTGCTCGAGTTAGAGCTACTATCGTTGTAAACTCCTAACCGGACATTTCTTGCCACAAAAATTGAAAGGAAAAAAAAACGAGAACGATCATGCTGAAAGTGAAAACAAAAAAAACTTGCACAATCGTGCTTTGTAAAACCCAGCGCAATTGTGCTACGTGGAAAATAAAAAGATAAAGTAGTGTCGAGGAGGGCTAAACACCGTAAAAGGCATGACGTGTGCATGCCTTTCACTAATGAAAGCAAGCAGATTTTAAAAGGCAAGCCCACGAACCAATGAAAGTGACAGGCATGACATGGGTGTGGTTACAAGCCCAAAGAGAGATTACAACCGGGACGGAGCGCTTGTGCGCTCTCCCCTAAAAAACATCTGATTACCAGAGAGGTGAAGTAGCAGAGTAGGAGCCGGTGGGCAGATGGACTAAATGAAAGGGTGGCTAGATGATGAGCGGATGGATGAATGAAAGGATGGATGCTGGGGTGTTGTGAACCCCTACCCTCAGAAGCTGCAGTGGGGTGGAGTTCTTGATGGGCCTCTCCTATCTGCCACTGGGCAGACAAAGGTGAGTGGATGGATGGATGGATGAATGAATGAATGAACGGATGGATGGCTGGATGGATGGGTGAATGGATGAATGAGTGAAAAGATGGACATAAGGATTGATGAGTGAAAGAATGGATGGATGACTGAAAGGGGAGATGGTTAGATGCATGGTTGGATGACTGAAAGGGAGGGTTGGTGGATGGATGGATGAGTGAAAAGGTGGAAGGATGATTAGAGAAAAGAAGGATGGATGGCTGAGTGAAAGGGAGGGTGGATGGATGATGACAAAAAGGACGGATGGATGGATGAGTGAGTGAAAGGATGGATGGCTAAGTGAAAGGGTGGATCGAAGAGTGAAAGGATGGATGAGTGAAAGGGAGGATGGATGGATGAAAGGCTGGATGGAGGGATGGGTCATGAAAGAATGGATATGTGAAAGGAAGGGTGGATGGATGAAAAGGGTAGATGGAAGAGTGAAATAATGGATGGATGAGGGAAGGGGAGGGTGAATGGATGGACGGATGAGTGAAAATGTGAATGGATGAGTGAATGAATAGATGAGTAAAAGGGTAATTGGATGGATGAATTGTGGGTATCAGCAGGTGGATGGAAGGATGAATGAGTATATGCTTGGACGGAAGAGGCAAGAGACCCCTTCTAGGAAGGGTTGTGATGACTTGCTTCATTTGCTTGGTGCCATAACAGCTTTGGTTTGAGGTTGGGGGTATTTTATTTTCTGGCTACTTCCTTTCAGTTAGGGGCTGCAAGGGGAAGCAGATGAGAGGATAAAATGAAATTAAGGCTGGGTGGGAAGTAGGAATAAAAGAGGGGAAAATCATCCAAAAAAGAGAGAGGAATATGGACTTCAGGGGAGAGGCACCCAAGGAAGAGAACAGCACGGGATGTGATAATTGCAGAGTGGGGGAAGCACACGAGGAAGAGAGAGAGAAAACCCATATGCCCTGTGATGGAATACTTAATGTGATAGGGAAAAAGTAGTGCCATAAAAGTAAGCAGTGGAAGGATACAAGACAGCCAATCTAAAGGATGTTTGCAACTGTGCTATAGAGGAGACAAACACACGAAGAGGAAGGAAAGCCATTGAATAAGAAGCAAGCGAATTAGAGTGGCAATGCAGTGACAATAAAGTCAACAAATGGAAGCAGTGTGCAGACGCTAAGTCCACTGTAAGTTCTTGGTAGAGGCCTCAAAAATCTTTCACAACCAGGCAGCTAAAGGCTGTTTGATAGGAGTGTCCTAAAATAACGCTTGCACAACATTTTACTGTGGGGCAGGCCACTCTGAGGAAGCATGGATAATTTGAGATGGACTTAGCTGGGGCAAATTTCTCTGTATTTATAATGACTCAAACAAGGTGAAAAATCTGGTTATCAGTCAATTACTTAAAAATGCATCTGTTATGTGGTAAAATAACTCACTACTACTATTAGGTATCAAAGTGTAAATTGCTCTTACACATTTGGAGAACATTCTGAATGTATTCTCTGCCTTATGGTGGGCCTTGAAGATCTGCAGCAGTCTGTGAAGCTTTCTGTGTCTTCTCTAATTATTGAGTTCTTATGTCTTCAACCCTTGAATCTTCACCTCATTATATCTTCCCCTGTGCATTTCCTTGTTTTGTCAGGTGTCCATTGGCGCTCATGCCTGGGGTCGTGTTTTTGAAGTGCGGTCAGTAACTTTGTGTTGGAGATGTATGCTGCAACTAGCTAATCCAGGGTTTTGGGCAGTGGCGGCAGCTACTGAACGGGGTTGGTGGGGCAGGGGGATTTTAAAAAATGTGAAAAAGAAAACTTACCTACTCCATCGGGAGACAGGTTTGCCTCCTCTGTCCGCATCCTAAGCGGCCTCATCCTCTTCCGGGAAGTACACAGGCTCCCACACTCCCCTCAGCCAATCACGATGCTGCTGTCACCAGAATGACAGCAACGTCTTGATTGGTGTGAGTGGCCTGGTTCGGCGCTCACACAAGAAGTCTGACCCTGTGCACTTTTCCTCCTGGCTGTGCAATACAGTCAGGTGGAGAAATACTAAGTGCGCATGTCTGTTTGGCCGGCCGAAAACGGCTGGCCGAACAGACATGCTCACTTATGGTGCACATACCACTCCTCCACCGTCCCCACCCCACCCTAACTTGCTTCTAGATAAAAATAAAATGATAATAACATTACTTTATTATCACTTTATTTTTCCTCCTCCTGAAAGTAGTGGGGCGACGCTCCTCCTCCTTAGTGGAAGAGCCGCCGCTGGTTTTGGGGGGAAAATGTTGCAGTGATTTTCTTCCTCCAGATGTTCCTCGTAAAAGAAAGCATTAGAACACCGAATTTTAATATTCTGTAATCCGAATGTACCCCGACCAAGCACTTTTTAGCCTGTTGGTTTAAGTGTGTCACTTAAAGCATGGTCCAGGGTTTAGATTGAATTGTGTTGGTGCAGACAGATACCTCGTCTCCCATAAAATCACAGACTTGTGGTCAAGTTTGTGCACCTGGTGAGGAGACCTCTACGCCTCGGGGACGTTCTCCTTAAGAAGGAGCTAGAAGATGACAAAAGTGAGGGGACAGTCGGGGTTAAGGAATTCTGCGGCGCAAGAACGCCGAAGCAAAACACTCGCCACATGAGGCAATTTCCTGCGTTGCATCTGTCACAATACAAAATTCCATGTGGTTCGTGTTCACATTTTTGCAGGGGGGGGGTGAATGCTCAGCTAAGAAAACATGCCTTTTCGGTGTGAAAATGGATCTCTACCCTGCTGGCCTAAAACCACAGCTATTTTCGCTGTTTACATTACTTTCTTTCCTATTTCAAACCTAATTCTATCACTTTCTTGAAAAATGTATATAAATTGACTGCCCGGACCCTGGCTGCGATCAATATAAAATCGCTTTATCAGCCAGTCCTGTCCCCCACTGTGTTCCGATTGTGTAGACACAGCCCATCAGTCTCTAAATGGACCAGTTGACTGTAATACTCACCATGATGTCCTCATAGCATCATTAAGTCCACTTCCAAGCGCCACAAGCTTTGGAAGAAGTGGGAACCACAGAACAGCGAGGTTGCAGCTATTTGTGCTCTCTGTTTCGTTCAATGTGTGGTATTGAATGTTGGAGCCTAGGTACTCAGGATTCCTAACACTTACATTACAAAAACTGGACGTGCACCCTACGTATCCACCCCCGAATATCAATAGAGCACATTATTGAGGACAAGATATTTAAAAAAAAAACAACAAAAAAAAAAACAGGAAAGGAAAGTCTAGATTTTCTAAACTTAACTCTGCATATGTGGCCCTATGCGGGGGGAGGGGTGTGTGTGTGGGTGTGTGTGTGTGTGTGTGTTAAAGGTGCCTAGTTGTAGAGTGAGGAATACTAAATCTATACTTCCCTATATGTACCTACCTTTTGATATTCTGTATATTGATATTCTAGTAGCAAGATATTCTGGTGGTCGATATTCAGTAGCACAATCCAAAATCATAACTCATGCCAAGGGCCCCAGAAGACACTGTGTATTTCCCAAGCAGGATCACACCTCCTGTCTCATCAGTGTTTCTTCATGAGTTTTAATAGACTGCCACACACACCTGATACATCCCTTCTTATGTCCCTTTAATCTCAACCTCCTGCTCCCCTGTAGACACAGGGACTGTTATATTGAATGCACCTCTTTGAAAGTGCCTCTGAGGTCACATGTCTAGTGCAATAGGGGCGTGCCGAAGGACATGAATACTTGGTGAAACTGTAGATATTGCAGGATCATTTGTAAAATAGTATACTTTAAATTTGGAGATAGTGTACCCAGTGTTTAATTTGTAAAAAAAATAATATATATATTAAGTACCAGGGCCCATGGTAATGCACATAGGTCCACTGCAGCTGACACAACGCACCTGTCAGTTTAAACAGTAGGTTAAAGTCCCTCTTTTATATTTTTTAAACATAAATATTAAACAGTTAGATGCTCACTAATGAACATTGCTTACAAATACACACACAGCACCACTATGTGGTGGTTTCTCATAAATACATGCTGGTGTTTACAAGTAAGTGCTGGTGCTGAGCAATGGCAAACACCAGCACAAATTAAGCACTGACTCTACCTCGGGACAAGTTGGGAATAATTAGCTTGGTTGGAAGGTCAGGAGCATCTCACACAGTAAGATCAAGAGCCGCAGCCCTCCTGATTTAAAACTCCTCAGTGATTCCCAAGCAATTTATGTCATGGTCTTTTTACTCGTCAGTTTATGTTCATTGTCTTTCACTGAAAAGTAAAAAAAAATTCAGATGAAAAAATATTTCCTCAAATTATGTTACGCAAATTTTGTATTTGTATTCTGTTTTGCATACAAATAAAGACGGCACGATTAAAACTGGGAGCCTTCCTAAAACATTTGTTAATGTCCACGTTCCATTTCTCACCAAAGGTCGCTTTTTACAACAGTCTGCAAATAAAGCAGTTAAGCTGTCTTAAAGCCGGGGAGTCTCAGAAACATGCATAGTAACTCAAAGCCCCATAAATATCTTTTAGGAGTTCCATTCTCCTTTTATAATAACATTTACTTTAAGATTTCCTTAGCTGCCAGGCCAGCTTAAGATAATTACCAGCCAAAAGGCAGTGTTTCCCTCATGTAGTCCGAAGGGGTCAACGCTGCTGCTTTTCAGTAGAGTCAACAAGATTCTTGCATTGGCGCTTTGCTGCCATCTCTTTTTAGTGAGTGACATCCTGAACATGCAAGTGAACGCTCTTTATTCTGGTTGCTTGAGTAGGTTGTTCTTCTCTTCCCTTTGCATTACCTTCCCAGGACCTCAACATCTATTTTGTTTGTTGATGGTTGTGTACAAGGACACCAACAACGCCTTCACACGGCTTATGGGGATAAATATGGCAGTTCTGTGTTGAGTCTTAAGACAACCACCAAGAAAGTAACACAATGATGGCTCTTTATACACCACTTGTGATAATATGTAGTCATCCTTTCATACATGCCAACATTTTGGAAAAGAAAAGTGAAAAATGTAAAAAAAAAAGAATCGGGAAAATGTATTTCACCCATTGACTTCTATGAAAGCTAAAGTATTTGCAGGGGGAATACAACCGAAATAAAGCTTTTCTTGGCTTTAATAATCGGGAGTATCCCGCCGCAGGTCAATTGGCATCTATACCCTTTGCCTTCAAATGTATCTGTCGTATGCTCTGGTTTTCAGGTCTGGCGTCAGCCAAAACCCGTCTCTTATCCAGTCTTCTTCATTCACATTTTTCGTTCACCCACTACAGCATGGGGATAATGGATCAGCCCACTTCAGCTGATGGCTAACTTCAATGTGAGTGAGTCATTCTGCTGTTTCACAAAGAGCACATCTACACCCAAAACAGTTCCCTTACCCGCCAAGGATTGCTATTTTTTTTCTAATGACAGATGATGTCCCAGCAGCTTCCCCAATAATAATGTTTTGCAAAAAGACAACAAAATAAGCACTGCCAAAGCCAAAAGGCTAGCAGCCACAAGCAGAACCCTTGGCTTTGCTGATCCTTGTTTTTTCTTGCAAATGGCATCATCTTATTCATGACAACACAAGTGACTTTATTTGTATTTCATAGCACCAACCATCTTGCCTTGTGACAGGCAAAAATGGAATGACGGAACTGAGTGAGGTAGATGGTTTTGGTGGGGATAGTACTGTGCATGTAAGTAAAAATGGGAAGGTAAAATCACAAATGTTTACACAGTGGACCTGGGCCACCCATGGCGTTTTAGCCAGTTAAATGTTTTTATGAACAAAACTGTTTCAGGCTTTTCCTAAAAAGTAGGTGGTTTGGATTCGCTTGAAAGGATGGATGAGCTGTATTCTACACTCCTTCCTCCTGTCCATTTGAGGGTGATGGAGGGGGCAGGGAGCAACCAATGCAGGTTATCACGGCTTTGCTCCAAAAGGCATTGTGACGATATAGAGAACTTAAACTACAAAACTATACTCCACTGTGAGCCAATTCTGCTTTTAAGCAGCCTTTTCTGATGTTTGAAAAAATAATCTACGCACTTGGTTTTCTACTCTTGGCATCTTGTTTCGATTATGATGTATTTCTTATTTAAAATGCGTTATGTTTTGATAACCATATGCCGATGTGGCATGTTCTAGCAGGAACACTGCCTATTCAGGGTGCTACATCCTATGCACTGGTGCTTGTGGCTTACTTTTTTCCTAACTATTAGCCACTGGGTGTTTTGCAATATTTCAATCCCTGGACTCTGCATTCCAAGGTTGCTGACATGGATACGGTTTAGCCCCCTGAAAGCTCTAGGAGCCATGGCAAAACTTGGTGTTTGCAATATAGAATTTGAGGTTAGGTACTGGGAGATTCCAGCCACCTGTAGAAACAGGGTATTTTTCTCCAGAGAGCCTGACAGGTTTTTACCATGTACCAGTGTTTACCAGCAGGTTTGCTGCTCTCTCGTAGGATGTGTAGAATTTTTGGGATCTTCAATGTAGTGTTGCATTTATATTCTCCTACCTTCTGAAGGTGTGTTAGGTGGTGCAATGATTATTTTGAGGGTGTGTAGCTGCATAATCTAGCAGTTTAGATGGTATTTAGGAGGGTGGCTTGGCCCTCTGGGCTATTTCGATTTCTCTGGTGCTTTCTTCTTTCTTGTATGGTTGTGGTACTGTTATGTGCGGCTTTCTGTGGTGCTTCCACATGAAGGAGTGTGTGTGTGTATGTATGTATATATATATATATATATATATATATATATATATATATATATATATATATATATATATATATATATTTTTTTTTTTTTTTCTATTTTTTTTTTTTTTATGTCCTCCTTTGTCTCAATAAACCAGCCAAACCTGGAAATCAGTGGGCAGGCTGAGGCAAGGAATGCAGGCTAGTTGTTATGCGCTCCCCTGCGTCGGTCCACCTTCACCCCGGAAGCAGCATTAATCCGCTGTCAGGTTTCCGCGTGCAGCAGTATAAAAATGACACTTGGGAACCAGTATGTATCGGTAATTACTTACCAGATGCCTTACTTACCTTGATTCCTGTAGGTCTTGTTGCTGCTGACTTCAATTTTGTTCTGGTCACTCTGCTGCCTGCCTTGCGACCCTTGAAGGTGTTTTCTCAGTACCTACTGCCTGCTCTTGCGCAGCTGTGTTGTGCTGGTATCTCTGCTGTTTTTTGGAAGTCTTTCTGTTCTTCAAAATCATCAAAAATCACTGGCAAAGTCAATGGGTCTCGTAGATGAGACCTCTTTGCTTTGCCGATTCTTGTTTGCAGCAGTGCCACCATCTACATTTATACTTGTCTCCTGAAAATATGTTAGTGTGACTACTGCTCTTGAACAGCTTCTAGCAACGACATAATTTCATTAGGTCACTCGTGTATCGATTTCGCATTTAACATAGAACCAAGTGTGCAGCCAGGATCTTTATGAAATGAAGCATCAATAAATGGCTTAGAAGGATAAACCAAATTCTGTGAGATAAATTAGACCATAGATTGAAAAGAGTTTGTGATATCAGTGACATTATCCAGTACTTAATTTGTGCTTGTTGTTTCCGGTGCTGAGCACCGGCACTTATTTTTGAGGGCCGGCGCTTAGTCTTCTGCCGCAGGAATCTGCTGCGAGCAAAACACACATGTGGGAAAGATGAAGGAAGAGAAAAACGAAAAAGCATCAGAAAGGGAGAAAGCAGGAAGCTGCAAGAGTGAGCTGAAGGGGCAGGGAGTGGCTGCAAATGGATTGAAGAGGCCAGAGATGGCTTCAGGATTACGCTGCCTCAATATTCCGTGTTCCCACATTTAAATGCAGCAGCCACGTGTTTAAGCGCAGGGCTTCAGGCACCGCCACGTTCTAATTTACAAATTAAGCACTGACATTATCAGCCTGTAAAGTGTTTCAGAGTGTTAGTAGCTGCACTACTACCTCGGTGGTACTCCAGCTTCAGCGTTGCCTGCCAGCTATGGCAAAGTTCCCACAAAGTAAACAGTCGAGAAGTGCCCAAAATGTAAAAGTTGGATTCCATGAGGAATTTCCTTGAAAGCAGTTGTTGAAGCGACAGGGTTCCTCTCAGAGAAAACATGAGTAAAATATTTCATCAGTCCTAAAACAGCATTAAAGTCGAGAAACCAATCACATACAATTCCCAAACCACTGAATATCTAATTATTAAAATTATCAAATGAGAAAAGTTCACCCCTACAGAGAAAAACATCACTCGTCAGCTGCACAGCCTCATGTCAGAGCAATGGCACCAGGGCTAGAGGAGTCTTGCGATAAGTTCCAGCCCTTTCAGTAGCAGCAAAAGAGAATCTTTCTAGAAACGCACACAGTTAAGAACCTGAACCACAATGTAATTTCTGGCAAAATATAAAAGATGTTTTTTAAGAATCGCATTTATACATATGCTTCATGCTTGCTGAGCTGGTGCCTTGTTTGAAGATGGCGCCTGTGCAATTTGAGCAGTTATTTTGAAATCGTTTTGAACGCCGTTTAGTTTATAAACTTGAAGGTGTCTGCGGGAGTACAATCGAAACGTAGCTCTGGTGGAATATACTCAGTGTGCAATGCGGTGAAGAGAAACCTAGAGTACCTGAATAAATGTCTTTTGAGACTTACCGACCAGCATTCAGCTCTGTGCCCTCCCTACAATATATTATAAGTACAGTATTGTGTTTGGCCGTCGTTTGCACCCTGGGTCATACTGTGAGTTGTTTGGGATTTTTTTCTGGAATTTAACACTTCAATAAATTGTTTAACTCAAGCATGCCAAGGCAGGCAGTGATACCCTTGCTCATAAACATGGGTGTGACGTGTTTCTCGGAATGTTGCACAGTTCATTAAGAAAGTTGTTTGTCACCAGTTAATGATATGCAAAATACCAAATAGCTGATAAGCGGACACAAGAGATAAGATTAGGCAGAACTGTGGCAAGTGTAACTTGTTAACCAAAGTAAATACCCAAAACATCAAATGGCAGAGAGTTCAGTAGGAAGTGACTACCTGTAATATGGTTTCGGAAGCTTTAGGAGCGGTGATGATTTTAGGAAATCAAGCCGAAAATTCGCAGTGATTTTATTTTTTGCAAGATGTCACATTTGCCATTCACTTTAATTTAAAAAAAAAAAAATGTGAACTTTGCCCTTTCCATTTTCTCCTTTTTGTTTAGGACCATCGTCTTTGCTTCCATCCCAATATGGAAATGCCCATACTGAAGATGGGATTCAGTAGATGGACTTAAGAGCACCGTGTGCACTTACTTTTGGCTGCCCTGGCAGCTTTTTCCTCACTACTGAGGTTTAGATTGTGCAAAATATTGGGAAGCAAATGGCAAATTCCGACAAACATGGGCATTGCCAGTAGGTCAGGTGTTGCCTGCCAGCCTTTTTTAATTCGTCAACGCTTTCTTTGTTTTTCATGGATTCGGTTTTTGTTTTGAAAAACCTCATTGCTGGGCAAGCAGCCAGACACTCGCCAATGGGGAAAAAAACAAGCATTTGCAATGCAATGGATCTCGCATTTGCTCGAGTTAGAGCTATTAGCATTGTAAACTTCTAACCGGACTTTTCTTGCTATATAATTTGAAAATTTTAAATAAAACAGTTTCACTAACTAACCAGACTCTTCTTGCCATATAAACTGAAAACTAAAAGTTTCACATAAGCGAGCTGACCACCGCTATCAGCGCAAAGCAGACACACAAAGGGAAATAAAAGTTCACTCGCAGTGAAACCTATTGGCAAAAGTGCAATTATCCATGTAACCGGCAAAAGTGCAATTATCCATGTAACTGGCAAAAGTGCAATTATCTATGTACCCAGCAAAAGTGTGATTACCTATGTAACAGAATCGATGTTATGCAAAGCGCTAGACTACTGCCCAGCGAGATCGCGATGCAAAATAAAGAGAAAAAGTAGTCCAGAAACCAGATGGAAAACATCGAGCCTTGCATGTTTTCAGTAGTTGGTCGGTGCGTTTGAGGAGGGCTAAACACCGGAAAAGGCATGACGTATGCATGCCTTTCACTAATGAAAGCAAACAGATTTTAAAAAGCAAGCCCATGAACCAATTAAAGTGACTGAAGTGTCATGGGTGTGGTTAGAAACCCAAAGAGAGATTACAGCAGGGGACGGAGCGCTTTGTGCTCGCCCCTAAAAATGACTAAAAAGAAAAAATAGTTTTTGATCTCAAAAACCACATATCACCACAGTAGTCCCTGGCTTTAAAGGGAACTTCTTTTTTGTGTGGTTGTGCTCCTTCTAAAAGGTCAGAGTGTCTTCACTCATAGTTATGTTAGCCAATAGCTGAAGTGTGCACTTATTGCTCCATGGTATATTCTGTAGTGGGTGAAAGAAAATGTGAATGACTCAATAATAGACCAATGGATGGAAAAAGCTGTCTAAAACCCTTGTAGGTATTTTACTTGTTTAATTTTAGTAAAATAAAAGGTCCTCTAACTCCAGACTTGTACATGTAGAGGGTAAAAGACATCTTGTAACAAACTTTTTCGTCATTTTTGTAGAGAAGGTATTTTTTTAGCTTGCATACCTAACAACAAATGCTGCTGTGTGTGTTTTTTCTATACAGGAGCGTCTAATGTTTTTTTATTGTCAATGCCTGTTCTGTCATCTTTCTGCATGAAAAGGGCTGATTTCTGTTTTACTTGAGGACTTGCGACAATCATCTTTGGAAAAAAACACTATGTTCACACCGAGGCACCCTCCTTTCAAGCCCAATTAAGAAATAATTCCCTGACATTGGTTTATTAAAGGTTGGATAGTTTCTACCAAGTGGATTCTTACGAGAATAATTTGTGAACATTCTAGTTAATAATAAACCATAAATGTAATGAAACGGATGTCCCTAGGCTATATTTTGTGTAAATTTGATGTAAGGTCCTTAAGTCATAATCTTAAAAATCATATGCATAGTGTTTTTGTACCGGGGCACTTACACCTGCTTGATGTAGGCTAGTTATTATTCTTTTACTCCAGCCATAACAAATCCATCATTAAGGTTTCAGTTTGTTTGGTAAGTTACCATAAATTCGCAAAAAAGGAGGAAAGTCACAAAAATGAAGATTTGGAAATCTTCAAGACGGTGATCATGTTACTTGCAAAAAGCTAATATATTTACGTAAAAAAAGCTAATAAAATATTTACCTATTCATATTCCATTAACACTAATATAACACACTCCGAACCTCCACTGAATATCACTGTGATCAAACTCAAGACTATGCAGCACGCTCCACTGGGTCAAAGCTGTAACAAGCAGAGCCAGAACTTACTCTTCCTCATGAAATAACTCCTTTAACATGTACCAGTGACCCAGGAATGTGGTAAGGAGAGTTCAGTTTTCAAAGTAATGCCACTGGCTGCACATTAACCTTTATTACGTGTCTGAACATTAAGTTATATTTGATTTGGAACAAAACTTGACAGCACTGTCTATTGGGTATACCTTGACTGCGGTGCCACAGGTCACACTGGTTGGTGAATGTAACTACTGAGACGAGCTCAATCACTGCAGTCCTAAGGAGAACACGCAGTACCACCCCTGGTTACTGGGGGCTGATGGCTGCAGGTGGAGAGCACCAACACTCAATTCTGGGGACTGTGGCTTGTTTTCTTAATCAGACTTTGATCTAGAGTAAGGGAGAGAAAGGAGAAAAGGTGAAAAGGAGAAGGAAGAGAGGATATGAAGTCAGTAACAAAGGAAAGGAAGTGGGGAGGGGATGAAAGAGATGAGAAGCACATTGTGGTGAAAGATAGAGCCATGAGGTTGAATGAAGACTAAGAAGCCTGGCTGTTTGGCAGGTCACATTGCAAGGAAAGTTTGGTCTTTCTGACCATGCAGTTATTTTGTAAATAACTTTAATAAAGTGAGCATGCTCTATCACCATTCAAACTGAGTTGCTATCTATAGCCAGACACTCCAGAATTGTGTGGCAATGGAGGATCAAATTGAGGTTTAATAAATCATGCAACATAGAAAGGTGAATTAACTGGCATTATTCTTCACAGTCCGATATTTTAATGCAGACATATTGATACAGGTGGAATCCCAATATTCCAATATTGTAGAAAATATAAAGGCTTTTGAAAAAGAAAATAATACACATTCGGTAGACCCCATTCACATGTCATTAATCAACAAATGTTCCTCTTGTGTAGAAACATGCTTTTATTTACGTTAACCTCTCTGACTCCTGGAGTAATTTAGTGTGTAAAAAACGTACAATGCTACTTTCACCCGAAAGCAAACTTGCATCTTCACTTTTCTTGTAATTAAAGATTTTGCCTATTTTATTTTGCGCATTCCAGGCATGTTTTAAACTTGTCTTTTATTTCAGATTTATTTTGTGACCACACTGTGAATCCCTGGAATCACCTTTTTAAAAAAAAAAAAAAAAAAAAAAAAGCCCTGCATATGAGTCCGGGCCTGATTGGTAAAAGAACGAGTGCCTGATGTGCCCAAAGTTCTGCTGCAAAGCCCTTAGTGTCCATGAGGGGAATACAAAGTCTGCGTTGTCGGCACCTCGTTAATCCACTACCTGACATCTCTGACCTCTTCATCTCGCTTCTGTAGGTTCTAGCTTTCTCCCTGTACGATGGTTTCTCCTTCTATCTCTGTCTTCTTCTGTCCCCTTTGTGTGTTTTCCCTCTCTCTTTTTTTATATGAGGAGGAAAGTAAGTGTCTGTCCCCAAGAATGAGTGCTTGTGGGCCCCATGGGCAACCACCCAAGCACTGATCAGAGTATTATAAACATACTACTTAAATGTCTCATTGGGGTACACTGTAAGAATGAAGATATCCAACCTTGGAATGAATAGTAGATTGACTGAGATTTTTCCAAACTCTAAATGCCCTCTTCAAACAGCTTCTGGTTTGGGACAGTGTCTGTGTTGGAACAGAAATGTGAAGGAATTATGAAACAAAGAGGGAATGGAGATTTTCTTAGCCTTTGTGAAAGAAAGTCTTGATTTTATTAAAGACACGGGGCGAGTATTATGCTATCTTTTCCTACTTTAGTAGAATAGCAGCCAAGATAAAATATCAACTCCCAGCATTCCAGTTGAAAAAAATAGGATCTGACATCACAAGAGAACCACCAATCACTTAAGAGCAATGTAATAAATGTCTTGACTGAGAGCAACAAGTCCTCTTTTCTTGTGTAAGCAGTTAGTTTTACAAACATAGAAATAGTAAGGAGAATAATCAACAAAGCCAAAAGAACAGTGAAAAGGCCTTTAAAACAGTCAATGACTGGAACCATCCATGGATTTAAATCCAGAACGTTGAAGTCTGAGTCTATAGGAGTCTTGAAGTCGAACCGGGATAAAGTAGGGAGATGTCTCTGATGGCACTGTTGAAGGATCGACTGCTCATTGAGGTGCTTGATTAGGAGTGACTGTCAAACCTAAGTAAATAAAAAGGGGGAGGGTTAAGAAGAACAGTGTGGAGGAATAATACTCGCCTCTGTGTCTTTAATAAAATCAAGACTCTTTCTCAAAGGCTAAGAAAATCTCCATTTTATTACAAGACCCGGAGGCGCCTATTTTGCTAGTTCAAAGCATAGCAACAATATCATTAGCAACATGAGAAACAGGTTTGCAATAATAAGTTCTAAAGGTTGCCACATTCGACGGATTTGAGTATGTCAGCCAGACCTGAGCGGCCCAAAAAGCCTTAGATGCCATAGCTCCTCTGGTGGAGTGAGCCCCAAAAACAGAAGTATTGATACCTGCCAAACCCATGAGCCATTTGACCCAAAGGGCCAACGTAGGGGAAGAAACCAGGTTATGTGGAGATCTAAAATAAACGAGAAGCTGAAGAAAGGCTGACTTTCTCAAATCTTTTGTTATGAGAATATATCTGGTCTTAAGCAACTACCCACACACAACTTTGGTTGATCAGGAAAGTAAGGGTAAAACACTGACTTTAAGTTTGTTTTTGTCCTTCTGTGGATGTGAAAGAAAACTTCGAAGAAGTAAATGACAATTATCAGGTTGATTGAGAAAAATTTTAAGACATCATTGACATCCCACATTGAATTATATTTGGGTAATGGTGGTTTAGAAAAACGTACTCCCTTTAATAGACGACATATCAATGGGTGTTCTCCAACTGGTTTCCCATTCACTCTGGTGTGTTTTGTTGAGATCGTTGATCTGTAGGTGTTGTCTGTCCTAAAGGTTTTGCCCTGGGAGGCCAAGGATGCTAGGAAATTGACTACCAAAGTTACATCCACTGCAAAGGGATCTGCACCCCTGCCGATGCACCAACAATGCCATACTCCCCAGGCTGATTTGTAAGCTTTTGATGTTTCAGGAGCCCAAGATTGTTGTATGAACTGGACAGCCTCTGCCAAAATGCCTGGGGTTCTCTAGGAAGACCCAAAACTATCCAGGCTAGAAGCCAAAGTGATTGATTGATGGCCAGCTCGTGAGGAAGACCCTGGGGATCCAGTAATAGCAAAGGAAACTGAGGCAGAAGAAAAGGGGGATCTATGGCCAGCTCCAGAACCAAAGGGAACCAAGGTTGACCTTGCCAAAAAGGAGTGATCAAAACAATTCTTGCTTGTTGACGTCGAACTTGCACCAGGACTAGGGAGATCATAAGGAGGGGAGAAAAAGCGCAACTTGTCTGACCGCGCCAATCCTGTAGGAAGGCATCTGTTGCTAATCTAAGTGGATCTGGTCTCCAGCTGTAGAAAGAGGGAAGATGAGCATTCAACCGTGAAGCGAAAAGATCCATCGCGAAGGAACCGAAGATTTTTGAATAATGAAGGATGAATATGCCAATCGCTGGAATCTCCAAGGTGTCTGGAACACCAATCGGCGATAGTGTTCATGTTGCCTGGGAGAAATTCTCCTTTAAGAGAGATATGTTTTGGAAGACAAAAATCCCAGAAACTCTTGGCTAATTCTGCGAGAGGTTTGGATCTTGTCTTGCCTAGATGATTTATGTAGCAAACCGCAGTAAGACTGTCCATGCGAAGAATGATGGAGCAACTTACTTTGTTTTTTGCAAAAGAACGGATCACAAAGGAACCTGCAAGAATATCTAAACAGTTTATGTGCAAAGACAACTCCTCTTTTGACTATACCCCGCCATTCGAGAACTGACCACATCTTGCGCCCCAACCAGTCCGACTTGCATCTGATTCTAAAACAAGATCTGGTGCTGTAGAGAAAATTGCTTTTCCGTTCCATGCTTCAAGATGATCTAACCACCAATGGAGTTCGGCCAGAGAGTCTTGATCTAGTCTGATGGAGTCTGAATGCCCTAGACCCTTTCTTTCGAAGATGAGAGATCTTTAAACGTTGATGTGCTCGATAATGGAGAGGTCCCGGAAAAATGGCCTGAATCGAAGAGGCAAGGAGAGACCGATGGTTTGGGATAACCTTCGGAGAGATATAGTTGGATGGGAAAGAACAAGGGAAATCTCCTTCGTTATGTGGGAAATCTTTTCCCCTGGGAGCTGAAGAGTTGATGTTTCTGAATTTACAAGAAAACCTACAAAATGTATCTGTTTCGATGGGGTCATGGATGATTTGTCTCTGTTGATCACGAAACCCAAGCTCCGGAGGAGGGATACGAAATAAGAGAGAGAGTTGATTAAAGTGAACCTGTCTTTGTGCAGGAGAAGAAAATCGTCTAGATAAACGAGTAACCTGATTCCTTGTGCTCTCATGCGAGTGATGACCGGCTTGAGAACCTTGGTGAAACACCAAAGAGCTGAAGATAGACCAAAGGGAAGGCTTCTGAACTGAAAAAAACTTGTTTTTCCACTGGAATTGAAGGAATTTCCTGCAAGAATGATGCATTGAAATGGAAAGATAAGCATCTTGGAGATCTAGGCGAACCATCCAGTCATTTTCCAATAGAGGGTCTCGAAGATGAAGAATATACTCCATCTTGAAATGTTGATACACTACGTACTTGTTGAATAATTTTAGGTTGATTACAGGATGATACGTTTTGTTCTATTTGCGAACCAAAAACAACGTGCTAACGAACACCGAAGGATTGGGAGCACATCTTTCTATTGCTTTTTGCATAGAAGGGAATGAATCTCTTGGGATAGGAGACATTCCTGCTCTTTGGAAAACAAAAGGGGTCATGGAAATGCTTGCTGAGAAGGAATTGAATAAAGATCTATCTGATAACTCTGTATTGTTTGTAAAACCCAAGGATCTGACGTTATCATTGCCCAGGCTGAAAGGCAAAACTTTGTTCGACCATCAAATTGATAGAGGGCCAAAAGGAAAAAGTCTTACCTGGGTTTTGATTTCCCTTGGCTCTGTATCCCCGATATCTGTGAGATCTGGGCCTTTGCGGGTAAAATTGAAGTCTGTAGTCTTGTTGGAATACTGGGGAGCCTCTGGTTTGGTTAACCATACCTCTTGAAATGTAGCAGCCGGCAAAGCGACTCCTGCCTTTGCCTGTCCTGCCAAAAACCTGACTATTGAAAATTTTCTGCATGGAAGTTTGCGCTTTGTTGATAGAGGTGAAAGTGGCAACATATTTGCTTAGTTCTTTAATAAATGAGTCACCAAAGAGTAAGCCGTTTGCCTCCTGTCCTGCTTCCCTAGACGCGAAGTTGCCTAATTTTGGGTCAGTCTTGAAAAACAAACTTTTGGGCTGCTCCTGGGCTATGGCAGAATGTTGGTGCCTTCGATCCTTGCTTCTTCGGCTAAATCCAAAATTCTGGTAAGAGGGCCAGACAGGTCTAATAGTCTATCCTGGCAGTTGGTCCAAGCTCAGTCAACACCTTTTTTCGGGTCCTTGCCAAATTTTGTAAAAACATTAACATGTTAGAGTCTATGGAGGGGGTGGCCGTGATATTATTTGGTAGATCTGGCCTGGGACACTCCGAACGCAGTCTACTGCATGACAATTTATCAAGGGGTTGTCTTAATCTTTTAGAGACATACTGAGACATATGCTTGATTGGAGACCATTCCGTAGAATTATGGTGACGGATAAGAGTTGGGTCAAACATCGGTTGACCAGCAAAATCTAAAATAGATTCAGAAAGATTTTTATTTACTTGTGAGGACTCTCCCAATTTTACTCCTCTTCTCCAAAGGCCCCGACCAGATCATTATGTCTGGATCTTCCTTATCTGAATCACCCGAATTATCATCTGTGTCTCTTATGTGGGAAAACTAAATTGGAAAATTTTACTTACTGGAAGTGCCCGACCCAGCGAGATTGTGAGAAGATGGAGAGTTCTTGGAAGGGGATGAAACTTCAGGCCCACGCTTATTTGGTTCTTTGTTCTTAACATTAGGAGGCTCTTTATTCAATAATTTTTTCATTGAGACCTCTAAGGTCTTTGAGAGGTGAGACATAGAGTTAGCAACTGCCTTTTGCCAGAAATCTTTAATAAAGGCAATTAATGTTATTTTTAAAAATATGAGCCTCCTCTTCATCAGAAAGAATGTTCATAATTACAGTAATATGAAAAGGGGTAGGCACCTGAAGACAGTCGTTGTGCAGGAACAACAAAAAACAACCAGGATTTGAGGGGTTAAAATTGGGAAACTCCAGGAAAGGGCGGAGCCAAGGCAGCACATGGACGAGGCTAAAGCCGAAGGCAGGCGGCAACGATATTGGCGTTGGGCCTTCTTCTGAAGCATATGAGCGTCGAGAGAACCAGCCAACAACAAGCGGGCCTACCAAATGCAGTGTGATGCCGCACGCGAGCCTTCTGAGGGGAAGAGGAGAGGAATAACGGACGTTGGCGAACGTTCTAAAGGGAGAGCCCGAAGGCGAAAAACGGGCCGCCTCCCGAGCTTTGAGCAATTATGTGAAAAGATATGTGAAAAGATATCCAACCCACAAACGGCAACCAATATGTGAATAACGACATAAATATATTCAGTAAAATGATAAAATGATAAAGAGAAGTACTTACCTCGACTGTGAGCAGCAAGAAAGGGAGGACCTGTTGCTCTCAGTCAAGGCATTTATTACATGGCTCTTATGTGATTGGTGGTTCTCTTGTGATGTCAGATTGTAGTTTTCTCAACTTGAATGCTGGGAATGGCTGCTATTGTATTAAAGCAAGAAAAGATAGCTCTAAGGAGCCTCTGGGTCTTGTAATAAAATCCTTATTTTCACCCTATGTTTCTATTGAAGAGTTGTTTCATGCTGCAGCCAAGAGGGCTTGTCCAGAGCATCAGTTGGGGGCACTGTATCTATCTGGACAACACCTTCACATCTTTTTTTTTTTTTTTTTTTTTTTTACCTGGAAACCTTATTCATCATCTGAAATGTCACCGGCTAACTTATATAAAGGTGTATCACTTGTGCATTAATACGCAGCTGCTGCCAATTGCACAGCCGATCTATAATTATGCAGAAAACCCCACTGCCTGAGATGTTTGGAAGGCTGAGTGTATGTCTTGGGTCAGATGCTGTAGGTTATCTATAGGGCCAATGGGCTCATTTCACAGCTAAAACACTTAAAACATTTAAATTTGCAATGTAAGGACCATGAGGCCTGAACGGTCTGCCCGTGGTTAACATCTTAGTCACTTGCTTCCCTTACATGTTTTTAAAACGTTTTAAGACTAAGGGGGATAATTACGAACCTGCGGTGGCGGTCTCACCACCGCCAAAGCAGTGATCTGACCGCTTCGGCGGCGGTCTGACCCCTATATTGCGACCGTGGTGGTTGCGCCATGGTTGGACCGCCAGCACTGCCAGTTTCCCTCCACAGGAGGGGCTGGGGTGCTGGCAGTCCTAATCCTCCAGGGCAGCACTGCATGCTGCACTGCCCTGGGGATTACGATCACCCTCTCTGCCAGCATTTACATGGCAGTAGCACTACCATGTAAAGGCTAGCAGAGACGGGTTGCAGGGAGCCCCAGGGGTGCCCCTGCACTGCCGATTAACTTGGCATGGGCAGTCCAGCGTACCCCATGGCCAGGGCGTCATGCAAATCACTACCTGCATTGCAGACAATGAATTGCACAATGGGTGCTGGTGCACCCTACGCACCGCAACATTGCCGCCAGCTCAATTATGAGCTGGTGTCAATTTTGTAGGCTATTCCCCGCTAGGCCAGCGGGCAGAAACACAATTTCCACCCGCTGACCGAGTGGGGAACTCGTAATGGGGCCCACGGGAAGGGAGCCGCACTTAGCTGAAAAAAATAAGGAGCATTTTTTGCAATGCTGAAGTGCGATTGAAACAAAGATTTTAATTTTAAAAGGATCAAAACAAATCAAGACACTTTTACTTGCCTGTGTCCAAATGATAAATATTCACAGAAACCCAAATTCCACACATTAAAAACTCTATGTCCGGCCAAATTTATTAGCCATTTCAAAGGAATATATGTTAACTGTAAATGATAGTGCACTACCACACTATGCTTGAGTAATATATTTGTGCCAGTGTGCCCCAAAATGCACCACCAGCAACATACTGCCCCCATAGCACTCTTCTGCTACATACATTTGCTACACTTTGTTTGCAGCTAGGATTTTTCCCAATCCCTATGACTTCACGATGTCACCATCCAAACTCTGAAAAATGTACCAGCACCACTGGGGAAAAGGTACTAAACAATATCACTGAATCCAGTTTTAAAACAAACCCTTGCAAGTTTTTCCTAGCAAGATTGTGGGTGAACCTTCCACTATTTGTTGCTGGTGTTCTTTTTATTTATTTCACAAAGTCATTTCAACAAGGAGTGTGTTTACTATACATGATCTTATACAATCATCCCACTTGTGTATGACTTTCACACACAAATTGAGAAATATGCATGTAGCCTAACTTTCAATCTGAGGAATCGGGTCTAAGTCCCAGTGTTGGCTCTGGGCGGACCACTCCATCTCCAAAATACAATTAATCTGACCTTTCACATTGTAATCTGGTGCTCATGTAAAGTGCTCCAATGTCCTTGGCAGTGTCCTTGTAGAACTGATGTTTGTGTGTGTGTGTGTGTGTGTGTATATATATATATATATATATATATATATATATATATATATAGATATATATATATATATATATATATATATATATATATATATATATATATAAAAACATGTATATAACTTAGTGTCGGTTGCCACTGGGTAGTTATAGTTAGAACCATGTTTCTGTTAAAAAAAAAAAGAAAAAAAAAAAGCTTTTTTGACACGCCTTTGTCTTTGGCACAGTTTGATGAATCTTCAAGAAATATTTAAAAAAAAGTGCCATGGAATGTTTTAGGGTGATCCATCAAGCGGGGGCTACGAAAAGGGGGTGGGGGGTCAAAAAGTTGCATTTTCCAAACTAACTACTAAGTATTAATACTAATAATTTGAACACCATTACAGCCCGAACCACTGGATGGAATTACACCAAATTTGACAGAAAGCTAGCTTTTGCTACGCAGATCTTGCTTTTGCTTATTTGGTGTAAATCTGTCCAGTAGTGTTGGATATATTATAGAGAAAACAAATTGTATATCTCTGGCCGTGACGACGTCGTGAAGATTAAGAGCTCATGCATGGCAAATTCACAGCTCTGATTGCCTGCCAACACTTTAAAACAGGAAGTGTTGACAGCTATCTTGGGACCCGCTACCCCCCTCCCTGGAGCCCCAGGGACCGCCACCTCCCTGGGACACTAAACTAATGTGGTGCATGGGGCCTCGTGCCCCCCCCAGGCCTGGGGACCGCCAACTCCCTTGGACACAAAATTAATATGGTGCGGGGGAGGATGCGCTGCTCCGCCCCCACAGCCCCAGGGACCACCACCTCCCCGAGGCTTTTACAAATATAACAACAGCTCCCACCAAGCAAAAGCAAAGTCAGGTTTCTCACAGCAACAGCTGTCAAACTGCTCCTGCTGTCAAGAGGCAGAGTTTTTATCTGTCTTCCCTGCACGCAAATATGCATTCAGGGAAAGCAGATAAGCACATAGCTCCCACAAGCAGCTCCCTGCTTGAGGGAGCAATTCTGGCTTCAAAAGGACATAGGGAGTCAGCTAGCCCACTGTACTCTTTCTCTTTCTCTTTCTCTCTCTTTCTTTCTCTCACCCTTTCTCTCTATTTCTCCCTCTTTCTCTTTCTCTCTCTCTCTCTTTTTCTCTCTTCCGTCCCATAATGGGATGGAAGAGAGAGATAGTCATTGCAATGGTCTCTCCATGTATTGACTTCAAAATGTAAGATCAGCAAGATGTTTGGTAAAAATGTTATAGTTACATTTGGATGCAGAGCAGAACAGAGTCACTGCTGGCCAAATGGTCAAGTTCTTGTATTGTCACTCAGTAGACTGAAGGTTCAAATCCTAGTATCGCTTGGCAGTGTTTTTGTTTATTTACTAATGTTTTGACTGTTAAACCTTTCTAGTAACAGAACATTCACATTTCTTTCCTCTCACATGTGTGTGTTGCATGTCATAGGAATGTCTGAAAACAGTCCATCAAGGAGTCCCCTGTGTGCTAATGGTTAAGGTCACAGACCCTCACACTGACAGTTGAGGGTACTACTCCAGGTGTGCCCGTGATCATATCCCTCCTTCAAATGTTTAAGGTTCATACTGAAAGGTGATTTAATTCTTTTTGATTAACAAATACATTTTTCTTTTCAATTTGTCCAAAAGACCTCATTCTAAGTATTTCATCCTTCAAAGCTTAAACTCTCCATCTCTCTCCCTCTCACTCTTTCTCTTGTTCTCCCTTTCAATCATTTTCCCACTCACCCACTCAAACCCTTGCACACCCACTCACACACCCACTCAGACCCTCAAGGCACCGACTCACAGCCCCACTCAGACCCTCAAGCACCCACTCTCAGACCCACTCAGACATACACCCACTCAAACTCGCACACACCCACTCACAGACCCACTGACACCCTCATGCACCCACTCACAGACCTGCACAGACACTGACACACCCACTAAGACACTGATGCATACACTCTCACACCGAGACAGAAACTCTCTCAGCCACTCTAACCCCCCAGATACACCCTCCCAAACCTATTCTCACACCCACAGAGACAGGCTGTGGCCAACTCCGTCGTGCACAGCCAAAGGGCCGTGTGGGGTTTGGTGGTTAAGAGGGTTGGCTGCAGTGTCTGGCCACAGGACAGGCCTTGCGAGCAACCCCTGCTGCGCACGGACGAAAGCTGTGCACAGAGCAAGTTTGGGTGCCGTCGCTGCACACAGCCAAAGGCCATGTGTGGCAGTGGTTGGATTAACGTATAGTAAAAAAAATTACTATACCTTAAAAAAACATAGAAATTCACTGAAAAAAACAAAGGTTACAGGGACGTTATAGTTAGGAAATAGAATTAAAATAAACATAAAATTCACTGAGAAAATCAAAGGTTACAGGGACCTTATTGTTAGGCTCACATTTTAAACGTACAAAACCATAGAAAATTCAGCTGTTATAGTTAGAATTATCTCAAGTAACTATAACTCATGTCCTGTGGTAACAATAACTCACGCCCTCACCATGCACTGCTAATTACCCCACAAATTACAGCACTCATGACTTCTTTGATAACATCGCTGATCATATCAATGTTATGTCTGCAGTAAAACATTTTACAAAAAACTGTGCATGGCGGGGGCACAAATTATAGTTACCTTAGGGCATGAGTTATAGTCACTTAAGATCACTCTAACTATAACAGGTGAATTTCTATGGTTTCGTACTATTAAAATGTGGGCCTAACTATAACGTCCCTGTAACCTTTGTATTTTTCAGTGAATATATATATATATATATATATATATATACTCACCCAACAACTCCCGAAATAACCATGCTCGTCGTGTGGCAGTCCGACCATGGAATCGCGAATTCCATAAAATATATATCAACGTTTTCTTGCCCAATAAAAGGAGAACAGTCACATATGTTTATTGTCACCAAGTTTGTTTCTCCCAACTCATTTCAGCTGTAGCCTTGTTCACAGAACAAACTTGGTGACAGTAAACATATCTGCAATTTGTTGAAAGTGTCCTGACTGTTTTCCTTTTATTGGGCAAGGAAATGTTGATATATATATCTTGTGGTTCCAGTGAACTTCCTTCCACCGCCGATAGCTGCACCAGAGCAGCCATTTACAACTCCTTCAGATTTGTTGGACAGATAAAAAAGTAGCACACGATCAGTCCATTTCATTTATTTTGGAAGAGTGCTTCTTCATACAAAACGTCAACGCGTTTCGCAGAACGCCTTCACTGGACAATCCCCCACAAACAAACAGCTGCCCAATATACGCTTGTTGTCTATTGTTTCTTTTCACACCCTCTCCTTGCTCTACTTGCCATCCTGTTGCTCTCAAAGGTATCATGAGTGCCATTTTGAAAAGGAATTTACTGCAATCATACTCAATCATTTGAAACATAATGCATAAGAACCAGCTTAAATATTCAAGATCATATTTTGATTTTCTTAAAATTGAATCCTCCATCTATTAAACATGTGATTGTGCAATACAGAATAATATTCATGACATGACCTTTCACTTGCATATGGCCCAGTGCTATTGCTAAACACATATTTGATAATGTTCTATAAATAATATCCTATATTACTACAGATTGCATAAATTCCAAACCCCAGCTTTGTAATATCTTATATCAAACAGATTACCACACTCTATTAGTGACATCAAATATGTATAGCATATAGCTAATAATCTGGACCAAATTCTAATATTCACCTGGCGTAGATCTCATAATATATGATGTACATAATTGTGATTCTATACAAATGATTCATCTGCTATATCCAGAACAAATATCCAGAATGATGTGGTACTGCTTATGTTCATCTCAATACAACAACTATATGTCTCCAGTTGCAAACATGACATATGCTGTACAGACTACAAAATATCAGTCCGAATTGCAAAGTCACATCTATGCTGCCCATGCGATGGGTACACAGTGCGTCCCTCTCTTTAGATGACCTGATACCGGCCAAAAATATATATTGTGACTAGTGCTGTTCAAACTACAAAGTTAGAAATTAAAGTGCAAAAGGTCTGACAGATATAAGGTAAAGTGTTGCATTTCTAAATTCAGATGTTTCACAATAATTTACAGTAAACAGTACTCTATTTCCTATAATTGCTCTGTGTACGTCTGCCCATATAAATGACCCATAAAATACTGTATGGTAGACAGGTCTCTCTGTGGCACCTTGAAAATGCCCAATATTAAAGTAGCATGTGCTATATATTGCAAGATCTTGGCAATTGTTAATGTTCTTTAATTGAACATAACCATCCCTCATTACCTATTGTATAAAGTGTCAAGTACTATTATAGAATAAAGAAAAAATGGAGTGCTACTAGCTAATTAGTGTCTATATGGCTCCTCAATCCTGCCATCTATTAAAGTGACCTCTGCTATATACTGCGAAATCGTGGCAGCCAACGATGTTCCACGATTGCACATAACCATACCACATTAACTGTTGTATAAAGTGTCAGTTATTGCCATATAATAAATAATGTGCAAATTGCAAATTAGTCTCTCTATGCTAACTCGATGTTACCAGATATTAAAGTGACATGCGGTGTTCAAGACCATCAAAGCAGTTATCAATACTGCTAGATTGCACATAACCATACCCTATTGCTAATTAAATAAAGTGCCAAGTGTTGTCAAAAATCTAGAGATGGGGGGGTAACACTCCAGGACAACTGCTTACAATATACTTTCAACAAAGTGCAAAACTTACAACCCATCACTTCACACATAAGAAAACAAATACCTCATTATAATACTCTCTGCTGTTGTTACTCCATATATAATTCATTTCAAATTGTTACAACTACCATATTCTGATTGGACACATCCATGGAAAAAGTTGTTCAATTGGCTGAAACCAGGTAAGGTAACCACCGGAAGGAAAAAAAGCACTGTCTCATTACCAACCTAATCCAGTTCTGACAGATTCCCATCCTATCTCTAAATGTGCACATATAATTCTGCATCTAAGCTGTGCCCCCATGGTTTCTGTGTCCCCAAAGTTAAGATCATCCTGGATTCCATTCTCCTTAATTCCAGTACTCTGTCTTCTTTTCTGGGGTCTATCTTAACATGTTTTAGGCCAAAGAAAGTCAAACTCTTGCAATCTCCTTCATGCACATCCCAAAAATGTTTGGCCATAGGATATAATCTGTCTTGATTCTTAATGGCTCTAAGATGTTGCAAGAATTGACTCTTCAGCTTATGAATAGTGCTCCCAACATATTTTTAAGACCTGCACACTGGATGACATACACTACAAATTCAGTGTCACATGTGAGACTCTGTAATAGGACACACTCTCCCCTCAAATGTCACAAAAGACTGCGTGTTCATAGCAAATTTGCATGTTTTGCAATAGCCACAGCTCCAAAACCCGAGACTCTTTTTTTTTTTTTTTTTGTTTGTTTTTTTGCCAGCCACCTTGCATTCTCTTCTTTAATTAACAAACTTTTTGTTAAAATATCCCCCTATGATTGCGCTTTTTGATATGTGGTCTGAGGGCGCAGTCCAATCTTTGTCCTTATGTTCATCTTGTGAAAGTATATATAAGTGTATATATATATATATATATATATATATATATATATATATATGTGTGTGTGTGTATATATATATATGTGTGTGTGTGTGTATATATATATATATATATAATTCCAAAATATGCCACTGAGCCTCGTATTAATACAATTATATTAGGCTTTACCCCATACTCTGTTGTTGAAGGGGTTTTTCAAATTTGCTAAAATCACTGCTATCAACAGCAAGATTTTTCAGAAGCTTTGTAAATTTAGTGAACAAATACCCCAGGCTATCAAACCCCTCTGAAATGTGTTCCAACTCCAGAGCCATTAACTATCGGCCACTTTGTTTAGGCAGCTCAATATCCTGGAGAGGACTGATAAAGATATATCAAAGGGCAAGGTCACGGTTCTGACATTTACAAATAATTGCTGTTAGAGAGTAATGCAACACATTTTAAAGAATGTTATTTTGGTAATTCATAGCATTTTGAAAGTATATCTACTATTACATTAAAAAAAAATGCTACTGCTAGGTGCCTTGCAAGAGGTTTTTCTAAAAATTGGGTTATGGTTCTAAAAACTTTGTAAAGGACAGTTGTAGAAAGACCACGCACAAAGCAAAGTCAAATTATCCTATGGTTCTCCATCATCAGAGAGAAAAACACATCTGTGGTTGTTTGTTGTGCAATGTTGCAACGCCATGGCTTTACATTTGGGTGGGTTGCCCTCTCCCAAGGGCACAGAAGAGCACAAAAAAATCACAAGATTGCAGTTGAAAGGACATCTCCATAGCCTACAAGACAGTGTCACAAGAGCTTTCACAACTTTGATACAATAGTCTAACTATAAGTGGTCGGGGGTGTTCTAGACTGGACCTCTGTGAATGCTGTGCCTTACCACTCAAGAAAGACTTTGTTGACCAAATGTAAAGAAGCTGAAAGGCCTTGTAGGGATGACGCGGCCTAACAACATGGGTTGATTTATGATGAGGGGCCAGACTGATTTTCACATGGCTGGTCCTTTATTGTAAGGACAAAGTGGGGTACCAAAAAAGTGATTGGCTGGTATGGTTCTAGTACTACAACCAGCAAAATTTCAAGCTTCTTTTGGGTTTCATTGAAGAAGTAGTTAATTTGTTTTTGCAAAGAAGAGCAGACAAGCCGTACCAGCACGCTCCTCGGAGTTGTATTTTTTTAAGGCTCACGCCCTTGTTGCCGTTCCACATGTGAAAGTAAACACCGAGAAACGTTAATGTTTTAATAGCATGGGGTAACGCAGAATGATGTCATTAACTTTTGCGGCGCACACCGGCTGCACGCCGAATGACGTCATTTTGGTTTGCCCTTAACACAGACAGACGAGTACAAGAAAACACGCATTACGTGGTGTCGGCAGCCTTTCTCTTCTCGTTTTGTTCCAGTTGATATCATTTTTTCAAAACAAATGACTACGTGTGTTGAAACTAGTGTTGTTGCTTAGATTGTTTTTCGTGGAACGCGGATCATCTGATCCGGCAGGAATTGTTCTTTTAGTGGTTGCTGTAATGAGCGCTATGTTTTGTCTGGCTTCAAGAAAGACGTAATGTTCACATCTTTCCTGTGCCTGTTACTTGACAGCAGGTAATGGATTGTGGCGTTTAGCTTGACATTTAAGTCAACACAGGTGCAGAAGGCCGTAAGGCAAGTCAAGATCACTGATGGTTATCGGCGTCAGAGCCAACGATGTATTTTGCCCGAGAGCACCCCCCTAGCAAAAGCGTTATATTGCCCCTAAAGCTGTAATACGGCGTCCTTTACTGCCCTCTGCTGGTAGTACACTCGGGCAAACGTCTGCTGTACATTTATGAATGCACCAGACTTGCATCTCCCACATCTATTCCATTTGTTTGTAACTGCACATCCGGGTATAGTCTCGTTTTAAGCAAAAAAGGATAAGATAAGGGGTGATTGGGTTTTATGTCTTCTCTAGATACATTTGCTCCACAAGATTTTTTCTGACGTTTGTGAAAACAGTTGATTTTTAAAAAGGACTGCGTACAAATGCGGAGATGGTTGATAGACAACTTCTTTAAGTTAGACTGTCTTAAAAGAGAGGTCATGGTAGTGGGAGAGGACTGTACCTGGTGGACTTAAAAGGTTTGCCAGCTTGGCCCACTAACGACCCCAGTAACTGAGGCAGTCATTGTGACCGGGATCTCTCATCTGCTGACCAAGCCCAGAAGGTATGGTCGACTGACTTTCCACAATTGAAAATGTTGAGAAAAAGTCTTCTGTTTATTCCACCAGCAAAGCATGGTGGAATTGGTAGAGCCCGCATGCTCTCCCATTGTTGCTTACTACAATTTTCGGTCTGCCAGAGTCTCTCGTCTCCAGACCCTAGTGGGATGGAAAGGTGGCTGTTAGGCTGGTCTGTTGTCTCTGGGTATTTGACCACATTATCAGTGCGTATGAATGTATGTAGCTGCTTCCAGTAAAGCGTTGTGTTCAATTTAGGGCCCTCTTCAGGACTCCTCCGCTCTTCTACAGTACCAGTCTTTATATCCTCTTACTTAGTTTCACCGACATGTACCAGGCAGGTCTTTGTGTCCTGAGTCTTTAATATTGTGAAATATTCTGCATCTTAAGTGCTTTCAATATGGCAATAGAGCCTCTAAAGTGATGGCCTTCAGCTCAGGATCTCCCTTCCATTAGTGTTACTTTGCCCTTTTACTACATCTGAGTTCTGGACTACTACATCCCAGGTATCGAGGCGGATACGGAAGCCAATGAGCGTAAATGGGAACCTGCCTCCCCAACCTCATCACTGTTTGGCCGCTCCTTTCCTTTTATGATCACTATTCTGTGCACATGCTATGGGGATGCACTTAATAGTTGCACCCCACTACTTTGGACAGTAGAATGAGGGAGTCTGATTCTTTGCTCAGGTGCGTCTGTTAGGCTGGTGGTTGGGTATGGTTCTATTGCTTGGCTTCCTGTTCTCCTATTGGTCGCCTTGGATGCCTGGTGGTTCAAAGATGATGCATGTGATATCTATGAAAGGGGCACACGCCATTCCCTTGCGTTGACCACTGTAACCCCCCTTGCTTGAATACGAGTACGTGGCTCCCTATACTTGAGGCTACCAGATTACTGTCATGGGGGACACAGTTCTCCTGCCATGGGCTTTCAGAAACCGCATAGATTCTGGTAGTAGTAGTCCTGGTTCCTATCACGAAAGCATCATGTGTACTAAGGTAGGGCCACTGGAAATATGCAATTTGCAGCTGGGGTGTTTTCCCCATTATTGCGGATTTGTTGCCACACAGTCCTTCATAAACTGCATAATCTGCAGATTTTAACTAAAAATATTGTTTCTGGCTCAAACTGACCAATAGTTACTAACATGTGGCAACAAGTGTTACTGCACAGTGAAAGGCCCTTTGCGAGGGTCTATTAGTAATCTATCTGTTACTTATTACAGTATTTGAGTGTCAGGCTACTACTAATGAGGTGAAACATTGGTCCAGGTAGTGTTAACAAGTACTAAAATGCCAACACAATGAGGTAATACTATCATAAAATGTGCCACATTATATCAGATTATTTACCTTTTTTGCCAAATACTTTAGAAAACACTGCCACATATTTTGGTCCTCCCCTGCTTCATAATTCCCGTGGCCCTGGTACTAAGCTCATATTCCACAGTGATTTTGAAAAGGAAATGCCAAGGCGTGAGTTAGATAGTAGTGGATGGAGTGGGGATATAGAACGCTGGCATTTTGGCATGAGTAGGCCAATGCATTTTTTTGACCCTCTGACATGCTTTGGAAAGACCACGCTCTGCACACCTTTGCTTTTCAGCTTCTTCTTGAAGGAATACTTGGGCAGGGTGGTGTTTGGGCTCTTTATACCCCCTCCACAATCAGAGTTCTCTTTCTTCCTGTTCTCGTGGGTGTGAGCCTCGAGTCTCTGCTTCCGGGTTGTTGCTGCAGAGCACAGTAATCTCTTTCAAGGTCACAGTCGGATCTGTTCCATTACTGCTCTTGTGGACAAGCCCTCCCTGCAGATGGATGCAACATTCTAACGCCGATCTCTAATTCTAACCACCAAAAGGACACATTCTTAACATGCGTGTTGCGTGGGAACGTATTTTCTTATCCAAATATAAATAGTTAAAAACTGCTCAGCGTGAGAGCTCATGTAAGAGTGTCGGCGAGTTTACCCATCTCGCACACACAAAATGGCATTGTTCCTGTTCAGTGGGGCAAGTCTTGCCCACCAAGCTGAGTCGTCTTTCCTTAAAGGTCACGGACGGTCTTCCCCGTTTTGCCTGCCTACGTAGGATCATGGTTTCAGTCTTTCTTTCCTCAGCTTGGTAGCACGGTAGGGTTTAGGGGTCAGTCCCATACTTCTAATGGCCTCTCGGGTAATACAAAAATGTCTACACCAGGAGGGTGGATGGCCAACCAGCCTTTTCTGGACAGTAGCAGGCAGTGACAGTGATAAAAATAATTTTTATTCAGTGCCTGCTTTAATTTGTGTGTGATTTGTGGATGTTTGTTCTTTTCCAGAGCGCACCCAGCCCTGAAACTCGTTTGGTATGATGTTTCATCCACAGACATCTCCGCCTTACTCCCAGCCCTGACTTTGTGCACAGCCACCTGCGGCGTTCGCACCCTAGCGCTCTGTGCTCTGCCACTCATGCCGGCCCTCTCTGCTCCTCATACCGTGCACTCGCTTCTCTGCCACTCACCCCTGATGCTCCCTACGCTGCCCTCATACCTTGGCGCGAGCTGCCCTGACACTCACCCCCTGGCGCTCTCTGCTATGTCCCTCATACCTTGGTGCTAGCTGCCCTGCCACTCACGCCCTGATATTCTGTGCTCTGCCACTCGTGCCCTGGCACTCTCTACTGCTCATACCTTACCATTTGATGCTCTGCCACTCGTGCCCTGGCACTCTCTACTGCTCATACCTTACCGTTTGATGCTCTGTCACTCGTGCCCTGGCACTCTCTACTGCTCATACCTTACCGTTTGATGCTCTGACACTCCCTCCCAGGTGCTCTCCGCCCTTCCACTCACCCCTGACTCTCTCCGCTCTGCCACTAAAGCGCTAGTACTCCCTGCTCCTCATACACAAGCGCTCTCTACTCTGCCACTCACATGTTAGCATGCTGTGCTCATAATTGAGCGCCGTCTGCTCTGAAACTCATGCCCTGGTGCTCTGTGGTCTTCATCTGCTTAGGCTCTCTGCTGTACCCCTTACGCATTCGCAGTTTTGGCTTTGACCCTCACACCATGGCGGTGTCTCCTCTGTCACTCACTAGCGCTCGCTGCTTTGTCACTCACATCCTAGGGCTTGAGGCCCTGCCCCTCTTACTCTGATGCTCTCTGCTCTGCCCCTCATCACCTACCTCTGTGTGGTCTGCTTCTTGTATCCTAGTGCTCTTTGCCCTGCCTCCTCACACCCTAGCCGCTTTGCCCATCCATGGCAGCCAGGCTCACAAAATTATTGGTGGGGTCCAGGTCACATGACCAATTATGAATATAAATTAAGAATTGCTGGTGGACTGGAGTGAGGTCTGCAGTTTATCTATTCATAAGGTTAGACAATGCTGTTAATTTAATTGTCAACCCTCTGCTCCTGCTCCCTCTGCATGCACACTGCCCTCTCTACTCACAATTTCCCTTCACAGGCCCTATCGCCGCCCTCTCCAAGCATTCATGCTGTCTCTGCTTCGTGCCCCTTCAGCCCATACACTGCCACCAGTCAACAGTGCCTATCTTCTTTGATGCCTGCTGGGATGGCATGGTGCATGGCACAAAGTTTGTGAACATTCAAAACCTTGTCTGAGGGTGGTAGGTATGCCAACGTGAGCATTCAGTCTTCCAGATTCAATTAAACGTTTGCATTAAAAGTCGTGTGCCTAGCAGCCTTACTGAAAGGTTTAAATAAATGCAACAACCACGTATTCATTGTTTGCACTTTAAAAGAGAGATGTTCTATGCCTAATTTGAGCTGGTGATTGCCGGTGGGCGCCACCTGCACTTATTTTTGGTGAGCACGGGATGACCGGTGATGAAGCATGGCGACGTGGGGAGTATGCGAGGTCATCCCCTAATTTGTAGGAATAGCCAAATGGTCTTGTATTTGCTGGCACTAGAAAGATTTATTTCGCGACAGGAATAAGGTTTAGCCCAGGAACAGGAACTTAGAGGCACTAATATTGAGCCACCATAACGGTACGTTTGCTTTGTGTGGTAACTACAAGCACTGTTTGCCAACTTTTGGTGCTATATGTAGCAATTATTGGTGGGCAAAAGGGAAAGAAAATGAAAGGGGGGGCACACTTCTACTAGGGGAATTAATATGTTTGTTGTAAAAGGGCGGTGTGCAATGTATTGGACCTAAAATACTATAAGAATGGTATTTGAGCGAGGCCTATCTTTTTTCTGTAAAACCTGAATAAAAAGATTAGATAAATAAAACTGCACAGTGTTGGTACAGTGTTTTATCAAAGGGAATCACTGGCCGACCTAGTTATTTGCAGAGTATGGAGTTCCCTCAGCGTGAAGCGCTAAAAACCTTACTGCTTATGACACCCCCACCCCTCCTGTGGTCACGGAAGCGTAGGAATAGCAGATTAATTTAGCAGGAGGGACAATGAGGCAAGAAACCGTCTGAGCACTTTCAAGTGGTTCATCTGCAGCACTTGTTTGACATGACTGAAGATGCATGTGCTACATGTGAGATCTGCTAGTGCTGCAACAGCAGAACCCCGTTGAGGTGCTGTCTGTGTAAACTGCCCTGCATAGTCTTGGGATCCCTGCTCCTCATACCCTAGCATTTTCTCTTTTCCCCCGCACAATGTGGCACTCTTTTCACTCTTTTCTCTTCCCCTCCTACTCCTGCTCTCTCTGCCACGCCCCTCATCCTCTAGTGCTCTCCGCCTCTCACCTCATACCTTTCTCCACTCCCCAGGCAGCCCCACATGGTAGCACCTGTAGCATGAGCTGCAATTGTTCAACCCAGGGTGTGTATCATAGCGGAGTTGTAAGCACCTCACTGAAATGACACAAATCCCGAGGATGGGCTTGAGAAGAAGGGGTGACGGGTCGTCATTTTTCCTTTCTCTGTGTCCCTAGACGTGTCTAACTGCTGCTCCCCTCACTGTTCTGGTAAATAAGGTCCTGCAGGTTTTCCAAGTAGTGTTAGCCCATTAGTAAGAGTTTCTCACATTTGATGAAGACAGGATCTATCTGCCTTTTCACCCACAGGGCTCTTTAATCCATGATTGCCTACATGAGAAAGGCAGAATGTTTGGCACTAACACAAAGGGTACCAACATGTATATACGTTTTTTCAGCCAACAGCTTGTTGCATTCGTTTGGGCTTGTAGTTTGGCATTTAACCATTTAATTTTAGCCTCAAGGCATGTTCATCAGACTCGGAAGAGAAGCAGGGGAGATGGAGCAAATGTCCTCATATCCGATGCCTTGAAGAAGTCTCGTAATATACTAATGGTGCGGCTGTCGCCACATGCAGCTGGTTCCACAGGGCAAATCACACCATTTGTAGCCTGCACTATGAAACAGGCCATGTCTACATTCCCAAACCACATTCGCAACCGACTGGAGGTGAGCAGCGGATGTGCATAAGCCTTGAGACTTAGAACTACGTGTTCAAGAGATAAGTATTGCCCACCTCGGTACCAGTGCCAATAAGGCAGTGGTGGTAAGACGGTGATGTCCAGGTCTCATGATTTTCTGTGGCCCCATCTGTGTTGTAGTCTGTTTAGAAAAGCAGGGTCATGAAAGCTGAGAAGAACAGCTATTAGTCCAGCCTGGGCCTCCTGCCCTGCTGCAAGTATCACTGTCTGCTGCTTTATTTTATAACTTTTACAAGAAGTGTATTTTTGACTGTTTCATTTTAGAACCTTAGATTATATCACTGCACTGAGTGGTCTTTATTAAAATTAATGAACCAATACCCTTTCTTCTGTGACAATTTAATGACTCAAGAGGCAAGTCAGTACTTCTTCCTAAATAAGCCTTTCTTATTTATAGCTGAAGCAACATTATGGTCTATTAAACCGTACACAAGCGTTTGTTGTATAGAGTGAAGCATAAACTATTTCAAGAAGCTCTCAAATTTGATGCTCATGGAAACGGGGATAGTGAAAAAAGTAATTGCCTATCATCACACTGTTTGGTCTGTTTACAGCTGGGATTGAGACCAGACATTGTGCAATTTAGATCATGGATTGATATCACATTCTTTCCCCCTCCTGCCATGATGACAATTTTATTAGTGACCAAAGAGGCAAGAAGGTTGGCTTGTGCCTCCTTGACAGGGCATTTATTGCTGTTAGAAGCAACATTATGGTCTGTTAACCTATGTACAAGGGAGGTTCTTGTACAGTGCACACCTTGAACTGAATTATTACAAGTAGATGTCAGATAGAATGATCTCTGAAAAGGAGGCAGAGGGAAGAAATGTAATTCCCAGTGCCACTCGGTTTGGCCAGGCTGAGAAGCTGTGTTTGAAACCATGGACTCTGGGTCAGGGCATGGCAACTGGTTTTGCACTGGGTCCAATACAGGCTTCTGACTAGTCTAGGTAAGTCATGCAACTGCATTCAAAATATCTGTTTTGACACAGCAAGCTTCCCTCAGAGGACAAGCACCACTGTGCTCTATGGTGTCATCACCACATGCTTTTTCCATCACATGACTGGTGCAAATCGGGGAGCAGAAGTACAAGCTGCACTGCCTCACAGTACAAGGACATCAAGGCAGTTGCAAAGCAAGCTTCCCTCTCTTAAAGAAGATAGTAAATTCAGTCTTCCTTTTTCCACAGAATAGATCCAGCAAGGCAGACTGGTACAAACTTTAATTGCTCACAGAACATATACACTAGAGGCATGAGTGATATGTAGGTCACTGACAGATCGCTGAAGCGGGCGCTTAATTCACTGAGAAGAATGTATAGGAAGATGTGTGAGTGGATGTGCTTGTTTTAACACCATTCCACTTCATCACCCTAAAAATCCTGATGCTGTTACTCCAAGACCTGCAGTTTGTACTGATTCTTTAGTTTTCCATACATGGAGAAATCACTATAATCTAGAAGGTCATTGTTATTTGGAGTAGCCTCACCAAAGCCTTAATAAGCATGCTTTAGAGAGGCACAGAGGTGCCAGCCTTTTCCAAAGGATTTCGAATGCATGCAGGTCCAGCTGTGCCCACTCCCAGCCCCGGTGCTGCACCTGTTCACAATGCTGAGAGTCGCCAGTGCTCCACTCTCCATCTCACACTAGCTCTTTTTGTTCTGCCCCTCACCAGCCTTTCTCTGCTCTTGCATAGCGTGTGTTCCTTCTGTTTACGCCTCCCCATGGCAGTCAGAGTGGGTGGCAAGTCTGGCATCCAAGCACAACCGTCCCACACACTGTTAAATCTCTGCTCTCACGAAATAATTAGTTTAATTAATAGGCATGCCGGGTGACATGAACTGCTGTGTATTTCATAATTCAAAGATTAATTTTAATGCACTGAAAAGTACAACAAACAACAAGAATTCTGAGAGACTTTCTAAGCTGCATTTTTTCTGCCGTTTGTCGATTTCTTTGTGTCTCTGCTTTTTAGCTTAGTCTTTTCGAGTTGTACGAATTCATTTTGGTGAAACATGAGAGCTAGGATGCGGTCACCTGACCTGTACAGTCACCTCGAAACAGCATTATACTGTGGGAAAAGCTGATTCTTTCTTTCCTTCTTTTTTCTTCTTCCATTCTTCTTTCTGTCTTCCTTCATTTTTTCTATCCTCCCTTCCTTCTTTCATTCTTTCTTTCCTTAAGTCTTTCTTTCTCTTTATTCACTTCTGTCTTTCCTTCTTTCTTTCCTTCTTTCTTTTTCCTTCTTTCTGTTTCATTTTTTCTTTCTTCTTTTCGTTTTTCCACCTTTCTTCTTTCACTTTTCCTTCTTTCATATTTCCTCTCGACTTCCCCTCTTTTCTTCTCTAGTTTTGTTTTTAACTTGTTTCACTCATCTCATCTCTCAAGCTTCACCTTTCTCCTATAGTTTCACCTTTTCTTTCTCTCCCTTTTGTTCTTTTGTTATTTCTTTTCTTTTTTCTTTTCTTATTTGCTACTTTCTTCAATTCCTCCTTTCCAATTCTGCACCTGGGTATAGACCAAGGGAGGACCATGGCATTACGAGTTATCTTAGGCAAGCACCGGAGATACTCTAGTAGTTCTTGGAACAATACTATAAATCCTGGTGTTCATTTCTGTGATGACCAGAATCGCTTTGTAGGATGAGGAATTTCAAAGATAATTTTCAGTTCTGTCACCAAAACTTGACATACTAAGAGTCAAATGTCCTATACATTGCTAGAGGAGGGATGGTCCTCAATGTACATATGATTCAATGTCCACATTATTAAGTTTTGAAAGTATCAATTTTATCAGTTTCTGAAGCACCATTCCCCTCTCACCATTTCCTCTTCCTCGACCTTGGGACCTTCAGAACGGGCAGTGACACACCATAGATGGCGTGACCAAGGATGGCAGGGTGCGTAGTGGAGATGGGGGCTCCAAGGAAGACCCACGGAAGATCAGGTACAACCCCTCCTGAGGTGTACCAGAGTTTTGTTAGATATGAGGTTTACCAGAGTTTTGTGAGATATACGCGCACACACTATTGGTGGTTTTCTGTCCTGGTACACTTCTTAATTATGGAGAGAAGGGTAGGTATGTGCACTGCAGTGTCTATGAGGGGGCTTACGAGCTTCTCACTCCTTCATTCTCACTTGTTGGGGCTCCTAGGTGGTTTCTCAAGATACCCTCTAATGTGAAAGGGGCCAGGACGACTCTGCCATTATTGTAAAGTCTGTCTGCCTCCTGGCTACATCCAGCTACCCGCACACACTTCACACCTAACAAGCCACGCATTTCCAGCAGCATTTGCATCTCCTTCCCTTCACGCTATGCTGAAATACCACACGATTTTTTAAGGGTCGATCCACAGCCGTGGTCATGTGTCAGGCAGGTTTGTTGGCTACGAATTTTTTGGAAGGATCACTGTCTCTCTAAAAGCCTTGACCTGTCTTGATACTTTTATTAGATTAACCAAAGTAACAAGTTGTGGTAAGATGCCAGGCTCACAAAGCCACACACACACTCTCTGCAGGCGCTGGCAATAAACTTGATGTTTTAGGAAAGAGGAAATACCATGATACCTTATTCATTCATTGGTAAAAATTTTCAGCAGAAGTGTTGGACTATGTGTTGACCAGATTTGGCAAAATAACATGCCGCAAATCATCCTGGCTATCTCAGAGTACAACCAGAATTATCTTCCTTGCAGTCAAATGATCCAATTTATCATAGTAATGATAAAGTCCCACATTACGTAGCTGGGGCACACTGCATTTTAGAATTGAGTGCAACAGAACAGGGTCAGCACTGGAGCAAAACTGCGGCCAATGCAAAAGCATTAGAGCGTCCACCCTCCTGTTTCCAAGTTTTCCAAAATCTGTGACTGAAAGTAACTGAAGTAGAATACGAGTTCAACAAAGCCTTCTGACTTCAGTGCAAGTTGCTCTCTTTTGATGACACCATGGCTTCTATTATCAAACCTATTTTCTTGCATACCAAAGAAATGGAGAGCCAAATAGTCCTCAAAATGTGCCATTAAGTCAGCGGACTTACAACCTAAAACATGTTTGCTCCATTATTCATTGCATATATTTATATATTTGTTCTGTTTTGGTTTTTGCAAAGCAGTGTATACTGTTGGTTGTCATTGTAGGGTGATGTCGTTTATATGGGGATACTGTTGGCGCAACAAGAAGGCCCCAAGAGTTGAATTTTTAGGTCTACTAACGTTATTTCTACAGATTCACCAGGGAGCTTCAATTACAGGAGTAAAGCATATGCTTGAAAAAATCTGGAATGGCATAGGTGATGTCATCTTCAAACCGTCTCCGAGACCTCCACCAAGAAGGTAGCAACAGGGTGAAGACTTTGGTGGAGAGAAGCACAAATCAAAGTGGCAAGTGGGTTTTGAGGTAATGCTGGCTGTTTCATGCATCTGACCAACCAGCTGTACACATTGATGAGAGGGTTTCAATGGGCTAAAGTGGCTAGTCATATATGAATTTGAAGAAGTGGGCCTTCAGTCCTCCACAGTAATCATTATATGTGGGATAAAGCGCCCCCTGCCGTACATTATAAGGATATTGCAAGTCACTGTGGTATTCTGTGACTATACAGAGGATCGAGGCCAAAGCCCAGGCTCCTTTATATGGCCATGGAACTCTGAGGTGAGTTTCATCCTTATAATGTGCGGCACAGGGGACTTTATTTCTTATAGCATATGGGTATACAATAACCCTTCCCACAAACCACCTAAATCCTTGATGTGATGCTCTTTCATGTGCAAGAGATAGGATGTATCAAAGAATAAAAGGAGATTCTCCTGTGCAAAATGATACACACTAAAAAGTAGTTATACATTTGTTGCAAAAATATATTACAGTCCGTTTAATAGAAATAATAAAGCCAATTTCAAGTAAATTAGCGACAGGCTTTTATAAGGGATTGCATACTCCAATGCATTATAATTGAGAATAATGGTAAGACTAGTAGACAATTTAGAAAAGCATTTGCAAGCTTTACCAATGTTTATGTGCCAGTTGCAAACGCATGTGCCATGACGTGCAAACAGGTTCATAGTTTTGCAATGGGTTTTCTATTGAACACCCATTTCAAGAAGGCCACTGGTATGCACATATGTTGTGGCATGTGCAAATCTCTGTCGTGATACCTGTTGCCCATTATTAATTTGTAGATCTAACATGGTAGGCAGCCGTGTAGACTGGTGGATTAAAAGTTTTTTTTGTTTTTTTGTTTTTAACTAAAATAAAGTGTTTGTGTGAGCGCAAAGAAAGCAAGCAGCTCAACAGCACTTTGCAACTGCCAGGCCCTTGTGAATAAGTAAATAAATAATTTAAAAACATGTAAAGTAAAATAGAGTGGGCAGAAATAAATAATAAAATGTAAAGTAAAATAGGAAATGGACGGGGAGCACTGGGATGGGAAGAGATGGAAGTAAAAGTAGAGTGCATCTATGTGGGCACAGAAACAAGCAGAAGAGAGAGTGAGGAAACACATGCACTGCCGAGAAGTGCTACATACAGAACATAAATCCCATCAAGTCTGTAGTGGCTTCCGATCCGAATACCCCGATACTCAAATGCTTCTAGGTGGGGCAAGCACAAGAATGAGGAAGAAAGCCATTGACTCAAAAGCAGACACCTAAAATAGACAACAGAACTACCCTGTCATGAGCGAGGGTCTGACCAAGTCCACTCAAGGTATATGTTATGCGTTGGAAACAACAGGTCTTGCCAACAGATAAAGCTGACTGTAGCCAAGACATAAAAAGAAATGGTCAACTTGACTCCTATGTGTAAGAAAGATCAAATGGCATAACTGAAAAGAATCTTATTACATGAGCTTAGTGCAGCTTTGGAAATTTAAGAGCCTGGCAAAACTCCTAGATCGATGGAATCTAACAAGGTGTTTAAAGAATACTTTCTGGTGAAGCACAAAAAGTGCTGTATAGAAAACATGGAAGGGACAACAAAACAAAAAGTACTTCCTCTTACAATGTGCACTCTTAATTTCTTGGATATTAAAGAAAGACCAGTCTCACGAAAGAGGCTCCAATTACAGGCCCATTTGGGTGATCAAAGCTTGCTATAAAATCCTAGCAACCAATATACCTAAGAAGTTGCCAAAGGGTGCACGCAAAGTCACTCACCCAGAGGTAACTGGTTTTGTTAAGTGTAAGGCTGGTACGGCAGCACGAGGAACATTCACCGTACCAGTGTCTATAGCAACATGAGCATGCTTAATCCTTCTCAGTGGAGCACAAGCCAGGAACAAAATGGATCTGTGTATCCGCCATTCCCGCCAAAAAGTGAGCGGCTGTGCCATGCCTGGGAGAACGTTGCAGTGAGCACGTCCTCCTGATAAACCTCGGCGTCTGTGCTTAGGTGACCTCAGTGGCTATGGAGCACACTGCCTTCTATGCCAGTGTCTGCTTTTAAGGGCATTTAGAATAGGTTTCAGACTGGCAGTGGTGTCGCCCTAAATGTATAAAGGGAGGACTGTCTGCCAGACTCCCACGTCTCGCATAATAACTGTCCCACCATACGTGTGCCACTCTAATGAAGAAGAATATTTTAATGACTGTGCATTTCTAGCCTTCTCACTTAATCTGGTGTCCTCAGTATTGCTGATGAAGTGTCTCTTGTTTGCTCGGAGTGTCTGCTGTCCATGATATTGATGGTAGTGTGGTTTGGATTTGCTGCTGATGTCCCTAAAACGAGTGGGTTGCTGTTTGCTCCCAGTTTCTGATATCCTCAGTGTAATTGATAGTGTGGTTCTGTTTTAATTCCAGCGTTTGATATCCTCAGTATTAATGCATTTGTGATTCTAGTTTGCTCCCCGTGTCTAGTGCCATTAGTATTAATGCTGGTGTAGTTTCAGTTTGCTCCCCGTGTCTGGTTTTGTCAGTATTAATGATAGTGTGGTTCTGGTTTTTCTAGCATTTGATGTTCTCAGTAGTAATGTTATGCTGGTTCTGGTTTGTCCAGTATCTGATGTTCTTAGTATGAATGGTAGTGTGGTTCTGAATTGTCTAGTGTCCTCTGTATTAATAATAATGTGCTTCAGGTTTGTGTAGTGTCTGGTGTCCTCAGCATTAATAATAGTGTGGTTCTGGTTTGTCTGGTATCCTCAGTTTTAATTATAGTGTGGTTCTGGTTTGTCTAGTGTCCTTTGTAGAAATGATAATGTAGTTCTGGTTTGTCTAGCATCTGATTCCCAGTAGTAATTATAGTGTGTTTCTGAATTGTCTAGTGTCCTCTGTATTAATAATAATGTGGTTCTGGTTTCTCTAGTGTCTGGTGTACTCAATATTAATGACAGTGTGATTCTAGATTGCTGTCAGTTCCACTGGCCTTGAGGAGGAATTGCTAAACAAGAACACCTTGAGAGTTATGGCCCTCAGCCCTAAAGGGGCATGTGCTCCTCTCTGGAACTTGGCACATTATAAAACTCATGGATGTTATGAAGACAGAAGAATTTCCGTCTCCTACACCCTGTTGTGATGACAGTGACATCAACATGCTAATTGCGGGGGTGAATGTTGGCAACAAGATTAAAATTGAAGGCCCACATGCTGACCCTGGTGGTAGGTACAACCCTAAAAGCACTGCATTAGTCATTCGAAAGAGATGGAATTGGATGCTTTACAGTCTGGTGCTCTTGGCCTGTGTCCGATTTACGTCTGGGCTAGCGATGGCTTTAGCAGTTTCATCGGTCTCATGTTTCACAAAATCTCATAATGAATATAAATGTATCCAGAGGAACGCATGACGCCGACGCCTATCCCGGAAGGAGACCCAGAAGCTCACTGCGCTCACCGCCGGCCGGCGGATGCCTGGGAGAACGCAATCTTCCTTACTCCAAGCTTTCCGCGGACCGCCACACAGCCGCGGTCCTATCGCCCCCTCCCCCCTGCTCTACAATCCTCCGTTCCTCAGGGCAGCGGGGATGTGAGAAGGCGAGGAGGCTTCAACATTGGCGAGGGACTGATGTAGGAGGAGGAGTGGAAGAGGGAGGCACTCCTGGCGAGCCCCAGGCACTCAAGCAGCAGCCTCCATTCCCATGCCTTGTAGGGCAGCGAGGAGACTGGTGAAGTAGGAGGGGAAGAAGGGGGCAGGCCCAAAAGGCCCAGTGACTCACAGGCACACCAGTTGCTGCCTGGACAGCGCAAGCGCGGCAGCCATAGCCGGCTGCCGCTAAGTGCAAGCCCCGGTCCTCCACAGAAGCGGCCCAGCTAGGTCTTGGTGCGGCTTCTGGGGGACACCGGTGAGACCCGCTCGCCAACGGGCCCATCAACGAACAGCAACACTCTTAGAGGCCCTAGAGGCTCCCACGCAAGGGGACCAAAAATCTGTTCATCTCTTGGACATCCCATCTCAGGACATCTCAGGCCAGAGCAGGTGAACACAGGTGAATACAGTCTGGCAGCAGAAAACACAGTGGTGGATCCAAGGCAGCCTCAACGGGTAACGCAACGTTCAACCGTCTTCAGACGTGCACCATAACCATGCTCTTCCCCTTAATTGGTCCTAGAAGGGTTCACAGGAGACCATGACCAGCGACATGAGCTATCCACCTAACCTCGCAGCCCAACCACCCAGCCTAACTCCAGCGGTACACCACGGGTTCCCGTTGGGATGGTTTTGGACCGACCGCCCATTCTCTATTAACAGCTGCAGCAACTCATTGGGGCCCAGACATAAGGCCACTACAAGCCCAGTGGAAGACCAGCATAAAGCCAGCGGAAGACCAGTGCAAGGCCCCTGTGCAAGGTGCTTGACAACTCAAGCCGACTCAAGCAGGCCCAAGGTGGTTTGGCAGCATCCAGGACAGCTGGAACGCAACACTGAGCACAGGTAGTCCCAGGATGCATCTGGCTGCCACAGGGGGGCCCACAAACACAGCCACAGGGAGCAGGACCCTTGCCACAGCTATGTAGTTACAGCAGGTACCATCAGCAGCAGCAACAGCAGCAGGAGCAGATATCAAGCGCAGGCATGGGTTCCTGACCAAGCTTAGCACGCGCTCAACATAGGGCGAGCGTGGCAGTCGTAGGCGGCTGTCACTGAGTGTGTGCCCCGGTTCCCTGCGGAAGTGGCCCACCCAGGCCTGGGTGTGGCTTGCAGGCACCGGTGAGACCTGCTCGCTTGACCTCAGCTCCCCTCGCTGCTGGGGATTGCAAGTTAGTTGAGCTCCAGGGGAAGCCTCCCATCTCCTGTCACACTCTCACACTCACCCCACGATCAAAAGAGGAGAAGGAGGAGTCCCCACAGACCTTGAAATCCTTAAGGGGGACCAAAAGAAAGTGTGGTGAGAGCACGAGGACCCGCAGCTCCCTCCTCTTAATGGCGCATGACAGAATAAAAAATTTAATGAGGAGAGAAAAAGCCACCCCCAACAAACAGGGGAGGCGGGCCAAAGGAGGGAAAACAAAGAATGCCACAAAGCCCCAACCCATGCCACAAAAGTCACCAAAGGGTGCAACAGCCTCAACAGGTCCAAAGGTGGGTTCCCCAGGACCCCAGGAGAAGAAACAAAGGGGAACCCTGTGGATAAAGGGTGGACCCAAAGGGATCCCCAAGTACTTTACGCCACTGGAGAAAAACACTAGCCACAAAACCATCACTGGAGATTCAACCCCAAGATGCCATTCGGGATGGAGATCTTTCAGTGACAGCGCTATCACCCTGGCAAGCTACTGGGTGGACTTCCCTCCAAGCTACAACACTCAAGAATCAATGCCAAATCTTTCACAACCAAGATCCCTGCCCCGCTTGGATCCTTCACTCAACAAACTGGGCAGCCATTAAAGCAGCCAATCACTCTATCACCTACCATAGTGGTAACTAACAGAACCATAGTTACTGATGAACTTCCCATCAAAGGGTTTTGCATTGGGGAAATTCAAAAAGGCAACTGGGACAATCTGGCCTCAAAACTATCAACCCCAAGGTTAAATTTGCCCAACCACCCTGGTAAGGCCTCTCTAACACAGGAGGAGTTAGGTTAGAGGAGGTCTTCAGCATTGACTTAGAGGATGGGCAGCTCTAAACAAACCCTTGCAGCCATAACAAATGCTATTATTTACAACACAGACAAACTAGACATTCAAATTCAAATCTTGCAAAGATTGGCTACCACAACTATGGCCATCGACAACAAGCTGGACAGTTTAAATTCGCTAATCAAAAGAGCTCAAGCACAAGTGGAGGCCGACAAGGAGCTACCCACCTAGGGCCATCGTTGCCACTACAGCCCAATCTTGACTAAACTGCAAGAATCATGTCTACGATAGTAGTAAACTTAAAACAGGAACCAAACAGTGCTGAAATGGCAGACTATGGACACATGATCAACTAACCCCAGGACCATCAAACAGACCTCAAATCTGAATCCCCAACATTTCAACACACCCTGAAGCATGCCCAGAACAGACACAGGGAGCAATAACAGAAAGTCCATAAAAAACGCACACCCGAGATGAAGGCCCCTTTCTTCTGGTTCTGTCTAGGAAAAACAAGAAACAGCTAAGGAAACTGCACAATAAACCATCAATGGGCCAAGAAACCAAAGTCCATCCTGCACACAGAAACTGGTGCACCAACCCATTGGGAGGAAACTTGGAAAAAGAATCAAGCATCAAAGAGGAACTGATAAAATGCCTGAATCCCTCCCAATTGTCAGATAAAAGAGCTCTGCCCCGAGACCACAAGGTGGCCACTATCCTCAAAGGCAGCAAACAGAGGAAGGAACTGTCTCTGCTGGAAGCATGAACTGAGGAATTCCCGGCAACGCTGCAGCGCCGGAAAAGCCCAGCAATCCCCCAATCAAACTTTCCCGGGTCCTACACCCTCATACAGTCGGCGCCCTCTGGCTCTTCCCTTCAGATCTCACCTTTCACGCCGTGAGTTGAGTGAGAGGGGAACCCAGGCCCCACCACCTCCCAAGTGGCTCACACCACATTAACTAATCCGACGAAGATTCACATGAACCAAGCCTAATCCGAGAAATACGCAATTTCCACCCAGGCCACCCACCCGGGCGCAGCCCCTGAGAATACCGGAGATCAATTGAACGTTCCTTCCACAACGGGTGCTTCATCCTGGATACTGAGACCCTCAGGGGCCCATCACAAAGACCATAGTCTACTCACCTAACTCAAACAACATAGAGCAAGCACCCACTGATGAAGAGCAAATGATAATCACCAGTGTTGAAATTACATCAGCACTGCACTTTGCAAAGCCCCACATAACTGCGCCCAACTCCCTTCAGAGCTCAAAGGATAAGGGCACTCACACCCTAATCTTTTATCCCACATACAAATGAGAATCTGCAACGCCATTCCAGGGATGGAAAAACTAAACAGCAAAGATCTTGAGTAAATAGCCTTTCCAGCACCAAGCAAGAGCGGCACAAACAAGTGCACGGAAGTCTGCCTTAGCAGCGCGTAAAAAAGTGAAGCTAATACTATCCATATCTGAGGTCTTTGAACTTTGGGGCATAGAACTTAAAGAAGCGAATGAGGCAAAGTACCTAAGTTTCCTCATCCCTCATGATACCATGGGAAAAAGCGACAGAACACAGACAGCAAACCACAGGGACGACGCTCAGAGATCAATCCTACAAATCATCAAGGGAGCTTCCTGCCCTTCCCCCTAAGACCCAGAGAATTCATAGTATCCATCACACAGGAACACCAAGCAAAAAGTAAAGGCCTGGTAATGGACATGAAAAAAGAGGAAACAAGGTGTAACAAATTATTCTCTCGATCCTGACACACCCCTATTTCCCATAAGAGGTGTTGGGACCCAGGACCACCAAAAAATACCTCGAACCCTGGATCACGGCACAAACCTGCCCTGGGCAACACAAAAAGAAGATCCTGGAACATAGCAGGGTCAACCAAAATCAATCATGACCCAAACCTGGATTCCTCTCTGAGAAACTTCTCTATCATCTGCCTACAAGAAACTTGGCGTCTGGAGGAAAATCCGTTAGCGGGGTTCCAAGAATTCGTTAGCCCAGCAACAAAAGAAAAAAGCAAGGGACACCCCAAGGGAGGCCTTTCCACCTATATAACCACAAGTAAATCCTTGAAGGCAAATAAAATCGACCAGCTTCCTGCCCACATGTTAGCCGTCTTCATTGAAAACTGACTTTTAGACCATGAATCAACCTCAGTCATAATATTAAAGATCTATATCAACCCCAGTGCAACTCACAAACAACTGTTACTAGACACTACGGAAAACGAACTGCAATCCCTAAATGCCTTGTACGGTAGTGTATCCTGGCTAATCACAGGCAGTTTAAACCTAAATATGGCCAACCATAGGTACAGGAGTACCAGAGAAGGAGCCTTAGATCAATGCCTGGGCATTCCACAGCAAGTATCACGCTACAGCAACATGGACCAAAGCGATCACCCAATGGTGTGAGCATTGGAGGCATTAGGATTGAGGGCCTTGAACGTCGTTTCCCAACAGACAGCCCAATGAATCCAACACACATATCAAAAAATTCAGCTAGCACCCTTGATTACACATTTACATCCGTAACTTTCTTCATTCACATTCAAGTATTTAGCATAGAAGTAAGATGCAAAAGTGATCATCATCTGCAAGTCATGAACAACAATCACTACATGGCACAAATTCACAACTTAGGGGCACAGGATCCAGGAAGCCATCTCCACCAAATAAGATGGTCAAACCTGTGTATGGGAAAATATGCGGCTTGGAAATGGAGCTTATCATCCATCCCAGGGACCCAGACGGATATAATCATCCAATGGGAAGCAATGCTAACCTCACTAAGGGACCAGCTAGCTCCCTTACAATTGCACAAGCTCGGACCCCACAGAACAAAAACCAATGGTTCACACAATCCCTAAAGCAACAAAGGCAACAGCTCAACAAAGCTGCCAGAGGTCTAAAGAAACAACACATGGACACCAGGCAACAAGGTTTCTTCCAAGCTTTAAGAAAGAAATACAAGAAGGCAGTCTGGGAAGCAAAGCAGGCACACCAAGACCAGGAATGGATCAAAGTTGTGGAGGCACGCAAACAAAAGAACAGCCTCCCCATTTGGTCCATCCTCAACCAACTGGAACGTGGGGCGGTAGGGACCTTAAGCAACACCATGCCTGAAGCAAAATGGATCGAGTACATCTCTGAATCATACGATTGTCAGGAAGTGGAGGAATGCAACACATGCTTAAACCATGGCCCAAATCACTTAACCTTCGAAGCACAATAGATCATAGAACACCTAAGGCACTGCAGATTCAATGGGGCCCCGTGGCCCAAAAGGCCTCCCGACCGGGGTCTTAAAACACTATTTGAAATTTTGGTCCAACCAACTTAGTAATCTGTTTAGCTCTTGCGTCACAGAAAATAAAATCCCTGACTCCTGGAGAGGGGCAATTCTCCATCCAATGTACAAGAAAGGACCGTATGGGAACCCCAACAGCTATCCCTTGATTGCCCTCCTCGACACTGATGCAAAGTTATTCGCAGAGTGCCTACTAGTTGAGATAAAAGACTGAGCTACCGAACAGAACCTAATACCACTAAACCAAACAGGTTTCCATCCCTCATCATACACCACTGACAACCTGGTAGCACCAGCATTGCTGGAGGAAAAATGTACAAAAAAGAAAATGCCTTGTACACCTGCTTTATGGACCTTTATAAAACCTTCATCTCTGTGGAATGGCACAGATTGTGGAAAAAACTAGTGCAACTCAATATACCACCAAACTTGCTAAAAGGAATTCAGCTCTTATATTCTGACAACTGGGCCACGGTAAAAGTTGGCTGCAATGGAAGAGTCTCAGCTAAAATTATGATAGGAAGAGGAGTAAAGCAAGGCTGCATCCTAGCCCTGATGTTATTCAATCTATAACTTGCAGACTTGTGTGCACAGCTGAACTCTGCCAGTTCCCATCCCCCTCAAATTAGGCTACCAACTTCTAACCGCACTTCTTTATGCAGATGACATCGTCCTCTTCAACCTATCAGGCACAGGACTGCAAAAATTGCTAAACACCTTGGATCAGTACTGCAAATCATACAAGTTGATGTTAAACTTGGAGAAAACAAATGTAGTCATCATCGGCAAGCGCATAATAAAGAAAAAGCTGTGGCTCTGTGGAAACCAGCTTGTGGGCAGAACCAATAGCTACAAATACTTGGGAGTCTGGCTGCAAGAAAGATGGTCTCACCCACCTGCATTTAAACACCCTGAAAGCCAGAGTTGCATCACAAGTCGCAGCACTTCAAAAACTATCAACGAAACTGCTAAGCCCACCCTGGAGGCCTCCCCTTACAGTGATCAGAGCTAAGTACCTGCCCTCCCTGAAATACGGCTTAGAATTTTATCCGGGCAAGTTTAATGCTTTCTAGAAAAGAAGACTGGAATTCGGGCTACAAGATCGAGCCCTGGTACAGAACAGAGCTATCCTCAAATATGCCTCTCTATTAAGACAAGCGCCCCCAAACACACTAAAAGCTTTAATCCGGGAGGAATCAGGCTTGACCTTGCCTGGGGACTCAAATTCACGGTCTGACAAAATTGCCTTAGCAATCAAGCAACTTCAGGCAGAAGAGCTGTGGCAAAAGTCCTTACCACATAAAACATTTAAGAAGCTAATAAATAAGCAAATCAAACTGCTATCATGGATCAAGGACAAAGACAAGTCCAGGTCACAATCCCACTCATGGATGACTATAAACACGTACAAGACACAGACAGCACAGGCATACCTGGGAGAAACTCTGAACAAAAATAAAGGTGCTGCATGCCAGGTTGGGTCTTCTCCCCTCACTAGATATGGTCCCGAAATGGTGCAATCCCTCACAAAACGGGAGATGCAGGCTATGTGCATATTATCAGGAAGTCTTTCTACACCTTCTATGGATATGCCTTGCACTGTCACCCTGGCGCAAACTGTTCCTCAAAAACATGTTTAACGCAAATAACACTCAATCATGCAGACAAGCCATCTTATTTTGTCTCAAAGGGTCGACACCTCAGCACATGGCATATGTAGCAAAATTTATATTAAAAGCAGAACTCCTTTTAAAGCATGCGTTAACAAACTCTGGAAAACTGAGGGAGACATTCAGCACAAGATTAAAGAAACTCCTTCACTATACTCTCTCGCTCACCCTACATGCAGAACATTACGGTCAGCTCGGAATGCGAGAGGCAGTTCTTAAGTAATCATCATCCCTGATGAAACAGCCATCATTTTAAGTTGACTTCCTACCCTTTGGCTAGGGTCTGTTGTTTTACTCTGTGTGAACTTGAATTACCGTTGGCTGTTTCTGGCCTACCAATTTTACCATTTATGTAAATTTCTGATTGCAATGAGTTTTATTAATTATGCAATAAAGGTTTATCATCGTCTATATGTATGTATTGATAAATACATAGGTGCATAAATAGGTAGACTGGCTTTGGGACCGCCCTCTTTTTTTATTCTTTGGATCTGTTCTTGTGTCATTCATCTTTTGATACCACTTACCACAGCCTACAGCATTGGGTGCTGCTTTAACCCACCTATGCCATTGACTCTCATGAATGTGAGTGATGCCATATTTTTCATTCAAATGTACTTGTGCCTAAAATGTAGTCCCCTTCAGTGCCAGACATGATAGGCCAATCTGTACTTTCATGTTTTGTATCTTTTATTTTGTGATGGGTCATTTTTTACTTGCTTTATTTTTATTTTATTGTAAACCTATGTACAGCACCTTTATATGGCGTATTTTTTTTTTTTTTACTTTTTATTACTTTGACACTTTGAATGGCTACGCTTAGTAGTGAGGAGAGACTAAACTGGAGCTGATATTCACTGGGGTGTGCAATGGGATCCGTAGTGTCATTTGATGATGCCAGGAAGCGCTTCCTAGCAATTCAGGATGAGACAGCTTGCAAGCTGACATTCCGAAGCTTTCTCTATGGCATATCGTGAAGTTCACTCTCTGATGCATCGAGCATCAGAGGCAGAATACCAGAGATGCATTTCGTATGCGTGCAACACAGCTACTGTGCACTGACGTCCCATGTGTATCCTCAAGCGGACCACGTTTTCGCTCCCAAACTGGATTACAGCAGGGAACGTGTTCACAGCATGAAGAACATGGCGGTTAACGTCACGCTGTCAACACAACGGGAAGTGATGCATCATACAGGTGGAAACAGAACATTATCATATGATTGTTAGTATAAAAACTACTTTGAAACGTTCTTTTACAGGATCGTATTTCCAATAAAAATAGCAAGATTGAGAATGTTTCAGGAGAACCATGATGTATCAGTCCTCTGAATTAGGCCTGGACAAAAGTTTAATTACCTCAAAGTAATCTGATTAATTTTGCGTTACTCTTGAGATGCAAAATTACCAAAAATTACATAATTATGCCCATTTGTGTAATTTTATGTCACTTCAGACAAAAATGCCTACCCTAGAGCACAATAACGCATCACAAACGCCTGCTTCTGTTCCTGTTCTGTTTCAGGGTTTCGCTCCTCTTGTAATTTAACATAATCTTTAGCTATTTTCCTGCATTTTTATGTAATTTAAATACTAGTTACACCTGCCCCAACTCTGAACCATGCGTTTGCTCACATATTCATATTGTAATTTTCTGTGACTCAGCTAATGCTTCAAGGCAGAAGTGACAATGAGATCTGAACAGCCTCACATATCTATAAAATACAATCAAGGACCGAAAGGAATGATACGCCACCGCTTAATAATAAACAATGTTCGCACAATAGAAGATGCTTCCGTTGACTCTCCTTTGTTTCACGTCTGGTGCTCACATTATCTGTTCTTTCCTTTGTGTGGTGACTTAAGCTCCCAGGATATAGTAACCTATACCTTTTCTCCACTGCATCATTTGGGCATGTGGTTGGTGGTAGGTGGCCAGACTTATTTTTCATCAACAACCTTTTACCAAGACCAGAAAACAAAAGACAGGAAAAGGACACAGATGGAGAAAAAAAGTTAAGAAAACAGTGACAAAGGAAGGAGGGATGAAAAGCAACTGCAGTCAAGATATGTAGGGTGGTGGAAATAAAAGACATTGAGCCTCATTACGATCCTGGCGGCCGATGGTAAGCTGGCGCTAACACCAACAGGCTGGCGATGTTCCGCCAGCTATTATGACCGTGGCGCAATAGCCACGGCTGTACCAACGGCCACTCCACTATACCGCCAGGCTTCTGCCTGACGGTCATAATCCCCAGGGCAGCGATGCAAGCAGAGGTTTCCGTAGGTCTTAATTATCAAAATCCCACAAACTATTCCCGTTTGTGTAAATAATACTTTCTGGCTTAGTTTTCTTGGACCTTTTTCTTGGGTTTGTGTGGATGGGTGTGAAAAACCAAGTGCTGCTTTCTGAGATCTCATCTGCTTTTTAATATAGTCTGCTAAGAAGCAATAACGTGTGGAGCAATCATTCCCACTATTCAAAATAGCCGTTACTAGGACCGTAGCGCGAAGACCCCAGGCTTCAGGCACTATGGGATTCGTAGTGCCTGAATTTCTTTTGCAAGGATCTGATTTCTTAAGGACAAACCCGTTCCATTCTTCCAATATTAGACTTGTGTTTTCCAACCGCTCTTGGGGTCCAAGTGTCTCACTGGGCTGTCTTTGTGGTGGATGGCAGCTTGATGGGCTCTGAAGTCTTGATGAAAGAAGGATGGCTGTTTCGGGGACCAACAGGTATGATTGGTGGGGCAGTCCAGACAAAAAGGCTCTGCACGAATAAAGCCTTGCGATGTCGTGGTTATGTCTGAAAAAGCCTTGATGGTGTGGCGGGATGTCTGTGAGGTCATCACCGGTAGCCAGGTAAAGCCTTTGGTGTCTGATCTACGAAAACCAGCCTGAAACAGACTAGTTGGGTTATCCACAACGGATATTTATTCTCTCCTAAAAGTCTTGTTCGCCTTGGAGCTTCCTGTTTGGCTTGGGTGGCCTGGGCCACAACTGACGGCTTACTCCACCGCGGGGCCATAAGCCCAGAGGTCCGCGTTAAGCATGCTCTGTTTCAGCTCTGCGCTGCTCGACGTCAGTGGGATCTGCACATTATGCTTCAGTGAGTTTCTTCTGATTTCTTTCTTCGGAGCGGCTCAGGCATTACCAGCTAGAAATTCAGAAAAGCATTAGGAGCCTCCACCAGCCAGCGACGCACCCGAGGAAGAGATGGGGACCTCTCTCCTCTCTTCGGCCAGTGTGTTGGGTCAACTAAGTACTACGAATAAACACGGGCTTCTTAAGCACAGTTTAATGACTTGAATTTGAGAAACGTCTCGCATGTGTTACCAAACTCATTTCGACTCTAAAAAGACGTTTTTAGGTATTCCGAATTCAGGCCGGCCATTCACATGACCCGCGCTCTTTGTGCATCTCTACCTCTCACCTGTGTGCACTGAGTACTGCCTGGACCTTTCTCACTGATAATTTGCAGTAAAGTTAGTTAATGGTATAATTATCCCTTATTATATTTTACGCACGCTGCCCTTACTCTCCCCCACATGCACTCATGATACCATGTAGAACGTTTGTCATGTCTTGGGTTTTAATTCTAATCCTTCTGCCCCCAGTCCCTAGGGTCTGGGTTGCTTCAGTTACTGATGTGCAGTTGTCACCTCACTGTTTGTGATCCTAGAAACGTTCTGCGTTCTGCTGTCCACTCATCCATTCTGCACTAATGTATCAGGGGCAGGTTAGCAGCGGTGTATGCCGGAGGCAAGCGCTGCCACAGCTAAAATAGCAAGATGGGGCTCTTTGTACCCGCACAGGTCTGCTCCATCTCCTTCTGCTTTCGTCATCCAATGCTTGAGGTGCAGGAAAGCAGAAGGAAACGGACCATAGCAATTTATGCATTTACGTCGGGTTAAGGTTTCGGTGGGAAGCGCTGAGCATATCGCCCACATTGTCAGGTGTAACCCATATATTGTTGACTGGACCTTTCCTAGTTTTGTACGCTTGCTTAGCGTTCCCGTTTGAGGCATTCTAGTACTTGCCTTGGGCACAGATTCTGTGGTTCACCCGCCATCTATGGTTTGTGGTCAATACACTGTCTTGGAGCATTCGCCATATTTGTCAGGTAGAACTAATTGCCTCCATGGTAAACTTTGCTTTAAAGTCGTATGCCTCTTACTTTGGGTTGTAACACTATATATACAGTCCATGGGAATACAAATGGGAAATATAACTTGAAGAGAGCCTTCTGAGTTTGTCGTTTGCAGGTATCATTGCCATGTTTGGCAACTCATTGTTGGTCATTGGCCTGAAAAATTGGCAATGTCATGCTACTGAGTCAGCAATTTAGAGAGGTCCAACGTGACCCAATCTACCTGATCTTGGTTAACTACAAAAAATGGCTGTACTCAGTAGATTTGGGTGAATCTAGACTTGTTGTTTTACACTGTCTCATCTCCCCTGCAGAATGCTCATGACCTGGAGCGGGGAGGGAGGGTACTAGATGCTAAAAGTCACAGGATATGGTTATCAAAAGTGGTGCTATTCTTGTCCTACCTCATATTAGCGAGAAGATCATGTTTGATTGAATTATCTTACCAGCACTCAGAATTGTCACCTCTGCCAGCTTATGGAGTTGTTGACAGACACCAATGTAGTAAGAAAAAAGCTGTACTGCACAAGTATGTTTGCGGATGAAGAGATGCATCAGCGAGAGTGAAATGGGCTACAGTGCACAATGGTCTCATTTGTGACCCACCATTTGCCCCCACCCTCCACATGATTAATTTCCTTAAAATTGTGTAACTCTTAAACCCTCCTGTATCACTAGCTGTGCACTCACTTTGATATTGCAGTGGTTCAGGGGTGTGAGTCACAACCTACTGTGGTGCAGGTCACGCTATTCACAATACAGTGCTATACTGATCTCTGTAAACATACCACACACAATTTCAGGCTATGTATTCAGTGGGAATCCACATCAAGCTCTTACTAAGCAAAGTCATAGAGGTGTCTGAGTCTATAACATTTTGCAGTCCTGTTAGGCTCCTTTAGAGAAGCTCAGTGTCAGGCATTTTATTGAATGTGTTGGTGGCTCACTTCCCAGCTTTGGCGGAGGACTTTTTTATTTTTTTGTACAAGTGGGAGGTCTATTA